>NC_138066.1:39484919-40084919 GCF_964194185.1 Rhinolophus hipposideros | reverse complement strand
GCCTCTCACCATAGTAGGGCCGAGCACATAGATCCTCGTCGCTGCCATAGATTCGCCACTGGCCACTGCGGGTCTGGTCGCCGCGCTCGGGTGTGCCAGCCTTGGTCGTGTTGCCAGCACGGCCCCCCAGGAGCAGGGAGAGCTGGTCACCCAATGTGCGACAGTGCCAGCGAAGATTCAGTGCCTCCCGATCACATTCGTACATGCCCAGGGAGGCGGTGCTGTTGGTGCCCGGCCAGCCTGTGCCCAGGCACTGCATGGTCCCCAGGTTGAAGAGCCGGTTCCGAGAGACCCATTTCCAGCTCTGGGCAGGAAGACTGCCATTGCAGCCTGGAGAGACTCTGACTTGTCCACCCTGGGCCTCCAGGCAGCCCTGCAGTCCATGGCTGAAGATGAGGAAGACGTTGGGTTCTAGAAGGGAAGGCAAGGCATGAAGCCACCACAGGGGTTCTCCTGGCTGGCCCTTGATGGCAAGTGCTACCTACAGACATTAACCATGAGCCCAGGGTTGGGTTGTGAGCCTTCTCTCATATGTCGAATTAGTCAGTCCTCACTACTAACCCCTTTGGGAGGGTGGTGAGAAGCACTGCTACGCCCGTGTCCAGCTGAGGAAAAGTCTGCATGCCAGCCTCTGGGCTAGCCCCATGCCACCTGGGGGCAGGACTCAGCCATGTCCCATCCCAAAAGCAAACCCAATTCTATATGGCCAGTTGACTACTGTAAATTTTCTGAAGATCTTAATGGGAGCGGTGGAGACGTTTACATCACACACATTGCATCACACACCACATAACTCTGTTATAACATAGCGTGGTTTTCCACTAAAGCTCTTCTCCAGCCTGGAGTCATTTTGTCTCACTCTTCCCCCCTTGCCCTTCAGCCAGTGGCTCCATCCTTTCTCCCCATCCAGAATCTTCTCAAACCACTCACCACCACCCATACCCAGCCATTCATGCCCTCTATAACCAGTTCAGTCCTATTTTTTAGGCAGCATGTAGCTCTCTGGCTTCCCCAATCCTGCAACTTCTTGCCCATCACCTCTCCGAGCACCCACTTTACAGATCAAGACTTAAAATTATAGAAAGCAGATTAGCCGTTGCCTGGGGCTGCACTGAGGTGATAGGTATGGGGAGTGATTGCTAAAAGGTACAAGGTTTATTTGGGGGTGATGACAATATTCTCAAATTACCTTGTGAGACACTTGCACAACTCTGTGGGAACACTAAAACTCCAATTAATTGCACATTTTCAATGGGTGAGTTTTACAATATGTGAGTTATCTCAAAGCTGTTACATCTTAAAGTGGTTATTATATTTTAAAAGGAGAGAGCGAGAGCGAGAGCGAGAGCGAGAGCGAGAGCGAGAGCGAGAGCGAGAGCGAGAGCGAGAGAGAGAGAGAGAGAGAGAGAGAGAGAGAGAAAGAGAGAGAAACTTGAGATGAGTTTGGAGACATAAAGTGACCTACTCACAGTATCACAGAGCCAGTAAGCAAACCCAGTCTCTCTGACATTCACGTTTCACGCACCCCCTTCCTCGTGTTCCTCGATTCAGTACACAACATACACACGGACACATCCCAGTCTCTAAAGAACTTTTGCATTTATTAGCCACTAGCTCCACAGGATAATTTTCATGCCTTGAAAGCGTGAATCTAACTGCTTGGGTTCAAATCTCAACTCTGCCACTTAATGTGTCACTTAGGCAAGTTGCTTAACCTCTTTCTGAGTTGGTTTCCTCATCATCATAAGACTGTTGTAAAGGTTAACTGAGGTAATACATATAAAATGTTTGGAACAGGGTCTGGTACATAGTAAGAGCACTATATATGTTTATTACTATTACTACTACTAGTAGTAGTATCATTATTATTATTATTCTGTTACAGGTAAAGAAATTGACTAAGGGTGGCAAAAATATTGGACCAGAATCACAGGCTAGTGAGAGATGGAGCTGAAATTTGGTCCCAGTGTTCTGATTCCAAACCTCAAGCTCTTTCTGTTCTGTCATGCTGGCCTTATCATCCCTCGATAGGTCATTCTCCATGGCCGGCCAGAACGATCTCTTTTAAAGATGTAAATACGTTCTAAAATACTTTTTAAAATCATATTGGAGTGTTGAAGGTTATAAAGAAAACAGTGATGTGTTCTGTGGGTGAAAAGGAGGCACTGTATAAATTTAACTGAAAGTAACCTCACAGGGTGATCTGATCATGAATTCCTAACCGGGCAGGTCATGGTGGGTAGTCCCGCCTCAGGCCTATAACTTCTTTAAAAGGCTTATCTTTGCCCCAGGCAAGCCCTGTCCATTGTTTCTGTGCATCTAGGTTAATATACTTTTGAAATTCCTCTTTTCAGACCATTCCTCCTAAAGCCTGACCACTCTCCAGAGAGCACAGTCTTGTTAACTATCCTGTAATCCAATCCCTGCCCTCATGTAATCCTCCTTACTTTCCGAAGTATAAAAGAAATTGCAAAATTATCATTCTCTGGAGCATATGAGATCTTGCTTCCTGGCACTGTCCTCAGTTTGGCTCAAATAAATTCTTATAAAAATTCTCTATAGGTTTGGACGTTCTGAAGTTGATAACTCAACAACATAATTTTTTCATGGCAAGAAAAATGCCATAAATCAAAATTCAAATGATAAAAAGATATGTAACTTATCAGAGGCAAATAGTTAAGTCCCTAATATAAAAAGAATGTCTACTTAAAAAACGTTTTAAGAAAAATAGCAACAATGCCATAGAAAATGAGTAAAAGATATGTATGACAGCTAAAAAAATGAACTGGCTTTTAAATATTTAAAATGAAAACCTGACTCCAGTAAAAGAAAAAACAACCTAAATTGGGTAAATCTCTGTCCCTCTAAGTCCTTCAAAGGCAATCAGCATTCTTAAGATAAAATTCAAAGTCTTTACTATGAGTCTCAAGATCCTACATGGTCTAGTCCCACCTACCCGTCTGATATCAGGTCACACTACTCCTCCTTGCTCAGGTCACACTGACCTCCTCACCCTTCACTGAACAGGCCTGACTCTTTCCTGCCTCAGAACCTTGGCACTGTTTCCTCTGCTGGGCTTTTCACATTTCAAACAAAGCCACATCTTTAAAGAGGCCACCCATGACCTCCTATTCTAAAGTCACCACACAGTTACTCTCTAGCATATCACTTGACTGTAGTTCTCTTCACAACATTTATTATTCATTGATACTTTGTTCAACATCTGGGTTATCTGTGAGTCTGCGTCTAGTAACTATTTTTTCTCTTGATTATGGATCATTTTTTCCTGCTGCCTGCATGTCTAGTAATTTTTATTACATACTGGACATTGTAGATAATGTCATAAGGAGTCTGGATTTTTTTTTTTAATTGTATACTATTGTGTGTGGGACATTGTAGATGGCATGTTACAGGGAGTCTGGATTTATCTTCCTAAAAAGAATGCTGAGTTTTGTTCTGGCAGGCAGTTAAATTACTGGTGGATCACCTTGATCCTGTAGAGGCTTGGTTTTAGGCTTTGCTAGGGTGGGGTTGTTTGGGTTTTGCCTTTAGTCTTAGGGTGTGGTCCTTAGCCTTGGCTTTAAATCATATGGTGAGGCCCTTCTGGAGTTTCAGAGGAAAACCTTAGGCAATTACCAAGCCCCTCTAAATTAGTAGAACTTGAATTCCGAACTGTTTCCTCAGCACTGGGAACAACGGAAACCTCTGCCTCCCAGCTGCTGTTTCTTCCTGGGTTCCTTAAAGCCTCACAGTTTAAACTGCCCATGCATAGTTCAGCAGTCACCAAGGATTTGAGAATCTGTCGGGGACATCTCTATGGCTCCTTCCTTTCCAGAATTTTCCTTCTTGAGTTTTAGCTTTTATGGTAGTCCCAAACTCTAACCAGTAAAACTGCTACTTTGCGTTTGAGCTCCCCTATGGACAAAAAAGGAATTCTATAGAAAGTAACTTCACATGGTGATCTGATCATAAATTCCTAAATGGGCAGGTCACAGTGGGTAGTCACACCACAGGCAGATAACTTTAGTAAAAGGCTTCTCTTTGCTTCAAGCAGCCCTGTCCATTGTCTCTGTGCATCTAGGTTAACACACCTTTGAAATGCCTCTTTTGAGACCACCCTCAAGAGAGCTCATCATCTTGTTAACTATCCTGTAATTCAATTCCCACCTTCATGTAATCTTCCTTACATTCCCTCCTTAATTCCAAATGCATAAAAGCAGCATCAAACTGTCATTTCTTGGAAGCATTTTTCTTAGTCTGTAGAGATCTTGTTTCCAGGTGTATCCTCTGTTTGGCTCAAACAATTTTTTATTAAGAATCTCCACAGGTTTGGATGTTCTTACGTTGACACATCATACAGGGCAGTACTCTTGTGGGGGAAAGGGGGGGGGAACCTGCTCAAATGAGCCACTCACCTCATCTGCTTCTTTTCTTTCAAAGACTATTCCCTCCCCAGCATCTACCTGGTTTTGATTGCTCTCAAACCACTGTATTTTATATTTTATCCTTAGTCTATAAGCACTCTTGGCTAGAGAGTTAGACTGTGTCAACGTAAGAAACATCCAAAGCTATAGAGAATTTTCATGAATTTCAGTCAAACTGATGACAACTACCGGAAAGCAAAATTTCAACAGATTGAGAAAGGCTCCAGAGAATGGCAGTTTTGCAGCTTATTTTATACATTAGAATCAAAGGAGGAGACTAAGGAGGGTTACATGCAATCCATTGGTGATAGGTTAGGGAGGCGGTTGAAAACAAAGCAGGGAAATCTCTGGGATTGGATAAAAAGTAAAATGGAGAGACACACATTTCTTTTACATTGGTCGGTACAGGATAGTTAATAATTAACATTTACAGCACATAGAGATGGTATGAGGAATATGGTGATAATGAGGGGTTTGTGGTCTTGGGCTCTGGCAGTTGTGCCTTGGAGGGGATCTGTAAAAGATGACTCTGACGGTTCAAAGGTATGTTATCTTACAAGAACAAAGACAATAAACAGACTCACTTAAGGTAAAGATTGACCTTTGGCAAGGAAGCTACAGGCCTAGGACATCTCCTTTTAGTCAGGAGTTGTTATGTTCAGACCATCCTATGTGGTCTCAGACTTTCAGTCTCTCAGTTTGTAGGCCCCACCATGCTGGCCCTCCTTGAGCTTGTCAGGTTTAGTATGCGGCCTCTTTTTTGTCCACAACTGATACAAGCCATCCTGCCATTTCCAGAACTAGAACTCAAATTATCTGACACATTTTTATTTTCTGTCTCCCATCTTGTTCAAACTTCTGAGGACTTTCTCTGTCTTCACCATTATATCCCCAGTACCCGTAATTCTGCCTGACACACAGTGGTGCTTAATAAATACTGAATGAACAAATGAATGAAATTCATGCTAGACTGTTTTTCTCTCTTTGTCCCAGCTCCCCGATTTTCCTAAAACAGAATGTCCACAGCTCCTGTCACTGAGTGTTCAAAACACCCCGATGGGCAGGCTGGTAGAGCTGGGACACTGGTCATTTTATTCTTCCATAGCACCAAAACACAGGTAAATTCCTGAAGGACCTCTAGGGCGACTGCCACAGCTAATCCTCCCCCCTTGGGGACCCCTCTCCTCAACCTGCCCCTCTCCTTCCAGCCACCCTCCAAGAACAATAAACTGGCCCCAGGACTTGATCCCGACCTGCCTGAGCCTCCTCTAGGGAATGGGTATTTGATTCTCAGAAACCATTTTAGCAACGAGTCAGTGGTAACAGCAAGTGGCCCTTGACAGGGGACAGAGAAAGGGCCTGGGACCAGAAAAGGGAGGAAATCGTGCTTGCTTTTATAGATGCTTCTCAGAGATGGGACTGGACAGTGCAGCCCAAACCATCACAGGAGCCCACAGCAGCCCAGGGGGACAGTATCTTCCTCTCTTCAACCAGAAAACCCACACGTGGGCTGAAGCGATTCTGGCCAGCCTGTACAGTCGTAACACAGGGCACATGACAGGTCTGAAAGGGATCCATGTCCATCGGGAGAGGCCATCCCAGGATCAGACCACCTTCCCCTCACTCAACAGATAAGGAAACTGAGGCCCAGAGAGCAAAAGAGATGCCCAACCACAGTACCTCAGTTTCCTCCTGTCACATGAATCATGGCTGCAAGTCCCCTCCTTCTTCTGACGTTCTGAGTTCAAATCCACATATCTTCTTGGAGTGCCTGCTATGTGTGTAGCATGCCCCAGGCAACGCTGGGGCCACAAGGAAACACACAGCACTGCCCTAGTTAGAGAACAGTGGGTTTGGACACAGCAGGACACGAGGAAAACAAGCCCTTTAAAATCCAGGTGTCTGGGGGCGTAGGAGGGGGCTGTGCCTTCCAAGGACATGGAGATTCCCTGAAGACAGAGGACCTGGAAGAGGCAGAGGGTGAAGAATGCAGGTCACGGAACTACCTTGGCAGCCATGAGAAAAGGATGAGGCATTTCGGACCGAGCAGAGGCCTGCAGGAGAGGTACAAAGTAAAGGGGAGGCTGAGGGGAATTCTTGGAGGTGGATCCCCAGGTCTCTGCCAAGCTGGGGGCTAAGGGGCTCTTGGGAGAGCACTTTGTACCCAAAGTCAAGGGGTGGGCCTGGGTCCTCACAGAAAGGAGGTTCTTTCTCCAGGCCCAATGGAGGAAGACAGCAAGCCCAGCCTTGGCTGAGCTGGATCTGCTAAGGGGAGAGGGAAGGGAATGGAGGCATTTGGAGAACTGTGTTTGTCGCATCCATGCACTCTGCAAGCCCACAGAGTAGCCGAGGGAGCTCAAAGGAAGGGCCTGATGCCCCTCCCCCATCCTGAGGAGGCTCCTTCCAGCCTTACCCACTCCTCTAGCTTCACTCCACACACCTGGGAGCATCAGGTATCAGTACCGGGAGGGAAAATGCCCCTCACTAGGATCTTGGTATGGTCCTCACCAAGGACAAAGATGGCCTCTTGTATTGTGTTGGCAACCACGCCACACCCAGCACAGTGCTGTACGCTAAGTTGTGGCTGCCCATGTACTTGTTCAGTGAGTGAATAAATGAATGAAGCCACACAGGGAACTGTGTACTGAACACCAACTGGATGTCATCCAATCATTTATTCAACAAATCTTTGTTGAGAATTTCATAGGTATCAGGCAGGGTCCCAGGCACCAAGGGTATAGTGGTGAATAGTAGAGACATAATCCAGCTCCTATTGTCACATGGTCTGGGAGGCACTGGACAATATGGAGATGATAGAATCCTTGACCTCACTGACTGCCCACAGTCTCCGGCCTTTGTTTTGTCTGTCCAGCAAACTTCTCATCCCCTTCTTATTTATAAAGAATTCCTCTGCACCTCTGGCTATGTGAGTGGGCACAAGGCTCACTCTTGGCCAATCAGTGTCCATCCCCCTGGCCACAGTGACTGGGCACATAACTCACATGGGGCTGATCAGTTCTCCCCTGGAATACATGAAGTTTTCTCTCTCTGTTGAGATGGCTAAACTGGGGCTGCCACTAGCCTTATTTCCTGCCATGAGAAGACCTTTCTGCTACAGGCAAGAATGGGAATAATATAGAAAGAGACGCAGAGCTGAGAGACGGAGGGAGAGGAAGGGAGTCCTAGACATGTTCAACGTCCAGTCCCGGTCCCCAAGTTCCTGAGGCCCTTCCTCCATTTTGTGAATCACTCAGGGTCATTTGCAGCCATGTTCCTTTTGCTGAGCTTGTTTGCTTTGGGTTTCTAACCTTGTAACCAGAAGAATTCTGATAAACACAAATCCTGTCTTGGAGCCAGAGCCCTTCTCGGTCTGGAACACTGGTCGTTTCTCCTTATTCCCTTGGAGGCTAGTGTTCCAGGATCCCCTCTGACTGATCAGTACTGAGCTTCCTGGGCTGCTACAGGCTCTGGGCCATGTTGGAGGAAGGGCTCTCGGGCTGGACCCCACCCTATCCTCCTAATCACCCTGCTGCCTGCTCCCCCAGAGGATTTCTCACTCATGCAGATGACATGCATTTATGAAGTACTGTACTAGGTACTACAGGGAAATTAGACAATATGGCTTCTGCCCTTGGGACGTTTACAATGCAGCTGGAGAGGCAGAGAATTCAAGAAGCCATCCATGAAAAAGTTATAAGCAACACATCAACAAGTGTACAAAAGAGTCAAGTCTAACTTATACTGACTGCATGGTTGGGGGTGAAGCTATTGGATAGAAATGGATTTTCCAGATAACTAAAATGTGACGGGAATCTTTCTGATGTGTAGTCACAATTCCTTGCTTTTCAGACAACCAGGTCATCACCCTGGAAATTTATTCCTATGCTCAGAGGTAACTGGGTTTTAAAGCTACTTGCTCTTCACTGAGGAAGTAACCCGTCTCCTCCCTGTCCTGTTGACGGTCACTGTGGCCGCCTTCCCCATCTGCTACGGTGCACGCACTACTTTGGTGGAGTCCTGAGGCTGAACGCAAAGGCTCAAGACTCGTTGCCTCTCAGGAGCAAAGCGCTCAGCTGTCCCTGAAGCTTCCCGGACTCAGCCCAGCAGCGGAGGCAGCCAGAGGTCTGACCTCAAATAAGGCAGCTGCTCTCCATTACAAGTTAAAGACATCATGCTGAAGACAGTGCAGAGGAAGTTAATTCTAGCACAGTGCCTGGCATGCAGCAGACTCTCAACAAGTATCTGCTGAATGAGAGGCATGTCAAACAAAACCCTGAAAGGCGTGAGCAGAGACAAGGACAAGATGGGTGTTCCAAGTTAGGGGAATGGCAGGAGCAAAGGCTAGAGACCCAGCAACCAGCCTGGCTCAGCTCCTAGAGAGCTGGAGAGTAGGGCCAGCTAGCGAGTCCCGGGGGGGTTGACTAGATTTGGTCCCCGAGGGTAGGCCAGGGTGGCCTCCAGATGGCGAGCCTCCCTGCAGTCGGCCCCCTTCCCCAGATGCAGGCCCCCTTCCCCAGACCATGTAGAGGCAAGAGGTCATCCCAGGGAGTCAGGGGCCGCCCACAAGGCCACCAGCCAAGAGAAGCAGCTGTTTTCAATGAACAGCTTGGCCCTGAGGCCAGGCCTGGAAATGTCCCTGAGTCAGCAGAAGCAGCCAGCCCCGCCCTGCTGAGGGGCTAACCCTGGGGACCTGGCACCCCACCCTGCACCACCTCTGTTAGAGGCGATGTACCATATCCATGCAAGCACATTGGACCTGAATAGTGTGGGGACGGCAGGGGAGTCACATGACATTGAGGCCCAATACCATGTCCAGCTGTGGAATATCCCCACCAAAATCCTGGGCTATTGTGGGCTTTCCTCTACCCTCCAGCCTCCAGGCCTTTCATACTCTCTTCCTGCCTCCTCAACAGCCCCTCCATTCCAGCCAGGACAAACTGCTAGCCCTCCATTGCTTACAGTGCCTAAACCGAACACACGGCCTCCAGTGGTGCTGTCCCATGCGTGTGTGTGAGTGTGTGTGTGTGTGTGTGTGTGTGTGTGTGTGGTCTCTCTCTCTCTCTCCAGTCCTAGTAAGCTTTCTTTGTCATTCATTCCTAGAGAAGTTTCCCGCCCCCTTCTTCTGCCTCGCCCCACCCCCACTCTGGTTCAAGCAGTTGTTTCTCAGTCTAGTTGTGTAGGACACAGCTCCCTGGCCTGTGCTGGTATTATGAGCCTTGCGCTCCCCCCAGCTGAGGCAGTCATGTCTGATGGCTGCTCACAGCAGCTCATGGCAGCTCTTGCCGGCTGCCGGCCGCTCACAATGGTTGCCGGCCACTCATGCTGGCTGCTAGCCACTCACATTGGCCACTTCCTGATCATGGCAGCACACAGTAGCCCACGGCACATGGCAGCCCACGGCCGCTCACGCTGGCTGCTGGCCACTCACGTTGGCCACCGGCTGCTCATGGTGGCACACGGTAGCCCACCGCAGCACAGCAGCCCGTGGCAACACACAGCAGCTCACGCTGACCTCTGGCTGCTCACAGCTGCCCAGCTCCAGGGAGAGCTGTTGTTCACAATCTTAGCTGTAGAGGGCGCAGCTCACTGGCCCACGTGGGAATAGAACCCAGACCTCGGGCATTAGGAACAGGGCCCTGCAACCACCTGAGCCCACCTGGCCAGCCCCAGAGATGTTTAAATGTACGTTTTGCAAATGTGATATGCTGTGTTCTAGGAAAACATTAAGGCAAACTCTGTCAGGGAATAGGTTAAGGGTGGGCTTTCACCTCCATCTAATAACTGCAAGAGAAGGGGGATGTGATGGGGTGGTGGGGAGTGGGCATGCGTGTAAATTCGGAAAGATAACTTTCACCCTCCTCACGGCTCTGCCTGGTTCCCCGGGTGCCCCAGTTAATGTCTGCTGAGTGTGGCTGGCCCCTGGCGCTTTCGAACACAAATGCTCACCTGCCCTGACCTTCTCTAGCGATTTAACGGTGTTTGATCTCATCCCCTGCTGGCTTTTCAAATCTTCTCAGAGAAAAACATCAGTCTTCTCGGTCCGTCCTTTCCCAGGCCCCATCTTGCTGGATGAAGGCGGGAAGCCGCCGAGCCCCGACAGAGAGGCTCTCGCTTCTAACCTCGGCTGGACCCGGCACCGTCCGCTCCCCGGCGGTCCCGCGGCCTCGCTCCCCTGCCCTTTCCCCACGTCCCTCCCTCCTGTGCGCATCCCAGCGACAGGCGTACCTAGACACCTCCCTACCCCACGCCGTCCCCAGGACGTAGGCGCTGGACCCCGCCTGTCCTCGGAGCGCTGAGTCCTCGCCCGCAGCGGCGCTCCCCGCGCAGTGCCACCCCTCCCCCCACCGCGCCTGCTCTCGCAGCACCCCGCCCCTCGGCCGCGCGCCCCGGCCCAGTGCGCCCCCCCTCGGCCATGCGCCGCCCCCCAACCCCGCTCCCCTCGCCTCAGAGCCCCGCGGCGTGTCGGCGCGAAGCCTCCCCCCGGGTCCCGAGGTCCGCTCGGCTCCCCAGCCCAGCTCTGCAAACGCCGGGTCTGCGAGGCCCCCGGCGCCGTCTGCGAGCCCGCAGCCAAAATAAACAGCCCAAAGCCACTTCCTTCCCCGGGGGGCAACTTTCACAGCGACGGCCGGCTCCGGTCGCGGCAGGAAGTGGCTTTCTGAGCCAGCACAACCCAACCTCACTGACCCGACCGCGAAGGGCAGGACCGAGGAATCCGGGCCAAAGCTGCGCTGAGCTCTGCAGTCGCCACTGGCAGGGAGCGCGCGTGGGTGGAGGTACGTCCACGCCCGGGCGCAGAAATCACCTGCAGCTGGCAGTGACCACATCCCCCACTAGGCCCACCTACTCGTTAAAGCCGATCCCGAAGGCCTCTGCTGAGCCACCCTTGTTTTATTTATCTGTGGGAGGGAGTCAGGAGCAGATTATTTCATAAAACAACAGACAGGAGAGTCCTCTGGGGCCCCCGCCATAGTACCAGATTAGGTGGTCCATACCTGGTTTATTGAGGATGAATAAATGAGTGAGAGCATTTATTGGAGACACCCAGGCAAATTTAGAGAGAGCTTTTTTAAAAAAAAAATTTAGTTTTGACAAAGTGGTTGAAGAAGGGGGGGGGAGGATGGGAGTAACCTAAAGCTAAACTATTAGAAACCCCCCTACTGCTCGCTGCCAGACTCAACGGAAATGAAGAATCTCTTTTAGACCTTTCTGTATTTTCTAGTTTTCCACAGTGAAATCAGTATTTTTTCTTTAAATGTAGATACCCAGTCATAAAATAGAAATGTGTAGGAAAGTATACCGAACTGGAATGATTTGTTTGTGAGAAATTGAGGTTAGAAGGATAAACATTCAACTCGAAACATTCTATGAACAATTCCTAGGTAATAGTCTTTCAAATAACAGAAAAAAAAGGGTAGGTCTTCCCAACTCCCCCCCCCCCCCCTGGAGGTCCTCCAGGAGAAGCATCCCTTCAGGGCCCAGCTCCGTCCTCCGCCCCTCTATGCTCTGGTTGTTCACTGGCATAGTCTGGACTCATGGTAAATTTTTGTAGAATCATAGAATGAACATGAACTGAGGGATTTTAGACTTCATCTTGTCAATGCTTTGTAACGTGGAAACTGAAACACGGAAAGGTTAAGTGACTTGTCCAACAGTACTCCAACGATTGGAACCAAGACCTTTTCATAATCCTGAACAGCAAAATGCCAGTATTTGCTTATATAACTTGACCATATAATTTATTGTCTCATATTGAGAATTAAAAGGGGAGTTAGTAGTAATAATCACACCACTACAAACTTGAACCAGGACTGCCCCAGGCAAACTAAGACATACGAGTTCTGACGATTAAGTTCGTGAACGTGTTGCAAAGTTGTTGCTAACCTTTTTTGATATCAGAGGGATTATTCATTAAGAATTTGTATCAATTGGACAAACAGTTAACCAAGTTTACTATTTGGCAGTGCTGAAAAGGCTGCGTGAAAAAGTTAAGACGAAAATGACCTGAACTTTTCGCCAACAATTCATGGCTTTCGCATCACAACAGTGCACCAGCTCGCATAACTGTCTGTGAGGGAGTTTTTAGCCAGTAAACAAATAACTGTATTGGGACACCCTCCCTACTCATCTAATCTGGCCCCCAATGACTTCTTTCTTTATCCAAAGATAAAGGAAATATTGAAAGAAGACATTTTGATGACATTCAGGACATCACGGGTAATACGACGACAGCTCTGATGGCCATTCCAGAAAAAGAGTTCCAAAATTGCTTTGAAGGGTGGACTAGACGCTAGTGTTGGTCAATAGTTTCCCAAGGGGAGTCCTTCGAAGGTGACGGTAGTGATATTCAGCAATGAGGTATGTAGCACTTTTTCTAGGATAAGTTCACAAACTTAATTGTCCGACCTTGTATGGTCACTCTGCACTTATAGAAAGGGACACAAATATGCTACAGGTTAATGTTTACCAAGCCCTTACTAAGTACCAGGCACTGGATTCCAAGGCTTTCTCCTTAATCCTCTTGTTAATCCTCTCTCAGTGACCCTCAGAAGTAGGTAAAATTCCTATCTCCATTTGGCAGATCAGGACACTGAGATATTCTGTAACCTAGAGATCAAACATCTTGATAACACAGTTAATAAGACGCAAACCTCAGATGGGTGGCCAGGTAGACAGTTTCCAGAGCTGAGCCCCAAACAACTGTTTCAGGTACTTGAACCTGATAACCCACAGGCAAGTTGTATTTGGCCATCACAGTGTGATAAAAATGAGCCAACATTTGAAACTGTAGCGATTCCACATAAAAATCTGGATTTCCAGCTTCTCCTGGAAATATTGGGGGCCTAACAACACTAAGCCAGTGTGCCTGCAGGGAGCCAGTCAGTTTCCCGGTGGAGGTGCCCATCTGGGAGGGAGTTTATCAGCCTACCCATCCTTTTTGCAGCCCACAGCCCAACACTGGGGTGGAATGAGATTGGCCATATGTTATGTTTGCACCTTGTTTTTATCAGAGTAGAGGAACATTCTTCAGTATTCTGGTCTCTACTAAGAATGATCAGAGAGGGGCGACCAGATGGCTCAGTTGGTTAGAGTGCAGTGCTCATAACACCAAGGTCGCCGGTTCGATTCCCACATGGGCCAGTGAGCTTCGCCCTCTACAACTAGATTGAAAAAAAAGAAACAATGACTTGACTTGGAGCTGAGCTGCATCCTCCACAACTAGATTGAAAACAACGACTTGACTTGCAGCAGATGGGTCCTGGAAAACACACACAGTTCCCCAATATTCCCTCCACCAAAAAACAAAAATTAAAAAAAAAATTAAAAAGAATGATCAGAAGGCTATGTCTATTTTGAAACTAAAAAAAAGGAGGGATGAGCGCCTCTAAATTAGGCTCCACAATGTCCTTGTGACACACTGCATTCCTTTCACGAGATGTGTCTGAAACACAGCAAAATATGACTCTGAGAAAACATGACAGGGTTCCTAACAAGCTTTTGTTCTGCTCACTGGCCATTCCCTGACCTTCTGATGGAGTGACAATCAAGGATGACTTGTTTGGTTCTAAAAGGAAAGCATGGCACTCTTTGAAGTTAGCTGAACTGAAAATCTTTTTTGCTTGGGAACCTTCAGGATCTCCCTAAAACTATATGCCAAAGCTTAAACACTTGCTGATCTCTGCAGTGACAGGCTGATGGGAACTTACACACACCTTCTCCAGAGGCACCATGGTGGAGGGTTGGGCAGTGGCTCTGGAATCTGGACCCACCCAGGTTCACGTCCCTTCTTGGGCCTTGGGCTGGCTGCCTCATTTCTGGGAGCGTCACTTTGGGAAAGACACTAATAAGAGCCATCTCATGGAGGATTAAACCAGAAAACATATGAAAATGCCTATAAGCACTCAGTAATGGAAGGCCACTATTGTTTTTTGGTATTTAAACAAGAGCCTTGGTCCTGATTGGGGCCCTGAGCTCAAGAATCTGTTTGTTTCACAGCAGAGAGCCTGGGAACCAGGCTTAGCAGACACTGTACTCTGGATAAAAGGAAACGATAAGAGGAAATACCGCCAAGGACTCAAGTGTTTAAGCTGCTCTTCAGAAGAATTAAAAGAAAAATAAATCACGGTCCAGATGCGGAGTCCTCCCCCATTCCCATGGGTGCCTGGTCCCTGGCAAAGATCATTTGTTTCTGGCCTCTGAACTTTTGGACCCCTCCTCAGGTGTGCCTGGAAAGGAGATGCAAGAAGAGGCCATGGGCAGTGAGTGTGTTAGGGAAAAGTTAGGAAATTTCTGGAGGGTCAGGGCAGCCTGGAGTATGCTGGTCTCCCTGCCGCATTCAGGTTCTGCAGAAGTAAACTCCAAGGGCAGCTGCAAAGGGAAAATGAGGTCACGAAATATGCAGCTGGAAGGGAGAATGTGAAAGGAGGTGGGGTAGTGCCTGAGGCACTTAGCATAGCAGATGCCCAGGAAAGGAGGAGGAGACAGAGTGTACATGGGACCCTCGCCGGGACTCAGGCAGTCACGCGGCATTGGGGTCTGAAGAATGGGAGGGAGGAAAGGGGTAAGCACTACAGGCTGAGAATAGAGATCTATTCAGGAGTTCAGGTTCTGATTCTGCCATTACATCTAAATGACCTTAGGTGACTCTATTTTCTTACCTACAAACTGAATTATAAAATACCCTCTCTGTTTCTTCACAGGCTCTTGGGGAGACAGACAGGGGGAGAGCTACAGGAATACTAACAGGATCCTTTTATGGTCTCTCTCCCTCATTAAATGGTTCCTTAAGAGCAGGAGCTGTGTCTTACCCACTTCTCTCCCTGTTCAGGGCATACAACAGGTGCTTGATACATGTGTGTTGAACTGGACTGGACCAGGGGAGGTGGGAAGGAAGCTGCCCTGTGTCCTAAGGGACGGGTTTACCATCCTCTAAATTATACCCTCCTTTAAAAACAGATCTATGTATGGAAATGAATAGAAGGGAATAAGGGAAACATGAAATTATTTCCTGTGCCAGGAGGTTGGGATTATCTGTAACTTTCTATTATATTATTATAATGTTTCTAGAGTAAATAAAACAGAGGGAAGGGAGACACAGGGGGCATCTTAAGATCTTTGAAGCAACAAAACCTCTCTGCATTTCCCACAGGAACCCAACTCCGGGTTCAGTGTTTGTTGGCTGAGTTTAACTTGTTTTGCCCCCGAAAGCTACAAGGGGTCATAACACCCCAGTACCATCACCACCATTGTGACGTCACCCAGACCTACGATAGACTTGACCTACAAAGAAATGTCTGTACGGGTCGCCCCAGATTCCCTCTCTTTCCCCATCCTTTCACTCCCTTATCCCGATTTCTTCCATATATTTTCAGGTCTATATAAAAAAGTACTGCTCCCACAACCATCACTGTTCCTCCCTCTCATATTAGTTAAAAATCAGTGTGGAAACTAGACGAATCGGGGGAATCACTTCCTAAATTATATAAATGTCCAACCACAAGGCCATACACCTGACACTCATATAAAATAATACTAAATGTCAACTGTAATTGAAAAATAAAAATATTTTTAAAAAGTCAGTGGCCCAGTTAAGAGAGCGCAGGCTCTGGATACAGGCTGGGTTTGAATTCTCCCTCTTGGACTAGTCATTGGACCTCATCATCCCTCCATGTCCTCATCTGTTGGGTAGAGAAAATACTCCTGATGTTTACCGCACATAACAATCACTGAGCACTCAGCATGTGCCAGGAGCCATGCTGGGGCTCCCCACCCGTGGGCACGCTGCCCCACACAGTGTGAGCTCGCGGTAGCAGTGGCCCCAGGGGGCAATCCTTCTGGAGGAGAATTCAACACCATATACCAAAAGCCTTCAAACACACAAACACCCCAGAATTTACTTTTTAGGAGTTTAGCTTAAGGAAATTCTTAAAGAATCTATGCAAAGCCTTAGCTACACCGCATCATTACAGTAGCAATGACTGGGGGAACACGAATGTCCAACAATATGGGGTTGACCGAATAGACGGAAACACACTCATGTAACGAATAAACGGAAACACACTCATGTAATGGAACACTGCAGACAACAGAATTGACTTACCAGAGTGTTTTGACATGAATAGAGGTCTACAGCGTAACTTTTTAAAAAACTGAATGTATACTATGACCTCATTTCTATTTTGTGCTCTTTGTATTTTCTACAGTTAATGTGTTTGGTAATTAAAAGAGGTATGACCTGAATGTCCACCAAGGAACAAGTTAGGGTACGTTCATGGGTACAGTGGAATCCTACACAGCCAATGGAAGCACTGGGTGGAAATAAATTGATGACATACTGGCTCATGAAAAAAGAAGGTTCGAAATCAGTATGAAAACATCTATGTACAGTCTTACACAGGGAGTGGGAGAGAAAAGAGAGGAGACACAATTTGGAAGGATATTCTCCAAAATGTTATCAGGGCTGCTTCAAAGTGGTGAATTTCAGGTAATTTTTCTTTTTCTTTCTCTCTCTTCTTTTTTGGTAACTTTCTTTTCATTATTTGAATTGTATACAGTGACTCTTTTTCTTACAATCACAAAAAGTGTATTCTTACCCTGAAAAAATACATATGTAACATTATCTTTTGGCAGCCTCATTCAAGTTTACTAACTGAAGCTCCCCACCAGCTCAGATGAGCTGCTGAGGGCTTAGGGAAAGAAGGAGGGCTAGTCAAACAGAAATGTTGGGGTGCATCAGAGGGAGAACACAAGCTCTCCATGAAGGGGAGAACCCAGTCCAACCCCAAAGGGCTTTGTAAACTTTACTAAAGAGGCAAAGTGTGTGGAGGAGGAGAGGGAACAAAAACTAATTAATTCCCAAATAAAAATTCTGAATAAACAACAAACAAGGGAAAGATATTTGTAACAACTATGGCAAGAAACTCATATAAGCCAAGGAAAAAAATAGAGAGATCCTGATCATTTGAAGGTGCTAAGACCTGCAGAGATAAGATAATCAAGGATATGAACAAACAGTTCACAAAGAAGAAAGAGCTATGTCTAATAAGCCCATGGAAAATGTGTAAAGGCACTTGGAATACTGGCAAAATTTTTATTTGCTGGATCTGAGTGTTGGTTACATGGGTGTGTTCAGTTTGTGAAAATTCACTGAGCTGAACATTTATGATGTTTTCACTTTCATGTGTTTACATTATATTGCAAGAATTAAAATTTTAAAAGCAAGGAATGAATCAACACAAAATAGAGACGGGCTGGGGGGAAACAGGGAGGGAGACAGAAGAGAAGTTGTGTTTACACATAAGTTATGTTTACATTATTCTGTAGTTGATTAAGTGTGCAATTTCTTTAAAAAATGTACTGTACATCCTTAATTTAAAAATATTGCTAAAAAGTGCTAACCATAATCTGAGCCTTCAGCAAGTCGTAATCTTTTTGCTGGTGGAGGTTCTTGCCTTCATGTTGATGGCTGCTGATTAACTAGGGTGGTGGTTGCTGACTGTTGGGGTGGCTGTGGCAATGTCTTAAATAAAACAACAGTGAAGGCTCCTGCATCGATCGACTCTTCCTTTCATGAACAATTTCTCTGTGGCACGCAATGCTGTCTGATAGCATTTTACCCCCAGATTTCTTTTAAAACTGGAGTCAATCCTCTTAAACCCTGCCGCTGCTTTATCAACTAAGTTTACGTAACACTCTAAACCCTCAGCTGTTATTTCAACAGTCTTCACAGCATCGTCACCAGGAGTAGATTCCATCTCAAGAAATCACTTTCTTAGCTCATCCATAAGAAGCAACTCCTCATTCGTGAACATTGTATCATGAGATTGCCGCAATTCGGTCACATCTTCAGGTTCCACTTCTAGAGTTCTCGTGCTGTTTCCACCACAGCTGCAGTGACTTCCTCCATGGAAGTCTTGAATCCCTCAAAGTCATCCCTGAAGATTGGAATCAACTTCTCCCAAACTCCTGTTAATGTTGATATTTGGACCTCTTCCCACGAATCATGAATGTTCTTAATGGCATCGAGAATGCTGAATCCTTTCCAGAAGGTTTTCAATTTACTTCACCCAGATCCATCAGAGAAATCACTACCTATGGCAGCTACAGCCTTACAAAATGTATTTCTTAAACAATAAGACTTGAAAGTCAAAATTACTGCTTGATCCGTGGGCTGCAGAATGGATGTTGTGTTAGCAGACCTGAAAACAACACTAATCCCATTGTTCATCTCCATCAGAGCCATTGGGTGACCAGGTGCATTGTCAATGAGCAGTAGGTCCCCACAGTGAGCTTAAAATATTCAGTAGACCATGTTGTAAACAGATGTGGTGTCATCCAAGCTTTGTTATTCCATTTATAGAGCAGAGTAGATTTTGCCTAATTCTTAAGGCCTCTGTGATTTTCGGAATGGTAAATGAGCACTGGCTTCTTACAGTAAGTCACCAGTTGCATGAGCCCCTAACAAGAGAGTAAGCCTGTCCTTTGGAGCTTTAAAGCATTGACTTCTCCTCTCTAGCTATGACAGTCCTAGATGGCATCTTCTTTCATCTACATTGAAAACCTGTTGTGTAGTGTAGCCCCCTCCATTAATTATCTTGGTAGATCTGGATAACCTGCTGCGGCATCTACGTCAGCACTTGCTGCTTCACCTTGTACTTTTACGTTAGGGAGACAGCTTCTTTCCTTCAATCTCGTGAACCAACCTCTGCTAGCTTCAAACTTCTGCAGCTCCCTTCTCTCAGCCTTCATAGACGTGAAGCGAGTTAGGGCCTTGCTCTGGATTAGGCTTTGGCTTAAGAGAATGTTGTAGCTGGTTTGATCTTCTATCCAGACCACTAAGACGTTCTCCGTATCAGCAATAAGGCTATTTTGCTTTCTCATCATTTGTGTTCACTGCAGTAGCACTTTTAATTTCTTCAAGAACTTTTCCTCTTCATTCACAACCTGGCTAACATATTTGGTACAAGAAGCCTAGCTTTCTGCCTATGTCAGTTTTCGGCCTGCCTCACTAAGTTTCTGATTTACAGTGAGAGACCTCGGACTCTTCCCTTCACTTGAACACACTTACAGGCCATTGTAGGGTTATTAACTGGCATCATTTCAATATTGTTGTGTCTTAGGGGAAGGGAGACCCGAGAAGAAAGAGAAAGAGAAACAGCCCTGGTACAACAGTCAGAACCCATACAGCCTTTATCGATCAAGTTCTCATGGTTAGTGGTGCCCCAAAACAATTATCATAGTAACGTTAAAGATCCCTGATCACAGATCACCATAACAGATATAAAATAATTAAAAAGTTTGAAATATTCTGAGAATTACCAAAATGAGACACAGAGACATGAAGTGAGAAATGCTGTTTTGGAAAAACTGCGCTGAAAGTCCTTCTCTAGACCATGTTGCCACAACCTTCAATTTGTGAAAAATGCAGTATCTGTGAAGTGCAATAAAACAAGGCGTGCCTGTATACGTATTGCAATGTTCTCCGTCTTGGATTAGGTGGTGGGTTCACAAATATCCGTCATATTATAATGACTACTTATTTGTAAAATAAAAGAAGACCGTGCAGGGAACCAGACAGTTGTGCGCTGTTATGAAGACCGCTGCTATGAAAAACTTGGATTTTTAAACAATATAATTTGGGTTCCTTAGATTGTCTACTAAATACAAAGAGGGAAAGCACCTAATTAGTTTAATAGGGAAATCTGGTAAACGCTGCCTGAACCAAGTGATCAAAATGATCGTCACCATCCTCAAAAAAATTAAAAGCAGAACTACCAGACGAACCACCAATTCCACTTCTGGGTAACTGTCGGAAGAAAATAAAAACACTAATTGGAAAAGATATATACAGCCGTATGTTCATGGCAGCATTACTTACAATAGTTGAGGAGGAAGCGAACTAAGTGCCCAACAATAGATGAAAGAAGAAAGATTTCCCCCCAGTCTGCATTGTGTCTAAGATTCACCCATGCAGATCCACGTAGCTGAGGTTCAGTAGTTCACGGCTGCATTATATGTCATTGTGTCTACACTCTGTAATTTATTTATCCATATTTCTTGTGACGTGCATTTTTGTTTTTGCTTTGGCTATTATAAACAGTGCTTCCAAGCTCTCTCCAAACCACGAATGCTCCTCAGATCTTTCAGAAACGAGGCTAAGCATTTATGGGGTTATACCAGAAAATCCTTTCCTCAGGGGCCAAGACTGACAGCAAGGCTGTTTCCTGTTGAATTCCTACTCCACCAGGCTGGTTTGACTCAAGGCTGTTCTCTCTGCGGTCAGGCAGGTTCCCAACCCCACGACTGAGATTTCAGAGCAGTCTATTGTTGCCATCTTTCTTTTAATGAACTTGAAAAATGGTACCTAAAATGAAATCAGTGAACCTTTTACTCTATTTATGTTGCTCTACATTTTGGGGGGTTGCTTGTATCAAAATACAAGCGTTGGGAAGGCCTGGTTTTTTTCACCAGTGTCCTCAGCACTAAATCCCGTGCCTAGCACATTCTCAATGCTCAGGAAAACAAAAACAAAACTGAAAACAAAACAGTTAACTAAATGAGTATCAGTGACCAGGCATGCATCTTCCCTTCATTGTTACCGGTGTGTGCACATTATTTTGTGCGATTGTCTTACGGTCATGAGAACTTCCTTCTTAGACATAGTTCCACATACTGATATTAGCTGTCTATTTGTTATTTAGAACTATATAAATTGTCATGTTAAGATATCTTAGTCTGCTTAGCCATACTCTGATGGTCGGGTACTTAGACAGTTTCCAATTTGTTCTGCTACTACAAATAGCACTTCTATAAACACTTCTTTCTCTTTGGGATTAACGCCTTATAAATTTCCAAAAGTGCAATCATGAGGTCAAAGGATACGAAGTCTTACATATCTAGTTTCTTACATATTGTCTGAAAGACTGAATCCTGAAAGACTGAACCAATTTATAGTGCCCCAGCACTATAAACTGGCTTCCTCAGAACTCGGCTAAGATCAGGTTTTCTGTTTTTACTAGTTCAATTATGTATTTTAAGAGAGTTAGTTTCTTTAACTTCTAGTGATCTTTGCACTTTCTACATGACAACTTGCCATCTGAATTTCCTTAAGTGTGATCACCTACAAATTGAAATTAAATTGTACATTAGAATCTAGCTGTTCAATAACATTTAAAAGTAAAGATTCCTTTTCCCATGAGTGTGTTTTTTCTGGTGTGTCTCACATTAAGTTCTTAAATAGTTTAAGTCCACTAGAATTTATTTCAGTCCATTGGACTTTTTTCTGTTTACTTTAATTCAGTGCCATATGTTTTCCATGACTGTGACATCATCTAAAACTCTGGAAGGATAACTCTCTCCTCACTGCCTTTCTCCTACAAAGAAAAAATTCTCATCACAAGAAAAAAAGATTTTGTAACAATGTGAGGTGACGAATGTTAACTAAACGGCATTGTGGCAATCATTTCACAATATATACATATTATCAAATCATTATACTACTCCTTAAACTAATACAATGTTACTTGTCACTTAAGTCTCAATATAAGAGGGGGCGGCTCTTTGAAACATTTATCTGCTCTTTTTGTTTTGTTTTGTTTCAGTATTTGTTAAATGCCACTGTGTTCAGGGCACTGTGCTGCAACCCACACAGGGATAAAAGGGCCCTGACCCAGGGGTGCTTACAGCCCGGGGAAGGGAGAAAGCGGCTTCATCAGGTGGATGACAAAGAGATGAAACGCAAGAGGAGCTCTGGAAAGGTTTCCTCCAGCTGAGGGCAACTCAGGTATGAGCTGGGACGCAGGCAGACCTGTGGAACCAGGTGCTCCTGGTGGAGAGAAAAGCATGTGCAGAGGCTTTCCTGGGCAGACCTTGGGGCATCTGTGGCTGATGGCAAGTAGCTCAGTTTGACTTGTGCAAGGGGCTAAAGAGAAAAGCTAGAACCTGACTACGGAAGGCTTCAAATTCTCGATTCAGAAACTTCAGACTTTGTTCTGTTGACACTTAAAGCTATCCTTCAGGATCACAAATGTGGCAGCAGCGCTGGCTGAGGATGAAGGGGAAGACAGGAGGCGCAGACACAGATGTAAACTGCATCACAAAGGCCAGAGGAAGAGAGAATTTTCCAAAAAGTGCCCAAAGGGAAGCACTTTTTTCTTTTTTCAAAGACAGTACATCCTTATAAGGAACACCGAGCACCATTAAGAATGTGGCAGCTCTATGACCTATCATGGAAAGATCTCCAAGAATATAAAAGAATAAAAATCATTTCTATTATACAGTATAAAATGCGGTCCTATTCGTCTGCGTGCATATGCATAAAAACGGAAGGTTACCACGGACAGTGGTTACTGTTCGGGTGTGGGTTGAGGGCAGAGGGGACTTCAAATTTTGTATTTTACTTCTAGTAAGTGGTCTGTTTTCTGCTGAGCACACATTATTAAAACTGAGGCTATCAATAGCACCCATACACTACAAAGTGAGGCCTGAGTAGAGTCACTGAATTTGGTAATTTAGAGCCTAATCACTATGACGATTGGGAAGCTAAGATGACCAGAGGTCAGGAAGTGGAAGTAATATGACCAACTGCCCCAGTTTGCCTGGGACTGTCTGGTTTTTCACATCCAAAGTTCAGAGTCCAGGAAAGTCTGCACTTCCTAAGTGAAGGTTAGTTGGAGAAGCGAAGAGAGAGGGTGGTAAGTTAAGGGTAAGGACAATTGAGTATAGGTCGTTTTGTTTTGTTTTTACATGATTTAAATTTACTTCACAGAAAAGATGGTTACTTTTACGTACTTACAGTAGTTAGCCAAGTGTCACCAAGTGGTAGAGTTCAGACCTGCTTTGATTTTTTTTAAAAAATGTGGCTGTGGTTAGGGCTTTGTATGTCGAGGACTGTGCTTTTTCATATTTATGTAGGTCCTTTGACATTCAGGTTTTCTCTTCCTAATAATAAAAATAGCAATTATTTAATACTACTTCCTATGAAATGACTGTATCCAGAATTGTACCAGGCATGTATCTCAACCACATATTATCTCATTTTTGTGTATTTCTTACACTAATCCTACAAAAGGATATTATTTTATTTTTTCCATTTTACAAATGAAGAAGCTTGAGCCCTTGCCCAGGTCACACAGCTGGCGAATGGCATTAATTACTCCTGTTCTGATTTACATTTCCAGAGGACTGAGAGGAGATGGGAACATTCCTGGCCACGCCCATTCCTGCCTCAGTCTACACTGGGGCCCAGTGAACCTATCGCCTCCCCTTCCAAACACTTGCTCAGGATGTTGGGAAAGGCTGGGAAACTGGCTTCTCGTTTCTCCCTCAAGGAGCTCCAAGCCAACCATAGAAGCTTCTCCATGTCCTCCTCGAGGTAATCCTGGAGAAAGAGACAGATGTGTGATATCGAGGTGCTCGTCTCCCCACAGTCCAGATGAGCCCAAGAGGCAGTGATCAGGACCCCCTGGTGTCCATCTCAGATCCTGAGTCTTGAAGGAAAGGGCAGAAGCAGCCAGGGAACAAGAAGGGTAGAGCATCAGGCAGAGGGAACGGTGTGCGTACAAAGGCATGGAGGTGGGGAGGCAATGAAGGTTCTGGGAGGATGGAGCAGAGCATGCGAAGGAGAACAGGGGGAAGGCATGGGGGCTGGGTCACCTGGGAAGAAGCTGAGGCTTCATAGCGTCTTCCAGCAGCACAACTAGAGCTTTGGGGGCAGAATGTCCAGAGGAACTGAAGTGGGAGAAGGGGCAGGGCTGAGGTGAGGCAGAGACCAAGAGCCCAGCCAGGCAATGGGAGGGATCTGCACAGTCAGGGGCTCAGCAGAGGGGACAGAGCTCTGAAGAAGAGGAAGGGGAGGAACTTAACCCCTGAAGTTCCACATGGGGCCATGTATGAAGTTTGGGAGAGTGGCCAACCTATCCTGTCCCCAAAGGGGCTGAAGCTGGCTGATGCTGGCAGGTCTCCGGGGCCACAGAAGCCACCATGAGGCCTTCATCCAGTCTGCCTGTTTACTAACACAGCCCTTAGCTGAGGAGTCCGGGGAAGTGCAACACCCAGGGTGAGTTCCAAGTGCTGGGTCACCACTCCGATGGCCCACCCCACCCAGATTTATAGGATTCAGTCATGGGAAAGTGCTCCTCCCCATCTCATGAAGGACTAAACAAGGAGAAACACTTCCTGTCAGCAATGCCCAGGCCCTCCAAGTGCAGGGACGCCCTTGGAGGTACAGGGGGAGGTGGCCTCCAAAGAAGGGGCCACCATCATCCTTGCTCTGGGCCCTGCACAGGCTCAGGAAACAGCCACTGCCCGACTGAATGAAGGATCCTATACATCCCCTGACCTCAGGGACGCTGGGATGCCAGGCTGGCTCACTCGTTCATGCATGCCTCTTTGGGGCAGCACTTCAGATATCCTGAGGACAACTAGTGGGGCTCTGTGCCTGCCACTTGGGCCCACTGGACTGGGGGAGAGACAAGCACCCAGACAGCGGGAGTGTAACAGAGGACTGCCCACTCTACCCTCTTCCTGGAGTTCCTCTCAGGAGGACACAGCAAGATGTTCCAGAGGGCTTGGAACTATGGGGAAAAACCCATCAAGAAGAATGTTCCAGCCTTTCCTAACACACCCATGCAGGCCGAATTTTACGGAGACATAGTGTGGCCTGGGACTGAAGTGTTCAAGCTCAAAAGCCACCCCTGGGCTTGAATCCCGCTTTTACCACTTCCAGTGGTGTGGTCTTGAGCAAAGGACTTACCATCTCTAATCTGTGTGTAAAACGGGTGAGAACACCCTCCGAGAGCGGTGAGAGGTGTCAGAGCGGCGCCTGTAGGCAACTGGCACAGCGCCCCGCACATGTTTTATAATGGTAGGCACGGCTGCTATCCCTTCCTCCCTCCTCAGGGTGCAATGGGGCTCCTATTTAATGCTTAAATTAGTGGTGAATCCAAATGAATACCCTTCTGAGAATTTCACGGTACTTCTGAATTCATCCCATCCTCCCAAATCATCGTACCATGCAGGCCTCAAAAGCAAGATTTCTCTAGTGTGAACAGGTGAGGACCAAGACCTGGGCTTTGTCCTTCCCAGCCTACACCCTCACCTTGCGCAGGTGAACCTGGCGGGAGGGCCAGATCCCAGTACCAACCATAGCTCAGCTGGACACACCCCCCACCCCCCCACCCCGGCCCTGGCAGCTCACAGAATGTGAGCGGGTTAGAACAAGGAAGATTGACTATTGGGGGGGGGGGGGTGAGGCTGGTAAGAAAGCTCTGAACTCCTTGACTCACCAGAGCTGGGCCAGAAGTGCAGGTGATTTTTCTGGCGGATTCTGGCAGTAGCAGCAAGTACCTGATACGCCTCCCTGTCCTTTGGACGGCAGAGTCTGTTTCCACAGGAAGGGTTCCCAAGTGTTCTCACACCTTGACTGCATCCCTGGGGCTCCTCGCAACGCTCTTTCCAACCCACACCTCATTCCTTTCCTCAGAAACCCACAGGCGTTCTCCAGGGTTCCCCATCACGAACTGGCAAGTCACCCTCCCATTTTGACCTCTCAGGTACCAGGCCAGCTTCCTCTTTCTCTCAAATTATTCCTCAACCCACTCAGGAACTCTCCATGCCAACCCAACCAACATCCTCATAATCCCCATAACAACCCAGCCCACCTTGCCGGTCTTGCCCTCTCTGTTCCCCTCCCTACCTCTGCAAAGCCTGGTCCCACCCAGCCTCCCTCCAGAGAGCCTTGGTGACTCTTTGCCCCAGTTTCTCCTGTCTCCAGCCTCCAGACATTAAATATCCACGGCCCCAGACTTTCATTTACTAGTTGCATGACCCAAAGCAAATGATCAAACCTCTCTTAACCTCTTTTCTTATCTTCAAAATGGGCCCAACATTTTGCGTTCCTTGGGTTAATCAGAAATAAGAAATTGCACATAAAGCATTTAACATGGCTCTTGGCCACGAGCAGGCCCCCCCACCAATGGAATCCTGCCTCCCCAGCCTCTTAAGTGTTTCATGTTTCAAGCTTCTCCCCCCCCCCACTAAGGATGCATCTTAACTCTTCTGTACCTTCCCTCCTCCTCAAGTATTTGGCTCAGCATTGAACAGTGAATGTTACAAAAATGCAGTCAATACTGCAATTAACAAAGAGGTCTTCTGGCCACAAACTTTGTAGGGCACCCCATGGAGGTGGAGAAAAACATCGCCTCTGCCATCCCCACACCACAAGGACACCGCTGCCCCCAAGGGGCGCTGCGGTGCCGCACGGTTTCATCCCACAGGGCTCCCTACTGGTGGTCAGGAAGCCACCTACACGCACCCGTGTCCTAAGGGTAAGTTTCATTCCAGCAGCGCTGGCCTGCCAAGCTGAAACCTACCTCCCACAAGCATTTCCTGGGGCCATTCGGCTCCTGCTGCTGGTAAGTTCTTCCCAGTGACTACCTAATTCACCAGGTATAGGGGTGGCCGAGCATTCTGGGCAGAGGGAACAGAGATGTGCTGGACAGGACCTTCAACAATCCCGCCCTCCTCTTCCTCAACTGCTACCATGGAGACCAGGCCACCCCACCCCACATCTAAGCTTCTTCAGGGGTGATCGAAGCAATGCCACTGGGAAGTGGGGCTACCAGTGTGCAGGGATACAGCCTGAGGGAGGGCAGGGGGCACCAGGGGGTAACAGGGAGGCAGAGAGGGCCCTCCAGGCATCCTCCCTGACAGGGCCTCTCACCAGGGACTTCCAGCTCCACTGTCAAAAGCTGGGGGGGTGGGGGGAAGGGGGGGTGGCCGAGTCAGCACTCTGGCCTTGACTGTCCCTGGGCCTGGCTTTCAAGTGTGCTCTGGGGCTCTGGAATGGGGGTCCTCCTCCACCCCACCCTGCCTGTCTTCCCAGTTCCTTCACAGAGGGGCAGGACAGAGACATGCAGGGGCAGCCTGTGTGCTTTGTCCTGCAGTGGGTGGGGAGTTACTGTCTGGTTTGTGTTGGTCCACACTCAATTCCAGGTGGGCCTGGAATTCAGCAGGGAGGGCTCTGCTTGGGATGAATATGGGTCACACTGGCCTCCACCTCTCAATGGGGGCAGATATGTGTTTTGGTGGCTTAAGTCACGCCTGGTGGGCGGGCCAACCCAGCAAGCACTGGCTGTGGCAGGAGGCCCTACACCCTCCGGGAGGCTGTCTGGACTTTGCACAAAATTGCAAACACTGCACTGACTGTCGCCTCTCACTCACCCCATCCCCACATTAAACATAAAGCAAGACGGAGGCTGGGGCTGTAAAGACCACACTCCTTGGCAATTCCAGCTTTGGTTCCTGCAAGCCCTCCAGGAAGTGGCTCTTTCCCTTTAACTCACAGATTCTTGGTGAGGGGTCCCTCTGTCCCCACACTTCACTGTTACTCTTTAGAAAGAGCAGCAGAGAGAGAAGGTACAGCTTAAGGGGTTTTTTTGTTTTGTTTTGTTTTCTGTTGGTTGGGTTTTTGCATCTTTAGCAGCTCTTTGGCAGCCCAAGATCTGTCCACTCTGGAGGGATGCCAGTTTGGTCAGAGCCGCCCACATAAAACACACACACACACACACACACACACACACACACACACACACACACGCTGCCCAGCCTGTTGCTGCATCCTGACGGCACAGTGAGCATGCCGCATGCCACAAGCCGTCCTTGAAGACCAAACGTGGAAAAGAAAATATAAAAACCCGGAGATGCCAGGAAGGGCACACAAGCCGCGGCGAATAATTCGAAAACAATCCCAACGCATCAGTCCTGGGGAGAAGCAAGGAGATCCACCGGCCTGGAGTCTCCTGGAAGGAGCCTCCTGTTGCCCCGGGCGCGCCCGGCAGGTCCCTGGCGCCGGGTGGTCCGGGAGGGGGCGCAGGGGTCCTCCCGGAGCCCGCCCTCTTCCTCCGAGCGGCTCGAGACCCCTGGGCTCCCCTCCCCCGCCTCCCGCCACATCTGGTTCCACTCAGGTCCTCCCACACCTCCAGGCGCGCTCCTCCCCCTCTCCTCCCCCGCTTTCAGAAAAGAGGGGATGATTTTTAAAAACCCAGTCACACACACGCACACGCACAAGCACACACCCTTCGGGGGGGAAAAAAAGAGGGAAAAGTCGAGAGAGAGGCCCGTTCCCCGGCGCTCCCCTCGCCCGGCCCCCGAAGTTGGCCAAGTTGGCAGCGCCTTACCAGGGAGGGCGGCGGCGGCGTCCCCCGGGCGGCCGAAGCGCAGACCCCCGAGGAGCAGGACGTAGCGCAGCAGGTGACCAAGCCAGGGCGCGGGGACCGGCCTGCGGGGCCCCATGCCCGCGTCGCGCCGCGCGGGAGACGCTGGGACCGAGGGCGCGCGGGTGCGGTGCGGGGTGGCAGCCCGGCGCTGGGCTGTGATGACCGCCCGCGAGGGGCTTGCCTCTTCCTCCGGGCGGGACGAAGTGATGCCTCCCGGGGAGAGGAGGGGAGGAGGAGGGAAGGAGGCAGGCCGGGCGGAGGGAGGGCGGAGGGAGGAGCGCAGAACCCGGGAGGAGGGTGTGAGGGGCAGAGGGGATGGGAAGTGGGCAGCGTGGAAGGGATGGGGGAGGAGGCGCAGGCGGGCGCCGGGCTGGGCTGGAGACAGAGCTCGGAGGGGGCGAGGGCGGGGAGGCGGAGCAGGGTTCGCGGGGTCGACAGGGACCCCGGCGTGCGGCTTGCTCTCGTTTCCCGTTTCCCTCTCACCCCGCCTCGCCTTCCCTCTCTTCTCGGCTCGGGCCCGGAGCCCCAGACGCTGCGTCACAACTCCCCGGCTGGCGCGGGCGGGGAAGCAACTGCAAAACTTTCCGCAAACTTCGCGGCGTGGCGGGACGTGGGCTGCGAGGCCGGGCCGATCGGGGCGGGGGCGCGCGGTTGACCCAAGCAACCACACCCGGGCAGCTGGCGCCCCCTCTGTCCCGCCTCTTTGTGGACGTCTCTAGCAGCCGAGCAGCCGCTACCTTCTCGCCTGGGAGGACCCCTCCCTGGGTCTGGTGGGGAGGGGGCGGAGCCGAGAGCTCGGCCACCGGGACGAAGATGGGGGGGGGGGGGAGGCAGGGCCCCTGTGCCATGTGCGGAGCGCAAACATTTGCAGGTCTCGTTTTAGCATTTGCGTGACCCCTGTGTCAGCGTCCCTGGCCCAGAGGGGTGTAGTGCTTTTGCTAGTTGGGGCTGTATCCAAAAAACTAAGGAAAATCTGTCCACTGGATGTCCCAGAAGACGGACATCATCACTCTCAGCAGCAACCCGGCGGCTGGATGGTCGCAAAGAACCAAAAGAAAATCTCATAAAACAGAAGACAATCGAGTTAGTCCGTCTTATGCAACAACTCACGGCAGCAGCGCAGAGCACGGACCGGAGTCAGCATGGTGGCGTCCAGCCCCACCTCTACTTCTGATTCCCTGAGCTTTCTTGGAAAAGTCGCCTGGGACCTGGGGGCTCAGAGCCAGACTGAGACATTTTAGAGACCCTAAATGCTGAGAAGATTCACATTCTCCCACCACGAGTAATCAAATAAAAACACTATGAAACTGTAATATAAATTTTATTGTTTCCTGTGCTGTCCACCTCGGTGCTATTTTTGGAAATAACACACTCATTTTTTTCCTCCCCTTTGTACTCTTCTTGCCTTGGGTAAATCTTTCCCCATCTCTGCAACGAGGGTTAGGGGTTAGAGATGCTTGCTTAGCTCTGTCCTTGTCTGCTGGGCTGAAATTCTTGGCAAGCATCAGCCCAAAGGCTGTCCAGCCCCCGAGTGACCCCTCACTGAAATCCCCTCTAGTCCCTTGGAAAGATTCCCACTGTCTCCATTTGTCCTAAAAAATGGTTAGCAACCAGGCCCAAGAATCCCCCGACACCCCACGGCTAGCGTGGACACGTCTGACAGAACCATGGCCCTTCTGGTGACTGCTGCTCCAAACATTGCCCTCTGGGACACACCTTCTTGGGGTGGCATGTTCTGGGACCCCACCGCTCTGCGGTCTCTGACCACGCTTCCTCAAAGGTCACCTTCTTGGCCCCCTTTCTCACAGTCCTGTTATCTACAAGGGGTTTGAGGATTTGCCAGCCTCAGCTAAGCTGCTCACTCTCTTTTTCCCTGTCTCGAGCAGCCAAAACACAGGATGTGTCTTCTCAAAGTCAACTCACAGGCTTCCATCCGCTCACTTATCTCTGGATGTGCTGATCAGTTCTCACCAAAGGGACCCCTTTCCTCTGAAGGAGACCTCAGGCAGGGCTCCCAAGGAGTCCTCCAGGTTCTGGAACGGGTGGATGGGCCTTCCCTACCAGTCTGAGTAGGCTTTGGCATTCCTCCCACCAGCAGGGCAGAAGCCAACTACCTGGCATCACCAGTGAATGTCGTGGGGCCAGCAAGTCCACCACTTGCCGGACACACAGACGCTGATTTCTTCATTCACCCATTTAACAACCACTGATCGCTCCTCTGTGCTAGTTGCTGGGGAAACAAAATGAGCAAACCAGGTCTCAGAAGAGTTTTGTTTAGTAGGGAAAGTAGACACAATTTTGCCCTATTCCAGGCAGAGAAACTGCCATTCAAGGGCTGAGGAGGACGAATGTACATTGTGCTAGCAGGGATTGATGGATGTTTGCTCCTCTGAGGCCCTGATCTAGTCTCTGCCTAGGGTGAGATTTCCTGCTCAGCATGCCAGGGCTACACATTGTATTCTGCTGATTGTCCGGGCCCTTATCTGTGGCCACCATTTGTCTTAGATCTTGGGCTCACTGGGCTGAGAGCTGGGCCATGTCTGGGCCATTCTCCCTGTGAAGAATCCAGCCCAGTCCCCCACTGCTTAAAGATTACGTGCAGGAGCAGTGGTCACAGCCTGTAGGTGTGTTGGGTGTTGGGAGGGCTGGGGCTTTCAGAGGGACCCCCCACCCGACCTAGACGCGCATCTGCTTCCAAAGAAGGGCCAGTGTCCTCTGTACCCACAGCCTCCTCACCACTCCTGTTAGAGCTCCGTTGAACAGCCGTTTATTAGTATCACTATGTGCCAGGCACAAGGCTAGATGCTGGGGACTTAGTGACTGGACGGCCTGGTCCAGGGAATTTTTGCCAAGATCGGATTTGCTATGGTGAAAGCGATACCGAGAAGTACCTCTCCTTCACACACTGACCGTTAGCCAGCCCAGGCACTGCCCATCTGCCGACTGCGAAAAAACCCAGTTTAGTGGAAGGTGCAGACTTTGGAGTCAGAGATCCCACTTGGAATCCTGGCTCTCCCACTTACCAGCTTTGCAATGTTCAGTGAATTCCTCAAGCTTTCTCTTGCATTCACAATTCCTATTTGTAAATGAGACAGTGATGTAGGTGATGTTGGATCTGCTGGCAGTTTCTGAGTGTGGGCCGGGATCGTGTCTCGTGAAGCCGAAGAATGGAAACACGGACCAGGGAGAGGCAAAAAGTTTTAAAAAGAGGATAGTTTATTAGAGGCAGGAGAGGAGGTTGCCGCTCTGAAGAGGGATGGGGGTGGTCCAGTGACTGAGGCCAAAGCTCCTACTTTTCTACCTTCCCTATGCCTGTTTGGGGAAGGGGAGCTGTTTGGAGACGGGAACTGTGTGAAGAAGGGAACTGGCGCCTTTTAATGAAATTCGTCTACCAGGTTTGTTCTGCTTGCCCACCCTAAAAGAATTAGCAAAATAACCTACTCTTATCTATCAGATCTGCTCCATTTGTCAGGCCAAAAGGAATTTTATTTTATGATTAATCTCAGGGCCTTGTTACATTATGTCCTGGAGCGAAGGAGTGATTTCAAAACCTGGAGTTTTAGGATATGGCTGCCTTTTGTTTATTCCACCAGGGACCTTCCTGTCTACCTAGGGACATGCTAGCTATCCTGTATCAGCAGCAGTGGAGAATTAAACGTGATGTGTAAAGGGATGGCATGGCCCCTGGAGAAAGCTGTTCAGGAATGTCAGGCTGCCCATCTTCCTTTGCCATTTGGACATCAGAGTGTCTTCCCTTGCCCCCCATCCTTCACCCTGCCTGCCTCTCCAGCCCACCCTCCACCCCACTGTCCAGTGAGCTGCTCAGACCACACTGGTGTTTTCCTTTGCCTGAGCGAACAACACAGCCTGCCCTCCTGTCTGAACCTCTCCAGGTCTCACTGTATACAGAAGCGGTATGCTGCAGTGTAACTGAATCCAGGTAGAAGCTTCTCAGTGCTCACTTTGGCTGGTGAATGAACACATGTCTGTAAATAGCCCAGCATAGGACAGTGGGATGAGTCCAGGCCTGGAGGCTGGAGTTGAGTTGGAATTCCAGTTGGGCCATTCACTAGCCACATGTCCCCAAGCGAGTCACTTCCCTTCTGAGTCTCCCGAGCCGTTTCCCGTACCAGTGTGGTGTTATTACTTACTGTGCTTAGGGTTCCTCTCACATTAGTCTCCTCTTCCCTGGCTCTGGGCTTGGCAGCCTCTCTGGCAGGAGGGTGCCCCGGGGAGCAGAGCAAGGCCTGTGGACACCCCTGGCAGTGCAAGCCTACAACGAAAGCTTAGGACAGGAGAAAACAAGACAGGAAGAATGCAATCTGGTGGCCTCGTACTCTAGCAGTCAGTTCTTACCTGAGGCAACTAAAGGAGGGAGTGTGAACTCCAAGGGGCCTCTAAGATTACCCCCACCCTCACCCTTTCCAAGCTCAGGGCTGGCTGGGCAGATCCCACCCTCTCTCCACTCTGGGCTCCTGCAGCTCAAATCCTCCGCTCTCCTCTTCCCTGTGAGTCCATGTGCCTCCCCCCACCCCCGCCCCCATCCTCCTGAAGCACTGAGGATCCCAGAGAGACTGGGCTAAAGAGGGAAGGAAGAAGGCAAGCTTGGGGTTCAGACAGACCCAAGTTTCAAAGTTTGGCTCCACCTCTTCCAGGTTGTATGGCACTGGGACAGCCAGTTAACCTAAAGGAACTAGTTCTCCCATCCACATTATTAGGGAATTTTATGTCTGGTCTGCCTTCTGCTGACTGCTCTGCCACAAATATTACCTCAGAAAAATTCTGCCCATTTTCCCTAGGTAGTTCTTCTCCCTTTTGTTACAGAACATCTAGAAGCCGCCCCCCCCCACCAGCCCCTGGAGGGCTGCTGAGTTTGTATCCACTCACTTTCAATCCAGGACCTGTATTAGAAGGCTTCCTTTAAAGTCTTTTCTTTCCCAAGGAGTAGGAGAAAATGACCTCAGGACCCCTTCCGGGAAGCAGCAAGTGCTGACTTCCGCCCCATGGGTCTTGGAGTTTGGACAAGGGCTCCCGGTTGGAGTCACACAGTATCATCTGCCACTGTCAGCAAGGACAGCCCTAGAGTAAGCTCAGAGCCACGGGGGCTCAGGACAGCCCAGGCTGCAGCAGGATCCTCGCTGCCTCCTGTCTCCACTCGGAGGTTTTAGCAAGCTGGCCGCCACGGGCTCGGAGATAGGCTGAGGTTGGCCTGATGCTCAGCAAAAGAGGAGACAGCAGAGCCGAGCTGAAGAACCAGTTGCAGTTGGGTGGAATGTAGTTCCCAGAACCTTCTAGTGCCCCACCCAACATGTGCGGAGCTTGGGGAGAGGGGTGTCCCATGGCCCTGTCTGCTGGATAGGGCCGCCCCCAACCTGGAGTTGCAGTTCGGAGCCTGTCCTTGCACTGAGGACGGGGCTGAGCCAGGAGTCAAGGCCTCCTCTGGTCCACAGCTCTGGCTGGGCTGGCACTTTTGCCTCTCCCTCAGATGTCATCTGAGGCTGCTTCCTGGTCCCTGACTGTCTCCTCAATTCAGGAAGGGCAGGCAGGATGAGGTTTTCTCTAGTCTCAGTACTTGATCAGTCTTGCCAGGAGCCTTCTGTGACTGTGGCCTGACGGCAGGACGGGCAGGAGGTAGCTGCTCAGAGGCAGAACCTCCCCTGACCCATCCTTCCCCATAAGCCCCTGCTGGAATGGAGCCCCTGACCAGAACAGGAGCCAGGGGCTGCATGCAGCTGGCGCCCCACCCCACCCCAGCTCCAAGAGGCTGGCCAGACCTCCCACAGCCCCCAGTGAGGCAGCAAGAAGTGGACTGGGGCACCAATGGGTGGTGACCAGCATTTTAAAAATGAAGTAAAACAAATATCAGAGTGCATTGTATGTGAGCTAAGTTCTATCCTACGAAATATGGGTTGGGTTGTGGTGTTTCTTCTTACCGTGGGTTGTCATGAAAAACACAGCTGTTGAAGACTTGGAACCAGCTATGCAGGCTTCCTGGCTGTCCCTGAGGAAAGCCTGTTTCTAGGTGACTGCCCCGACCTTCCCCTGTCCCACATCTAAAGTCCCTCACTACCGTCTGCCCGGCCCTACTTCTCCTTCTTGGCACCACACTTCAGCAGGCCAAACTACTTGTCCTTCCTTCAGTCGGGCCCTGGGCTTACCCCCTGGAGGGGCCAGGTCTCGCGGTGCCATATAACGGCACACGAGTGATAAGGCAGAAGTAAAGGAAAGGTGTACAAGGCGCTGTCAGAGCCGAGAGGCAGGCAAGCTGCAGGTGACACTTGAGCTCTTTTCAAAGATGGTCAGATGGCCAAGTCTTGGAGGTGTGAGAGCATGGAGAGGTCTTAGTGTGACAAATACTTCGTATGGGAAGAACACAGCAAGGGTAAGGGACCCTTTGCTGCAAACACTGTCCCTTCTCATTCTAGTTCATTCTGCCCATCTTTCAAAACCCAGCCCCCAAATCCCCAGGGGCCTCATCTCGCTTAGGGAATTTATCAGCTCCCAGCTTACATTTATTACATTCAGTTTCTAACCGATAACCTTCCTTAAAGCAACAGCCACATCTGATGTCCCTTTTTACCTCCCAAAGAATCTAGCCCAATGTAATATAAACAGAAGGCTTTCCATAGATGTGCTTTGAGTGGATGCATGAAGTTCATAGATGTGGTGACTGTAGCTATGAGCGCCTGGCCCAAGGTCACACAAGGTTAGAGTTGTGACCTGAACATAGTCCTGAGCCCATAGTCCTCACAGGGGCTCTCCTGTCATCTTGTTCTACCAGATTCTGACACTGGGCAGTTTTGTCCAGTGAATGTGGGCTGGGGAGCAGGGTTAGTGTCAAGGTTGTGGGTAGGATTCTGAGAATCTTGTAGATACAAAGGAGCAATGGCTCCTGGAATTGATTTGTAAGGAAAGACCTTCACTTTCATGTTTGTCGGTGGCGTGCCCTTCTCACAGGGCACAGGGCTCAGGCCAAGGCCGCACTGGAGACATCTCCCCAGGGGCCCCTGTGACAGGGAGGCAGTGTTAACTATACCTCTGCCTTTTACTTTACTTTTTCAGCTTCGGAAAACATCCTTACATCTCCCACCCCCTTCAAGCCTTATAGCAATCACGATGAAGTTAGGACACACGAACAGGAAGATACAGAGTTGTCCAGGGCTGGGGTGGGGGGACCTTTTAGCTTTCTCATCTGTAAAGCAAGACGACAAGATCAGGTGGCTTAGGGAACCTGAAGCAGGAATGTTCTGAGAAGCCATGCCCCCATTTCCCAGCTAAGTTCAGTTCTAGCCCAGGACTGCTGCCCAGGCCAGCTGGGTCGCCGGGTAGATTTCTAAGGGTTAGCCAGGAGGGAGGGGAGGGACACTGAGGGAAGCCTGGGGGAGTGAGCCCTAGATTAGGGCAAGATATGCCTCCAGCTGGGACCCCAAGTACAGCCTATACCCACATCAGTGTCTATACAAGGATGGCACTCAAGAGACTACACCTCACCCCATCCCCATTCCACCCGGCTTTACCTGCCAGGCACCAAAATCTCTCTGCGCCAAAAACAGGCACCAAATCTCTCTGCGCCCGTTTCCCCCTCTGTAAAATCAGTGAGATGTTTCTACCTTGCCTACACCTAGGCAATGAAGAGACGCAGCTGAGAATCTTCTCTGTGAAGCAGTCGCCTAGAGCCCCTGTCCTGGCAGATGCTGCCCTCTGCTCCCCCTCCCCAAGCTGCCTTCAGGGTGAAAAGGCTTGGGCAGCACAGGCCACCAAAGTTGCAGGCTGTGCTGGAGGCCCAAGGAGGCTGAGCTTACCAGTTCTCCAGGCCAGACCCATGGCCAGGGGTGGGTGGGGCCCAGTGCGCCAGCCAGTTGCTCTCTGACCCCTTTGCACCACGGGGTCTCCAGCCCAGTGCCTCACACATACACACACACACCCCTATGCTGACTCCAGCCTGTCTCGGGCCCCTGCTGAGCTCCCTGAGCACAATAGGGCCTTGTATTCCCTGCCCCCACCAGGTCCCAGACCTGCTCCCTGGCCTGTTTTCCCAGCCTCTGGCAGGTTCCCCCAACCCACCAACAGAGCTCAGCAGCAGCCAAAGTCCCTAAGTACTCCCTCCTTAGCCCTCCTCCTCTCCCTGCAACCTCTCTACACTCTCTCCTCCCTCACCCCTACCGAAGAGCTCCAGGCCAGCCCCAGGCTCTCTTCACCCCTCATCCAGACTGCCAGGCTGGATTCATAGCCTTCCAGTGAAAGAAAAATGTGATAAATAAATTCATGAGAAGGTACTGGTGAGTTGTTACATACTTTAAGAGAAGGCCAAAGGTAAGAAGCTTCTTGAGTATATTGTTAGGTACCAAGGCACTTGTATAAGGGATGTGTTGTAGGGACTCTCCTGGGACTCCCCATAAAAGAGCTTAGGTATGACATCAGTCCTAGGACAGCCCGGAGCTTACATTTTCAGCCCTAAGACAGAAAATAAAAGTCATCTCTCTTCTAGCTGGGTGAGTTTAGACATGGCCCAATAGCAACCCTCTCCAATTGTCCCTCCCTTGTTGCAGTGGCTGATAGGAAGGTCACCAGGACTTGTGACTGACCTTCAGTGTTCAAGCCACTTGGGAAACAGACAGCAGGGTGGGGTGGGGTGGGGTGGCGTGGGGCGGGGGTGGGGCTGAGAACGTGTGTTTCTAACTGGTTCCCAGGTGATGCTGCCGCTGCTGGCCTGGGGCCAGCCCGGCCTGTAAGATGCTCCTTCCAGACTAGGCCGGAAGCAGTCTTGGATCCAGGTAAGTGGAGACTGCTCACTTCATCAGATAGAGGTTGGCAATGAATCCCAAGCCAGAGGGGTAATAAGGCTCCCCAAAGGTCTGCATCACTTACCCAGGGCAAAGGGTCTCCTGACAGCCTGGCAAGGAGAAAGGCTCTGAACCTCAACCAGCAAACTTGGGGGTTCCAGGACCAGCAGTCTCACTTACTGGATCTTGTGATCTTTTTAAACCACATTTTTTGATTCCCTTCTTATGTGCCGGACACTCTACATACCTTATTTCTACTCTTTACTACAACCATGCAAGGAACAGAGGTGGGATTTGAACCAGACCTAATTTTAAAGCCCAGGCTCTTAACCACTAGGCGATTCTACCTTAAGAAGATAAGACAAACAGCTAATTTTAGGAAGAAGGACTCCCCATATTCCAACTAGTAGTTTGTGTACCATGTCTCTCCCCACTTACCCCAGGCAGATTTTAATTACAGACAAAAAGAGCTTGGGCAATTAGAATGATGATTAAGGGGAAAAAGATTCTCAGAAAGCAAAAAAAAAAAAAATCACCAACAAACTTTGCCTTCTTGGAAGCAAGGAGCTGGACTTGCAGCTTGCTTTGAGCTCTAGGATTCTAAGATAACTATGTTTAAAGAGAGCTACCTGCTAAAGAAATGCAGTGCTCCTTGACTGCTAAGCTGCTCAGCTGGAGGAAATCCTGTCCCTATAGAACTAGTAGGAAAGGGAGACAAACCCTTCTAAAGAAGAGAGCAGACATACAGGTTGGCCACAGAAGTGGGGTGCATATGGCTCTGAATGGAGTGTCTCCATTTACTGCTGCCCATCTCACAACGGAGATTTCAGAGTCCAATTCCTTCCCCTCCGACCCCCATATTCCATCCCTTCCTGGGGCCCAGAGACTTCATCCCTGGTTGTGAGCTGATGGCTGGGCCTTCCCTGTCCTGTTCATTACTGTATTCCCACCCACAGGCATAGTTGTTGGTACAAGAGAGGTACAAAAGGTGTTGCATGAATCAACACTTTCTCATTAAGCCTGCGACGTCCACTTGGACTCACCCAGCTGCCAGGACTCCCCTATCTACACCCTAGATGGTAAGGGCTCTGTTTGAAGCTGTAGAACTAGAGCAAAATCAAGAGGCTGGGAAATTCACTTCTTGAAACTTATTTTAATATCATCCCCACCCCCCAAATTGGGACAGGCCAAAACAGTCTGGCTGGATTTAATTACAAATTAATACACATTTTTAAATCATTGTTTAAAGTAAATCAACATTGTGGCAATAAGGGATTATTCTTGGAAAAAGCGAAACCCATATTAACAAAATATGTTGTAGAAGAACCCCACTAGTGATTTCACTGGCTATTTAAAAGTCTAGTAAAGGTCACCACCAGGCATGTTCTCCAGGGCTGGTCCATGCAGTGCAGAGGCCTTGCCAGACAGCTGAGCCCAGTCAGCTCCAACTTGGCCCTAGACCCAAAAGAAGCAAGGAGCGGGGGCACCCCTTCTTCAGGACAAGGGTGGAAGAGGTAAATCAACAAAGTCCTGCAGCTTCACTTAGGCCACGGGATAAAAGGAGGCAGGAAGCTTTAGAGGGAAGGCTTAAAGATGCAGCATTTAACTGTTAAAAAAATTTCAAAATAATTTTACTAGACTATTTATTGAAAGAGAGGGAGGGAAAATAAGGAACAGAACTTAATATTTTGAGTAAGTTTAAACACGGTCTCAACTTCATCCATCTCTCTTCATGTGCTGACACCATCCTTTCGGCATTGTGCTCAATTGACCTTTGAGACCCCATGGGTACCCCGTGCTTAGCAGCTTGGTTAAAAAAAAAAAATAGCTGCTGCACATACATACACATATATCATGTGTGCACATATATATTGCAATAAAATAGCTTTACAAAGCTCAGGGGCACCAAGAGTCTGGGGCTAACTTCCTTCCATTCAGAGTTCCAGAAGATAGTACCGACCCACAAACTTCTCTTCGATTTGGAACACACTATTCTCCCCTAAGATCGCCTGATAAAGGGGAGGGGCAGATTCACAAAACAAACAAAGGTCCTAGCAAATGTGTCACCAGTGGCATTGTGTCACATGTAAAAGAAACATCTCTACCCTTCCTTCCTGACTTCCCTTCCCCTGCCCAGGAAACTCGCAGGCCCGAATGCTGCATCTTTAAATATTTCTGGCGGAGCCCTCTTGCCACATATGTCAGTAACATTCCAAGCTGGCTACCACATGTGCAGGCTCTGGCCTCCTCTCTCTACTGCCGAGTGCTCTGCTGTTTCAAGGCCATGGCGGGGCCACGCAGCTCCCATTTCAGCTTCATCTTCAGTTGATCGTACATCTTAGAAACAGCCAAATTTTTTTAAAAAATTATTTCCAAAAAATGTTCATATTTGAAATACCTATTTCCCTTGAGATTATTTTTTAACTCCACTTAGTGAATCTATAAAGTGAGTGAGACAAAGTGCGTGTGCACATGCACACACAGACGCACACACCAGCACACACCCACAACACGTAGAGGCCTGGAGGTTGGTTCCTGCCAAAAGACCTAACAGAGGAAAGCTTATGTGCTGATCGAGTTTTAATATCATGGTTAACAGAAATGAACACCGCTGAGCAAGCACACAGAGCCGGTGGGCAGGCACCCCTGACTCTGGAGCCGGGGCTCCCCAGCCTGTTTTCTGCCTGCCTTTGCAGCAGTTTCCATAGTTACTACATTCAGAGAATTCAAGAGGACTGCATGGACAGATGAACCTTTATTTAAAAAAATAGCACTTCAAATAAATTAAAAGGGACAACCGTCAAGTGTTCAAATTGTGAAGAAATAGTTGAAAACCTAGAGAGACCCAAGCTGCAGTCTTCTAAGCTCATTCTTTGTCCAATGGCAAAACCCCGCACACCTCAGGATTCCCACTCCACATTTTCCCTACGGAGACAAGGGAAGCAACGGCAAACGGGAGACCAGACGGAGGAGAAAGCTGCATTTGACTGGAATGAACACCGCCCCGTACTTGCTAATACAGGTTTCACCTTATGACCAAATGTATTCTTTCAAAAATAAAAAAGGGGGGGAGGGAGGGAAGCTGCATGTTTTTAAAAATTGAAATTATTTAGGGATAAAACACTAACTCTAGTGCCTTTAACGGGCAATAGCAACTTTTTTCCTCTGAAGTCAAATACCATCCCCAGCCGAGCCTTTGTGCTACAAGCTTTTCAGGAGATGTTACCTAAACTTTATTAAAAGAAAAGAACAAGTTTAAATATAGACACTGGACTAGCCCAGTCTGTATTTTCAAGTCCACATTCTTCATCTGAAACACTGCATCAGGGACCCCCCTGAGTCTGCATGTTTTCAAGTTCACAGTACATGGAACCAGTTTTTCTTTTGAATTTTTTCCTCACTCAGAGCAGCCACATGCAGTGGCCGTTGACGCCGGAACCTCGGGCGGGGCCTTTTCCTACGAGGCCTGGCCAGAGCTGCCCAAGGCTTCTCCTCAATGAGAATCGATGCTGTCATGCTCTATGGATGGGAAAAAAGCAAGAAAATAAAAGCACCTGGTACAGGTTTCATGAGATCCATTCGGATTCGCTATGTTCCAAACCCGCTGCTGAATGCCATTTGTCCACTTTGTGTGCACTGAACAGTTTGTGGCCTAGGAGTGGGTCTCAATTCGAAGAACTGTTATTGGATGCCCCAGAGGTTGACGCAATAGCAGCTCCAGCAGGGCTACTTGTGGAGACCGACTTTCGGATGTGAGGCAGCAAGTAGGGGTCACAGGCCAGCTGCTGGACATCGATGCGGTCCTCCTTTCGGTAGGCCAAGCATCGTCGAATAAACGCCTGAAAGGAAAGTTTCTTGAAGAAGCCTGAAGCAGACAATCCTGGCGCCCCAAGAGGGAACCCTGAGGCTCTACAGCAGCTGCCAGGGTCCTTCCCAGAAAGCACCAGGCAGACCTGGAGAAGACCAGGAAAGGAGACGCGCTGGCAGCAGGACCTCTCTGTGGTCACTGATTCCTTCCCAGACAGGGGCGGCTGAGCTACTCCTGAGGGGGAATGGGGCATGGCTTCTGAATAGCTCTGCCCCCAAAGCACAAAGAGCAATGCAAAGAATCTCTTTTTGCCTTGGCTGGTTTGCATGGGCACAGTCTTAACTTCATGGTCCTTCACGGTCCAAACCATGGCCTCATCTGAGCTTCCCAAGGAAGAGGGAATTGTAAGGACAGACTACCATCACATGCAGGTGAGGAGACCGGCACTGACTAACACCAGTGTGTCACAGGTTGGTAAATGCTTTCCCTGTGTATCTCACTCGTCCCTGAAAGAACATTAAGCAAATGAGCAGGCACATACCTAAGCAGTAAAGGAAAACCTGAAAAGCACTTGTCTCCCCAAGACTATCGCAGACCTGAAGACCTACTGTGAGTGGGGTTTGATTCGGAATCCTAATTTACTACCAACATGGAGGTTTCCTTCATGCTGCGTATGAAGGGCTATGTAGTCGCAGTTTCTACAACTCTTATCATAAAGGCCCTTAAACAGATGGTCTTTTGTGCCAGACAGTTCTATTTTATCAAAGCCTTGTAAAATAATTATTTTAAATAAATGAATCCATTTTAATCATCTAAAACATCACTGCCACTCAAAGTCCACACTTTACACGAGGGTGACAGTGACACCTCCATGGAGCCTCACTGATTGTAACAAATGTGCCACGTTGCCGTGGAGTGTTAACAGTGGGGAAGGCTGTGTGTGCATGGGGGTGGGGAGTATGTGGAAATGCTATACTTTCCACTCAATTTTGGTGTGAATTTAAAGCTACTCTGAAAAGTAGCCTATTTTACAAAAATCTAAAACATGAAATACTTTTCTATGTTCTTCTGTGTTTTTTATTAACAAAACACAAAAGCATAAAACCAATCCTGGTTTTTCAAAATAAAAGATACCTACAGGGAGTTGCTTGATTAAGGCATTTGGAAGATAAAAACAAATTCACAGAAATGAACACATTGATCTTTAGCCTTTAAAAACAAACCTTTCTTAGTGAGATACCTAGAACTAGAGTTAAACAGGTTTCCTTGGCTTGGATATCAGTCAAATCAACTCCTTTTACCTTGAATTTCTCTCCACACAGCTGCCAATACAGGTTTTTGAACCAGCAATGAGATCACACAGCTGCCCGATTCAAACCATCAACTGCTTCTCATCCCAGTTCAGTCTGTCCTACCCCCCTCCCCTCTGCTCTGTCCGCTCTGTGGACATGCTAAGCTCCCACTCACGTCTGAGCTTTACTTACGTCTCTCAGCTCAGAATATTCTTCTCCCAACGTATGCATGGCCTCCACCTGCACATCATTCAAGAGTGCTCCAAACCTGACTTCATCACTGAGGCCTTCCCTGACCGTGCCACCAGAAAAGGGGTTCCGACCACTCCACCCCCTTATTCTGTTATTTACTTCATAACATCTATCACCATCTGAACTGTACCCATTTTTCGTTACTGTTTGTCTCATCCAGTGGAATATAAAGTCCTTAAAGTCAGGGACCTTGTCTGTATAGTTCATTGTTACATACTCAAGAGTTCCTCCTTCTCCACTCTCTGGAACAGTGTCTACTGCTTAATAGGCACTCAATAAATATTTGTTGTGGGAGGAGATGGGGAGAACAGGGTAAGGGCTGGAGAAATACACATTTAGAAGGAGGAGGAAGTTTTTAATGACTCCTGATTTTTGTACTGAATAAACCATCCACTACTACCCAGAGAAGTAACACAAAAACCAAAGCAGTCGTTTGTGCTGGCCAATGGATCAGAACTTACCTTTGCTTCAGGTGTTACTACTGGCTTTGGCGGAAACTGCACTTCAGTAGCTTTAAGAATAGTATTTTCTTGCAGAATGTCTTGCTGGGACTGGTTATGACCAAAAGGCTATCATATAAAAACAAAACAAACAAAGACTAACTAAGAACACAATTCAAAACCTCAGGGAAGAAAAGGAGAAGACATGTCTCAATGAGAACTGCTAGAAGGAACTTCGGAGATGATCTCCTCTAATTCTCTCATTTTGTAGATAAAGAGTGGAAAGGCTCAGAGCTTAAGTAACTTGGTGACAGTCCAACATCTAGCTTAAGGCTGGGCCGAGAGCAGAAGCAGCACCTGCTCTAACATACCCCTGCTGAGCTTTGCTCACAGCAAAGAAAAGGACATTTAGAGCAGGAACCTCTTCTGCCCTTAGTGGCACCTGTGGGCTTAAGCAACACATATAGGTGCCACTGGCAGACCCAAAACACACATAAAAAGAGATGGAAAAGTAAGAGTAAAAGGAGTAAGGACAGAGTGGGAGAAAACTAGAGCTGGGGCTACTTGGTAGCTTCATCTGGGCCCCAAATGGCCATTTTCTAATAAACTCTTAAAAAATAAGTCCAGGCCTAATGTCATCTCTTCAGTGTTTCTATTGAGAGATCACAAACAATTCTTTCTAGACAAGTTCTGCCACTTCAGCAGCACTTCCACATTATCAGAAAGCATGACAATAATTAACTCCTACTTGTTCTGAATCATTCCCCATATGAGAGAGGTAAGCTACAGAAGAAACAAAGGAGGGGCAGCCGGATGGCTCAGTTGGTTAAAGCGCGGGCTCTGAACAACAGGGCTGCCAGTTCGATTCCCACATGGGCCAGTGAGCTGCGCCCTCCACAACTAGATTGAAGGACAGCGACTTGGAGCTGATGGGCCCTGGAGAGACACACTGTTCCCCAATATTCCCCAATAAAAAATTTAAAAAACAAAAAATTAGTTAAAAAAAAAAAGAATCAAAGGAAACAAGGGGAAGTGAAAGAGGAAGCTGAAATCTGAATTAACAGGTCGGCCGGGGGATTGTGATCAAAATATTAAGCGTCCAGTGGAGTTGCAGAACTCCCAAATAGCTTATACTCACAGCCTAATGGGGAGCACTGAAACTTACAAACACACTGACAGCAGAAATATGTATATAAATGCACAGCTGGACCCTAATACATACATTTATAAGGTATTATACTCACAAGGAAAAAAATGTGAAAATTCATTAGGTATAGTTTACTACCTACGTTATTACTTGTTCTAATGATGTATCACCTTGATCAGAGGTAATAGACAATGAATACAGCCCAGTGTAGAAATATAAAGCATGCTTTTACTACTACTGTGTTTCCCCGAAAATAAGACCTAGCTGGACCATCAGCTCAAATGCATCTTTTGGAGCAAAAATTAATGTAAGACCCAGTATTATATTATATAAAACCTGGTCTTATATTATGTTAGATAAGAACTGGTCTTATATTATAGTAAAATAAGACGAGGTCTTATATTAATTTTTGCTCCAAAAGATGCATTAGAGCTGATGGTCTGGCTAGGTCTTATTTTCGGGGAAACACGGTAAAAGTTTTAACTAATGGGGTGATTGGGAATAAAGAATACTACAGATGTTTCAAGTTTGGGGACCCTTAATAATGGCTCTTGGGAAGATTGTACACTTTAATAAGCTATTTCATATAATTCTCCATAACATATTATTAGAATCAAAACATATCCTGGATCTAATTGAGAACAGCAAAAAATGTATGTTTTCCACAACCCAGCAGAATTCATTAGGTGCTCTAGGGTTGAAAATTTCTGCTTATACACAAAGCTTTTTACTAAGTCTATATTTCTTCACACCATAACTTTCAAGATTCCATTGTGTATAACCCGATGATTAGACCCCAGAGTCCACCCCATGCCACTGAGTACATGTGCCACCCAAGGTGGCAAGTCAAGACACTGCATGCGACCTTCTCCCTTACCTTCCTTCCATAAAGACACTGGTAGAAGATCACACCCACTGACCAGACGTCAACTTTATTTGAGATCTTTGGTGGTTCTTTCCCAACCACAAAACACTCTGGTGGTAAATACCTGGGACAAAACGGAAATAAAAATCCTTAGAAAAATGACCGTATAAGCCCAAGACATGAACAAAAAGGCAAAGAAGACAACCTTGTTGGAAATAAAAATATATGGATTTTTAACAGCTGCAAAAACAACTTAGACCTAGTTGGAGAAAGCCAATGAAAAGACACTAACTTAAGGACACAGCAATGTCCTGTGAAGCCTTAAAATACATTTCTCAGTTCACCGAGAGAGGGGAATATTTTCCCTAGTTCCTATATCACCCACCCCAGACTCCTTTCCTTGGGTTGTGCCTAACGTGTCATTCAGCAAGTTAAAAAAAAAAAAAAATCAAAAAGGTGTGGGGGGAGGGGAGCAAAAAAAATGTGCATTCCCTTTTATGACAGCTGCGTGAACAAATATTAAAATATAACCAGAGGTGACGTGGTTTTCCTTTCATGTTGGCTGAAGAAGATATCTGTGGAACAAATAACTATTTTTAAAGTCCCAATGATTTCAGGACCCAGTAGAAAACTGGGGGGATTGGTGGTTCTGTCTTCTTAATGTAGCCTCTTTTGGAAATCTGGACTGAAAATAACTACAATATATAATCAATGGTGACATTAAACTCCATATTATCAAAGGACATTTCCTACTTTAAGGGCAATCAGGGAGTTATTAGAAGACTAACAAATAGTGCAGAGAAAGCTAAACAAACCAGTTAGCACAACTCAATCCTCATCTGAAGTCCTTCCCTCCCCACCCACCCCTGCCTCCAGCCAACCACATCAATTGCAAGGTATGGAAGATAAGTGCCTCCGGCATTTAGGAAACCAAACAAATACACTCTACTCATTGTGTAGAGTCACAGCCATGGCACAGCTGGAAGGCAGAATTCTGAAGATAACAAATCGATTTCTGCAGATTTCATGCTGGCAAAACCAATTCTGTGAAAAATTCTGTATTTTAGACCCTGCTGTGCTTCTAGCATAAAGAGCTAAACTTATAGCTTGAAGGGGACAACAAGAGTTGAGAGGCAGAAAATGTTCAGATGATGGGCTTTCTTCTTTTTTGTAAAAGAAATTTAGTTTCATGTTCTTATTTCTTATTAATTTTAACAGATATTTTGGATGATTAAGACCATTGAGCTAGATTATTTCACAATAAATACTTTTAGCCAAAACACACACATTGAAAAATGAATATATAGACACAGAACACACAAAGAGCGGGGGAAATGTCAAAGAAATAAAAAAAAATAGGAAAAATAATCTATTAAAAAAACAGCTCTTCCAAATGCCACTAAAGCCCCCCTGAACCCTAGTTTTCACGGTTCTTTAATATATATAACTTAAATATGACCTTGGATATATAAAAAATAGAATCTTGACTCCAAAATGATCATTCTAATGTATTTATAAATTTGCTGTGGAGGTGGTGGGGAAGAACAAGTTGTGTGTGGTAGGGAAAAATAGAAGTTGTTAAACTAGTCTAAATGCAGAGTAATAATTTAGCCAAATATTTAGAATACAAAAGACATTGACAATTAATAGTAGAAATCTGGCAAATCACTCTCTAGGTCTCAGTTTGCCCCATCTGTAAATGAAGAAATAAACTAGTTCTTCACCCAAATAATACTGAAAATAATAAGCATTGTAATTCCCTATGAAGGACTTTGCGAGGAAGACCAGAAGACAGGTCTATGACACTACACCAAATTGTGTTTAAAAAACAAACATAGTTGCATATTCCATCACAATAAAATCCTCAAAGAGAAAAATGATTCTCAAGGCCTAGTCTACAGATCACTTACTTAAAGGTAGTATTCAACATAGAATAATTCTGGAACAACCAAATACTGCAAACAGTCACTGAGAACTTGTGATGACCTCCTGTCCTATTTGTATCTCTCTGGGGCATCACAAGTGGATGATATGTTGACGATGGTGATTATGACAATGTTTCTACCAATATGGAGACCTTTTAAACCTTCATAGAAATCCGTAAAATGTAATTTTCTCAGGAGCCCCTCTCTACTTTACTTTTTACTATGCAAAAAAATCCCAAAACTTCAAATATAATCGAAAGTAGAAAGAATAGTAAAATGAAGTTCCAAGTAATCACCTAGCTTCAATATCTATTAACACTTGGTGAATCTTTATTCATATACACCCCTCTCCACTCCCCATAGATTACGTTGAAAAAAAGCAAATCTCAAACGTCATATAATTTTTAAATTCCAACCACTGAATTTTTATAACTTAGTAAATACAGCAATAGGTAGCAATGAGAAAACCAATTACACATGAAAAGGCTTCACCTCTTAAAAAGATCAAACTATCAAACAAAAAACTCAAATCCAAGTTCCAGTGAACTTGGATAGTTCTCTTGGATACATCTTGAACTTGGATACATCTCTTCATATAGCAGAGATGTAGACCTGTTTCCAGAATTTCCAACAGCAGATATCTCTGTATCATTTAGTGAGAGAAACACTAACCCACAATAACCACCATAGTGAATAAAAGTGTAAATATAGCATCTATTTTAAGCCTAGAATCTCAAAGTTTTAATTTAGTGACTGATTTTCACTATAGGTACTATCTCCATAAGCAATAAGGAGCAATGGAAAATAGAAATTTTGTGTGTTTTTAACAGGATTTGATCGATTTTTTAATATATGTAACTTAAATATGATGGGACTGATCTTGTATGTTGTGAAAGATACCCCCTCTTCTGTCTGCTTTGGATCGACACCCTCATTCCCTGACAGTCACTATTCTACAGTCTCAAATGTAAGTGATCAGATCAACTGACCCTGGGGTATAACGGAATGTGCCACACCTCCCTTAGTGCTCCTGGAAGCTTTCTTCATGTTCAGAACCACACACTCCATATGTGGCTTTGTGTTACCACCTCAGACGTGCAAAGGAAACTCTGTTAACACATATATTTGCAACCACAAAGTTAAATGCCTGAACTGCAGGTATCTCTTAGGTTTCTCCCTGTCAAAAATAATACTCAGCAGAAGTAGAATAGATCATAGAACAGGCAGGTAGAGCTAGCTGGGGAGAAAAGAGTGACAATAGATGGGAAGAAATGTGGCTCAAAACCTTTTAGAACATGCTGAGACGGATGGATAAATTTCTTGGCAAACTGTGCAAACTTTTTCCTGTTTAGATTTCAAGGGATGCTTTTTACATCCTGATCTTCAGAACTCCTTAGTTCTTGAGAGTCCATCATCCTCAGGCAACTCTAGAAACAAATCCCTCATCCCATTAACACATGAAGACACCTGCATTAGTACTGAAAAGAATTTAGAGCCATTCTTTTTTTTCCCCCTCCCTTTCTTCTGCCTCCTCCCTCCCTCCACTCCAGTTTAAGCCACTGTTTCTCAGTCTAATTGTGTAGGATACAGCTCTCTCTCTGTCATCGGCTGCCCACAACAGCCCAGCTACAGGGAGAGCTGTTGTTCACAATCTTAGCTGTAGAGGGCGCAGCTCACTGGCCCATGTGGGAATCGAACCCGACCTTGGTATTAGGACCTTGGTGTTAGGAGCATGGCGCTCCAACCACCTGAGCCACCGGGCTGAGGGCCATTCTTTATATTCACATACATGAGCAACCTCATTCTCTATCTACTTGGCAGGGCCAACCCTATGGAGGAAACACTCAGCTCAAAAACCTGGCCACACATAACCTCTCTCTCAATGGTTTTCAAGAAAGGAAAGAAAAATTAAGACAGAGTACTATAAAGAGTTACTGCTAAAAGACAGTAACTATTTGGGGAGGAAAATCTGTTGGGGTTTACAGCATTACTGCCTAAACAGACAGGATGCAGATATTATTATTAATTATCAACACTTCAGTGTAGCATAGCCGCATCTCCACCAGCCAACCTGGCAGATCTCCTGGATACCTACCAATAAGTACCAGCACCTTGTGACGTGAGCTCCATGCCATCCACTGAATTGTAGCTATCATCATCCATGATCTTGGAAAGACCAAAATCTGTGATTTTTATCTCTCCACACGCTGTACCATTTACTAAAAGAATATTACCTAAAAAGATAAAAATCTTCATGAGACTTACAAATTTCAGAGAAAAAGCCAAGATAATAACAGACAAGAATGGGACAACTGAACTCTTGCACGTGGTAGCAAACATCTAAATCCCTGGAATAAAACTATCTAGACTCTGAATGCTGGGGGAGAGTCCTCAGTGTCTGGCTGCAACCTTCTAATTTCCAAGAATCACCTGCTTAATGTGCCAAAACCGCCACTATGAGCAGTGGAAAAAAATTATAACTCGCCAAAGTAAAATATCACTGGAACACTTGGTCAAAGATGGTGGGAAAGTTTCATCTGACCTTTCAGTAAGGATCTCTAAACCACCGTGTTCAGAACATTAGTTTCAGGGGGGCGAAAAAATCAAAAGAAAACACAAAGGAATCAAAGATAGCACCACAGTGCCACCTACAGCTCCTACTGCAGGAAAATGTATTGGATTCAGTGATGGAAAACCCAATCGCACAATGGCCATCTCTTTAACAATCACTTCACTGGAGTGAAATTTTTAGTCATGTGAGTTGTATTAGAACATTAAAGAAAAATGAAGAGTGAGATTTAATACGTAGCTACCAGAGAAGGAAAGCAAACTTAACAATTGTGCCTCACCAGGAGGTAAGCGGGTTCACCTTCCTAGCACCATACCCAAGCTGGTTAGAGCTGCCTACAGAGGTGCACGCTCCCACAAAACAGCTAAGGATGACAACAAAAAGTAGAGGGAAGAAGTCTAACTGCCCTCTAGTTTTTGCTGATGACTAAGTTACACAGTAACCAAAAAGATGAAAAACTCTGTTCGGAATTTAATGAAATGTGAGCCATACGTGCAAAATACGTCATTCATTTTGGGGCACTTATCAAAGAGACCTGGAGTAGAGGAACTGCTGCGGAGTGTGAGTAATGGGAAAAAAACAAAACCGAGCTTGCCAGAACAGTTCTTTCTTAATTGGACTGACATCATGAATTGTCCTGGCTCTAAAGACAAAGATACTGTTTCTCCAGAGCATTTACTGTGATCCACCCTCCTAAACCCAGCACTGCGTGGCCAGGACTCATTCCCACACCCACTCAAGCAATCTGAAGTCAGATGGTATTAGGCCTTCTTGTCTCCTGCCAAATTCTCCAACTTTATAAAATTACAAGTCACTTATAAGACCACGGAAAAGCCACCAATACTGTCTCCTGAAAGTTAGACATACCTGGTTTGAGGTCATAGTGTATGATGGGAGGTTTTATTTCATTTAAGTACTTTAAAGCATTCACAATCTGCATGATAATGGATCGGGCCTCTTTCTCCGACATTAATTTGTGCTGTTTCAGGTAGAAGTCCAGATCATTTCCCTCACAGTATTCTAATACTGTACAAAACCTAAAGACAAATAAACCAACATTTGACTGCGGGATGAGAGCAAGTAGATTAAGACTAACTAAACCAGCCCCAGTGAAAACTTCAGGTAACTGCTTCTCACTCCCTTCTTCTTTGTTCCTTAAAATACTCTTCTGTTCCTTATTCGCTAATAACTACCTGAGTGGTTTACAGGAAGAAAAGTGCTTCTTCGCTTGGTGAAGTCTCCACACCCCCCACGCGGGAATCTGTTGTGCTACAATACCTCTTCTTGAATCCAGACTATTAAGAACACTGACAAGAACTGCAATGTACTGAAGGTAAGTATCTTTCCGGAAGGGTCTCCTTTACATATCCACATCATGTTCCATTTCTAAACGAGTACATGGTTCTCAGCAAATATTTTCTACGTCCCTGAGTGCTGACAGTGAGGACGCAGCTCGGTTTGCCCAGGTCCCATGGACTGGTGGTATACTATATCTCCTGGCATTTTCTACAATACTGGACTACAATTTCTCTGCTAAACACAGATATGAAAGAGCTTTTTAACGTACAGTATCTGTGGTTCTAACAAATGTATAATTACACAGTATGGATTTCCTTCCTTTACTTGTATCAATACATTAAACAGACCCAAATTTAACACGACACACCATTCGTGGCATTAAGGGTCATGTGTATCTTCCAAGGCAGTTATAAACTAAAGTTAGGCTTCCTGAACTGTTTTGAGTATTCCTGAGATGAATACCTTTTAAACTATTCTAAGTTATGAGACTATGGGTGTATCACCCAGGGTCTAGCCAGGAAATAAAAAACACCTGAGTATTTAAAACAAAGAGGCTTTAATTCAGGGAAATGAACACATAGATGATGAAAGATTTGAGAAGACAACTGGCCAGTGAGGCACCCCAGAGATCATCTAGAGCAGGAAGCCATTAGCACCCTAAGGCCAGAGGGCCAGAGGGAGGAGATGGTGCAACCAGAACCCAGGGTCACCAAGGGAAACTGGAACCACGGCGTGGGGGTGTCCTCCACCCACCACCATCTCTGTCTTCCCATTGGCTGAATGCAGCTAAACAACAACTGACACAGGAGCCTGGTAAACACAGTCTGGGAGGGCCAACTCATCTAAGACGCAAAACAGGGGGATGTGAGCAGACCCAAGAGCAAACAAGCTCAGGACTACCACTATGGGCCTCCGGCAATTTGAGGCCTTCAGAATGCACTGCAAGGAAATGTGGACACTCAGTCTTATGGGACCCAAAACTCAACACAGCGTCATGCTTCCTATGAGACACACTAGGGCATGCTAGCACCATATATGTGAGTGCATGTCTGAGGTGTATAGATTCTCTGGTCTGAGATGCTGAAATCTGAGATATGGCCTCTCATGCTTAGTGGATTTATTTTTTGACCCAAGTGCAAGCTGAAAATAAAGTCTCACTTTTAATACCCAAACAACTCACAGAAGACTTTCTAAAATGATGGTCTGACTTATTGTTGATGAAAATACATCATACAATAGGAAGAACAATACATCAAGAATAGTACAGAAACAGCTAATTTCTACAATTCAAAACAACTGATCATCTAAATCACTGTATTTATCTTTGAAATAGTTTTTGTACTTACATTTTGGGGGATGGGGGTGAGGGTCCTACTTAGTGTTCAAGGAAATTCATCAAAGCAAAATAGTAAAGCCACTCTGTGGAGAGCTGCTCTCTAACTAGATACTTTTCTGAACTCTACTCCATGCTAAACATACATGGTTATGCCTGGCGCAAGGGCCACCCTAGCAGATGGAAGAGGAGATAGTTCACATTTCCAAAGGGAATTACGGTCTCCTTTGGGGGTCATTTCTAAATGTGGGCAGTTCTCTGTGTAGCAATTTCTGAGACAGCTGCTGCCTGAAACAGGCCAAAACTCCTAGAATCTTCTGGAACGCTAAAAAGAACACTTGTAGACCAAACCCAGAATACGTTCTCCTGACTCAGTTCAGACTCCTACAGAGAAAACGTTTCCAATGCTGAACTATTTCTCAACTCCTGGATAAACCCAGCGGTGCTAGAGCTTACCTATACCTGGTAATGAAATACAATAATACCTACGATTATTAAAGATCTTAGCCAAGTCATTTAACTTCTCTGGTCCTCAAATCTCTACCTGTAAAATGAGAAGGTTGGACTGAAATCCCTTCCAATTCTAACATCCTATAAGCCTATGACCTATATTTTAACATGCAGAGTTGGGCAATGCCTTCATTTATGTCACATTCAGTCTCATTCTATGATAAATCACAGTGCTGGTTCTTCTTTAAAAGGCCTGTCAGTGTTCATCAGAGTATCCAGGGTGGGGCAGAGGCTCTCTTGAACAGTCCGCACTCACTGGTGCTTGTCAAGTGGTATGCTGGCACCAATTTGTGCCAGTTTCTGAAAGCTGATAATTTTCAGGAATTTTCTGAGCTGGTCATGAAGCCACTGGTAGAATGAATGGATAAATAAAAGGTGGTACTTCCATATAATGGAATTTATTTGGTCATTAAAAAGGAATGAAGTACTGGTATAGGCTACGACAAGGATGAACCTTGAAACAAACCATCACGCTAAGTGAAGGAAGCCAGTGGCAGAAGCCTACATACTATTATGATCCATTCATTATGAAATTCTATAATAGGAGATCTATAGACACAAAAAGTAGATTAGTGGTTGCTTAGGGCTGGGGGTAAGGGGTGGAGGAATGGGAACATGACAGAAAAAGGTATGGGGTTTCTTTTTGAGGTGAGGAAAATGAACTACAATTGACTATGGTGATGGTTGTGCGCATCAAAATATAGTAAAAACCACTGAATTGTATACTTTAAAAGGATGAACTGTATGATATGTAAATTGTATCTCAATAAAGCTTTTTTTTTTAATTGGTAGCTTGAAATTGGATATATTGAGAGTATTTATGCCACAGAAACTGGCAAATACTACAAATTAGTCCCATCCCTCTCCCTACTGTACTGGATGTTAAACATTTACCAGCACACATCCTGTGGCCAAGAGATGTCTTGCTGGCCCAAATCTGTATTCACCTATGATCATTTACCCATAAATAAATACATACTGTCCAGATTTTAAAGTTCTCTTTGCTAAATTGCACTAGTTAAATCATTATGCAAAAGGTAAAAGGGGCAAACTTTGCTATTTTTTACTCTCCATGAGTACTCAACACACTGCAAGAAAACAGTATTAACTGCTAAGCTAAAATGGCACAGCACTTACGAGTCAGTGTCCAGTGAAAAGTAATCATACAGCTTAACTATTCTGGGATGATCCAGTTCTTTGTGAATCCGGTATTCCCTACATGCATGCCTGTAAACAAAATGGAAAATTAATATTTGTATTTTGGCCTGTCTTTTGAAAACTCATCAAGGATACTTCTACATATTCTCTCATTTCTCTATTGTTTCCACCTACTCATTCTATTCATTCCATTCAGATCTACTCGGTCTCCTTATCTTTCTTCATCCTATTTCTCTACTATCATCTACCAAGCGGTTCAGAAAATAGTAGGTGCTCAAGTATTTGTTGAATGAATAATGGATTTTTATCCCTTTCAAGTGCATTCTATGACAATCTCACCTCTTTTATATTTATACCAAGTATCAGAGCTGTACAAATTATAAAGACAGTTTTTTTCTCTTCTAAAGCTAATACTTCATATTTATAAATGTTTATATCCTAGGGTTACGATCAAGGGGATCAATTAGCATACAAACTCCTTGGATAAAGGATAAAGGCTATATAAGGCAAGTGCTGTGTGTTTGTTTTTAAATCCTGCTGCTTACAAAAAGAATTTAAAGGGCTATCAGCTTTACTTTTTCCCAAGAAAATGTGAAATTGATAGAAAATTTGAAAGTATGGAAACCCTAGTTTTCTTAGAACAAGAATTTAAATACATTAACATTTTTTTTAGTACTTTTCCAACTTAAAAGCATTTAATAAGATTAGGAACAAAAAGGTACTATATAACCTGATATTTTCATATACTGAATTTTTAAAAGAATAATAGAACATGTTTATACAATATATTCATCAATAATCTTCCTTTTAAACTTCCTCTTTTTAAAAAAAATTTTATTGGGGAACATTGGGGAACAGTGTGTTTCTCCAGGGCCCATTAGTTCCAAGTCTCTGTTCTTCAATCTAGTTGTGGAGGGTGTAGCTCTCTGGCCCATGTGGGAATCGAACCGGCAACCCTGTTGTTCAGAGCTCATGCTCTAACCAACTGAGCCATCCAGCCGCCCTAATCATCAATAATTTTTAAAGTACGTAGTTCTTATTTACAAAGAGAGCAACAGGAAATTATACTTTAACTAACCCAGCACCATTTAGCTTGGGGCATTTTGTTATAAAACAAGAGTCAGAAAAGAAACTTTCCATAATATGGTAAAATAAAACTAAAAGTAATGTTTTCTGAAATTGGTGTATTCCAGCATATTAAAAATACACAGAAAATATTCAACTAACAAAGCTGAGGAAACAATTAGGGGAAGGTGGAGGGAGGAATGGGAATCTAAAAGTAATTAAATGTATTTTTCTCCAATGGAAACTTTGATTAGGCTTATTGTTCAAGCTGCCACTTTGGCAGTTTTTACTTCTTTTGATGCTTTACTTCTGAAAACACAGACTTGCCAGCACTTAGGTGTACCAGGACCAAGAAACCTGGCTTCCAGTCTGGGCTTTGTGACATCACCTCACTGGGCTTCACTCTCGCTGCACTGGATTGGCAGTTTTGAAGGGGGCTCACTGGAGAGCCAGGCCTCCAGAGCCCCTGTGGAGACACTGAGCAAATGTAACTTTGGCCTAACCCCCCATTCCACAAAAGCAGCTCCACACTTGTCCTTTTTCTTATATCAAGATTCCGGGCTGGCCCGTTGGCCCAGGTAGTTGGAGTGCCATGCTTCTATCGCCAAGGTCACCGGTTTGATTCCCACATGGGCCAGTGAGTTGTGCCTTCTACAGCTAAGATTGTGAACAACAGCTCTCCCTGGAGCTGGGCTGCCGCAGGCTGCTATGAGCCACAGTGAGCTGCCGGCAGCCAGCATGAGTGGCCGGTAGCCATCAAGTGGCCAGCAGCTGACAATTGTGGCGACCGAATGCCTCAGCCAAGGGGGAGCACAAGGCTCATAATACCAGCATGGGGCAGGGAGCTGTGTCCTACACAACCAGACTGAGAAACGACTTGAACCAGGAGGGCGGGGGGGGGGGGGGGGATGAAAGGGAGAAAAAAAACACCCATGTAATATTTCATTTAGTAAAATAAAGGTGATGCCGTTTAAAAAAAAAAAAAGTTTAGAAACCTATGGACTAAATAGATAACTGTTCCAAGTCATTTTTTACTCTAGCATGCTATAAATCTGTAATTCCCTGCACTTTGTTTTAACTTTTTGATTTTGTACATTTCAGAGTCTCTACTGTCAAGGTACAGAAAACAGAGGAAAGTAAAGGAGGTGAAAATCGAGAATCAAAGGAAGTGTCATTCAAATTCCTCCCCAACTAAGGGAATTTGTTACATCCCTGAAAGCACTCCCTCAACGTCACATCAGGCTCAGGCTCTAAGCCGACTTCTCATGTTGCCTTAAGGCAAGGCAGGGGCCTGCCATGTCCCTCGGATGTTCAACTCTCAAGTTGGCATCCAAGGGATTAATGTACTATACGTACAAAACCTTTAAGAAGAAATTTATTCTAAAGTATTAGTCTTTTACTCTCTTACAAGTGGATACATATTTAGACTTTCAAGATGATTTTATCCTAAAAAATCAGAACAGAGTATCACATAAGAGTATACACTACCTAATTCAAATGCAATTATCTCTGCGGAAAGCTTTATATGAACTTTTTCCTACTGTAGAGTTTTTATAATATGTTATTTTGGGGAGTTAAAGAAATCTAGTAACATCTATTAATGCTTTAATAATGTGAAAGTAAAACAATCAATTTCCTTTTTGTTTGTGGGAGAAGGAGAAAAGGAGGTGCAGAATAAAACCCAAAACTAAATAAAATAACAACTTTTATTGTCTTTAACGTTTTCCTTATTTTTTACCCAAATAAATGTCTTGATTCTAGATGGGACTGGAAACTCATCCTCATGAAAGGAAAAATAATCAAAAGGCCTTACTTTGCAGGGTTAGAGTAGCATTTTCATATTTTATGTTACCACAATACTAAAGTATACTACTTCTTAGTTTAATACTGAATTTTGAAAGCACTTTCTAAAATCTGTTATGTGCTTCATATAAACCTCCTTTCAGTTAAAAGGAGTTAGTGACATTTTGCTAATTCACTATTACCTATAGCCTGAAATTCATCAGTATGATTTCATATCATTTAGCACGCAAAATCTATCAAAGAAAGGTGGTAGTGCTTGACATTTCCCCAAGGATGAATGGAGGTCACAGTAACTTTGCACACGCACTCCCGAGGGTCAACTGGGAAATGGCTACTATCCAGATGGCTCCACAGAGGAGCTCATTTGCCCTGATCCCCACCTCAGGAGGAAACAAAGTAGGAAGGCACCATTGTGAATGGGAGCCAGGCAGGTAAAGAGCTCAGAAACACGAAGCAACTCCCTCCACTTGCTCTCTGACTCTGCCTGGTAGAGAAACGTGAGACAGACACCCAATTCATAACACTGCCCTGGCTCCCATCCCTCACTGTTTCAAACCGCTGGGGTGAGCAGAACACCGACCTGCAGTTACTACAGCATCATTACCAGAGTTCTCCCTAAGGTCAGCCTACCAGCTGGATACTGAGACTAGGCAAAATATGTATAGATCCTGGAACAGGAACTATCTTCTTGAGAAGATAGTCTTGGTTTACCTTGGTCTTGGTTGACCAAGGTTGAGCCTTCCAAGAGTCAACTGGTTTAGAGTGGTCAGTGCACACATGATATGCAACAGACTCCAGGGCTAGCGGGAGGGCATTTTTAAAGAGAAGCATGCATTGCTCCAATACCTTTTGGCACCCTGAGTCTCAAAATAATGGGGACAGTTCTCATTTACAACTGGTCAAAACAACATGTGGTTTCTTTCTCTGAAGTGCTCCTAGCATTCACCGTCGCCTGCCATTTGTCCCTGCATGTCAAGTGACCGGAATGTGCTTATAAGAGTGTAACTGCCACTCAAGCATCTGGACTGCAGCTGCCTGTCCCATAAGACACACATGCAGGACGCCACGCATAAACTGCATCTCAATTCCTTTTCCTACCTCTGCTGAGCCCTATTTCTCTTAATGCCACTGGAGCCTTCTCTCCCCCGGTGCTGAAAGTCACTGCTAATCGGCATGGACTAGGAAGAGTCCCTGTGTTCCTGGTGAACAATAATAGGTGGAAAGCAAGAGTTGCCTTGGTCCATGTCCCAATAACTGGGTGATGATGTAGAAATGTTTTATTTTCCCCTTGAGATTTAGAATCCAACTAAAAGGCTACTACATAGTCCACTGCTTTTTTTCCCTCCAAAGTACTATTTATAAGAAAAAAACCAAACCTGCTTTTAGGGAAAGGAGGCGAGTTGCTTATATCAAAAGGGGTCATCTCCCAGCTGAGAATTTGTCAGCTCCCCAGGCTGAGCGGGTGGGGCTGAGTAAATGCCGACCTACCATCTCTACCACCATCCGGGTTTAGTCATCCAACAGAAAGGAATGAATATGAAATTCCAGTAATAAGAAATGAACAAAAGACTAGAGCTGAAGTGCTTGCTTTCTGCTCTTTGATCAGATAACTAGAACTATTTGCATTATCTATGCAGCATAGGGTTTTTATTTTTACCTAAAGACGTCTCTTTTTGGTAATGACAAACGTGATTTTAATTTAAAAAAAAATGCTGCGTTTTCTCAATACACCTTTAAAATTTTTAAATTGTTTCATATCTGGTCAAGTTGAGATTTTTAAGAACTTCCTTTTTAATTCATAATAAAAGTTTACAACTTGATTTTTTTCAAAAAAGTCAACAGATTGCAAGCACCCATTAATAAAGGTCCTAAATAATTGAGAAAAAAAAAGGAGGAGGCCATCTCCTGCTTTCAGGGTTAGGACATATCTAAATCAGTACTTGTACCTACAACAAGGAAACAATATTAAGCCCAGTGGGGATCCTAATAGCAAATTGATTTTGTGTGGCCTCCAAAGCAAATGAGCCATGAACTCCAACGGTGTAAAGCTTGGAGGGAAACAAGCAAGACCTGACATCAGTGGAACAAAGAAATTCACACCTGCACGTGTTGTAACTATTCATTCTAAATAAGTCTCCTCCCCCCACCCCCGAACCCTCCTAACAGACGAACGCTGCTACTAGTGGCATTTGAAGAGAGGCGAGCACAGTAAGAAGGACACTGAAGATTGAGAACTGTGAGAAGGGCAAGCTGTGCCGGGGAGGGCAACACAGCCCCGAGGAGCTGGACAAGTTGAACAAGCACCACCGAGGCACACAGGTGACTCCCCAGTCTCCTCCGTAATGAAATGACTGAAGCAGCTAACAAAGCCCCACCTGAAGCCCCCCAGGGTCCCCAGATCACTGAGGGACACTCTCATCTGGTTTCTACAGACAAGCCACAATGATTTCTGAGGCTCTGTTTATTGTAGCAAATGCTGTACACACAATGGAAGGGGAAGGAAAGCGCATGGGCTTTGGATTAAGGAAAGTCTGGATTTAAACGGCAACTCAGCCATTTCTTAACTGTTACTCAAATTCTCTAAGTACCAGTTTCCTCATCAGTAAGATGGAAAATGTATTCACTCTCCTAGGACAGTTATGAGGATTAAATGACACAACAACACATGGAAAGCTCTAACAGTGCTCAAACTTCAACTATTACTATTAAACTTTGAAAAATCACTCTAGTATCACTTACTTGTGGTAATTCTCCTTTTTCTCATCTCTCCAGTTTTTATTTAACTGATGAATTTTCACAGCTACATATCTTTGTTCTGTTAGATCAAATGCCTATAAAGAAAAGGAATAAATTATATTCTGGATAAATGTTAACAAGAATTACATGTAACTGACTTGAAGCTTCTATTTAATAGATCAACATACTCAAAGTCCAAAATGCATTATTCAATAAAAACAGCAGTGGAAGACAATACATCACATACTTGTTTCAGAGTATCAACCATTTTCTTGAAACTTGTGATCAGATAATTTAGAAGTCTCCAGACGCACTGGTACCAAGGGGTTTAGAAAATAAATCCAAGTATACACTACAAACAGATAGGTAGCCCTGCCTTAACAATCACTTCCAAACAATTCTCTTTCTGGACATCATCTACCTTTTGGGACCTTTCTCCCTTAGGTTGTCTCTTGTCCCTCAGCTGACATGGAGACAGGCTTCAACAGTAAGTCTTGCCATTTTTGAAATGCTGGGGACATATAGATGTATTCAAAGAGAATACATCTCTTTGCTATGTTTGTTTAGAAAATAACCTTGTGATTGGTTATATTGTGTTTATTAAAAGTAAAAACAGAAACAGAACCCCCCAGAAAAGCCTTGCCTTTAGTCCCACTCATATACGCCGGGTAAGTAAAAAGCAGTTTTTGATCCCAACAGTGTCTGAAGTTAATCACACAGAGTCACTTCTCCAGCACAGTCCAAAGACGGGACATGTTTTCCCCAAAGACCACCCCTGTTGGCACATCTGCTAGGTAGTGCTAGAACATGGGACTAACCAACGTTTTTTTGAGGATGTTGGGTGTAAATCACAGTTTGATAAAGTAAGTAGCATTTTACTACAATAGACTATTTCCCCTATGCAAAAAAAATGTACTGAGGAACTCCTTTAGAATGAATAGCTTTTTGGTTTTTAAAGTTCAGATTAAAAACTTACTACTTCAATTCCAACACTTACCACCCAGCCACCAGTTTCCACAGTGGATGAACGGACAAAGACAACAGGCACAGGAGACACAGTCCATGAAGAGTGATAACTGGTCTCCAGGTCTTTTAACATGGAAGCTACCTCTAGGAAAGCACTGCATGCATGCAAGAGAGGGCTGCTTATAAAAGAAACTTCTAATTTACACCAACTATAAACCAGTATTTTTAAAAATATAAAAACCACTCAATTCAAACAGAGTATCTTATTTCACAGAAACGGAAACTTTTGAACTCTGTTTTTCTTACAGAGCTTGAAGTCCATCGGTAAGCACGTATAGAAGAGAACCACTTCAAGCCATTAAAAGCCAGATGAAATACCACCTAATTTGTAAGGACAGTCATGATACCACAAGTCTCATTTTCTCCAACTACCACACCATATTTCTGAATCCAAGACACTGATCCTCCATTGATTTAAGAAGGGCTTTTGGAGAGTGGAGAACAGCAAAAGAGTAACTGCATTAAATGGATACATCACTGGAAGTAGCATTTAGTTTTCAGAAATGTTAAAATGTTTAAAGACTACATAAGGAAAAAATGGGATAAAGAAGTCACTAACAGGTAACTGGGAAGCATCAATAACCAATTTTGATGATTTAAAAAAAGGAATAGTGCCAGTTCTGAGTATATAGTCAAAAGAATTGAACGCAGGGTCTCAAAGAGATGTTTATTTGCACATGCATGTTCAAAGCAGCACTATTCACAACAGACAAGAGGAAGCAACCCAAATATCCACTGACAGATGAATGGGTCAAGAAAATGTAGTACATTCATACAATGGGATGTTATTCAGCCTTAAAAAGAAGGAAATCCTGTCACGTGCTTCAATATGGGTGAACTTTGAGAACATTATGCTAAGTGAAATAAGTCAGTCAGTCACAAAAGATAAACACTGTGATTCCACTTATATGGGATATCTAAAAATAGTCAAATAGAAACAGAAGGTAGAATTGTAGTTACCAGGGGTTGGGGGATGGAGAGTAGATTTATTGATTAATGGGTAGAATTTCAGTTTTGCAAAATGAATAATGTCTGGAGATCTGTTTCACAAAGACATGAATATGCCTAACATATTGAACTGCACACTTAAAAACGGTTACAATGGTAAATTTCATGTGTTTGCCACAATAAAAAAAATACCAAAAAAAAAACAAAAAAAAACTAAGCATATGATTCAAGAATAAAAACAAAGAAAACCGAAGGATTCAAAGCAAATTAATAAAATGGAAAACAAATCAAATAGCAGATCTGATCAATGAAATAAAAGTTGATTCTTAGAGGGAAAAAGTAGCATTGACTAATCTCTGGTCTACCAGTAAAGAAGAAAAGAGAAATAACTAAGGTACAAACGATACTTTTAAATCAAGAGGAAATAAAATATTTTCCAGAAAAATTAAATTACCAACACTGACTTAAGAAGGGAAACAAAATCTGAATAAATCGATATTTGTAGAAGGAAATGGAAAGGTGATCAGTTTTCTTCTAAAATGACACCTACCCAGGTGATTATATGAGTTTGCTCTAATAAATTTTCAAGGAGCCAATAATTCCTATGTTATGCAAAGCATCCCAGGGCACGGGAAAAGAGAAATTTCACAACTCATTCTAGAATAACTATGACATCAAAACTAGACAGTGCTACTTACGCACAAAAGACGACTATGGGCCAGTCCCACAGATAAAAAATATGAACAAAATACCAGAAAATCAAACCCAGCAGTACACTAAAGACAATAATATAGTTCTGGCAATGGTTAGTGATGATAACTGCCCAACACTGGGAATGTACTTGATGCCACTGAATTGTACACTTAAAAATGATTAATTAAAATAATAAATTTTATGTATATATCACCACAATTTTTAAAAATTAACACAAAAAAGAGGGAAACCAGTAGGACTAGTTTTTACTATTTTTATCTGAAATGAAAACCGATTATCTTACACAAAAGAGTTCCCATATATAAACTCATAAGGCCATAAAATAAATCCTCACAGGGAAGGCTCCACCTTAGAAAAGAGAATTAGCAGGGCCACACACTAAAGACCACTTATAAAACCAACCCTGCATTTAAAGCCAGGTGCCAGAAACATCTAGAGAAATGTGAGGAGGCTGTGGCTGGGGAACATGTTCTGGGTCTGCAGCTGTATTTAGAACCGGCTGAAGTCCTGGTTTAGTATAAATCAACTGGAGGCGCCGCAGACTGCTTTGCTGGCCCTGCTGAAGCAAAGCACTCTGAGCAGGGCCACTCCTACAAGATGCCACTGCTACTAAACACTCTGATTTAAAAATGGGAACACTTTTAAAACATAAAGCAGGTTTTCAAGTAAGAATTAACGATAACATATCTATTTTCTTTAAAAAAACTTTTTTATGAGAATAAAAGAAACACATGCTCATTTCTAGCAAATGCAACTGAGGCAAAGTACAGAACCAGAATAAAAATCACCATAATTCCACTACCCAGAAATTAGTGGTTTTTCCTTCCTGTTTTTAAAAATCTATTTATTTTTCAACTCGAAAACAGGGCAAGATATTGTACCTTGCATAGGTACTGACGTTTATTAAAAGCACTTCTCCCAAAGATATAGGTTCTTCAAGTTTTTGCATTTCAACCAATAGATACCAACCCACAGTTACCACTATTCTAAATGTTCTCCAAGTTGGTAACGACCAATAGTTTAACTCTCAGTCTTTGGACCCAGTTCCTCATACTTACCTTGTAAACTTCACTGAAACCTCCTCTACCCAAAAGATGTAACAACAAATATCTGTCATTTAGCGTTGGATGATCTTTAAATCTGTGGAAACAGGGAATATATAACATCCTGAGGTCAAGGACTACATGATCTTCCATATTTGCAAAATTTCCAGAATATCTAACACGTTACACACATGATAGCTGCTGCTGCTAGTTCGGCAATCAACAGCAATATCGCTAATTCTGAGCACAGAGGTGAATTATACAATTCAAAGAGACAGCATAATTGCAATGAACAGCACTAGCTGTGGAGCCATGAGACACAGGTGCCAGTCTCAGCATCACCACAATTAGGCCTGTGACCTTTGTCAGCTTCCCCTTTCTGCCCTGCTAGAAAGTGAAGGGAGAAGACTACACCAGATCAGGGATTTTCAAACTGTGCTACTCAGTTCCTCTGAATCATTCAAGAGCCACACTGCTCCCACCATTACTTAACTACATACGATAAAATTCAAAGATATTTCACATGGCCTTTAGAACAGATTTGATTATAAAGTGAGTCACAAGTTCTATGTGCATTCGCTTTCTCTCTGTAGGACAGAAAGTCTTCATGATATAACTGTTTCCCCATATAGGATAGCACCTTGCGCTGTTTTTCAGTAAGACAAAGAAATGAGAGATTCTGGTAAAAAGAACTTTAAAAATATTTCTACTTAGCTCCTGATCTTCAACAGCCCCACTACCGATCCTGAAATTATTTTGATTTTAAGACAGTGACATGCCTGTGGGGAGAGACGACATGACTGTATTGTAAGTGGTTAGCTCAGGGATCAGACAGATCCAAGTTTAATTCTGTTTGTCCACTAGTTATGGGTCCCTCGTCAAGTTTTAACTGAATTTCTCTAAGCCTGTTCCAGATCCATGTATCAAAGATTACCTACCTCACTGGGTTATCATGAAGATTAAATGACAGGACACAAGGTTACCTAACACATTAAGCCTGACGCAGAAAGAGTGCTCAGTAAGGTAACAGCTGTTGCCAGCCACGTTATAGAAAGCAAAGTCCATGGCTCACACTGACCAAATAAAAATACACAAGCTGTAGCTAAGTCAAAAAACTCATGTTTCATAGTGAAAAAATAAAAAAATGGGAAGAAATGGATTATGGATAGAAGACACTTCCCACGCGCAGTCTACTTTTAAGTTTCAATCTCTTAAATGACTTATAAATACAAGTGGGCATTTATTTAAATTAATGTGCTGAACTTAACAGAGTCTTGCTTAAACTCTCAACAGCTGAATGGCTTTTAAAGGTCATTCAGAAACTGGTTGTCATCTCAACCCAATAATCTTTCCACAACACTCCACTGTTACCCATGCTTCTCTTTAGTAAGACTCTAGATAAATCTGAACATACCGGTATCCCAACCATTTACAATTACAAAGCTACATTGTTTTAGTGACCTCTACACTTGGGTAAACATGCTATATGTATAGATATATATTTAATATATAAATCTAATGTATTTAAACTAAAACATCATAATTTTGTTGGTAAATTGTATTACACCCTATAATAGAACTAAATACACCATGGAATTAATTTCCCAAATTTACATTAAACAAAAACATTCAATTCATATCAGAAAGTGCTCATCAATTTCCAACCCAACATACCCCCAAATTGCTTACTGTGAATTATCTTCATTATGTATCCTTTTTAGTTCCCTGATATGTAGATTTCTAACCCTTTCTAGCCTTTCCAGCTCTGCCTGGATCTCTGCTTCTTCCTAAAGTGAAAAGGAAAGAAAAAGCTCAGAACACAAAAAATCCATTTCAAAAACAACAGCAGATATTTCTCTTGTGAAGAACTAAAGGAAGATGTTTTGCACTGAAAATTTTTTAAGAACTAGAATTTTAATCATAAAAACCAAGCTCACAACAAAATAATAAACAAAATTCAAACCATACAGAGGAGTACAGTAGGAAAAGAGTCCGCTGCTCCCCTGCTTCCTTTTCTCCATATCCACTCCCTTGATAACCACTGTTGTCTCGTGTCAAATTTTCTAGAAATGTTTTGTTATTTACATATAAGATGCAATCAAGTTTTTACAAAAATCAGGTTCTCTAACTGGTTCTGTTCTGTAAATATGAATTACACAAGGTGCCTTAAGTTCCACTTAGTTAGCAAGATCTGAAAACCCAGTGGGAAAAAAATAAACACACACCAATAGCAGTTTATTAAATGCTTATTGACCATCATCACTATAAGCAGGATCCACCAAAAATGTTTGAGCTGCTGAGTTAGAGAAGAGCAGTCTACATCTAAGATGCTTCTGTGAACACTGTCAATAACAAATTCTATGTAGGTGCCTGTGTATTATAATATGGTTGATTGATATAAGACCTTTCCTTCTTAGCCAGAGTTTAGGCAAAAGATAAGAGCTGCTATGTGATTTAAAATATCATAAGAGTTTTAATAATTTCGGAACCATCTACTCTTATTGTATATTTGATTTTTACTATAAGGACAACCACTTGTGAAGCCTAATGAAGTCTACACAATTATCTACTGGTACATCACTGATGGGAAAAAAAGTCTTACTGGGTAGCTGTTGGCTTGAAAATTGAAAGACATGAGTTCCACTATTAGACTACAAGATGTGTCAGAGTAACTACTCAAGATTTCTGCAGGTATGTGAAACTATTATATTTGCCCAAATAACCAAACTGCTTCAACACGAAATGTAAACTAAAAATTGCATTTCTCATTACACTTACCTTTTTAAGATGACCTAATCTGAGTTTGAAGATTTCTTCTTGTTCATGGTATTCTGCTAATGTTAACCTGGGAAATAATGGTAGAAATTTCAATAAATTACTTGAAATCACTGTTTAAAGAGAAATGTCAAAGCATGCTATATGGTATTAATATATTCAGTCTTTTAGTAAAAATGACTAAAAGACAGATTATCTTGCAGTCCTTTGACACAAAAAGACTTCTGTGATTTATCAGATGTGATATGAAATGACTTCAAAGCCAGAAGTCTAATTTGTAAAGAATGAAAAATGAGCTTATATTTTTACATTATTTATGAAATTAGTTTTGTCCCAAACATTACTCAAATGAAAATCCATCAGGAGAGGTGGCCAAAAATTATGTCTTTTTCTTTTTTAAAGGGTAAAATAATAAGACAATGGATTTGATTATTTTTGATAACACTTAGACCTTGATACTATAATAACAAAAGAATGACATAGTGGAAAGGGTCCAGGATCTGGAGTCTGAGGACTAGGGTGCAAAATGTTACTTGGGCCATGAGACACTGGCGAAGCAACTACCTGCTTAAGTCTCAGTTTCCTAAAAATCCAGCAATACCTATCTAACAAAGCTGTCATGACTATTAACTGAGAATGTGAAAATAATCTATAATTTGTAAAATGCTATTTAAACATAATTCTCAAAAGACTGTTTTGATGGATAATCACTCATTTCATGTTCCACCAACCCCAATCACATGCCCAATCACAAGAATGAGCATGTAAGATACTCCACCATCTTCATCCTTTTCACATTCTAGAAGCATACACATAAAGTTTCAGATGTCCCTGTGTAGATTTATTCTAAATAGCAGGAGAAAGAAGAAACAGCTATCCTATCAACCAGAAAGGGCTACAAAATAGAGCCTTTGAGATCTGATGAAAAAAAAGTAAAAGGAGTTAAGAAGAAGAAATATATCCACTAGGGCTGTTACACCTATCCCTTCATAGTTGCAGAAATACTTATATCCATTACTTCATTATCACACCAGTAAAAATGGAAGAAATGAAAAATCACAGTTAAGAATTCTCTCTTCCTAAAATAGGTTCCGTACCAGGCAAGAATAATGTGATTTCCTCCAATATTCCAGAAGACTGTTTCTGGCTTCTGGCCAAAGGAATGAGCCAAGTCACTGATACTCTAATTAAAAACTGGACCGAATGCCTTCTAGCTTGGCTTTTACACAGCTCTCCAGATGCCACACTACTGGACTAAACTGAATTCTAATTATTGTTCGGTGGCAAGGAAACAACCTATGCTTTCTTTATTGCTCCTGAGCCAAGGGGTTTATACACTAGCTTTAAATAATTTTCAAGTGATACTAGAAGAAGAGTCTCTTCACAGAATACAGGTGTCATGAAAGAAGGCGAGATCAGATTAATGTATACAACATTTGCCTGGAGAATCTTTTCAAATTTGGGCTTCTGCTTGGATTTTCTGAAAGGAAGTATTTTTTTATTTAGAATCTAGTTTTAAAATATTCAGGCTATAAGACTGAAGATGTTTCCCAAGGTTATTCACTGTGTATAGTTTTATCACTATACTTAACGTAATTACTAGTTTATTCATTTGTGCATTTCCCCTAAGTAAACTGTGAGCTCCTAAGGCTGGGGTTGTACCCTTCCACTCTGTACCCCCAGTGTCTAGAACAGAGCTGAGTAGGTAACAAGTATTTAACATAGACTTACTAAATGAATGTCAAGGAAAAGGCTCCATATACCAAGTATGTATGGGGTGAGGATTGGTGTTAAGCCATGTCTCACTGGAATGAAGAAAGATACATTTTTGGAATATAATGGACTTTTTAAAAATGTGTGTAATACAAGTATTATTTTACTTGAGGTGGATTATGGGTTAATATGTTTTTGTGAACTGATACGACGACATAAAAGGCAAAAGATGTACTAGTCAATAAATTATACAATATTATTATGTTTTATTTGTGGCTATTTTTAGACCTGAAACTTATTTTCAATTAAAGCATCCCATAATGACAGGTTTACAAAATTTCTTTTTCCCTTGAAAAACCAATGTAGCCACCATAGATATACTGATTAGATATACTGATTAACAATACCAATGACTGTTTCTATTAAAAAAGGCTTTTAATTTCAGATATCCAATTCAGAAACCAACTTAATGGCCAATCTCAATTCTTTACACATTGCCTACACTATTATGTATAGAGCCCCTACCCCCTTTTTAACTTGAAAGCCTCTTAAAGACAGATGATGGCTTAAATGTCTCCAGGATATGCATATAAGAAATATTTTAAGTAGGTACATAATATTTAGGTTTTATTTCCCATGCCAATTCTAACTGTTTGGCAGTTTCTGTCTAGCTGACAAACTATAGCCAGTGGATCATTCAGCTCAGTCTGTTTTTTAAATAAAGTTTTATTGGAACACAGCCATACCCATTCATTATGTATTGTCTATGGCTGCTTTCGGGCTACAATAGTAGTGTGAGTAGTTGCAACACAGACCCTCTAGCCTGTAAAACCTAAAGTACTTACTAGCTAGTCCATTATAGAAAAAGCTTGCCAACTCCTGTCCCAGAGGAAGATTCTCTTAGTGGTCAAGAATTCGATGATCAAAAGGGGAACTCTGACATGGCGTTGTCAAAGGAAAAGGCAGGCATCTGTGCTCAGGACATTCCACCCTGGCTGTTCCTGGTAGCAACGCAACGACTGCTGACGGGCAGTGATAAAGATGACTACACTGCAATTTAAGACACGGGTGTTTTCCTTACGTCCCTCAGAACAGGAGAAAACCACTGATGTCAAGATTGGGCTTATTGGGAAAACGTCCTTTTCCTAAAATAATACCCATTTTTTTCTTAGCTTACTCCTAAATTTGTGGCTGTTAACTAAGTGCTCTTTAAACCAGTAAAGAAAGAGCATTCTTCAGTCGTACATTCCTCAGTCTGAGAGAGCAGCCAGGTACTCCCCATATCACGATACCAACATGCCATAACTGAGAACCACACATAAGCAATTATATCCTTTGAATACCACAGCGACATCACACTTGTTATAAGAGTAGCCAAAGACTATGACACTACTTCTCCCTCTCATTCAAAACTCCCTAAATAAGATCAGGACTAAGAAAATGAGTTAACTGCATATGGCTTTTATATGAGTTGAGCAAATCCATTAATGTAACTAAGAAGAGAGGTTAGCTAAGCTCTAGAAATCTCCATAATTTTTTTTTCCCCAGTGGCATTCATTAGGACATTTGTGTTTTGGGGAAGGGTGTGTTATTTCATAGTTCACATCAATAGAGAACGTACGTTTCATTTTCAGCTCCATTGGTCTTGCTTTTCCGTTGTTTCTGCTCATTGGTTGCTGGAGGGGCCTGTCCCATGGCAGGAGGTTTCCGCTTTGCTAACATTTTCCGTTGTCTTTCTATCTCTTCCCTCTGTGAATTTATCCTTTCCTGTTGCCTGGAGATGTAAAAGATGTTGTACAAAGGAAGAAGGTCAAAACATTTTCACATGGCTATAAAATAAACACAAATACCTTTGTCGCCTGCATACTTGATAGACTTCAGAAAAAATTAGTCCTTTTAACTCAAGAAGAAATTTGACTTTAATTTCAGGTTGAAAGAGAAAAATAATTGGTGTAAGAAAGATTTTCGGGAATGAGTCCGTGCTTTAAGACACTAGTTATAATTACTCTTAGGGTAGAAAAGTGGTCAGGAAGGAACAATATCAAATTTCTACTGTGACCTTATTTTCTGATGAAAAAAGAAGAATTTTCTGATTCCTTTTTAAAAGTTAAGAAAACAACTCTCTGGTATGAATCTATTCAAGTAAAGAACTGTATTTATGCACGAAAAAAGTACAAAAGGATTGAAGTGCCTTTTTATTTATTTATTTTTGCATTAAAATTTCCTCAAATTATATTTAAAAAGATACAAATTTGAAGGATGTGAAACAAAGTAAAAAAAAAATTTTCATTTACTCTAGTCTAAGTGAGCCATTACCATCCCAATTCACTCTCACTCAGTGATATGCTGAAACCTAAACTAAATTTTTAAAAACTAAGCACATTCAGAGAAATACAATGAATCCTTGCAAGCAGTAAAAATTGCTTAAGGAATGGTCCATTAAATGAATTAATAAAAAACATATATAAAGACTCTTCAGACATCTAACACCATTACCAGTAAAGTATTTCCTAATAAGATGTCCAACTTTTCCATAATAAACAAGTTTACAAATTAGGAGTCAATAAAAAATACTAATATAAGAAAACTACTTTCTCTCATGTATCCTACCACCTAACAGATAGTAAAGGTTTATAGACTTGGTATATAAAAATATACCCGAAAAAATGGATGGATCTTGAGATTATAATGCTAAGTGAAGTCAGAAAGAAAAAGTAGAGAACCATGTGATTTCACTGATATGTGGTGTATAAAACTGAAAACAACAAAAGAACATGACAAATAAATGAAAAAACAAAAACTCAGACACAGAAAATAGTGGTTACCAGAGGGTAAGGAGGGAGGGGTTCTAGAAGAGGGAAAATGGAGTCAAATATATGGTGATGGAAGGAGAACTGACTCTGGGTGGTGAACACACAATGTGATATATAGATGATATAATACAGAATTGAACACTTGAAATCTATGTAACTTTACTAACAATTACTAACAATTTACTAACAATTACTAACAATTGTTAAATTGTTAATTTAAAACAAACAAATATATATATATACCATACATATGCCCGAAAGTTCATTAATATCATTATAACATACTGAATTCTGGGAAGGAACATGCGATGCATAGTCTAAAAAGATGAGGTAAAGCACCAATGTGCCATCGAGATGAGTAAACCACCTTGAGAGCAGGTCTCCTAACCCAAATACTTTAGGATGACAGCAGCTCTAACCACTATGTTGACAACAACCACATGAGAGACAGTAAACTAGAACCACACAGCTAAGCGTCTTCTGAGTTCCTGTCCCACAGACAATGTGAAATAATAAATATTTATTTTTTAAGCCATTAAAATACACACACACACACACACACACACACACACAAGATTTGGGATTAACCATTCAACAGATTAAAATCTTTAAATCACCTATCACAGTTGACAGTCAAATGCTAGCTCCCTTTTCCATCTCTCTCTAACATGTTCCCCCCATGACCTTTTCTTGACCCAATCTTCATTTTTGTAGAATGACAGAATTTATTTTTTTAAACTTATTCTACTCTCTTTCCTGAACACTATAGTTGTCAATCTCTAGACCTTTTCCACATTGAGTATATCTTTCTTGGAAGAATGGCAGCCAGAAAAACGACTATATTCTAGGGTAGATGCCCATAATACAATTTATGCTGCCATATCTCTAAGGGCAACACTGTAAGCAAAGTTAACCTTATCTGAGTACTGCAAATAACTAACCATTCATCTGATAATACAATTTCCGTGGCTTCAATATGAGCTGGGTCACTGACTAGATGTCAATTTAACAGTAAGAATGGAAGTGTTAACTTAAGAGTTTTTCTGCTTGTCTGAAAAACCTTTCAACTAACATTAGAGATATGTCTCACTCTCTAAAATATACATATAAGAATAATTCATGGCTTAAAAGAACTCTGGATTGAGACACAGAATCTTTAGGTAAAATCACAATCTTTCTAATTCAATGAACGTTACTGAGGAAAAAAAATTTACCTTCTCTGAACATGAGTTTTCCAATTAAAATATTGGTAAAAAATATCGTTAGCTCATTCCTACCTTTTCAGGGACCATGAGTACAAGGCATTCTGAATTGTCTGGAGATAACCAGAAAACACACAGTTTAAACTATAAACTACAGTAGGCTAGTGATGTGCTTTAACATTTTGTCTTTGAAAACTAACTGCTTTGGAAGATTGAGATTTTAGCAATCACGTTTATTAAACATAAAGGGAGAACCCATACATTTAATCTCACAGATTCACCAAGAAAATGGCCCCACAGCCAACATACACATATAAACCATAAAACAAAGGGTATACCGATGCAAAAACATCTTTGGGGAAATCTTAAACTGTGCACTCTAAGAATGACAGTTTGCGTAAACCTGAAATCTGATGCACCAGAGATCAATGCTGCATAGAATAAGGATTCCTGCATTTATTCCTGATATTCTTAAAACTACTTATCTACTTATATTTACCAAGAACAGTTATCTAAAGATACTCTATCAGTGATACTTCATTACAGTTTATTTTGAGAGTACAAAGTCTGGATTATGTCGATAACTAACTTCTCTTAGAACAAGAACCGTGTCTTATCAACCCTTCTGTCTCCAACACATACGACAGTCCCTTTTATACTACTGAACCTTAAATATGTTTTGTACTCCACCCTTCATCACCCATGGAAAAAGTGTTTCTTCTATCTTTTACAGAAGTATTAACGACCTGATAAATCCATCTCACTCAAATCTAAATAACCCTATTTAAAAAGTCATCGCCTGTAAAAGAAAATAGACAGTCTTAGGTACCATTACAGGTTGAACTGTATCACCCAAAAAATATGTTCAAGTCCTAACCCCCCCAGTACTCAGATTCAGACCTTTGTAAAAAAGGTCATTAAAGATGTCATTAGTTAAAATGAGTTCATACTGGTTCAAACACACTTTGGAAAGGAAAAATTACTAACCTGACCAAAAAATATTACAAATCTGATATGATTTTCCTATTAAACAGTCAATCTTCTGTTTTAGGGGATTAAGATTAATTCCAAAAAGAGCCAAGGAACAAAGTGAAAATAAAAGAACTGAGTTGAGGCTCCAGTTGAGACTATATTTGATTCTCTGATTCAATTTTTAAATGTCTTGAGGTTTGTCTCTTCCAATAAAATCTAGTACTTCTGCCTTGTATTCAGCTAACCCACCCACCAAATTATGTGCCATGGAGTTTCTTATACACAGAGAATTATCATTTATGAGAATATCAGATATAGTATTTTACAACAAAAGAATTTCAATTTCTGCATTAAAATTGAGAAAGAAAATTAAAGCAAAGCTTTAGAAAATAAAATACCTATAATTAATAGACATCGACCAGAAATAGCCTCCCAAGCGATGGATATTCTACAATTTATGACTTAAAACCATGAAAATATGCTATCTACCTAGAAGGAGAGATCCTGGTTAGGAACCTTGTTTAGATAATCCAAATTTCTCTGATTTGATGGCTCTACAGCAAAGTCATCATTTTGTACTCTAACTGTAAGATTTCCAGAACCTTCTGAGCATCAGGCTGCTTATAGAATAAAAAGATTAAAAAGTGCTAATATCAGCAAGAACTGTAACCACTTCTTAAAACTAATTACATTTTACATCTCTATGCAAACCCACTATTCTTCTGAACCAAAGTCTTGACATTTTAAAGACTGCCATCTAAGGAGAAACTATTGTCAAGGGCTGGGTCTGAGACTCAGTCTGAGCCTTATGTGACTTAGAACAGTAATGGGAACGTCAGTTCTATCTTCTGATCCGATACTAACGGAAATCAGATGGTATACCACTTCCAGGGCATTTGCACAACTTGGTCAGAGTGTTCTGAAAGGGGTGTCATATCTCCGGGAAGCACCCATTTCCACTGCCCTGGTGCACTTCTGCTATCACCAGCCACGTACGTATGCTCAGATCTCAGAGTGGATGCTGCTCTGGCAGCCGACCTAACTCAAAAGGCTTTGTTTTCTTCCAGTGTATGTATCGACTGAACAGCCTCTCAGCACACCAAAATGCGCATTCTCGAGACATTTGTGAGGCAAAAACACTCCTAAATCAAGTTGGAGGTTCATGTATCACGTATAAAGCAATGACTACCAATATGTAATCCAAAGGTTTTAACAAAGTATGATTAAATAACATCAATATCTGCACTTTTCTCTCAGGCATAAATTTGTTATTTATTTATGTTTCATTACCATTCCAAACTAGTCCTATGGTCTCCAATTAGTGCTCAATAAATTATTTCAGCAAAAAAAAAAAAAAAAAAGGGTAGGAAAGGCAGTCTATGAAACCTTCCAGCTCACAACGGTCAGCAGATCTAAGGTTTGAGGGCCCATGATTAAACATACAATGCCCCCCGTCTCAAATAGAAATGATCTAACAAAATAAATACGTAAGATACATCAAAAGATGCTACAACATGAAGATACTTTTTTAAGCCCTGAGCTAATTTCTACAGTCAGAATTTCAAATGTAATTCCCTCCTTGGGGTAAACACTTGAATGTTTCAAACCAAAGTTATGATAAAACAAAAGAGCACTCGAGGTTTCACTTTTCCTAATAGGCACAGACAGTAGGGTTGGTCACCAGCCTGACCACTGGCTCAGTCCCTGCACTCAAGGAGGTGACTACCTCTGATGAAGGGATACTGTCTCCTTAGAGAGCCTCCACGACATCTCCTCTAAGGTTCTAGGGTTTTAGTTTGTTTCATACCTAACTCAGAGCATTCTGTCTTAGGTTCTTGCCCATTTCATTCGTCTGTGGCCTCATAAGAATGCTCATCTGACTCCTCATGAAAATCCATTATATAATTAATTAAAAAGATATCAAGTCAAGTCCTACATTTTTCTTCCTTAGCTTCAGCCAATTCTAATTCTTTTAAGCTTTAATGTCAAATTTGTTTTTTATTCCTCTGATTATTTGTCATTTCCCAGGACTTCACCTCATTCACTACATGTTACACATGTGGTGAATAAAACTGAATGAAAAGATAGTTACTACTACGAGGCTTATTAGTGACTACAATTACAGAAAACTTAAGAAATCCAAACCAACTTTGCAATTTTCAATTAACTTACTTGATAAGGTTCTGGAAAGCATAACCATCTGTCCACTGTTCCGTAAAAGAGGCCCCATGTCGGACAGTGGTAAAGTGGCCCAATCTCAAGCGGTCTTGCATGCTTTTATCTCTACACGCCATCTTCTCTTGTTTTGACTTAGGGGAAAAGGACAAATAGAAAATAATTTCATTTTCCTCTGAGAACTCAGACACAGCATTATGTTTATTTTCTGGACTATATTGTTCAAAGTGAAGTACAACTGGCTAAATCGACACTGATTTGAAGAAGTACCCCAACATGTTAAATAAATTCTCTGTATTAATATCCACCTTATTTTTGTGATAAAAAATGGAAAAAGGTGGTTTCATTCCTATAAAATTAATGAATTAAAAGATGAAGCAAAATTCCCCTCAGTATCTTTGACGTCAATAAAATAATCCACTTTACTTTCATCAGTGTTCCCTGTCACTTTAACAACATTCCAAAGATTTTAGCACAAGTAACCACCAGTCTGTCTCAAACCTCTAGCTTGTAATAATTTCATTAGGAAGTACTGCCATCTTAAAACTTTCAATATAAGATAAATAAGTACTGAGGACGTAATAAAAAAATCTTTCAAGAAATAGTTACTAATAATTATCAAAGGCAAGTTGCAACTAATCAATTACTATACAGATACCCGCCAATTAAAGTAATCGCATACAAGTATATAACAACTTTATTTCACAGCACAAAGCACTTAATTATCACATTATTACACACATAAATTATTCCAAATACCATTTCTGAAATGGAAATGTTTAACTACTGCTAAATGTTTGTAATAACAGTAGAATACACACTTAAATTGATAGGATAAATGTAAGAATTTAGGAGTGCAACACCCCAAATAAACTCAATTAGGACAAGCTGTCTCTGTCCAATCAACGCAATGCACAAGCAATGCACAAGTAGAAAGAATGTTCCAAATTATCACTCTGAAGGCTTGGTCCACTTTCCAAGCAAGAAAGAATTCTAATTGTCAAATCGTCAGAAGTCCTACTGAGACAGGTTAGTTAGTATGGTTGCTAGGTAGACGGGGGTCCCTGATGGAATAAACAAAAAAGCAGCCATATCCTGAGACAGGACAGAGACATGGGAATACGCCTTAAGGTTAACAGATAATCTCAAGTCCCTTCTGCAAGTCCCTTGTGGACGGACAAAAGAGCAGATCTGATAGACAGGAATGGGTTGGTTGTTAATTCCTTCAGGATGAGCAAACAGGAAAAAATCTAATGGATGAATTCTATTAGAAGGCTCCCACCCCCTTCCCCAAGCGGGCAGGGGAAAGTATAAAAGTAAAAGCCTTTTGCCTTAGCCAGTGGACACCCCAATTCGGAACCCCCTCCCGCTCAGGAGCTGCAACCTCTTTTCCTGTCTCTAATAAACTATCTTCTTTTAAAACTTTTTGCCTCTCCCTGATCTGCGTGTCCATTCTTCAGCTTCACGAGACATGATCCTGGCCCACACTCAGAAACTGCCAGCAGATCCAACATCATGTACATCACTACTCTGAAATACTTTTCTCTCTGGTAAGGTAAGGAGCCACAACAGTGACACATATTAATCATCTGGGGATACAGAGTTCAGGCCACCATCCATCACTCACCTTTTCTATAAGCAGTTTCTTGCTCATTGTTACACATCGATTTAATCGTTCTTTGTATTTCTCTAGCATCTTTTGCTGTTCATCAATCTGCCGTCTCAAATCACAGTTGGCCTTCCATGAAAAACAAAATTTTAATTAGCTCCAAGGAAGACAGATTAAAACAAAAGCAGTTTCTAGGGGGTCCGAGAATCATTTCTGTTGTTAAAACAAAAACTAAATTAAGGGTCAAAGAAGAGTTAACTACGTCTTTAGAAAAAAGGGTGAATATTTTATTCTCTCTTAATAAACTTACCAGCTATTTGTTAAAGATGAATTCTGTTACTAGAAGTGAGCTTGTTTTTCCCCTGATCATATTTTACTCCTCCTCAAAGCCAGTTACATTACAGCTCAATCTAATACATCATATATGCCTAAATTGCCTCATATTGAAAGAAACCCCTACTATAAATGTTTAAAATACATACAAAGGTGATTAAGCACTTTACAGCACTTACAGAATTAAAAAAAGCATATACATATAGTTCTTTATGTTCAATTGTTCTTTGTTTTTCTATTGTTTCCAAAGAAAGAGACATGAATTTACATGTTTCTTACGAGAGAAGCCAGGCACACCCATGCCCACATAAGACAGAACTAACAAACAAGTTGAATACAAGAGCCTGATCCGAGAATGCCAGAATGTAAATACAGTTAATTTAGCTGTAGCCAGAAGGATGAGCTCAATACTTTGAAAAATTCAAGCCTTCTACAATAACAGGGAAGGAAAGAACCACTAACCCAAGGTCAATTTTGACTTGCAACTCCTGAATTTATTCTTGTGTTAAATAAAAGATCTCTCCTCTTTTGGCAAATAAACGCTACTTTATAACAACTTGCTTGAGTTATGAAAAAAAAAAATCTGGTATTTCCCAATCAAATGAAATAAGTGTTTCTGAAACAGTAAAAAGCACAAATGGAAGATATTACAGCACACTCAATTTTTGAGACTTTTCAGCTTCATTTTTAAAGTGACCGAAGTACAACTGCCTCCATCTCCAAATTTCTCCTCTCCCCATTGGGATAGTTTCTTCCTATTAATCTTAGAGTTCTGTGGACCACAGTGTCAAAGGCAAAGTGCAGGTACATCTGGGTAAATGTGATTAATTCACATTAAAGGATCTACAAGCCAAAGATTATGGAATGTTTATGTGGAATTCAATCTCCTTTTGAAAGGTGAGCATTCCCTTGAAATTTGTACTCAAATGTATGGAATGAATCAATCAATCTCTGGCAGCTTATTTAAAATTTTAAGAACTCTAAATTTTTGTGGTTTCTAACACTAACAATTTTGTGTTCAGGTTTAATAGCACCTGGCTAGCAGCTTCTGACAGCCTTACCCAACATCTCACCAAAATAGCAAAACTCAACAAGCAATCAATCCATGCCTGCCTGAGAAGAGATGTAAAGACCAGTGGTCATTGCCCCTGTCCCTCCAGATCAGTAACACAAGTTCTAATCAACATGAAAAAATGGCAGCTGTCTTTCTGTGTCGTCCTTTTTAATATCCATTCCTTTGGTGTTGCTCATCATCAAAGAAAGACTACAATCTTCAGAAAATAAGGGAGCAGAAGAAGGATAGTGGTGAATAAAGGGAACATACTGCTTCCTGGGAAATGAAAGCAGACATTTTTTTTAAACCCAAAAAGAGTACTAAATTAGGGTTCGAGTTTTTCATATACTCTATCTTCTCAATCTTAACAGTCAAGCGATAAAAGACCAAGATAACAAGATAAGCCCACAATCTTTTTTTCAGTCCAGCAGAGCTACTCTGGGCAAAAACCTGCTGGTACCGGAATTGGGCTAGGAGCATTTTAAACCCAAAATATATCTAATTGTAAATGTTGGCAATTCAAAATGCATCCAAATGAACACAAACAGGAATAAGAGCAACCCCAAACAGGTATATGTGCTAACAGTAAAAAATGGAAGATTAAGCACTAACTCGAAACATGGTTCTCCTAATTCAAAGATAGAGGAACAGAAACAAACAAAAAACAGGCCTAAGGAAAAATATTTCTAAATAAGGGAAGATCAGCTTGAAAATGATGTAAATGATCTCCCTACAGAAATCAAAAGAACATTTTAGAATACCACTTAACATATTACATAAAATGCAAAAGGACGTGGTGTCTATGAAATAGCAGCCACAAACCATAAAGATTGTACAGGATAGGATAAGAAAGTGAATTAGATAAGGAAAAAAAGAGGGTAAATTAAAAATGTAAATAATAGAATCAAAACTCACATAAGCTGCAGTAAACAGAAAACATATGAAAGACCAAATTAATGTTTAATGAGATTCAGAAGAGAAGGGTAGTCATATTAAATGAGACATAAAATGATAGAAATAAAGGTTAGAGATCAGAGTCCAAGCTAGAAAGAAGGAAGAGGCCAACGAAAGATGGAAAAAGGCAAAAATTAGGTATAACCATACCTTTCTAGAAGAAAAAAGAGAGACCCATATATAAATGTGCACTGGCAAAATCTTAACTACAAGAATAAAGGGGATAGGGTGGCGGAAGGGAAGAAGCTATAGTCATCATGGAAAACAGAATATAGTGTTTGTTCCGGTGGTCATGGCCTTCTCTGAAACATTAAATGCTAGAAAAAAATTTTGACAAGGTGTGTGTGTGTGTGTGTGTGTATGTGTGTGTGTGTGTGTTAGGAGGAGAAGGCCAACAGGTTATGACACAAAAATTTTACACACAGTGTAATCTATTATATGGGAAAGGAAGAGAAAGAAACTCAGCTCTACAAGGACATAGAAAATTTAACACTGATACAGCCTTCTTGCAAAACAACTACTTAAAAATGTGTTCCAGTCAATCAAGAGATGGAATAAGAAGACAAAAACCGATTAAAAAACATAAAACACTGACAATGAGCTTTGAAACCAGTTCAACAAACGTGTAACTAATTATTATAAATTTGGTCATAAAACTGCCTGTAATTATGAGAATTATTCTTTTTTTGGTAGTTCTCATATAATATTTTCATCACAAGTACCTTACTGAGATAATGAATATTTCGACAGTTTCACTGACTTTCCAGTATAGCACAATATACGAGTACTCAAGAACAAGAGCAAAAAATGAACACTGAACATGACAAGTTATTAAAGGAAAATGAAGTAAAGATAAAAAAGGGAAAGTGAGATATCATTGGGGTGGAAAAATCAAAGTCTAGACAGTTGGTTGGAAGAAAACAGATCAAATACGTATTTCACAAACCAAAGCTTACAAATTCAATACTATACAAATCCTTCTGAAGGTAAAAGCCAAGTTATAAGAATTAGTCCTATATAAAATATTAAAAATAATTTAGTGATAAGTCTAAAAAAAATCAGATTTTACTAATGAAGATCAGGCTTATGGTTTAGATATGTACGGTATTCCAGGTTTTACATAGGAGGGAGTCAAATATACTATTTCCTATTATATTTTGATAATTACAGAAATAAAGGTAAAATTTTTTTTTTGCAGGGGAGATAATCACAAATAGAGTGACTTATTATCTTTACTATTAAACAGAACCCTTTCTTCAAACCATGTGTTACCCGATAAAAACTGAAAAAAGCAAGGCTACAGACCCTACCCAGCTGTGTCACGGGAGCCCTAGAGGTTCCTCTACACAGCAGTCAGGGCCCCGTGGGGGCAGTTTGAAAACTACCACAGTAGTATAAATAAGATCAAACCTACCCCTTCTAAATCACCGGAGAAGAGAAAAATGGTAGCCAATTTTATTTGTAAATCAGCAATATTTATGTATATATGCATTTATATATGTGGCTTAAAAAATTACTAAAGAAAATGTACTAAATGTTTTATCTCAGTTACTGTAATGATGGGTGCCATATCTTTCAATATTCTCTAAATCATAAAGAGCATGCATTGTTTTTCATACTAAAATTTTATTTTAAAAATATTATGGTATGTTTTCAAGTGGTATCTTTTTAATTCCAGATTTCAAGTTTGTGCTGTAAGAACAAAAAATCTTTAGATAAGTAGGGTATAAAAGATACAAAGTACAAAACAAGGGCTGTAAAATAGTTTTAAAAATTCAAGAATATTAAAATAACTCCTTCGGAATGGAAAAACATTTTATACTTATTCCCACAGTTCCAGATGAAATATAATACTCTGCACATCTACATTTCTAGTATATGTTTAAATATCAAAATTCTACAATATAAGATTTCCAATTTAAAGACAGTGCTTAGAATGTAGGCTTGATCCTGATTGCTACTCAGATTCCTTTAGATTAAAGGAAAAAAATCAAAATGTTTACTGTTTAACTTTTTATTTGACCATAGTAATCATCTCTATGATATGCACATAATGTCAATCAGTGCTTGTTATAAAGTCTCTTACCACATTTTAATACTTACTCTTAACAAATCATCTATTCTTCCCTCTTTCTTCTCTAAATCAGAATTCTTACTGTTTTCTAGTGCAGATATTTTTTCTATTGTGAGGTCAGACTATCAAGACAAAAAGAAAACAAATTTGGGATTAGTTTCAAAATACTACGTCATCACATTTTTTTCATTACTTTTCTTAAAAAAGAAAGAAAGAAAGAAAGAAAGAAAGAAAGAAAGAAGGGAAGGAAGGGAAGGAAGGGAAGGAAGGGAAGGAAGGGAAGGAAGGGAAGGAAGGGAAGGAAGGAAGGGAGGGAGGGAGGGAGGGAGGGAGGGAGGGAGGGAGGGAGGGAGGGAGGGAGGGAGAGAGAGAGAGAGAGAGAGAGAGAGAGAGAGAGAGAGAGAGAGAGAGAGAGAGAGAGAGAGAGAAAGAAAGAAAGAAAGAAAGAAAGAAAGAAAGAAAGAAAGAAAGAAAGAAAGAAAGAAAGAAAGAAAGAAAGAAACGAAATAAAGAAAAAGCACTTGCTAACACAAAGCAGCCTGGAATCATATGGCTGTAGCAATTAAATCGTCTTTCCTCACAGCATTCTGTAAGCCTTATATTCTGCTATACCTGCACTTCAAAAACATGTTAACACTGGAATCAAATATATGAATTCTTAAGCTAGTGTGCATTGAATACAGAAACACATTACTCAAGAAATGAAAGTAACATTGAATAGAAAAGGACTTCAGGAGACATGACCAAATTTCTAAAGAACAAACACGCCACCTAGTGGAAACAGAGCAATCAGAAGGGAAGGGAAGAAGTTACTACCCAAACGCTCATCTGAGTGTGTTCAATTGCACAAAGACTGGCAATTCAAATAAAATTAAAATCTGCTCCTGAGGGTTGTGCAGCTGTTGAGATTTAAGAAATCCTCCGAGATTATCAAGGCCGCATAAGTGTCCAGAGGCTTGCAGAAAAGCCAGTGTACTATTTGGCTATAGCAACATCACAAAACCAGGGATATATATCCGCTATCCTTTTCAGGTGTTATCTTTGAATGTTCACAACATTCCCTAAATTAAAAAGAGTTTCTGAAGACTGTTTAAGAACAAAATTCTGTCGGTGTGGCACGTGTTAAAGAAGTTTAGGTAGGTCTTGCCAAACGAGCAGGTACAAGGAATAAATGAACTCCTTTCATGAAGCAGTGAATTAACATTCAACAAAGCCTACTGTGATCACTGTCCTAATAAGCATTTTGTATACATTGCCTGAGATAATTAGAATCAACATTTTACAGATGATTTGTACTCAAGAAAACCGAGGCCCAAGAAGATAAAGTGTAAGTTGCAGAGCCTGAATTTGAACCCAGGCCTCGAGCTCTCCAAACAAATGCTCTTTCCTCAACACCATGCTGCAGTAAAAGCATTTCACTGCAACATCCCAGAAAGGAAAAGAAATACCTCAAAAAGTTAGAGCACCTTCCGCAAGACTTTAAGTACTCACAATACACGTTTTGAATATAATAATACCTATAATGAGGTAAAGTCAGCGACATAAAGAGAAGACAAAGAGAGGACTCGGAGACTTGCTTTCCTCCTCTGTTTCTCAATCATCGACCTACCTGGGTCTGTCTGTGCTGGATGGAGATCTGTTTCTGGGAGCTGCAGGAATGCTCTGTGTTACCAGATCCTGTAGAAGAGGGACTGTTTTGTTGAGCCTGTAATAAAGGTATATCACCAATCACAAGAAAGTTTTGCATCTCTCTCAACATTTGTATGAATGCAAAGGATTAACTTTATATAAAACAAACTCTATCTGATGAAAGGCAGAAGTCAGGGCAATGTAGCCAAAGAGAAAGGAAAACAATTCAAATGAGAAGCAAGGGCTAGACATAGTGGCTTGAACCACATTCCTGTAAATAGCTTCAAGTGTCAAATGCTTATAAATGAATTTTTAAATATGTAAATTAAAGAAAATTAAGTTATTCCTGTAATAACAGGCCCTTTTCATTTGTTTCAACATCCGTTTGTCAGAAAGACTGGCGAAGCACCCAATGCACAGGGCCTGCTAGTGACTCTAGGCAGAAAGGACTGTGCACTACTACTCAGAATACAGTAGTCCCCCCGTCCGCAGTTTCAGTTACCTGTAGTCAATGGTGATCTAAAAATATTAAATGGAAAATTCCAGCAATAACCAATTCATAAGTTTGAAATTGCACGCTCTTCTGAGTAATGTGATGGAATCTTGTGCTGTCCCGCTCTGTCCTGTTCAGGAAGTGAATCATAGTTTTGTCCAGCATCTCCATGCTCTACCCACCTATTAGTAACTTAGTAATTGTCTCTACTGCCCTAGTATTGGAGTGCTTGTGCTATTTTACCGAATAATGGCCCCAAAGAGCACGAACAGTGATGAATGCAATTCAAATATGCCAAAGAGAAGCCATCAAGTGCCTCCTTTATGTGAAAAGGTATGTTATGTATAAGAAAAACATAGTATCAGTACTATCAGTGGTTTCTGACATTCACTGGGGGTCCCAGAATGTATTCTCCACAGGTAAGGGGGGACTACTGTAGTCTTCTAAATTTGCAAACATTATCCATGAACACACTGGTTCAAAAACCCAGGTTGATTTCCAATATTATCACTTGCTGTGACTTTTACATGCAATTGATAGAGTATTCTAAGGCATTTTAAAATTTATAAAGTTTAGGATTTAATATGATTCAACCATTCAGGATTATCAACCATTCAGGAATATGTAATCATTATACTTCGAAAAGTCCTTTTAAATGCAAGATTGCACCTAGCAACATAGTACAACCCATCACAGTCACAATTAGGAAATACTGGATAAAACAATGAGTCAAAAAGAACATGAAAGAAGAGTTAAGAAACATGAACAGCCACAGAGACTCCAAAACTATCTAATAGGCTTTCCAGAGGGAAAGAACAGTAAAATAAAATTTCCCTGAGGTAAAAAGACAAGTTTTATGAGTGAAAAGGTCTACCATATGATAAGCAACACTAATGGAGAAAAAAGCATCAATAATGGCTAGACTTCAAGAACAAAAAAATATCATACGATCATCTCAATGTAGAAAAAGCATCCGACATCCTTTCATAACAAAAACACTCAACAAACTCAGAATGGAAGAGAACTTTCTCAACCCCAAAAAGGCCGTCTCTGAAAAACATTCAGCTAACATACTTACTGTCAAAGATCATAGGCTTTCCCCGCTAAGATCAGAAACAAGACAAGGAGGTCCACTTGAACCCCTTCTATTTAACATGGTAATAGAGTTTCTAGCCAGGGCAATTAGCCAAGAAAATAGAAGGCATCCAGACTGGAAAAGAAGTAAAACTATCTCTATTCCCAGAAGACATGATTTGATATACAGGAAGTCCTGCCAATAAATTATTCGAACTAAAACACAAGATTAACATGACTGCAGGGTAGAAGATCAATACAGAAAATCAGTTACATATTCTAGCAATGAGCAATCTGAAAATAAAATGTAAAAATCTATTTGCAATAGATTCAAAAAGAATATTTAGAAATAATTTTAACAAAAGAAGGGCAAGATATGTACACTGAAAACTGTAAACATTACTGAAAGATATTAAACAGACCTAAATAAATGGAAAGATATCTCATGTTCATGGGTTGAAAGACTTAATATTTTTATGCAGGCAATACTCCCCAGCTGGTTTGTTTGCAGAAATTAAAAAGGTGAACCTAAAATTCATACAGAAATGCAAGGGATCCCTCAGCCAAAACAATCCTGAAAAAGCACAAAGTTGGAGGAACCACACTTCTTGATTTCAAAACTTAATTCCTACAAGGCTATAATAATTAAGACTGTGGTACTGGCGTAAGTATAGGCATATAGATCAATGGAGTAGAAATGAGAGTCCAGAAATGAACTCCTTACATGTACAAGCAACTGGTTTTTGACAAGGGTGCCCAATTAAATGGAGAAGGAACAGTCTTTGTCCTAGGACAACTGGATATCCACATGCCAAAGAACAAAGTTGGAGCCCCTTCCTCAAACCATACACATAAAATTAACACAAAATGCAGCACTGACCTAAGTGTAAGAGCTAAAAGGACACTTAGAAGAAAATATAGATAGAAGTACATTATCATGACCTTGTGTTAGGTAAAGCCTTCTTAGCTACTACACTAAAAGCATAAACAATAAAAGGAAAAAATAGATAAACTGGACTTTTTCACAATGAAACTTTTGTGGTTTTAAGACCACCACTAAGAAAGTAAAACAAGAACCCAGATGGGAAAATACTTGTAAATCATATATTTGATAAGAGTCTAATAGCTAAAATATATAGACAAATCTTACAACTCAACAACAAAAAGACAACCCAATTTAAAAATGGGCAAAGGATTTATATAGACATTTCTCCAAAGAAGATATACAAATAGCCATAAGCAAATGAAAACTATGCTCAAATCATCAGTATTCAGGAAACAAAAATCGAAACCACAATGAGATACCACTTGACAGCCACTAACTACTAGAATGGACACAGTGAAAACAAGTGATGAAGACGATGTACCGAGTCTTCATGTGCTGCTGCTGGGCTCACAGAATGGTGCACCTCGTTTGGGAAATAGTTTGGAGGGTCGCAAAAACAGTTTCTACATAACCCAGCAATTCCACCCTTCAGTATACACCCGAAAGAAATGAAAACATACGCATGTACAGAAACTTGTACATGGATGTTCACAGCAGTATTACTCCTAATAACCAGGAAGCAGAAAGAACCCAAATGTCCATGAACTGATGAAGGATAAATAGAGCTGTGACCAACTGAGCACCAAAAAGAGTGATTATGTCTCCTGGTGCACATCCATGAAAACCCATGAAACTATAATGATAATCAAAGACGAGAAAACTGTTTGTCACCATTTGATACAGCTATTACTTCTGACTTTAAAAATTAAAATGTTATTTGAAAAATTAAAATTAGTAATTATAAGGAAAGAACTAATAAGCATTTAACCTGCCTTTCTAGTAGAACCATATGTTGATGTAGCCCAACAGACCCAGAATATGAGAATCTATTTTTACATAACAATAGACACTAATAAAAGATAAGTGTGATAAGGTTAATTTCACTACCTAGGAAAATGTTAATATTTTTAAGAAAATGCCTGTTAAGTTACTGAGAAGTAGGTAGGTGGTCACGATTTCTGAAATGCACTTTATAATATTTCAGCATTAAAAAATGGCAAACTAAACCTACATTTTAAAAAAAATTCAAGCTTTTAAAAACATCTTACTTAATGTTCAAAGATATAATTTTCAAGGAAGTGATAGACGTGGCATTAAAAAAAAAAGATTCAGTAGACTTTCACAAGTAGAACTGTCTCATTCAATAAAAACTATTTCAACGACTAGGGCTGTTTTCTCAGTGAACCCAATAAAATCATTTGGTTTTACAATGGCTAATAATGAAACAATCATAACATTATAAATGCTCCTTAAGTGTTTTCAAATTTTTTAGTAATTTATAAAGCAGAAAAGATTCAATTATAGTTAAAATAACAAACTATCACACACTTACAATGTAACAATAACTAAATTAAAAGATGAGAAAAAAAGCTGGGTGATAGTTATGAGTATGTTAAACTCATCTCTTAAAATGGGAGCAAATAGGTCGTTTAAAGTTGATTAAATAAGAGATGCTATTTGAAGCTAAAATGGTAAACAATAGGAAATCTAAAACAAACTTAACAGTGGTTATCGCTCTGAGGGATACAAAGGAAAGAATTTTACTTTTTGCCATCACTAATTTTTTGTTGGCAATGTATGTGTACTTCTACAATTAGAAAATTATATGCTTATAATTAAAAAATCAAAGGTTGTATGTTAAAACAAAATTGTATACCAATATACATAACATTTAAACATAACATTCTGCCACATGCTTTTTATTTATCGATATATCTAAAGAGCTTTCATTGTTAGCACATATATATCTCACTTTTTTGTCAACTGTATAGCATTCCACTGTATATATGTATCATATTTTAGTTAACTAGTTTCTATATAAAGGATGCTTTCATTACATGTAATTACAATTACTAGTGTCTGTTAGCGCAGATCCTGTTCTGGCATTGGAGATACAAAAGTGAGCAAAGCAAAGTCCTTGACCTGAAGACACTTATGTTCCAGTGGGGGGCGGGGTAGAGAAGGAGTCAGACAAAAAAAGTATATTATAGTAGGTCAGCTGGTGATAAGACTAAGGAGAAAAACAAAGTAGGGCATAGGAGCTAGATAATGTGTGGGGTGGGCAGGAAGAAGTTGCCATTTCATAGTGTAGTCAGGATAGGCCTCTTTAATAGGGTAAACATAAGCAGAGACTAAAGAGAACTAGGCGTGCTGGTATCTGGGGGGAAAATGCAGAGGTAAGTGCAAAGGCCCTGAGGTGAGCATGACAGATAGTATTTGAGGAAGCAAGGCAGCCAGTGTGGTGAGGAGGGAAGATGATAAGTAGCAAGAGATTATCAGGGTGGTGGGAAACAGACCATACAGGGCCTTATGTGCTGTTTTAGGCACTTTTGAGCCTAAGAAGTGGCACGACTGGACTTATGTTTCAATAGAATCATTCTGATCTGTTCAGAACAAATTAAAAGGAAACAAAGGTAGAAGCAGAGTCCAGTTAGGAGGCTACATCCATCACCTCAGTGAGAGACAATGGTTTTGATTTGAGTGGTACTAGTGAAGGGGGTCAGAAGTGGTAGGATTCTGAACATATATTGAAGGTAAAAATCAATGTGATTTGCTGATGGATTTTGAAATGGGGTATAAAGAGAGGAGATAAGAATGACTCCAAGTTTTAAACAATCAGAAGGAGAGAGGTGACAGTGATTTAGATGTGGGGAGAGAAACAGGTTTGGAGTAGGGGGACAAAATAACGAGTTCCGTTTTGGATATGTTAAATTTGAAGTGTTTCTTAGACATGTAGAGAAGATGACTCCATAGGTCTGGAATCAGGGCAGGGCTCTGGGCTGGAGATACAAACGAGGAAATCCTCTGCATATGAATGGTCATTAGCGCAAAGAAACTAAATGAAATTCTGTGGAGAATAAAGGTAGACCAAAGAGTCTGAAGACAGCCCTGCGGCACTCCAATGTTTAGAGATGTGGGAAATGAGGAAAAACCTCAGAAGTGGAGGCCTAGAGAAGAGCCAATGCTTGGAGAAGGGAGTGATGATCACTGTGGCAGTGAGTCATGCTGGGTAAGTTCTGATCACTGGGTTTAGCAACGTAGAAGTCAAAGATATCCTCCTTCTAAGTTCCTTTGAAACACTGGTGGAGTGCAATTGCTTCCAGATTTCTGCAATTATAAACAATACAATACATATCTTTGTGTAGTTTTACAGGGATGGAATTTTGGACCTTATGGATACAAAAACTTAACACTGAGCTGCATTCCCAACGTGTCCAAATGACTGTACCAATTTATAGTCAGCACAGAACTACATATGTGTCTAAACTATCACCTACATTTAGAAGTGCCAAACTTATTATAATCCTTGCCAATTCCAAAGATCAAAAATGTCATCGTGATTTATTCTGCATTTCTCTATCGCTGAAGTTAAGCATTTTTTCATGTTGTTAGTCCCTTGTCTTATTTTTGCCCCCTACAAAACGGCCTGCTCATAGTCTTTGCTTATTTTTTTTGAAAACTGCTTGTCTTTGATTCACAACATTTGTTTTATGTAATGGTAAGTCTTGCTTTTCTCTTACTTTGTATTACTAAGCTTATATCCTGGCTGGAACTGCAGAAAAGTAGAGAAATAGAACTGTACCAAAGCACTTAGGCCTTTGGTTTTTACACTGTTCCCATGTTCCTTCTTCACATGTCATTTTCTTACTCCTCTGCCACCTCTTCCACATGAGAACAATCTGGCTGCAGCAGCTGCCACTCCTCTGACAGGCTGATGTACTAGCTGATAGGACCGAGAAGGTGGTGGTCCTGAGGGCGCATGCACCCAAAGCCTGCATACCCATACCTTTTACGGACGCTTACATTAGGGAAACGAGTTCTTGCTGATCGAAATCCTGTGAATTTACTATATGCCTGGCACATAGTGGGTGTTCAGTAAATATCTGTGGAATGAACAAAGGGAATGCCCCTCAAATGAAAGGAGGTAGTTTTTAAGTCAATAAAAACAAAAGGACAAATAACCCCAATTATCCAAGGGTTTGCCTGGGAAAGTTAGATCTAAGATGAAGATTTAACTATCAGCAAATAGTAAGCGCACAGTGAAATATATACAAACACAGAGAGACAGACAGACACATTCTCTAAACTAACACTATAGAGAACTACTGCATTCTCATACAAACTAGTCCCCACAATATTATATTCGGCAGTTCTCCCATTTTATGAGATGCTTTCTTAGCCACCCAGGGATAAAATTATACTGTTTTCACACAAGTTTCGCCATTCCTTTGATGATTAAAATATTCTGTAAGTTCTTTAAAAGTTGTATTATCTATCTTTCTTGAGGGAAAGCGATAACAAGTTTAAGAAAGTATTTCGAATAATGCACAATGATTCGCCATCTAATTATTTTGTTATTCTTATTTCCTTTCTTTAAGACACCCACCATTTTCATGGCCTTTTTGAATATAAATTCATGTGGATTAATGACTCACAATCCACAGAGCCAATAAAGAGGAAACGTAGACTGCAACTGGAGAAAATGAACCAGTAAGAGGGAAAGAAGTTTAAATCAACAATGACTTTAGCTCTGAAAGAAGCCCCTAAAAATGGAAAAATAGGGCAATGAAGCTTTCTCTTGCTTTATACCATCCTTGACCACAAACAGGCACTTGGTAGGGCATGAAACCAAGAAAAGTGAAAACTTTTGAGTCAAACTGCATTATAATTTGGCAAATAAAAGTAGGGTCAAACTTTCATAATATTCAAGTTCTTGTTCTTCAAGGCAGGAGAAAGTAGCAACCTGAAAAGAGCAAACAGGTAGCCAAACATTCCTGGTAATGGTAACCATACCACCACTCTGAAGAGGTGGGAGAAGGCAGTGTGTAGGTTGCCCAAATACCACTGGGGGAAATGACTGGTGAGCACGCTATGGAGTGCCTGCTTCCACGCTCAAATTTTCCTGATGTGAATACTACTATAAATAAGTGATGGCTAGAGTTTGCAGATTTTGTTTTTAATTATACAAGTACTTTGGTTGTAATGGAATTTGATCTGCATTTTTTTTACTTGTCAACCTGAGATTGTTTTTTCCTTTCCATGGTGTGCTCAGACATTGAAAAAGCAGTTTCTCTCAGCCCCTTACACCAAGGGGACCTGAGAAACAGCATACTCCCTTCAGAAGTGACACCGATTTAGAAATGTCATCATCTCTACCAAAATAATTACTCTAGCTTTATCAAGAAGCTCCAGGGCAGCACAGGGCTGCATACATTTAGCCTTAGTACTCACAGAAACAAAAGTGAAGCAGAGGCCAGCTCCCCTCTGTGCCAGCTGCTCCGTGTCAAGCCGGGGTTTTGCCAGCATCACTGACATCAGGGTTGGCAGAGCAGACTGCTCCTCCGACACCTCCTTCGCCACGCTGCCATCTAAACCATAGAGGGGCTGTTCTACTCGCCGCTGGAAAACATTAGAGAAAACACACAAATTACATAAGAAGGAAATCTGATACTGCCAAAACATGCAACTGATTAAAATAGCTATCAAATATAATGATTTTTTTTTAAAAAAAACAAACCTTCCCTGAAAACAAATATGGAGAGCAGAACAACATTAAACTGGATTATAATCTAGCTGTAAACCTGAGTTAATAGCTTACTCAAATTCTGCAAAATTATATTTTAATGGTTCTATATTTACATAACTCTGAATTTTCAAGTTACTTTGTAGAGTTCAACAAATCAACTTCATAACACCCTTATTCCTACAAAGGAAATGTTATTTCCATCCTGTAGGTAAATGAAGATAAGATATTTGTTCCCTACTTTATAGGTAGATCTTATTTCACTCTCCATTCTATTGTCACCATACTATACTTAGATACAGAAAGCTAAAATAAATACAAGCAAAACAAGTTTCATAGTACACTAAAAGAATAACATACCACAATTTTGTATGATTTGTTCCAGAAATGTAAAGATGGCTCATTATTATCCAATTTACTAATATAATTCATTACATTAATGTTAGGGGAGGGAAAAAAAAAATCAAGAGTCTTGCTTTTCTTGACATTATTGGGCAACTTAAAAAAGAACAACTAAAAAACAAAGAAAAACTCACAGACACAGACAATAGTTTAGTAGTTATCAGAGTGGAAAGTGGGGAAGGGGAAAAACAGAAAAGGATAAAGGGGGTCAAATATATGGTGACCGAAAGAGATTTGACTGTGGGACGTGAACACACAATGCAATACACAGATGATGTATTATAGAACTGTACACTTGAAACCTATATAATTTTATTAACCAATGTAAGCCCAATAAATTTAATAATAAATAAATAATCAGTCTGTTAATCTCCCCAAAAAACCTGGAAGTATCCATCTTTATTATAACAAATATCTTTAATACAACAGATTATTTTCTTCAGAAATTAACATAAATATAACTAATGGTACTACACTAGAGACACTTTCATTAAAGTTAGGAACTACAAAGGGGTTAACATTAATATCACAATCAATCAACATTTTTATAGACGTTTTGGTCAAGGTGATAAGGAAAAAATATGAGGTATAAACACTGGAAAGTAGTAAAGATTAAAAAGTGTCATTTTTGGATGATATAACTATTCACAAAATAAACCAAGCAAATCAATTAAAAAACAAAAATAAGAGCTCAGTAAGATGGCCAAATATAAAGTAAATACACAAAAATCAATAGCTTCCCCATATACCAACCACAATTAATTATAATCAGAACATGTAATGGAAGAAAAAGCAGATTCAAAATTTCAAAAAAATCTGTAAAATAGAAGTAAATGTAAAAAATACACAGATTACATATAAAGAAAAACTACGGCTTCACTGACAGATACAAAAGATGAACTAAGTTAAATGGCAAAACCATGCTCCTGGATTCAGATTTTATAGATGTCAAATTTCTCTAAAAGCCAATGCTTAGGTCTTTTTATTTTTGGTTTTGTTTTCCTCTTTTTTTTGCAAAAGAATGTTGTGGTGATAAGTGATCATCTAGGTTCCCTCTTGCTCTCTTTTGGGGGGTTATTTTTGTGGAACTTCAAAAATGAATTCTGGGGTCGGCCCGGTGGCTCAGGCGGTTAGAGCTCCGTGCTCCTAACTCTGAAGGCTGCCGGTTCGATTCCCACATGGGCCAGTGGGCTCTCAACCACAAGGGTGCTGGTTCAATTCCTCGAGTCCTGCAAGGGATGGTGGGCAGCACCCCCGGCAACTAAGATTGAACACGGCACCTTGAGCTGAGCTGCCTCCCGGATGGCTCAGTTGATTGGAGCGTGTCCTCTCAACCACAAGGTTGCCAGTTTGACTCCCGCAAGGGATGGTGGGCTACACCCCCTGCAACTAGCAACGGCAACTGGACCTGGAGCTGAGCTGCGCCCTCCACAACTAAGACTGAAAGGACAATAACTTGAAGCTGAACGGCACCCTCCACAACTAAGACTGAAAGGACAACAGCTTAACTTGGAAAAAAGTCCTGGAAGTACACACTGTTCCCCAAAAAAAGTCCTGTTCCCCTTCCCCAATTAAAAAAAAATCTTTAAAAAAAATGAATTCTGATGTTCACTTAGAAAAAGAATCAAAATTTGTCCTATAATTTTTGATAAAGAATATCAGGAAACTAGAGTAGCAATTAAAACATATACAAAGCAACATTAATGAGGCCAGTATAATACTGGTACAGGAGCAGATCGATCAGTGGCACAGAACAGAAAATTCAGAAAGAGACCAAGATGGACGTATAATTTATGATTAAAGTACATTTCAAATTAATGAGAACTTATTAAAAAGATGATAGGATATTTGCATAGGTATTAGAAAAAATGAAAAGTAGATTGCTTCTTTATACATAAAGATTATAATATAAACAAATGCTTCTATGACTTTCTAGTAATGAGGGACTTTTTAAACATGACATTAAAAATACAAACCATATAGAAACATCTAAGAAAAACACAAAGCCCATAAGTAATAAAGAAGAAATATTGGTAAATTTGACTACTTCAAATTTCTTAAATTCTGAATGGTGAAAGTCAACATAAAGTTAAAAGACAAAATTACAAACAGTCAACAATATTTACAATACAAATAATGTGTTAACAATCTTAATAAATAATGTGCTCCTACCCATCAGTAAGAAAAAAACAAATACTCCAATAAATAAATAGGCAAAGGACCTGGACAAGCATTAAAGGAGAAATCCAAAGGCCATTAAACACATGAAAAAATGTTCAATATCAGTACTAAAGAAATGCAAGCAAAAACAAGGTATTTTTCTCACTGGCAAAGATTACAATGATAAAATTCAGTATTAGAAGGGTATGTAGAAACTGAGACTCTCAAACTGCTAATAATCAGCTAGCAATTATGTAACGACATTTTAAAGTGAGCGTATTCTTTGATTGGGAATTATACTTTGGAAATCTAGCCAAAGGAAAAAAATACATAAGTACAGATGTAAACATACGAGGACATTCATTATAGCACTATTTATAGAACATAAAATGTTTGTAAGATATTGGTTAAATAAATTAATTACAACTGAAGTAAGAAAATCGATCATATAAACATACACATATACATATATGGTCATGGAACTCTTTAATAATAGTGCTTTTGGAGGGGACTATTTTACCATTTCTGAATTATTGGACTTCCAAAATATGTATCCCTTTATCAGGAAAAAAACTAACATTTTTATTTTAGGAAATAAAAATAAAATAAAATAATTAAAGCGATCCTGAAAAAAGATCTATGAGTCCACCCCCTTAAAACCAGCACTCCTACCTCACCAAACGCAACGGTTCAAATTCAGATTCTAGAATGCTTATGATATTCATTCATAACAATATTCTCACTACTTGGGAGAATGTATCTCTAAAGCTGCAATGCTCAAATTAATCATTCTGTTATGTATTTAATAAATATTTGCCAAGAGCTGATAGACTTAAAAATATTTCTGGAAACAGATCAGGCTAGGATGTTTGAGCCAACATTCCCTTAGAAAACAGGACAAAATACCCCCCAAAAAAGATATTAAAAGCATCAAAGAGTTAATAAAATGGTAGGGATCAGCCAGAGCAAAATCTAAGGGAAATCAGGAACACAAGACAGGTAAAAAAGTACCAAAGTCACATTTGCCCTCAAGGAACCTACAGATCTTGAATTTTTATTTCCAGAACATCACAGTGCTAAGTAAACAGTCACAGGCCAAAGACCAACCAGGTTCAATAGGAAAACCTTTCCATTTCAAGCTGGGCTTCCAAAGGGCTACACACTCTCAGAGAAAATGTAAGCCAGAAGAAAAATTTCCCCCACCCCCAGGGAGCTGCAAAGAAGGTGTTTAGCAAAGAGAGGGTGGAACTCCCCTGAGAAACGTTAACGTAATTCAAATTAATATTGCCTGGGTGGTTGAAACAAACAAAATAAGTAAAACAAACAAACAAAATGCAAGCCACGAATTCAGTAGTTTAAAATAGTGTTGGATTGGTAGACTCTCTAGGTACTTGGAAGAAGAAAATAAAAATTCTCCCTGGAGGAACATATCTTTATCCTAGATTTCAAAGAAATTTCACAAATAATTTTTCAAGAACCAATGGGCAGTACGAAGAAGAAGAAGGAGAAGGAGAAAGAGGAGGAGGAAGAGAAGGAGGAGGAGGAGGAGGAGGAGGAGGAGGAGAAGGAGCATAAAGATATAAAGCCCTGAGCAATAACTAGGAAAAACAAGAGACAGCAGAAACAGATGCAAAACTACTTCAAATACCAGAATTGTCATCAGACACAGATTATAAAAAAGTTATTTTTACTAGATTGAAAAAAAGAAAAGATAGGCTTGAAAATATCTGCAGGGAAATACAATAACAAAAATTAAGAATTCAGTGGGTTAACAGCAAATCAGATACAACAAAACAGAAAATTTGAGAACTGAAAGGCAAGAAAGTATCCAGAATGTAGCACACAGAGACCAAAAGAAGCTAAGAGGCATGGTGATAAAGTGAGACAGCCTTAACATATGGTTAATTAGAATTTCATACAAGAAGGAAAAAGAGAACAGGGCAGAGATGATATTTGGAGCGACATCAGGTAATAATTATCCAGAAATGGTGCAGGACAGCAACCCACAGCTACCAGAAGCCCAACAAATCACAAGCAAGAGAAATAAAAGGATGCATCGTAGTGAAACTGCAAAATACTACAGATAAACATTTCAAAAGCAACCAGGGAAAAAAAGAGCAAATACTTTCAAAGAAATAAGTAAAGGAAAGCTGTTTTCTCAATAGTAACAATGGGAGCCAGAAGATGAAAATTATATACTCAGTTGTTAAAAGAAAAAAGTGCCAATCCAGAAACATACACAGCAAAAACCTCTTTCAAGAATAAGGGGGAAATATGGGGGGGCCGGCCCGGTGGCTCAGGCAGTTAGAGCTCCATGCTAACTTCCAAGGCTGCCGGTTTGATTCCCACATGGGCCAGTGGGCTCTCAACCACAAGGTTGCCGGTTGAACTCCTCGAGTCCCACAAGGGATGGTGGACTCCGCTCCCTGCAACTAAGATTGAACAGGGTACCTTGAGCTGAGCTGCCGCTGAGCTCCCGGATGGCTCAGTTGGTTGGAGCGCGTCCTCTCAACCACAAGGTTGCCGGATCGGTTCCACTCCTGCAAGGGATGGGCTGCCCCCTGCAACTAGAAAACGGCAACTGGCCCTGGAGCTGAGCTGCGCCCTCCACAACTAAGATTGAAAGGACACCAACTTGAAGCTGAACAGCACCCTCCACAACTAAGACTGAAAAGACAACAACTTGACATGGAAAAATGTCCTGGAAGTACACACTGTTCCCCAATAAAATCTTAAAAAAAAAAAAAGAAAAAGAAAAGAAAAGAATAAGGGGGAAATAAAGGTATTTAAGCAAACAAAAACCTAGCGAGTAAACCCCAGACACATACTAAAAGAAGAAAAAGGAGTGCTTCAGCCAGAAGGGAAAGACTCCAGGTGAAGATGCCAAAAGAAGTACAAAGAGGTGAGTACATAGATAAATCTAAGTGAATAATGACAGTAAAAAATAATGTTTTAAGGCTTTAAAAAAAAGGTAAAATAGAAACATACACCAGAACCACCAAGTCAACAGCAAGTAAATTGAGTTAATGTTCTGAGGTCATTTGTTTGGGAGCAGGGTAAAGTTACTAGGAACATCAAACTTCAGCATGTTAAAGATGAATGTGGTAATTTCTCAGAGAAACACCAAATAGAGTCTAGCTACTAGTAGAGGAGGAAAATCTGAAATGATAAAAAAAAAAAAAATCAATCCAAATGAAGACAAGAAAAAGGCAGATACACATGTAAAAATGACAGACCAGGCAGGATAAATAGAAAATACATTAAGAGATGATATATTTAAATCCAACATAATGATAATTGTATTAAAAATAGGAAAATGTTGAAGTTAACAAGATGTTAGACTGAATAAAAGAAAAAATTCAACTATATATGTCAGATACACTGAAAACATAATAATGAAAAGTTAATCATATAAAAATGGAAGTATTTATATCATACAATGGCTGGATATATTAAATATCAGATAAACTGTATTTAGAGGAAAAGCATCACAAGAGGTGAAGTCACTTAATATACAAAGCAAAAATATAAATACAGGAAGAAACAGACAACTCCCAAAATCATGACAGATAGTAACTGATAGAACAGAAAACCAAAAATCAGAATACAAAAGATTTAAACCCTGTGATTAAATGTCGTGATTAATAAAACTGACTGAATGACAAAAACAAACTATTCTGTTTGGGGATGCATCCGTGGATGGTCAAACAGTAAGGAAAATGAAGTGATAAGCACAAAAACGAGTACAGTGGTTGTTTCTAGTGTAGACGGACGGAGTTGTGATTGGGGAAGAGCATATATAAGTTTCCAGGGAGCTGGAAATATTTCACTTCTTGACCTAAGTAATGATTACGTAGAGTTAACTTTATAATGATTTCCTGTAAACTTTTTTTGGGAAAATACATATTTTAGGCTTTTCAGGCCACATATCCTCTCTGCCATATAATTCTTTGTCTCTACAATTCTAAAAAATCTAAAACTCATTCTTAGCTTGAGAGCTGTAGGCTGCAGTTTACCAACTCCTGCATTAAAATACTCATGATTTATGTAATTTTTGTACTTAACAAAAAATACAAAAGAATCACTTAGGGGTTAAAAAGCTAAAGTTATTATTTATCTATCTATTCTTCCCTTTTCAATAAACAGTCCTGAGCACCCGCTGTGTGCCAAGCATTGGTTTGGGGTTTTAGAGACTGAAAATTGAACAAGATATTATCTTGTCAAGATAGTCCATGTCAAGTGGGGGAAATAGTTACAATAATTACATCTTTATGTAATAAGTACTGCAAGAGATAGAACAGCAGTAAACAAAACAAAGCAAAGCCCTTGTTCTCATGAAATTAACAGCCTAGTGGGAGAAGATGGGCGACGGATTAATTGTATAGTTAAAAATTAATATACATATTATATAACATATTGAATGAAAATTTATTAAAACTATACCACACACCAATGATGATTAATGAGCTATATAACATACATTATGGATGAATCTCACAAAAGTAATGCTGAAAGAAAGAAACCAGACACGAGAGTATATACTCTATGACTCCTTTTATACAAAGCACACAAACACAGAAAAAACTCATCTGTGTTGTTAGAAATCAGGATAGTAGCTATTCTAGATGGCAGAGAGAAGGCTAATAACTGCAAGGAAGCATAAGGGCGATTTCTCGAGGGGCTGGTAATATTTCATTTCTTGTGCTGATACAGTTTTTGAAAATTCATTAAGCTTTAGACTTCTGTGTACTCTTCTATATGTATAAATAGGATCAATGAGAAAATTTAAACATATACCAAAATTTAAATATATGTCAGGTGGTAATAACTAAGACTTAAAATAAAGCAGGATTAGGGACACAGTGACAAAGCGTGAGGGACTACTTATTTTAAAGTTGGCCAAGAGAGACCTCTCTGATAAGGTCATTTTTGAGTAATAACCTGAGGAAGAGATTGCTACTCGTTCTGTTCCTGGAAGAGGGAATAACAAGGACAAAGGCCTGAAGCAAGAGTGCTTCGCCGTGTTCAAGGAACTTTCAGGAGGCTACTAGCATGGCTGTGGTGGCGAGAGGGAGAACACCTGATGATGTCAGAGTCAGGGGGGTGGGGAGCAGATCACGTAGGAGCTTCCAGACCACGTAAGTCTAGAGCATTGGGCAGTTTCGAGCAGAGGAGTGCACGGATCTGTTTACACTTTTTAACAGAAACAGAAATCACTCTATGTTGAGAATAGGTGAGACAGGGACAGAAAGAGGGAAACCACTTTGGAGGCTGATGCAGAGAACCAGAAGAATAAAAAAGTGGTCAGATTCTGATACATTAAAAAAAAAAAAAAAGATTTACTGATGGATTAGATATATGGGGCATGAGGTTATGCCCCGAAAAACTGGATGGAGTAAACTATCATTTACCAGGACAGGGCAGGCTGCAGGAAGAGTGGTTTGTTATTTTAGAGGTGAAGGGGAAACAAGAGTTCCTTTTTGGACGTGTTTAAGCTGTCCATTAGATATATAAGTGGAAATGTCAAGTATAGAGGTGCACATCTAATGATCAGGCAGGCAAGTTCATTCATTCTAAAAGGCAGATATGGCTCCTGCTGCACGGAGCTCGGTAGATTTGGTATGGGAGAATGTGAAAGCTCTCTCCTGATTGCTTCTATTTTCTCAGTCAAATAAAAAAACCAAAGCCATCAGTTGAGATAGTGGAGGGGAAGGAAGTGTTGCTGGAGGCTTTCAGGACATGACAAAACTATGATATATTCATATAAATATTCATCTAGGAAAGGGAACTAACGAGGGAGATACAGGAGGATTGGCAGGCAATAGGAGTGCACCTGAGGTGAGGTCTGTCAGCACGTGTGTTTTCCTCTAAATATGCTGAGCTGCTTAGAGGCAGGCAAGGAAAAGGTGGAGAAGAATTAGATTTAACCAGGGTTGGGGTTTTTTAGGCAAGTATGATGGAGAGTGGGAGAAAGGGAACTGAGGGGCATACACCAATCAGTGATCACAACAATGAAGCACAGAATCTAAACTGAGAGGATAAAGAGCTTCTTCGTGCAATAGAAAAGGAAAGTTATGGTTTGGTTCCTATTTAGATTTGCACAATGATAATGAGGCCCAGCCACTATTCATACAGCTGTCAGAAATGTCTACGGATCACTGAGTACATCTCTTTTATCTTCAGGTAAGACTTGACCTAAATTGACAAATGAGACGGGTGGTCACACTATTACAAACCAAATGAGAAAATATATACTTCAGGGAGAAAAGAGTAATTAACAGACAACAATCTTCATACAACGTATTTGTCCCAAATAGGTAATTCTGCAATCTCATTTAACATTTTTAGTTAAAACTTGACAAAAATAAAGACACAGGCCTCCTAAACAGTTATCTAACAAACCTCAACCAAACCAGATTTACACATCAAACACTTCTAATATTTTAAAGTATGGCACGGATGACAAAATAATAGCAGAAAATTCCAAGTTGAATACATTTTTATAAGTGCTTTAATAATTACAATCACCCTAATGAATGCATGTTTTTAAGAGATAGTAGAGGAGAAGAGCATTTTAAAATACTTTAACAATACAGAAGACTAAATCACTTAGGAAAAGAGTATATTATTAACCAACTCTGCTGAGGCAGAGAAAAAAAAACCCACTTTCCTAAACAGACAGATATCTAGGATAAGAACTCCTGATCTTAGGGAGACCCCTTGTCCCCCAAGACCCCACAGCAATACCTGTGGCATCAGTGGGTAACACATTCTTGAGTACAGAGATACTGTATTGTATCCATAAATTATCCAAAGGCACTCAAGCAGATTGACACAAAATCCTACATTAGCTAACTCAGGGATTCTCAAGCTCTGCGCCAGTGACATTTTGGACCAGAGAATTCTTTGTTGTGGGGGCCTGTCCTGTGCATTGCAGGATGTTTACCAGCATTCCTGGTCGCTGCCCACTAGATGCCAATGGCACCAACCCCTCACCCCTAGTTGTGAATAAAAATGACTCCAACATTGCCAAATGTCCCCTGAGGGACAAAACTACCCCACTGAGAATCACAAACTTAGCTCTAATGGTTTTAAGATCTTCAGATCTCACAGGCGGGAAACAAACTTATTTCAGATTTATATAGTGTTAACTTCTCTGATTAAGCCTTGAAAAGTAATTCAAATGCCAGAAGCTAACCAACGTTTTTAAAACAGAATTTAGTTATAGGAACATGTAAGTTTGGCAAGGATAAAACCCTACTGTTTGGATTGGAAATCACTACCTCAACAGGACAGAGCTGTAGGTTTAGAGGCAATTTACTGTACTGAGAAAATAGGGTTAACACTTGTACAACGTTAATTGACTGACATATAGATTTGAACCCAAGTGATTCATAGGTAATACCAAGAACTTTTCTCCTTAATGCCTCATTCCCATTGGGTAATTAATGGAAGAGAAACTGCTTGAGTGTTCCTGGGTTTCTCGTCTCCTATAACAGGTGTCACATTTCTCCAGGTGAATGCTTACCGGTAAGGGATTGGATAAGGAATGTTGCGGTGAGGATCGTGCAACTGGTGGAACACTTCTGCCAGGGCTGGTTCCTGGCCCGCTTCCCCCAGCAAACTGGCCAACAGGGAAAAATGGATATGAATAATTCAAAATAGTACTATGCTTCAGATAAGGAGAGTAAAAGATTAATACACAAACAGCTCTTAATTATATATGGCCCCTTTAAGTCAATACATCTTATTCTAGAAAAAAAAATGCCATGTAAGTCAAATTTTGCTATCTTTTCAACGAGATTTTTAAGGAGTAACAGCAGAAATGTACCAAGATATAAAGAAAACATGGCTAGAAATGGTTTTGAAAAACAAGAGAAGAATGTTTTCCCTTCTTGTCTCAAAACAAACGAAGCAGGAAGACAATGGTAAAATGGGTGCTAGTGTCTTCTTTAGTAACCATTACCGATGGGTCAGTGAGCTCACTACGGGTTCCACTGGACTAAAGGTAAGAGGACAAAAGAAGAGTTTAAGTCATTCAACTTCAATCTGTGTAAGACACGAAACTTAGTCTGGCCAAGAGAAAAATCACCTCATTTGTGAATTTTTATATCATCACAGACAAGACACTTCATAATCAAATGTAAATTTAGGAAGCAGCAGTTTCCTCTTATCGAGAGATAGGGCAGCATTTGACTGATGAAGATAAGAAGAAAGGAGAGGAAGGCACAGTAAAAGCAAAATATTGCTTTCTAAAGCCTTAAATGAACGCAAGAATTTAGGTTTTAAAAAAATCACTATAGTTGTTTTCCCCCCAAAATTTAACTTACCTCAAAGTAATCACTAATTTTATGTCCCCTAGGAGTGCCTTTCCCTGAAAATGAAAGCAAAGTAAGTATAGTTTTTCCACTAACACATGTAAGCCATCATTCACTAAAAAATACACTATGTGTTCAATAACTGTATACATTGTTATCATTTCAAGCGCCAGCTTTACTTTTTAACAAATGAGCCAAAATACCTATTTTCGAAGAATACAGTTCCATCCACATAATAAAAGACCGAATAACCAGTGAAAGACTTATTCAGAGTTTGTTTTCCTTTAAGATTTGCTAATCTTTCTTTTATAAATACACCAACAAAACATGTCACAACTGTGAATCAAAATAAAACTAACCTATAATCCATGCCTCCAAATAAGAGAACAAAGAATTCAAAACAAACTCATCAGAGCTATAGGGTTTATTCCATTTCACAAAAAACTTTACGTGACCATGTCACGTTGGGAGAAATCCTCCCTCCTAAAGTAAAAAATCATTTGTAGATTTGAAAAACAAGACAAATGTAAAAAAAGACTGACTTCCACTTCTTTGAGGAGGAGAGGGGGGTAGAACCAAACCATTTATTCTTTCTTTAATTACATAGAGACATTTGGCATTAGAACTGTCATATTTATAGATTTATTCCATTTGGGTGCCAATGTTCAACTAAATAATTAACAAGGAAAAAAGAGTAGGTGGAAATGACAGCCAGGTAAATAAAACCATTTCTGGTCGCCTATTATTAACAAATCACTGATCTAATGCAAGACATAGTTAAAACTCCAGTGTAACCTCTTTTCTGTACAATACATGCTTAGTCTGAAGAAAAACCTGTGGTGAGATTGTTAACTTACAACAGGGAAAACAACAGTCCCCCAAGAACTGACACTTTTGTCAAGGGTATATCAAATGGCACATCTATAATAAACAGCCTGATATTCCCTTAAGGTACACAAATCTCCTTTGTTAGGAATCCCTGCATACAAACTAATTATTTAGTGTGAGGTGGAAAATTCTGAGTACATAAAAATTTAGTATTTTTATTGGTGAAATTATTACTACCTTGGCTAGTTTCATATGGTTCAGCTTTTCTTTTCCGGTTTCGCTGGTCATTCTGTTTTTTCTCAGGAGTCTGTTAAATACAATTAGCATTCTGTCAAATTTTTCACATTATGAAAATCAGAGAGTATGTACAAAATATCAAATTTATAAGGAGATTTAACTGGCACAGACAAGTCCTAACTCTGTATCCCACTCTTACAGCAGGATTATAGGAAGAGTACAAGGTTTGGAACCAAACCATCTAGATCGTTTTTGACAAACTTCTTAAAATACCAGAGTTTCAATTTACTTATCTGTAAATCAGCGTTGCTGCAAAGCTTAAATAAGATATTCTATCAATCACAAATGTAGTACAATTATCTAGCATATATAGTAGGCTCACAGAAATATCGTAACAGCTGCTGTCTACTTTATAAGAACTTAAATCCAATTCCCTTTTTCCAAAAAGAAAAGATCTGCATAATCAATCAACCAGCTCTAACTTATTGAAAGTTTTCTCGAAGTGTAAAATAGATGGCTGCAGATTTGGACCTATATGCATGCAGCTGAGTTACACTACTGCACTGACCCACCCAGCAGACATACTGACAAGTATTAAAATTCAAGGGCACCTTAAGCTAATTCAGCTTCAACAGCAGATTTTTGTCCTTTATTGATGACAACTAAGCAAACATTTTTTAAAAGAAAGAAAAAAAAGAAAGACAACCCAGACATGATAACAGCAAAACCCATCAGAGCCACCTACTAGCTGTACAGACACTAAGAGTACACAACTCACACTGCACGGACCCTAACAGCCCCCCTGGAATTATGCGGTCTTCAGCCTAGACTCTAAGTGTGGGAATATGAAGTCTTTCAATGGATATGGCTCTTACCTCTACTTCTTTATCACTCAAGGATCCCACGCTGCACAAGCTCTGATTTGAAGACTCACTATTGAGCGGCCCCTGGAAAGGAAAAAAAGGAATCAAAAGAAACTGATTTGAGATGGCAGCAAAAGTGAGGAATAAGCCTGTTGACTCTGATGTCAAGGCCAAGAGGTCAGAGGCTACGAGGTAACAACTGCAACACCTCCACCAACTTGAAAAGCACTCCATCAACTGAGGTACCCTCAAGCTAAAATGTTCTAGCTACTATTATTTTCATTTCCTTTACAAACCCTGTACTCATGTGCATATTTTCCTTTCTAGAATACTTCCACACACAGGGAATTCATTCTTGAAGGAAAATAAGTAGGCTAAATCAATCCTCTTGGCCTCTTGTATCATTCAGGTACAAGTTGAGGGCTCCTTAGGAGGGGGTGTCAGGGACCACAATGAAGGAAATGCTTTTCTGAGCCATGTTTAAGGAAGCATGACTGCTGCTAGCTCAAAAAACAAAGTTACAAGGGATTGACTTCTGGTCTAATAGCATAAGCTCTGCTAGCCCTCAGTGAAACTGGTAAAAATTATTTAAACACACACACACACACACACACACACACACACACACACTTCAAATTCAAAGCCCCTGGAAATGGTGCCAAAAGACAAACAGCAAATGAACAACTATTCAATAAAATCTATGAAGATTTAGTCTGATAGGTGAAGTCTGTTCCCTGCTGCCCAACCCTCACTTGTGGAACAGAGGCTCTATCTCAGGCATGGTCCACTGAGAATACTGGGGCCCCAATAGCCCTTTCACCTAGCTCATGAGGGGGTGGGGCTCCACATCCCAAGCGAGGGCTCATTCATAGAGCGAAAAGATCACTCACAGAAAAGCTCACCACTGTCCCCACCGCCAGCTCCAGAACCCTGGCTCAGATATTTTGCCTCAGGGGATAAAAGCAGAAACGGGTAGCACCAAATCTCTTCCAAAGGCCCTGACTCCATTCCCAAGAGTGTGGACAAGTTTACATCTAAGGGTGTTTTCTCAAGAACAGTGGAGGTTGTAGTAAAAGGCAACTGGAAGGAGAGTCTTGGATGTAATGAAAATACAGCCTCAACTGTAGGCCGGTTAGTTTGCAGGAGAGAACCAGGGAATAAGACATCTGGGAGGAGTCCTCCAGGGGTCAGAACACTCGGCAAACATTGACCTCAGAAACTCCTCCCCCCAAGGAGTCCCAATTTGACTGGATTAGTGTGTGGAGGAATGTGTGCCTCTGGGCATTGTTGGAAATAGAACAATCTGGGCCATTAGTAGAGTTTAGCAGCTGGGCTGGTCAGGGAAAGAGAGGCCGACCAGTAGCAGTCATCCCAGGGTAGCTGTGGCAGATCTACAGCTGTGCCTCCCTGGGGAACACCACTGGAGGCTTGACGCCGTAGAGATGGGGTGGTAGAATAGACTTCACTAAAATAACCCAGGCAGTCATTGAACAAATAAACAAGCAAATAACAGTAACAAGTCCCAAGGGATGGGATGAGAAATCAGTACCCAGAGCTGCTGCAATATATCATCTAAAATGACCAGTTTCCAACAAAAAAAAATCATGAGGCATACAAAGAAATAGGTAAGTAACACCCATATGGGGGCAGAAGGGAGAGGGAGAAAGCAGACAAAAGACACTGCCTGTGAGAGTGATTAGATGTTGGATTTAACAGAAAAATATTTCAAAATAGCCATTATAAATATGTTCAAAGGAAACCATAATTAAAATTAGAGAAGTAAAGAAAGATATGGATGACAATGTTGCATCAAATAGAAAATATCAATAGAGACATAGAAATTACATATTTAAAAAAAACAAAAACAAATGGAAATTCTGCAGTTGAAAACTACAATAACAAATTTTAAAATTTTAAAATGCACTAGAGAGGCTTAAGAGTAAAACTGAATAGGCAGAAGAAATAATTAGCAAATTTGAAGCAGTGAGAGATTATGGAAGCTGAAAAACAGAAAATAGAAGAAAAATAAACAGTGCCAGAGAAAAGTGGGAAACTGTAAAGTATATTACCATGTACATAACTGGGTAACAAAGGAGAGAGCAAGAAAAGAACAGAAAAAATATTCAAAGAAACAATGGTTTAAAACTTGTCAAATGTGTTTAAAAAAAAAGTAACTTACACATCCAGGAAACTTAGTGGACTCCAAGAAGCATAAACACCGAGACCCACAAACAGACACATCATAAGAAAAATGTTCGAAGGCAAAAGACAAGGAGAAGACCGTGAAAGTAGAAATAGGACACATCATTTTCAAAGGAATCCCAATTAAGATTAACAGCTGACTTCTGAGGAAAAACAATGGAACCCTGAAGACAGCATATATTCACAGTATGAGAAGGGGAAAAAAAATCAACCAAGAATCCTACACTGAGCAACGTAATCTTTCAATGAAAGCAAAAGAAAGACTTTCTAAGATAAACAAAAAAGGAACTTCTTCAACCTGATAAAGAGCATCTACAAACAAAAAACAAAACAAAACTACAGCTAACATCATATTTAACTGTGAAAGACTGGATGCTTTCCCCTAAGATCTGGAATACGACAAGAATGTCTGCTCTCACCATATCTATTCAACATTGTACTAAAGGTTCTATTCAGGCAAGACCCAAAGTGGGGGGGAAAAAGAAATACAAGGTATTCAGATTGGAAAAACAGGCAAAACTAACCCAATTCACAGATGACATGATCTTGTATAAAAACCCCAAGGGATCTACTAAAATACTAATAAATGAATTCAGCAAGGTTGCAGGATACAAGATCAATATACAAAATCAATTTCTTTCTATAAATTTGCAATAAAAAATATGAAAGTGAAATTTAAAAAAACACAATTCTATTCACATTAGCATCAAAAAGAATACCCAGGAATAAACAAAAAAAAGTACAAAACTTATACTCTAAAAACCACCAAAGGCAGGGGAAGGAGGGCATGAATGGCTCAGTTGGTTAGAGAGCGAGCTCTTAACAACAAGGTTGCCGGTTCAATTCCTGCATGGGATGGTGGGCTGTGCCCCCTGCAACTAGAAAACGGCAACTGGACTTGGAGCTGAGCTGCGCCCTTCACAACTAGACTGAAGGACAATGACTTGGAGCTGATGGGCCCTGGAAAAACACACTGTTCCCCAATTAAAAAACACACACACACACAAAAAAAACACAGATCAATGGAACAGAATTAAGAATCCAGAGATAAATCCATAATCTACAGTCCAATGATTACTGACAAAGGTACCACGACCAATAGGGGAAAGAATAGTCTTTTCAGTAAATAGTGCTGAGACAACTGGATAACCAAAGATAAAACAATGAAGTTAGACCTTTATTTCACACCATACACAAAAATTAACTCAAAATGGTTCAAGGACTTAAACAGCAGAGTTTTGAAACAGACGTAAACCTTCATGACCTTTGAATGGGCAAAGGCTTCTTAGATATGACACCAAAAGTACGAACAAAAGAAAATAAACTGAACTTTTTCAAAATTAAGAACTTCTGTGGTTGACAACAAAGTAAAAGGAGAACCCAGAAAATGGGAGAAGATATTTGCAAATCACATACCTGATAATGCACTTAAAGAACTCTGTATATAGAACTTAAAGAACATAAAGAATATAATGCTGTATAAAGAACTCTTACAATTTAATAATAAAAGACCAACCATCCAATTTAAAAATGGGCAAAAGATATCTGAATAGACATTTTTCCAAAGACGACGTACAAATGGCCAATAAGCACATGACAAGAAGCTCAACATAAACCACAAGATGGCCTCAGGGTTTTTTGAAAATTAATTTGGGGAACTTATTCAATAATGTTGTAAAGATTTTGTTGGGTATCCGATGGACATGCGTCCTATTTGGGAGACCACCTCAGAGATACTGTGGATGCCTGATCATGGCATTGTACACCAGAAGCTAAACATTAATGAATGCCAACTATAATTTTATATATATAATGTGATGGCTCGTTGTGAGGTCGGAGGGATAATGGATGGGGGGAGGGGGGTTCACAGTGTGAGGGATATAAATGATGAACGTCTAAGTATTACCTTGTCTTGTACACCTGAAACTAATAAAAAAATAAAAAATAAATAAATAAAAAAAGAAGCTCAACATAATTATCCAATGGAGAAATACAAATAAAAACCACAAAGAGATTACCACTTTACATCTGTGAGGATGTCTAGAATCAAAAAGACAACATGAGGGGATGGCCAGTTAGCTCAGTTGGTTAGAGCTGCTCTTAACAACAAGCTTGCCAGTTCAATACCCACATGGGCCACTGTGAGCTGTGCCCTCCACAACTAGACTGAAACAACTACTTGACTTGGAGCTGATGGGTCCAAGAAAAACACATTTAAAAAATAAATTTTAAAAAAAGTTAGAAAAAAAAAAGACAACAAGAAAGGCTGGCAACAATATGGAGAAATTGGAACCTTCATATAAGTACACTGAACATAAAATGGTATAACTCCTTTTGGGCTGACAGTTGGCTCAGATGGTTAGAGGCGAGCTCTGGGCAACAGGGCTGCTGGTTCGATTCCTACATGGGCCAGTGAGCTGCGCTCTCCACAACTAGATTGAAGACAACGAGCTGCCTGCCGCTCAGCTCTCCGGGTGGCCAGATGGCTCAGTTGGTTGGAGCGTGGGCTCTCAACCACAAGGTTGTTGGTTGGACTCTTCGAGTCCCACAAGGGATGGTGGGTGCTGTCCTCCGCAACTAAGATTAAACACGGCACACCTTGAGCTGAGCTGCCGCTGAGCTCCCGGATGCCTCAGTTGGTTGGAGTGTGGGCTCTCAACCACAAGGCTGCCGATGGACTCCCGCAAGGGGTGGTGGGCTGTGCCCCCTGAAACTATCAACGGCAACTGGACCTGGAGCTGAGCTGTGCCCTCCACAACTAAGACTGAAAGGACAACAACTTGACTTGGAAGAGTCCTGGAAGTGCACACTGATCCCCAATAAAGTCCTGTTCCGCTTCCCCAATACAATTTTTTAAAAAAGAAAAAATGGTACAGCTCCTTTCAAAAACAGGCAGTTCCTCAAACAATTAAATGACCCAGAATGCTACTATTAGGTATATATGAAGAAAAATGAAAACGTGTACACACTGAAACTTGTTAATAGCAGCATTATTCACAAAAGATGAAAACAACCCAAATGTTCATCAACTGATAAATGGAGAAACAAAATGCAGTATATCCATACAATGAAATATTATTTGGCCATAAAAAGGAATTCAGTACTGGTAACATGCCATAATATAGACAAACCTAGAAAACATTTTGCTAAGTAAAAGAAGCCAGTCACAACAGACCACATATTAAATGATTCCATTCCTATGAAAATCCAGAATAAGGAAATCTAAGGCAGAAATTCGGGTTTGCTTAGAGTAGGAGTTGGGGGGATATGAGGTGATAGCTAAAGAATATGGGGTTTCTTTTTGAGTTGCTAAAAATGTTCTAAAACTGTTGATGGTTGTCCGTATATGTGAATATACAAAACCCAATGAATTATGTATTTTAAATGGGCGAATTACATGGTATATGAATTTTATTTCAAAAAAGCTGTTAAAAAACAACAGCTATTAGGCTTAATGTCAGAAATCATTTACATTCTTATTAGGGTGTACTAGGTATTCTTTTCACTGTATCCTAGAGCACTATTTTTAAACTGTAATTAACACAATATATCAGAGAGCTTCATAGTGAGATACTTGTGAGGTTGCAAAGAAAAATAATAAAGTGAAACTAGGGAGAAGAAATAAAATCATCTATTTCCAGGGACATAAATCAACAAAAGACCTACTCCTACAAAGATACAGAATTTCATGATGTTTTAAATGGGGGAAAAATTTTATTTACATAAGAATTCTATAATAATTTAAATTGAACATTTTTATGCCCCAATTTAAAAAATGTTCTTTCTTTATGAATTATCTTTATTGTAACCACTATGAAGCATTTTCCCCCTTGGATAGTATAAAACCATAAGCTGTATTTTAACTGTCCACCTTACCCACCAAATATCCCTCACTTCCAGAAGGAAATGGCAAGTGATAAATACAGACAAGGGAGAACTGAAGAAACTTTTTTATTAGCAATTACTAATAATGAAATAAACTAGAAAGTATATGTAACAGTGGTGTGTACTTGTAGTGTTTGAAAGATCAATGCAAGAGGCACAGGATCGCAACTAAAAGGCCTGTCCTTTTCTGAAGCGCAGTATCCCAAACTATAAGAAAATCATTAGATTGAATTTAATTAGCAAGGATAAATGACATACACTGCCTGTTCTAAAACAACATACTCTCTAGTAAGGGAGCTAACCAAAGGCTTTTAGGCAAACTGAGTGTTATCTTTTAAAAATGCCACTATCATTTAAAAAACAAGGAAAAAAGGCAGAAAGAACAACTAAATTAGAGGAAGATTAAAATATGACTAAATTCAACATATGATCCTGGATTTGACCCTGGATATCAAAACAAAGCAAAACCAACAGCTATAAAAGTCATTACTGGGACAAAGGCAGAAATTGAATATGGACCACATAATAGACAATCAAGTCCTTTTACAAACTTGTCTATTACTATCAGTTCCTCAATTGTAAATTTTCTCATTTGTTGCATCTTTTTACTAGGGTGCTTTGTAAGTTTTGCATGAGTTCATATTCAGCTTTGGGAGAGTCTTCAACGTTTCAGGTGTTAAAGAGCAGCCCCAAGGGCATTTTTAATGGTTGACTCTGCCAGTACCCTGAACACTCACCAATTCCAAACGCATTAATGCATTAGTTTTCCTACCCAGGATTTCCACACAATGGAAATGGATTTTCCATTTCTTACAGGTGGCTTTTAGCAGCCACAACCCAAAGTTAATTGGCTCAATTCTGTCCTTTGTCCTGGACTGTTGGACAGTTTTGTCTAGTTCATAGACAAGTTTGCCCCTTCCAATTGCAAGCGTAATACAGTCCCAGTTCTGGCCTTTGACCTCAATTACTATCCCCAGAAGTAAATTAAACTCCAAGACATAAGAGCTTATGGGCCATCAAGAATTAACTCCCTCCCACGCACCACTGTGACTTCGTCACATATTTGAAGCTATCTATAATAACTGAGATTTGATTTTTCCTATTTTTCAGATACTTACTGCTTACTGCTCAAACTATAATTTTCATGTCATTAGCAAGTCACTCTACTGAACTACTATTCTTTCTAACCATCTCTCAGTTTGTTCCTTTTGATTTAGTTGAGAACATAAAGTCATAACATTTATAAAAAAAATAAGTTTATATCTTCCTTTCCAGTTTTATATCTCTTATCTGTTTCACATTTTACTACACTGAATAAAACATAATCATCATAACATTGTTTTGTTCTTTTTCAAGATAACTCCTCTAGCTCTTTACCATTAAAAATTCTATTAAAGACCTCAAATAACCAAAACAATCTGGTAAAAGAACAACTAAGTTGGAGGTATCCCACTTTCCGATTTCCAAACTTATTACAAAGCTACAGTAATCAGAACAACATGACACTGGCATAAAAACAGACATATATACAAATGGAATAGAACAGAGAACCCAGAAATAAACCTTTGCACATATGATCAAATTGTTTTTTTTCCATTTTTGTCTTTGCTGATTCTCCCCCGCCCCCCATCTTGTTGAAATATAATTGACATATAGCTCTGTATAAGATTAAGGTGTACTGCATAATGACTTGACATAAAATGATTTTTGACAAGGGTGACAAGTCCTTTCAATGAGGAAATGGTATTAGGGAAACTGCATATATCTACATGTTAAAGAATTAAGTTGGGCCCTGACCTTATACTAGACAAAAATTGACTCAAAATGGTAGACACCCAAAACACAGTCCACCAACCAAAAAAACAGATAAATTCGACTACATCAAAATGAAAAACCTAAAAAAAAAAAAGAAAAAGAAAAAGAAAAAAAATGAAAAACCTCTGTGCATCAAAGGACATGATCCACAGAGTGAAAAGTCAACCTAAGGAATGGGAGAAAATATTTGCAAATTATGTATCTCATGATAAGGGGTTAATATCCAGAATATACAGAGACTTCATATACATTAATAAGAACAAAACAAACATCCCAATTAAAAAATGGGCAACGGACTTGAATAGACATTTCCCCAAAGATACACAAATGGCCAACAAACACATGAAAAGATACATCACTAATCATCAGGGAAATGCAAATCGAAATCACAGTGAGATATTATTTCACCTCACATCCATTAGAATGGTTGCTATACAAAAAACCCAGAAAATAATAAATGCTGACAAGGAGGTGGGGAAATTGGAACTGTCGTGCACTGTTGGTTGTAATGTAAAATGGTGCAGCCACTGTGGAAAATAGTATGGCGGTTCCTTAAAAAATTAAAAATAGAACGAACGTATGGTATAACAATTCTTTTGGGTATACACCCCAAAAAATTGAAAACAGGGTCTCAAAGACTTATTTGCAAATCCATGTTCATAGCAGCATTATTCACAATAGCCAAACAGTGGAAGCAACACAGGAGTCCATTGACGTGTGTATGAATGAATAAACAAAATGTGGTATACAATGGACTATTACGATTATTATTCAGCCTTAAAAGGTAATTCTGACACATGCTACAAAATGCATGAACCTTGAGGACATTATACTAAGTGAGAAAGCCAGTTACAAAAAGGCAAATACTGTATGATTCCACTTACATGAGGTACCCAGAATAGTCAAATTCATAGAGACAGAAGTAGGATAGTAGATAGTGGAAGGAGGGAGGAACAAGGAGCTGTTGTTCAGTGAGTATGAAAGTTCAGTTTTGGAAGATGAAAACAGTTCTGGAGATTGGCTGTACAACAATTAGTAGTTAACATTACAGTACACTTAAAAATGGTTAAGACGGTATATTTTGTTATGTGTATTTTACCACAACTAAAACTTTAAAAAAAACTATTTTTTTAATTAGAAAGTTTATGCAAATGCTTTTTAAAAATTATTATTTATTTGTTATTGTAATAATAATAATGGCCAGCACTTTTGTAGCACTTCTGTGGGCTAGGCATTCTATATCAGCACTTTAATTCTCATAGCTGATAATAACAGATTTAGACAAATATGCCCCGCTGATTTTTAACAAAGGTACAAAAGCAATTCGATATTCTTTTCAACAAATGGTGCTAGAGCAATTAGATATTCCTAGGCAAAAATACGACCTCAAGTTAACCCTCATACTTTATTAAAAAAATTAACTCAAATAGGATCAAGAACTTAAATATGAAATATAAAACCATAAAACTTTTAGGAAAAAAAGGGAGAAGAATCTTCATAACTCAGGACTAGATGAAGAGGTCTTAGAATTGAAACCAAAAGCTTGATCCATAAAAGAAAAAAATTAATTAAGTGATACCTCACCAAAATTAAACATTTTTACTCAGCAAAATACCCTATAAATAGGATGAAGAGATGTATCACCTACTGGAAAAAAATATCTGCAAACCACATAGGTGACAAAAGATGGTATTAGACTATACAAGGAACTCAAAATGCAAGTGTTGTGTTTTTAATCCATTTAGAAAATGGCAAAAGACACGAACAGACATTTCACTGAAGAGGATATAAAGATGGCTTATAAGCATAAGAAAAGATATTCAACATCATTAGCCAGCCATTAGGGAAATACAAATTCCAACCACAATAAGATTTCATTACACACCATCAAATGCTAAAATAAAAATAGTGACAACACTAAATGTTGGCAAGTATATAGAAAAACAATCACTCATACATTGCTAGTGAGAATAAAAAATGGTACAGCCAATTTAGAAAATTGTTCAGCAGCTTCTTTTAAAACTCAAAATGCACTTAACACTTATACGACCCAGCAATTATACTAATGAACATGTTCCAGGAAAATAATGTACACGCACAAATCTGTACACAAATGTTCACAGTAGCTTTCTTCATAATAGCCCCAAACTGTAAACAAACCAAATCTCCTTCAATGGGTGAATGGTTAAGTAAACTGGTATAACCAGACAATCTCAAAAGGATATATACCATATATACCTTGAAATAATGAATTTATGGAGATGGAAAACAGATTAGTGTTTCTCAGGAGTTAGGGTTTCAATGGTGGGGGGTGGTAGGGTGGCTACAAAGGCGTAGCAGAAGAGAGCCTTGTGGTGATGAAACAGTTCTATGTCTTGATTGTGGTGGTAGTTACAAGAAACTACACAAGTGATAAAACTGCAAAGAAAAACGTATGCACAAATGATGCAGGTATAACATGAAATCTGAATGAGTTTTGTGGATTTTACCAATGTCAATTTCCTGGTTTTAATACTGCATGAAAATTACGCAAGATGTTCACATTGGGGGAGAAGGGGTACATGGAACCTCTCTACATTTTTTGCAACTTCCTTTGAATATATAATTATTTTGAAACAAAGTTTTTTTTAAGTTTTTATATTTTATGTATTATTTACTTGCTATATTATTATTTTACATGAGAATTATGAATTCCTTAAAAGGTTAGGGAGAGACCACCAGTAACTAGAGAGTAGATTTTTGCCCCACTTCAAGGAATAAGAGAAGGAGGAGGAAACAGTTTTATAATCGCCTCAATTTTTACTTGGTTATATGATTCGACTCTGATTTTTCACATCTTATTTCGCAAACATTAATTCCTACTAGCTTTGAGTGAAATTATCTCCTTCACTGAGACTTTCATATTAACATTATATGAGTAGAACTAACAGCATCCATTTCCAGTTTTTTCTTTTTACAGGTCCTTAGAATCTTTTGTTACACCCAATTTACTCCCTCCATTTTTCTCTTAGTTTCCTAATTTTCCAACTCTGGATTGATTAATTCCAATTCTTCTCTTTGGAGTGTATTTTTTTCTTCTTATAGTTTTATTATTATTTTCTTTTTTCTGTTTCCTGTAACCTTAGAATTGAATGGCAAGTTCATACTCTTGTGTGTTAAGTACTTCTTTGTCCACATTATATGTTTAATTACATGGCATTTTCATTTATTTTATTTTCTAAGTAAAATAGCCTGTTATTTGATATACGATATACAATAGCTATTTAGGAGAATGCTTACTAACATCTACGTAAGTCACTGGAGAGGAGAAACTGTCCCTTAAGAAGAGTCATCTCAGGCTCAAAAAGAAGCCAGTAAGAATTTAAAAAAAAAAAAAAATGACAAGTTTTAGACTCCTAAGTAAAAAATAAAAAACCTCCATTTTTTATGCCAACATTTAAACTGTTTAACGTGTTTCCTGCTACTAACGATTTTTTAAAGTAAAAAACCAAATGGACAATTTGAAAAATAGATGAGAGTCAAGTTGCTTTTCTTTTTTTTTTTAAAGTATCGTTTCCAAAAATAAAACACATTTTTAATATACTTAAAATGCACTTTTTGGGGGTGGCTTTACAAAAAATATGTCAGTTACAAGCCTAAAGAAAACTCTGTGGGTAAGTTATAAATCATGAAAACTGAGGTCAAGATATAAATGTTGACAACCAGCCTTTAACACATAAATGAAGCTCATGTAAACCAAGGAAAATCTGTGGAAGTAAAGGCCAAAGGTTAATCTTTCTCTCCTGTAAAAGTTTAAATGTCAACATTTATTGAGTTTCTAAAGTCTTCATTTCCTCCTTGGATTAAATAGGCATCTTAAAAGGGATTGACAACAGTGGACAAAAGTTAAACTTGATTAAATATAAAGGAGCAGAGCTGACAACAGAGTTAATCTACCTCAGGTAGTAAAGACACTCTATTAAAGGCAAGACCTAACGGAAAATTAAAACTAAGTATGTCTATAATTTTTTTAGTCATTAGTAGCACCACTTTTACACACCATAGCAGAGTCAAATCAGCATTTACTGTCTCACTCCCAGAGACCTATGACACTGGCTAGTTGATGTAGTGTTCTTAGCAGTGAAGGAGAAGGGGAGTCTACTAAATTTTTACTTGACTTGTACAAGCAGAGCTCTAGCTCAAATGAACAAAAGCCTAATTTGAGTCATTAAAAAGAGAAAGTCATGGCCCCTCAATCAATCCCAAGATCTGAGGCCCTTTACAGACGCAGACCCATTGAATGGGTCTCCTTGAGGAAGGATCCCATTACACTGCCAGAAACTTACACTGTCAGTCTTTCACCAAGCCTTCCTCCAAAAGAACAAGGCCTTTTACAAGGGTGACGGTGCACTGGGGAAAATTAAATAAGCAAAGACTTTTCAAGGATTACTACACACTGACTCTAAACTGACATTAATTCCAGAAGACCCAAAACATCACTGTGGTCCACCTGTCAGAATAGTGGCTTATGGAGGTCAGATGATCGATGGAGATTTAGCTCAGGTCCGTCTAATAGTGGGTGCCTTTACCCATCCTGTGGTTATTTCCCCAGTTTCAGAATGTATAGCTGGAACAGACATACTCAGCAACTGGCAGAATCCCCACATTACTTCCTGAATGTTCCCAATTTAGCAGACAGCACTGCACCCCTTTGACTTATAAAACTGTCTTCAACAACACTCCTCTTAAGAAAACAATTTTTAAAGAACAAATGAACTTTGACTTATTTAAAAACTGCAGCACTTTTACAATCTAGTTCAATACGATTTTTATAACTGTAAGCCAAGCTAACTGAGGTAGCTCTTTATTATGATAACCGACCTTGATATTAAGTGAAGCTAACTAATCTAGAAAACCAGAAGAAACGTTCAATGCTATCAACTGGCTTACCTCTTCTAACGATAGTAGCAAACATACTTGGGTGGCAAAGATAAAATGATAAAGTCCATTTCTGACTTCCATTTAATTTTGACCAAAAGTGGGGTAATTTTACTGTACACTTGAAGCTAACATAATGTTTTATGTCAATTATACCTCAATTAAAAAAATAAAGTCTCAACACCCCCCCACAACAAAAGATGGGGTAATTTTAAATGTATTTTAGTAAGCAAATATATTCCAGTATACTGTCAAGAAAATCCTTAACAAACATTAATGATTTCTAGTAATATTTCAGTTATGCCAAATCTTAACCATGTGATTTAGTAACATCCAATTCCAAACAGCAAGCCCAACAATAAAAACAGTAAGAAATCCTTTAACTGTCTTCTCTTCTGGACACCTGCCTATGGAAGTCTATGTAATTCACTCAAGACCTGGTGCGTGTAATCAAAAAGACAGATAATAATGCGTTGGCAAGGATATGGGGAAAGTTTAACCCTCACACACTGCTAGTGGGGATGGAGCACCTGCTTTGGACATTAGTCTGGCAGTTCCTCAAATGGTTAAACTAATCACTAAAAAAGTATAGAGATTTACATTAGGATCAGCCTTGAATGCAGTTATGCTTCAACCATCTGACCCAGCAATTCCATTCCTAGGAATATACCCAAGAGAAATGAAAACGTAACTGTACACAAAGACATGTACAAAAAAATTCACAGCACCATTATTCATAAAAGCCAAAAAATGGAAAACAACCCAAATGTCCACCAACTGAAGAATGAACAGATGAACAAAATGTGGTCTATCTATACAACGGAATATTATTTGGTAATAAAAAGAAATGAAGTTGGACACATGCTATAACATGAATGAACCTTGAAAGCATGATGCTAAGTGAAAGAAGCCAGTCACAAAGGACCACATGTTGTATGATCCATTTACATGAGATGTTCAGAGTAGACAAATCTATAGAGAAAGAAAGTGGATTAGTGGTTGCCCAGAGCTGAAAGGGATAGAGGTTTCAAAGGTGACAGCTATGGGATAAGGGTTTCTTTTTGAGGTGACAAAAATGTTCTATAATTTACTGTGGTAATGGTTGCACAATTCCGTAAATACACTAAGCCACTGAATCCTACACTTGGAGTGAATTGTATGGTGTGTGAATTATATCACAATAAAGCCGTTAAAGGAAAAGATCCAGTGCAATTTTGCGGAACACAGGAAGTGTTCCAACCATAGGACTGTCCGCTGTCTGGGTGAGTACCAGACGAGCAGCAGAGATTCCTGCCCTCCAGCGCTTCCTGATCGGCGATGGAAACGATTAGGTTACTGGTTTCGCTTCTAATTTTCAAATCCTTCATCTCATTTAATATTTCTTAAAATGAGTGACAAAACACTGTTCTACAAATGTATTTATAGGATGACTATTTAAAGAACAGTGATCAAAACTAGATCTACACACTGCAACATCCATAGGGCAGATCTCAAAATCATCTGCTGAGTGAAAAACAAGCAAGAGGCAGAACAATAGTGATTCAATTTTTGTTAAAAATCACATGCAAAAGTCAGTATTGTATGTTTTCTAATGGGTAAATATGATGCAGGTGGGTAAGTACAGCATTTTTAAACTAGAGACGTACCAAACTTCCAGAGCTACTACAGTATGCAAGCATTCCTTATATAACTGAAAATTACTCACTAAGAAAACTAATACTAAGGAAAAGAAGCAGGGCTTCAATATACATAGAAGCAATAGTTATGTGGATGGGCTACTATACACTTCACTAGAAAGCTCACAATTTAGACTTTAACTTTTCTCCTTACATTAAACAACTCTCCTTTTATAAATTAAAAACTACAAATTCAATATTTACAAGTGGAAAAAAGAAGCTCTGTGTAAAATCCTGGGGCATATTCACAGTAAAGACAATACGGAAGAAATGGTCATAAGAATAAGAACAAAAACATAAACACTGACATAATCCAGATACATATCCAAGAAATATATAACCCTGAAGAAAGTTTGATCACAGTAAGTTTAGCTTCCTGGCTTTTACTGTTTTGAAGAGATAACTAGTCTGTAAGAAACACACCTACTGCCACCTCCTCTAGAAAACAGTACGAAATTCCTATTGCAGAGCCCGATGTCAGTATAATGACAGGAGGCACGAGTCTAAATTCCAGTTCTGCCACTTAATGATTGTGGCACAACCTACAGCAAGTCAACTGCTCTCTCTGAGCCTCAGTTTACTCATTTATAAAAAGCCAGGAAAACATCACTAATACTCTTTATGCCCCTTCAAGGGCTAGAATTTAAGCTTATAATTTTAAGTTTATATAATCAATGACTTCCTCCCACACACACAACTTAGCTGTTTCCAGGGTCCACTTATGTGGATGGGGGAAAAACAGTCGGGAGATTTTCCATCAAGGCACGGTGATCTTATCTACTCACCTTCCAATTCCAAAAATTACACTGCTGTCCAATCATCAAAGATGGTAGTACATTTGGTATAACCCACGTAAAGACTCTTAGCTAGGTTACTGTTACTTATGCCAATAAAGAACATAGTTTCCCAAACCACATGGCTTATGGCTCAGACTTAAACCAGCACGGAGATTTAAATAGATAGACAACGGCTTGGATGGCTTGGATTCAAGTGTATTAAAGTCACTTTAAAAATGGTATGTTGACACATCAGCTGAGAGAAGTATCATTCATTAATCATATCACCCGACTGTTTTTTCTTCAGACTTACTTTTAAAATAAATAATTCAAAATTAGCACTATAAAAATTAATCTCACTTACTTGCATTTCCTGAATGGGAAACAGTGGGATGGCCCAGGGGTGACCAATAGAAAAATGACTGAGAACAGCTGGTAGCGACAGTTTAAAGTCAGAGAGGTGTGGGACTGAATCACTGAACCACTGTATGAAACTGGGCAAATCACTTAAGCTCTATGAGCTCTGGTCTTCTCATCTGTGATAAAAGAGGAAAAACCACCTACCTTAGGGATATTGCAAGGATTAAATAATACTATATGTTGGGGAAGGGGTAAAACATACCTGAACTACAGCTGGTGCTCAGTGAAGATTCGTTACTTCTTTTCCCCGTCATGGGAGTATGGGAGCATATGTATCCTTACCAGGAAACTTTAACCAACCAAGCCAAGCAGTTTTAACCACCCTATAAACTGCTAAGCGTGTATTCCAATAAAATACTTTGCTCCACATAGAGGCCAGATTATTCAACAAGTCACACTATTTACAATCTAACTAAAAGGTAAAGGCTTTGGACCACTCATCTTAAAAAAACAACAACAAAAAAACCCCGCTAAACCAAAGCTGGAAACTGAGCTCCATAAACCTATTTCTCTGTTTGATCTCCACTAGATTATGAACTCATGAGGGCAGGGAACCATCTTTTTTATTCACTACTACATCCCTAGAACAGTATCTATTACACAATAGGTGTTTAATAAAGGTTCACTCATAAACGAATGACTATTCTTTAATCTCTTGTACCTCAACATCCTCATCCATGAAATGGGAACACAAGGTAACTTCTATCACAAAAACTCTAAAGAAACATTCTCACTCCTCTGTTCTTGGAAATGTTTTTTATACTATTTGGCGCTACTGTAAATGGTACTGCTTTTAAAATTTCAATTACTACCTGTTCATTGCTAGTATACAGAAATACAACTGATTTACATAAACTTAAACTCTAGTACTTTTTTATAGTTTAAGTTTTCTACATGCACAATAATGTCATCTATAAGACATCTAAAAAATAAACATAATTATACTTTTCCTTCCCAAACTATAAGCTTATTCTTTTACCTGTCTCAATGCACTGGCTGCCACCTTCAGAACACGTTGAATAGAAGTTGTGAGAAGGAATATCCTTGACTTGTTCTGGACATTAGGTTGAAAGCATTCAGTCTTTTATCATTAACTATTAGGTTCACTATTGGTTTCTCCTAGATGCCTTTTATCATCAGGTTGAGGACGTTCCCCTCTATTCCTAGTTAACTGAGAGTTTTTACGACAAATTAGTGCTGAACTTTGTTCATATGTTTTTTATGCATCTATTACAAGGAAATGTAGCTTTTCTCCTTTAGTCTAATATGCAGAATTACACTGACTTTTTTTTTTTTTTTTTTTTTAAGGAGGGCGCAGTTCACAGTGGCCCATGTGGGGATCGAACTGGCAACCTTCGTGTTCTTGGCACCACGCTCTAACCAACTGAGCAAACTGGCTACCCCATACATTGACTTTTAACGTTAAATTATCCTTGCAATTGGGATTAAACCCAACTGGTCATAATGTGTGTATACATGCACACACATATTAACATACACACATATTGCTAGATTCAATTTGCTAACATTTGGTTAATGATTTTTGCATACATATTCATGAGGAACACTGAGCTATAGTTTTCTTTTTTTCCTAACATCTTCACCTGGGTTGATATCAAGGTAATGCTGCCCTCAGAAGTGTTTTCTGAAATTTGTGAAAAACTTGTTATTATCTCTTCCTTAAATATTTGAAATAATTCATCAATAAAGCCATGTGGGTCTGGACTTTACTTTGTGGAAAGGCTTTTTATTACAAATCCAGTGTCTTTAATAAATATAGTTATTCAGACATGCTTTCTACTTCACTTATTTCAGCTCTTCACTTCTCTCCTACCTAGTTTGTTCTTTTTAGATTTTTAAGGCAGAAAGCTTGGGTCACTGATTTTAGACCCTTCTTTTGAAGCTATAAGTTTCCTTCTAAAGCACTGCTTAGCTGCATCCCACCAATTTTAATATGCGTATGTAGTGTTTTCATTTTCATTCAGTGCAAAATATTTCTAACTTCCCTTGTGAATTCTTCTTTGACCTAAAGGTTATTTAGAAGTATGTTATTTAACTTTCAAATATTTGGAAAATTTCCAAATATCTTTTTCTTTTTTATTTCTCATTTAATTCCGTTGTAGTCAGAGTAGTACTCTCTATATATTTTCACTCCTTTTAAATTTGTTGAAACATGTTTTATAGCTCATAATATAGTCTATTTTAGTAAATGTTCCAGGTACACTTGAAAAGAATGTGGGCATAGGTAGTGTTCTATAAATGTCACTTAGGAATGACAGTCCATTGACAGTATTGTCTAAATCTGTATCTTTGCCAATTTTTTTTTTTGCCTACTTGCTCTATCAATTATTGAGAAAGAATGTTGTCATTTCCAACTCTAATTGTGAATTTGTCTATTGCGTCTTTCAACTATCAGTTTTTGCTTCACTATGTTATTAGATGCATAAACATTTAGGACTGCTGGACCTTATCAATAAATTGATCCTTTTTTCATTATTAAATGTGCTTCATTAACCTCTTGTAATATTTTCCTTGTTCTAAAGTCTCCTTTGTCTGATACAAATAGTCACTCCAGCCTTTTTATACTTACTGTTTACATAGTATCTTTTTCCATCCCTTTAAATATAAAGATGCAGGTTAAATATAAAGTGCTTTTCTTATAACAGCATAGGAGGTCTGACAATTAAGTTCATGAACTTGTTGCAACAATGTTACTAACCTTTTTTTATATCAGAGAGATTATTCATTAAGAATTTGAATCAATTGGACAAACAGTTAACCAAGTTTACTATTTGGAAGTACTGAAAAGGCTGCGTGAAACAGACAACCTGAACTTTTCACCAACAATTCATGGCTCTTGCATCACGACAATGCACCAGCTCACATGGCACTGTCTGTAAGGGAGCTTTGAGCCAGTAAACAAATAACTGTATTGGAACACCCTCCCTACTCACCTCATCTGGCCCCCAAAGACTTCTTTCTTTACCCAAAGAAAAAGGAAACATTAAAAGGAAGACATGTTGATGACATTCAGGACATCAAGGGTAATACGATGACAGCTCTGATGGCCATTCCAAAAAAAGAGTTCCAAAATTGCTTTGAAGGGTGGACTAGGCACTGGCATCGGTGCATAGCTTCCCAAGGGGAGTCCTTCGAAGGTGACTGTAGTGATATTCAGCAATGAGATATGTAGCACTTTTTCTAGGATGAGTTCACAGACTTAATTGGCAGACCTTGTTGTACAGGTAGATCATACGAGGTGATCAAACAATACAGTGAACGTTTAAATAAAACATAATTTATTACAGTAAAAGACACATTTCCATTAATCCCCCTCAGAAGACTCTCCCTCGCTTCGAACACACTTATCCCATCGTTCTTGCCACTTTCTGAAGCAGTTCTGGAAGTCCTCTTTCCTGAGCGTCTTTAGTTGCGTTGTCGTGGCGGCCTCCATGTCCTGAATCGATTCCAAACATTTACCTTTCATGATCATTTTGACTTTGGGGAAGAGCCAGAAGTTGCACGGTGCCAGATCCAGTGAATGAGGTGGATGCGGATACACTGTAATGTTTTTATTTGACAGAAATTTTGATCCGTATCAGAAGCAGTATGTGACACGGAGCCTTTTTTTGTGATCAAAGAATACAGTGAATGCTACTGTCGAGTACTATCCAACGGAAAGGCAGGGATCTTCATATGGGAAGTGGCATGTTCAACCTTAGTAACAGCATGTGGAAAGTTTCAACTTGTTTGGTGCAGTCAGGCATGAGCTACGGTTGAGAGAAGCTGTGTTTTAAATTGTGCCATAAATCATCCTCCATCATGACAACACTCTAGTGTCACACATGACTTCTGGTACAGCAATTTCTGTCAAATAAAAACATGAAGGTGTGTCCTCATCCACCTTATTCACCAGATCTGGCTCTTTTCCAAAGTCAAAATGATTCAGGACATCGAGGCCGCCAGGACAGCGCAACTAAAGATACTCACGAAAGAGGACGTCCAGAACTGCTTCAGAAAGTGGCAAGAAAGATGGGATAAGTGTGTTCGAAGTGAGGGGGATTAATGGCAATGTGTCTTTTACTGTAATAATTTTTTTAATTTAAACATTCACCATATTGTTTGATCACACTTCATACACAGTGATCTAACCTGACACTCTTTTAACTAGAGTGCTTCCATGATTTACAATTTATTTAATTATCAATATTTCTGGGTTTAAATCTACTATATTGTTAATTATTTTCCTATTTGTTACATCTTTTTTTGTTTGTTTCTTTTTCTTCTTTTCCTTTCTTCTTTAGGACTGACACGTTAAATATTCCATTTTATTTCCCCTAAGGAATATTAGCATAATATTATCGCTTTGCTTTGTTATTTTTCTAGTGGTATGCTTATTTAACTTATAGTCTACCTTCAAATAATCTGAATATTATCTGAAATCAATAGCATAGGGATCTTAGAAGTTCACTGTAATCAAAGTTTGTAGTAAAAGCAGAATCCCATTATAGCAAAAGGCACTATAAAAAGTCCTAAGGATAGCCTGTAAGAATTTTGTTCTAAACTTCTATTTCCAAAATAAAACTTTAGTAATAACTAGTCAAAATAAGTTATCTACAACAAATAATTCTGTACAACAAATGGCTCCTCTGGTTCTTTTCCAGAATATGTAACAATATTTTTTTTTTTAATTTCCTATTGAGTGCTATTAACAGGTAAGACCTTCTAACTTTTGCTCCAGTATCTAGAATGACATATAGTTTCACCTCACTTTTCCCCACAAAGATATTCCAAATCATCTCTAGAAAAATCCTCTTTCAAAGCAAGCTAACAAATAATAATACAGAATTTTAAGAGTGCTTTATATAACACCATCTCTAAATAAACTATCTCTAAATAAATTAAAACTTTAACTTTCTAATTCACTATGTAGAACTCCTGTTTTTCTCTCCATGACCTCCAGAATTCTGACTTTCAATAATCTATATAATATCATAAATTAATTCCATTATCCCAAAATATGAAAGTCTTATGGAATCTGTTATGGTTAAGAGTTTATCTATAATAGTACTTGTAATATATATTGACACCCACACACAGAACCTAAAAAGGGCCTTGGAGATTAACTGGTATAGAGGTTTATTCCTTAGATCCCGAGTAAGTCTCCTAAAGATCATTATGGGGGTATCTGAACTGTTTTAAACAGGTAAACAGCCTGTTTAAAATACCAAATTCACTTGACTTTGGCTAAAATTTTATCAACTCAATATAAATAAAAAGATTTCAACTCCTTATAGTAAAATTCTTCTGATACTGCTCTAAAGCTCTGATTAACAAAATTGGTGAAATAAAGAATTGCTTAATAAATTAAATTTAATAGGAAAAAAAGGCCTTTTAAAACATAGCTTCCCAGGGAGTGAAAGGAAGAATAATAAAAGGCTGGGAATTAGATTTAGTCCAGTCTCCTACACAATAACTCTCCATATAACATCTCTAATAATTATGTACTTACACGGTTCTGCTCAAATTCTTCCTATAAACGAGAAATACCATATCAAGCAATGTGTTCTAATTTGAGGCAGCTAACTGCCAGTGGTTTTTAACCCTATTTTGAGTCACAGATCTTTTCTAAAAAATGTAATGAAAACTGTGGACCTCTTCCCCTGGAAAAAGATAACCCTGACATCTGTCCAAGGACTCTCTTGCCATAGTTGACCACAGGGAAACAAATGCTCTCATTCACAGATGGAGAAATATGGTTCTATTCCTCACCTCTATGGAGAGGAATGTGGTTAGAACTTCCAAAATGACAAATGCTCATATCCTTTGACCCAGTAATTCCATTTCTAGGGACTTACCCTGTAAATATATGTAAACGTGTGAAATGACATTATGTACAAGGCTATTCTCTATAGTACTGCTTATATCAAAACACTGCTGTCCATCTAAGTGTCCATCAACAGGAAATAGGTTAATTTATGGTTCAGCAGTACAATGGAATATTAAGCAGCCTAAGGGAAAAAAGGACAAGGAAGTACTATATGTACTAATATAAAACAATTTCTAAATTATTTTATGCACAAAAAGCAAAATTCACAGCTGTATATGCTTGTCCTTGTGTTTTTTTAAAATGGAGGGGACGACTACATAGATATATATATATATATATATGTATTTGCGCAAATATACATATCTCATATATATATCAAGTATTTATGATATATCACATATATTATACATATGATATACATATGTATATAAATTTAGAAACTGCTAATAATAGTTGTGTCCAGGGAGGGAAACCAGGTGGATATAGAAAGGGCACACAAGAGCTATTTCATTGTATCTTTGAAATCTTTTCAATTTTATACTATGTGACTATATCATGTAATCAAAATTAATTCTTTAAAAAAGAATCTCTGCCCCAGACCCTAAGAAGTTTTGCTAAGCTTCAAAACCAATCTATTCTGTACTATCATTCTATGACTTATTCATATTTTATCAGAATTTTTCTTAGGTTGTTTATCTACAGTGATCTTTCTGAACAACACAGAAAGTCTCACCCTTCTACACACAACCTGACCCCTGAGCAAATTAATTACACTCCTTTCTTTTAGGCGCCCAGCACCTTCACATCTCCATATCCACCCTCTGCTGTGTGCCACAGACATCGGGGTCCATGTCTGCCCGATTATAAGTACCTCAAGAGTATACGGTGCAACTGGCTGATCTTTTTTTTAATTCTCCGTAACACCCAGACAGTGTACAGACTCAATAAAAATTGGTTGAACTCAACTGCTGAAAATTTGGGCACTAAAATTTCAATATAGCTGTATGTATCTTTTCCTTCATCTTATCCAGTTTATCCTACAAGCAGGCCAAATGAAACTGATGGAACATTGTGTCCTGATTCTAGCTGGTCAATTGTTAATATAATGAAGACTGGCTAAGTCAGCTTTGGTTTGATGCTACTAGCTTCTGCTAATTTTGAACATTATATCTGATTGCTAAAGTTAATTAAGATATCCTGAACTAGAGGTCCTATCTCCTGAGATAAACTGCCCCTTCAGATTACATTTTAATTTCACAATTAATCCTTAGTATTTCTCTGCAGTCAGGCAAAACAGGAACTAAATTAACATCAACTCTGGCAGCAGTTCATATGATATAAGTCACACATTTACTCTTTGTATATAAGGCAAAATTATCAGTGATACGGATCACATCCATTACAACAGACACAATCACTTGTGATCTTTATGTGGGCAACATGAACAGTCTTCATAGGACTTACGATGTGAGGCAACACTAGTGAAAATAAAATTTTAATACAGCAACTTTGGATAGTTACTCACTGTTATTCTAAAATTAACCTATGCTTTAGTTAAAATAAAAGGCTATCCTATGTAACTCACCAAGTTACATGACAGCTTAGTTCTTCAAGTTCCTGGGCAAATAATACTAGTATCTTACAAAAATAATTGCCATTTGAGTATTAGTATTAGTTCTACAGATGTTAAAATTTCTAAGACTTCTAAGGCTTTTGCTGAATGTGAACTAAAAGAAAAAGAATCTACATTTGCTGGCTGCCCTTTGTCGATAAGGATCGAGGGGAAGTCAAGCTTTAACAAAAGAGTGAAGTTTTAATATGATCCAGCCATTCACTTCTGCATATCCACCCAAAAGAACTGAAAGCAGGGACTCAAACAGACATCCGTACACCCACGTTCGCAGCAGCGTTATTCACAGTAGCCAAAAGGCAGAAGCAATCCAAGAGTCCATTGACAGATAAATGGATAAATAAAATATGGTACATTAACGGAATATTATTCAGCCTTAAAAAGGAAGGAAATTCTGACACACGTTACAACATGGATGAACCCTGAAAATATTCTGCCAAGCGAAATAAGCCAGACACAAAAAAGACAAATACTGTATGACTCCACTTACGTGAGGTTTCTCGAGCAAATTCATAAAACAGAAAGTAGAATGATGGTAGCCAGAGAGTCAGAGGAGGGGTAAATGGGGAGTTATTGTGATAAATAAACGTATAATTTCATTCGTGCAAGATGAAAAAGTTCTTGAAAGGGATGGTGGTGACGGTTGCACAACAAAGTGAATGCATTTAATATCAACATACACTCAAAAATGGTTAGAATGGGGCCGGCCCAGCGGCTCAGGCGGTTAGAGTTCCATGCTCCTAACTCTGGAGGAACTAACTCCGGTTCGATTCCCACATGGGCCAGTAGGCTCTCAACCACAAGGTTGCCGGTTCAAAGTCCCGCAAGGGATGATGGGCTCCACCCCCTGCAACTAAAATTGAACACAGCACCTTGAACTGAGCTGCCTCCCGGATGGCTCAGTTGGTTGGAGCGCGTCCTCTCAACCACAAGTTTGCTAGTTCAATTCCTCCAGTCTGGCAAGGGATGGTGGGCAGCGCCCCTTGCAGCTAAAATTGAACATGGCACCTTGAGCTGAGCTGCCGCTGAGCTCCCGGATGGCTCAGTTGGTTGGAATGCGTCCTCTCAACCACAAAGTTGCCGGTTCGACTCCCTCAAGGGATGGTGGGCTGTGCCCCCTGCAACTAAAAACGGCAACTGGACCTGGAGCTGAGCTGCGCCCTCCACAACTAAGACTGAAAGAACAACTTGACTTGGAAAAAAGTCCTGGAAGTACACACTGTTCCCCAATAAAGTCCTGTTCCCCTTCCCCAATAAAATATTTTTTAAAAAATGGTTAGAATGGTAAATTTTATTTGTGTTTACCACAATAAAAAGATAGTTAAATGACCAATCTCTTTCTTTATTTCCCTCATCTAATTAGGATTAGGAAACAGACATCATCCTGCCTTTAAGAATATATATTTTTTAAATGTTCTACCTCTATTTTCCTTGATGCTGTCTTCAGCGTACACTTAGAATAAGGTACTTTTCTTCTTCCTAAGGTATTTGCAACCAAAATTCTCAAAAGCCTATATATACATAATGAAGAGCTTAATAAGGAAAGAATTTTGGCAAGATTTTGCTCTAGCCTTTGTTCCTGAAGATTTTGTATTTTAATACCACTACTCATTCTTTGATAGTATTAATGCCTAAATGAAATTTTTGAGTTTTACTTTCCCCTATCTCAACTATGGCTCCCTCTTTTGGTATAGTTCATCAAAAATAAATTTTTTAAATTGGAAGTGCCAGAGGTGAACTGTCTTCCAAGTTACATAGCTAGTTCATTTCTTAGACGGTACTAAGACTAAAGCTAGATTATCCCTATCTTGATATACTTTGCAGTATCTGCCGTTAAAAAAAAAAAAGTATGTTAAGAGCATCATATGACTATAATAAAAATTCCATTCATAGCTTTGTATCTCAAATTGCATAGGAACTTACCAATTAAGTTTCTAAAACTATCAAAAATAACCAAAATTCTCTCTTACTGTGAGCATTTACTTGACTGTGACCATTCCACAGCACAAGGTATATCTGTGAAGAGAATAACATTGCATATCTGATGGCTACGTAGACTATGATCTATTGCTAAACAGCAAAGATAAGATTCTAGAAAAGTAATGTACTGGGAGTGGTAAGAAAGCCAAGGATCAGACTTAGTCATGAGAATCTTAGAAAGCAGGCAAAACTAATAAACCAAGTGGGAAGAGCTTTTGCTGATACTCCAAATCCTTCAGACTGCTCTAACATGCAAGAGTGTTCCTTGGTTAGAAAGAAAGAACAGTCCAAATTATGAAACAAGATTTCCCATGAAAGTCTTAATAAAGACAAAAAAGCTGACCAGGGAAAGGGACAGGCAGGTGCCTGGAGAAATAACCCTACAATAGGGGTTCTGTGGCCCCACGTTTAGCCAAAATGCTACCCTCAAACTAACCAAAGAGAACAAAAATATGGGAAGGTGAACCCTTCTGCAGGCCAAAGTCACCAAGCACTCCAGGAATGTTTGTTTCATTTCGCTTTGTTTTTTAATGGCCCAAAGTCTAAGGAAGGAATATCTGAGACTAGGAAAGCCAAATCTCCTTCTGGATTAGAAAAACAGGGCACCTGCACTGCAAAAGGTCAAAGAGAATAGTGTTAAAAAGTGTTTAAGCATGGCTAACATACTAAGAAGAAGATGCTAAACTAATCCATCCCATCACATCTAGTAGTAGTTAGGAACAAGTGAAACTTACCACCAAGAGGGACCTAGCAATTTGAGACCCAGACAAGGCAGACAGGAAGGACACTGACCAAGCCAAATCATCCCTAGACTCAGCTTTAAAATAAGAAACCACTGGTAATATACCTTATTTGCTTTCCTTCTCCCTGTCTTAAGTTTTAAGAAATATTTCAATTTAATCTTTAACTAAAAGTAAACAGAATAAGAAATACCATAAATGACATTAATGGCCAGGAGTGATGATAATAACACGGACCAAATATAGGAAGGAAGGAAAGAACAGATGAGAAGTGAAAAATCACAGGGGAAGAAACTAGATATGGATTCTTTACATACTGGGACACAAGAGTTCATGCACGCGTTGTAAGTGCTAAATAGTTTTATATTACTGACTATAAAACAGTCAAATAAGGAATTACTGCATCAAAATCCATGAGAAGACAAGAATTAAGAAAGGTAAGCTCAGTACTAAAAAAAAAAAAAAATCACTTCCATTTGAGGGCATTTGCTGATGTAATTCTACAGAAAAAGCCTTGAAACTGAGCTGTACTATAGGAGGCCTGGGAATGTGGGGAGAATAAAGTCAAAGCCCAGGACCTACCCAATGAGGGGAGTCTGTGAAACCCACCACATATTTTAAACAAGGAGCACAGGGCTATTCTCCCAGGATAAGAGCGACCCAGAAATAAAAGAGCCCTCGTGAAGACTGAATGGATAAGTTTATACAGATTACAAATTAAAAGGAAAAATAAAGAAGTGGAAGGTAGGTCAGAAGAAACTACCCAGTATTCACCCCTGGGAAATAAAGGAGCAATTCAGAAGACAGGATAAGAAGAAGAGAAAATACAGTAAGAAGGTTGAACATGTTTAAATGGAGTGGAAGAAGACAGAGAATTTGACAGGCCATCATATATGAGGTCTGACAATTAAGTTTGCGAATTTGTTGCAATGATGTTGCTAACCTTCTTTTGTATCAGAGGGATTATTCAGTATGAATTTGTACCAATTGGACAAACAGTTAACCAAGTTTACTATTTGGAAGTGCTGAAAAGGCGTGAAAAAGTTAGACGACCTGAACTTTTCGCCAACAATTCATGGCTCTTGCATCACGACAATGCACCAGCTCACACGGCACTGTCTGTGAGGGAGCTTTTAGCCAGTAAACAAATAACTGTATGGGAACACCCTCCCTACTCACCTGACCTGGCCCCCCATGACTTCTTTCTTTACCTGAAGATAAAGGAAATATTGAAAGGAAGACATTTTGATGACATTCAGAACACCAAGGGTAATACAATGACAGCTCTGATGGCCATTCCAAAAAAAGAGTTCCAAAAGTACTTTGAAGGGTAGACTAGGCACTGGCATCGGTGCATAGCTTCCCAAGGGGAGTCCTTTGAAGGTGACTGTAGTGATATTCAGCAATGAGGTGTGTAGCACTTTTTCTAGGATGAGTTCGCAAACTTAACTAGCAGACCTCGTATGAGGAGACAATGGCTGGGGATATGCTCTACAACTGATGAAAAATCAGCAATCCAGATTCAAGAAGCCCAATGAATCCCAAGGAGAATAACTGAATCCACCATTCACAAAAACCTGCACACAGATGTGTACAGGAGCTATATCCCTAACTGCTAAAGCTTGGAAGCAGCTAAGATGTCCTTCAGTGGGTGACGGATAAACTGGGTACATCCAGATGATGGAATGTGATTACTCAGTACTAAAAGAAAATGAGGTAACAAGCCATGAGAAGACATGAAGAAAACCTAAATGCATTATTACTAAGTGAAAGAAGCCAATCTGAAAAGCCTACATACTGTATGATTCCAACTACATGACAATACAGAAAAGACAAAATTATGGAGACAGTGAAAAGATCAGTAGTTGCCAAGTGTTAAGCAGGGATGAACAGCTGCAGCACAGGTTTTTAGGGCAGTAAAACTACTCTGTATGATACTGTAACAGATACGTATCATTATACATTTGACCAAACCCATAGAATGTACACCACCAAAAGTGAACCCCTAATGTAAACCATGGACTTTGGGTGACAATGATGTGTCAATATACGTCATCAATTGTAACAAGTGTACCACTCTAGTGAAGAATCTTGGTAAGGAGGAGGCTATGCATGTATGGAGGGCAGGGCATACAAGAGAAATTTCTGTACCTTCTACTCGATTTCTCTGTGAGCCTAAAACTGCTCTAAAAACAAATACCTACTTTTTTTTAAAGTACATGCTCATGTTCCTAAAAAATATTCAGATATAAATAAAACACAGGCAAATAATAAAGAAAAAAAAGTAATACAACGTAGATATATCTCCCATTGCCACATTACAGCGCAGAAAATCAAAAGACAATCTTGGAAACGGGCAAAGAAAAGGTGAATTACCTTCAACAGAATGGCAATGAGATAAAAATAAAAAGGGTGTAATGGAAGCCCATGGACAGCAGTGAACAATGTGCTGAAAGAAAATAATAGCCAACCTAGAATTCTAAACCTAGCAAAACTACTATTCAAGAATAAAGTCAAAAATAGACATTTTAAAGCAGATAAAAGGGAAGACAAATCACTGACAGACCCACAGTAGAGGAATTCCAGAGGACATATTTCAGGCGAAAGAAAAAGTATTCCAGATAGAAGGTCAGAGATGCAAAAAGGAAAGAAGAACAAACAAAAGGGTAAACATGTAGATTAGGCTAAATGGACATTGACTATATAAAACAAATTCAGTAATATATGTGGACTCTTAAAAATATGTATACAAATGGTGGATGCATGACATTTTTTGCATTTATCAAAACCCGCAGAATTGCACAACACAAAGAGTAAACCCTAATGTTAAACTACAGACTTTAGTTAATAATAATGCATCAATGTTGGTTATCAATTGTAACAAATCTACCACACTTAATTCAAGATGGTAATAGGGGAAACTGGCTGGGTGGGAGGCAGTATGTGGGAACTCTGTACTATCTGCTCAATTTTCTGTAAACCTAACGCTGCTCTAAGAAATGAAGTCTATTAATTAAAATATATGTGTGTATGTATATATATACACATGCATATATATACATACACACATATATACATATATACATACACACACGTGTGTATATATATATATATACACACACACACATATATATATACATATATAATTAAATATAGAACAGCATGTGAGTTGGGAGAGGAATAATGGAGTTAAACCTTCAAGGTCCTGGTATTGACAAAAAGGAGGACAATGGCATTAACATTTATCTTTGATAAATTAAGGACACATTGTTGCAATTTCTGTGGTAACAAATAAGAGTCCATAACTTTCAAACTAGAAGAGGAGAAAATGTAATGTTAAAAATAAATAACAGACAAAAAGAAAAAGTATGAGAATGCTTATTTCTTTATCTTTCATAGTAGAGAATAAATGTAAAAAATAATTTCAAAAGAAGGTTAAAAAAGGCATAAGAAGATTTTAAGAGAAACAAGGAAGATTTAAGCCCTAATATATGTTATTGCAATAAAGGTAAATGAACTAAATCTTCCAATTACAAGGCAAGAGTTTAGAGACTGGATTAAAACAAAAAGCTAGAGTGGACCATGTCTGTATGGGTCACCACTAACTCTACTTTCATCTTCTCAATAGTCTTTTCCAATTCAACAAAGATTTATTCAATGTATATAATGTGCTGAGTATTTGAATAATCAGAGATAATGATATTATCCATATTCCCAAGGAAACTAATGAGGAAACAAATGATGTGTTATAATAAAAGTAGGTTATCAAGTGCTAATAAAATAATGCAACTAGATTGGTGGAGGTGTCTGGAAAAGCTATGAAGAGATATCTGGATTATGCTTTGAAGAATAAACCGGAGGCAGCACAGTGGCTCAGGTGGTTGGAGCACTGTGCTCCTAACGCCGAGGTCGCCGGTTCGATTCCCACATGGGCCAGTGAGCTGTGGCCTCTACAGCTAAGATTGTGAACAACAGCTCTCCCTGGAGCTGGACTGCCGTGTCCTGCCAGGAGCGGCCAGTGGCGGGCATGAGGGCCGGCAGCCGGCAAGAGCTGCCATGAGCTGCCGTGAGCAGCCGACCGACACGACAACCTCAGCTGGGGGGAGCCAAGGCTCATAACACCAGCATTGGCCAGGAGCTGTGTCCTACACAACTAGACTGAGAAACAACAGCTTGAAGCAGAGAGGTGGGGGTGGCGGAAGAAGGGGAAAAACAAAAAAAGAATAAACTGAAAGTTCATCAGGCAAATAAAAAAGGGAAGATAGAGGAGACAGCATGAGTCTGTTAGCTAACATTACGAGATCAGTCATGGTTTGAGGTAGCAGAGCACAGCAGTCAGGGAATAGACAAGTGGCCACAAAGTTGAAAATTTAGAATAGGGAGTTTTAACTTTATCCAGTAGGCAATAGGAGCCTTTAAGCAAGGGAATAAAACAATAATCCTGGGATTTTGTTGAAACATAACTCGTGGCAGTTTACGGAAAGATGAACGGGCTAGGAGAGACGGGCTATTAAGTCAGGAGTGAAGGTCTGGATGAAGGCAGTAGCAGTGGGGGCCAACAAATGCTTGAGAAATGTCAAAGAAAGAAGAGACATGCTAACTTGACTGCATGTGACATGAGAGCATCAAATAAACGCTAAAGTAAATGAAAAGAAGACAACATAAAGGCAAACACAATATATTTAACAGTTCCTTAAACAGTTCCTTTAAATTCACCAGTAGAAGTATAGACTATTTTTCAGCATTTATGCTTACTGAGCATTGTCAAACTATGTATTAAAACATCTAAACATACACAATTTTTTAAGTTATTGGCATTGATATATAAAACAACTAACACCAGATATCCATAACTGACACCTTCTAATTGATGCAATTAACTAAAAGAAGGAGAGAAAGGTAGCAGTTGGTTACATATCTTTTCAGAAGTCAAATTTGATCATTTAAAGTGATTGTGTATCAGACTCTTAAATTCATAAAAGACAGGAAATGAGATTTTTCTTTAAGACAGCAGAAATCTATGTGGCATTAATTAAAAGTATATGGTCTTGCTTCAGGCTCTGCGAAGGTTCTTATTGTGTCAAAACAAACAGTCCCATTTTTTCATGGCTTCTCATTTTGCTCTTCTTTTCAATACCATCCACATACTGCACAACCCTTTTTATACAATACAACTAAAACCAATGGCATTAGACAAAAAAGTAGGTTACAGTGTGGAATCTAAAAAAAAAAAAAAAAAAAGGCACCTTAAACATTTTTTTAAACTTATACAAATGTATACTCTCTTGCCAGTCTTTTGATGCGAGTCTTTTGAGTTATAAATCCACTGACTGCAGTTCTACACTTACACAAACCACACCCATAATGCATCATTTACAATTTCCAGTTTCGATTTCTTTAAAAATGAAGGGAGAACTTAAAAGATGCTTGGCAAGGATCCAAATGAAGAATTCTTCCAGATTTAAAAAAAAAGGTAATTTATACATTTTTATAGATAGCACTTTATATTGTGTCTTTCCAAGGCAGTTAATTTAGTTTTCTTAGAACCAACAGTTCTTTCATTTTAAAATATGTCATTAGTTCACGTAATTTTGTATTAAATTATACCACAAATGCAAGTTGTCATAAAATGATCCCTGGTAAGTTTATACTTCAACTGGTAGGAACAATGCAGTGGGCATTAGTTCGCATGTCTTATAAAAAGAGAATGGAGGTTTATTGACTAGTATCTCTGTTAAGAGAGATCTAAATTTATTTCTTATTGCTTTTACTGTACATGGAACAGTTCCTGGCATATCATAAGTACTATATAAGTATTTGCTACTCTATTAGCATTAAAATTCAACTAGGTACAGTAAAGAGTGCATGCAAGGGTGAAATTCCACCTACTTTTACCCAGTCTCCAGAATCAGAGACTACCTATACTTAAATTGTCAAAAGGGAGTAGAGAAGGGAATATAAACTGCAATGGTCCTCACTGGAAACATATCAATACAGGGTATAGTCAGTTTCACATTACTGGAAGTGGGTTATCCAGTGCTTAAAGACACAGATCTTAAAAAAGAAGTAGGCTAGCTCACATATCGGGTCAACAAGAAATGAAAAAGTAGGTTCATAACTCAATTTAACTTTATCACCTCAAAAAGGTTAACAGCATAGTCATTGGTCTTCCTAAAAAGTGGCAGCTAGACCAGAGGAGAAAAGACAACTACAGCTTCTTGGAGCACATTAGGCTACTTTCCTCTCATCAACTCACTAATGACAGAAAACATCAATCTCTTAAATAAAAAACACATAGTGCATTCCAAAGCATTATGTGCTTTTGGTTCAACAGTTATAAATTAAATATGCTAAACAAGGAGAAATTCAATGCATATAAATTCAATATGCAAGAATATTTTAAATTTGCAAATAAAAAACTTAAATATAAATAAAGAGCAACTTAAATATAAGTAATAAATGCAGTGGCTTGGCCATTTCGTTTTAGTGTAGTTTTGTAATGCGTATCTAATTTGCAGGTGCAAAAAAAAAATTGAAGCAACATGACAGAAGATCTATAATAACCAGGAAGTTCAAAGACTGCAGCTACTTAAAACACTCCTATCCGCTAGGAAAGAATCTACAGTAGCATTGACTTTCTTCCTTCTATGGACATCAAAAAGGACTGAAAATGTCATGAATAGTTAGGAGAAACTCAAGAGACACCCCATGCGGCTGCACTAACCCCACTAGATGGCACTATCACAGGAAAGTCACTCTGCTCTCCCTTTTGGAGTTAAGGGCTGAAAGCTCTCTTGATTTTTGCAAAACTGAAAGCTGTCATCAACACAGTGACATCCTTACTAGAAAAGTATGACCCATAATGAGGAATTCAAACCTTGGAGGAGTTTTTCCAAAAGCACCTTTTCTCCCAGTACTATGGCCTCCTCTCCACTCCTATTTCAAATCAGTGGTATGAGAGAGACAGTGTCTTGCAGGCAAAAGAAGTTGTACAAAATGGAGATTTTCTTTTCCTCTTCCTAACTCTGCAAACTACAGAATAATTTATCTGCTTTTTCTCCCTTCAAGTTTCTTTGCTATGAGGGAAAAAAAACACTCCCTTGCTAGTCCTTGAATAATGTATTTATTGTAATCAATATACTTACCATGACTGGAAATGTCAAAATAACATACAATTAATGCCATAAAAACATTTGGATAGAAATGAATGTCTTTCTCTATATGTTAAAGGTAGAACTTCCTATTAAACAGATCATCAGATTACATTTTCTGACACATTAGTTACATTATGTTAAGATGGGTCTGAACAGCAAAATTTACATTGTCACTCATTCCCATCACTCATGCTCTACGCCATCAAAAGTATACTTGGATAAGCTATCATGAACCCAAAAACAAAAGGAAAGAAAAGCATACTAACAACCAAGTCCAATGAGTTTAAACTACCTACAACTTGAATACAAACTTACTTTTACTCAGTAGGTGACCATTTGAACAGACGAATTTGGATATGAGCCTTCTGCTGAATTCCCAAGTTAAAAGACACATCAAAGGTAATCAACTGAATCAGAGATCAATTTAATACTTAAACACAGTGCTCACTTCCAGTTGAAGCTAGTTCACCTAGATCATATAACCTCAATATGTAACAACAGTCAGGAGTATAGCCCTCCAAAGTGCCACAAAGTCAGTTATTAAAGTGGCCAAAAAGACCAAGTACAAAATGTGTAACAAATCCTGTGTTCTCATAGCCCCATGTCACAGCTCTAACACAGTTCTCATCACAGCTCTCATCATCTATCTCTCTTTGTCTGTGTCTCTCACTTTCTGGGGGCTTGGCGGCACTGGGCTGAGGTGTCATCCCTAACACTCTGCACAATGCCAGTATGCAGTAGGCACTCAGCATTTGCTGAATGAACAAAAACTATCAAGTTATTCCAGCTCACCAAAATTCTGAGACTCATCAAAGCAGCTAGTTTTTTTCAACTAAAACTTGACAAACACCATCTTTAAGGAGCTCCTAACTAAAACAGGAGACTGACATCGAGGTCACCAGGAGAAGTAAGATTTCTTGACTAGCACAGAAAGAAATGTATCCCATTAAGTCGAATATGCTTTACCTATTGTACTAAAACCATCCTATGAGAGCAGAGGGATAAAGTAGCAGGTACATAAGGACGCACAGAAAGGCCTAACATTGTTTAACATCTGCCCGTTAATGGAGGCTTGAGCTTATTTTATGCTCCCAGGACAAAAATAAAAAGAGTGAACAAGAAGGAAAAAATATGAAGAGAAAGAAAGCAGTCTGGGGGTGCAACCTGGAGGAATCTGCTGAATTGCAGATTTGGAGAACTGACAAACTTAAGACGCAGAGTTTTCAAACTCTACCATATAACTACCCAAAAAGTCCAGCGTAAGGAAGCTATGCCAATACCTTTCAATTAACAGTTTTCTTCTGAGTGACTGAGGAGTTTTGACAAAATATGGCCTAGACTACACACACCATTAAGTATCCTTGCAATAAAATCAATGGGAAACCCCTCCCGAATCAGAGGGGAAAGAGCATGTACTCCCATATGGAATACCTTCAAATGTACTGCTAAATGGTTGGGATGAGTGGTAGGACTTAAAAGTTCATTGGAACCATAAGCTGAATCTTCTCTCCTACCACCTATCAGTATGGCCCACCCAAACTGCCCTTAATTGATTTTTAAATGTGTTTAAATTAGACTACGAACAGTGTTCACTATCATTGTACTCACCTTACTAACACCAACTCCAGTAAATCTGGCCTCTAATAATTCTTGCCGTCGTGGGTCCAGGCTATGCAGTTCTTCCATCATTTCTACTGGGGAAAAAAAAAAAGGAGTTGTAAGACCATAAAAGCTAAAATGTGAGGAGCCAATTTTTAGATATAACAAAACTCACAGGAATTATTTCACTGAACGGTCACATACAGGTAAACCTCAAGTAAATATAGCATACAAGTAACCAATGTGCAGCATCAAATAGTAACACATTTAAAGTTAGAAAGCTGCTCAAAAGTCCTCTTCTGAGGGTCACTTATTCTTCTCTAGTTCTGATTTGATTTTAACAGCAAAAAACCTCAAACTTCAAACGCTTCCTATAATTTCTGCAAAAGTTGAGAAAAGAGACTAGCTTGCAAAAAAATAAAATTCCTTCTATCAACCTCTGAATTTAGCTAAGTACTTTTGGATAGTTCTTTCCCAAACGCACAGGAACTAGTTCTTAAACTAAAAATATGAATCATTAATAATAATTTCATTGTACAGCATGAATCAGAAGCTACAAATAACTTCGAAATGAACGCTATTATATAGCTTCTTTCTCTGAAGAGCTCACAGCGGCTCATGAAAAAAGGAATGATTTTAAATTTAATAGAGAACCCCTGGTAAAACCATCAACCTGCATTCACTCAGGAAATTAGTACAGCTCCATAACCATCCCTTTTCCGAAATCTTTTTCTGACCACTCCCTGGAGCAGTAGGTTTCTCTAGACATCTGCTTTTAGCACTCCTTCCAAGCAGGGAGGGGCAGGAGGACACCATTTTTAAACTCCTTCCATGGCCAATTAATGCACAGGCCACTTTCAGCAAACATGTCCATCCTTTGCAAGGGATCAACTTTTGCAGAACCCACTGGAAACCTCTCTGTGGAAAAGGAGCCCCCAGCATTCCACAGACCCCCTTTGCACACACGATTAAATAGTATCGGAATGATTGCCATGATTTAAAAGTTCACTGAAAACATGAATTAAACATCCCCTTCTGCGATCTAACAACTCCACAATTTCCAGTAACAACCCCTACAAGTCCTCCGGTTTCATTTCCTTCCTGGATTGAGAGCCTGAGGCAAAGGGGGATGAAAGGGTGACAAATTAAAGTTTCACCCACACATACAAGTGCAGGTTACAGAGGGAATTAGAGAATTCAAGGAAGGGTAGAAAGGCATCTTTTAAAACGGAACAGACAGAGAAAGGAGAAGGAGAGTTTCCCGTGAGTGGCCTTCCTCGCGTGCGCCCTGCCCTAATCGAGGCCGGAATGGCAGAGGTTGCAGCCTCCCTCAAAGCCCAGGGTCTCTCCAACATTTCCTGAACCTCCATCCCCCGGCCTGGCTCGGAAAACGATACCCATGCGGTTATTTCATTTAATGTCAACTCATGTTAAGGAAATCTCCCCTCGGTCTCATTCCAGCGGGGCCTCGGGCTGGGATCCTCCCTGTACACCGAGCCGGGAAGCAGGACCGACGGGGCCTGGTCCCGGCGCCCCTCGCCTCCCGCCGGCTCTAAACTTTCCCCAACTCCGGGCCCACCTGTCACGGAGGGAGGGCGGGCCGGCTCTCGGGGGCGCCCGGGACACTGCCAGGGCCTCCAGCCGCCCAGGCGCCCCTCTCTCCCCGCCGGCCGCGGGCTCCACTCCCAGGCCGGGGCCGCCGGGGCCTCCCCCATCTTCCGCTCGGCCCCTCGGCGACCCGCAGCCCTCGGGGAGCCCCTCCTGCCTCAGCACCGAGGAGCTGCGGCCCGGCGCCGGCCCCCGAGGGGGCTCGGGTCGCAGCCTCCTCGGCCGAAGGGGTCCCCGGAACGGTTAATGCCCGAGGCCCGGCGCCCTCCCCCGCCCGGGGCTCAGCCTCTCACCTGCCGCTGCCGCCGCCGCCGCAGCTCCACGTTCCTCCAGGGAGGGGCCCCGACCCGACCCGGCTGCGGACCGCTCTACTCTCCCCCTGGGCAGGCCCGGGGCGGAGCCGGGGCCTCTCCTGAGCGCCGCAACCCCCCGCCCGGGTAGCCGCCGCCGGCGCCGGGCTCCACGAGAGGGCGGGCGGGGGAGGGGGGCCGCGGAGGCCGCAGATCCCCGGGCTCGCGTACAGAGCCAGGCGCCCGACGCGGGCCCGGGCCCGGGCGGCCACGGGGGGCGCGGGACCGTCCTCCTGGCGCCGGACAAAGGCCAAGGGAGGCGCAGGAGGGCCCAGGCCGGGCCGGGAGGTGGGGACCCGCTTGGCTGGGGGCCACTCGGGTGCGGCGCGGAGGGCGGGGGGGTCGGAACCGCTGGTGCCCAGGACCCGCCTCCGGCCCCTTAATCCGGATCGGTTCGGTCCGGATTAGTAGTGATCGGTGTAAACACACTAGTGAAACCGCGTGTTTCCTCGCGAGATTTGCACGGTTGGGAGGCAGGGGGGGTCCTGGGGGGGTGGGGGAAGAGCAGACAGTGGGGGAGGAGGGGGAGGGGACGAGGAAGGTGGGGGTCCCCGCTGCCCCGGGCGCCCCGCCTCCTCCAATCAGCGGCCGGACTGGCGGGCAGGGGTTAACTAGGGGACCCCGCGTTGGTGGAGGAGGCCGCCGCCTCGCCTGGCGGGAGGGCGGGCGGAGCGGGCGGACCGACAGCGACGCGAGGGGAGGTCGGGCCGCCCAGAGATCGGCTCCGGCCGGAGTCCCGGAGCCTCTGCTGCCGTCTTTGTATAAGCGGCCCCCGCCCCACGGGAGCAGCCCCGGCCAAGGCGGTTGGGCCGGCGCCCTGGGCTGCGGACCGGCGCTGGAGGGGCCTCGCCGCCGGGGCCGGGCGCTTCCCGGAGTCGCCTCGCGGAACCCCGCGCCCGCCTAATCCCTGGTCTCCACGAGTTCGGGTGAGAAGTGGGGTGGCTCTGCCCAGGATGGATGCTAGAGGAAGAAGCCCGGGAGCCGGCGTGCCCCGCCCGAACTTCCCCGGGGATGTTGTTAGTGAGTTCGCTGTGCCCACCGGTGTCCGCTGGCGCTCGCGCCCCGCCACTCTCCAAAGCGATCGTCTGGCTCCCCGGACCCACACTTGCCGCCCTGGAAAACGGACAGCACTTTTCCTCCACAGACCTGGTTGACAGGGCGTCTGCGGGGACAAAAACGGTGCCCTGGGATCACAGCTGAGCCCCCACCCCCACCAGGATGTTGCCCCCCAGAAGCCTGGGGAAGCGCTACCCCCGAGGGACCGCCTTCGGGCACCCAGGGGGAGGTTCTATTTCCACCTCTGATTAAAAACACGGCCCTCTTGGGTGCTTAGGAGGGACTGAGGGTAAGTGTTAGGATGGGAAAAACAGGCCTGCCCCTCACAATGTCTGCTGAGGAATGAAATATGGAAGGGAGTTCTTATGCACCGTAGCTCCTGCAGCGAGGAGGGCTTCCTTTTCGGGCTCCCACTCTGATCACCCTGCACCAAAGAAAAAATATTCTCCACCGACTCCTGCGAGCCAGGGCGCTGACTTCCCAACTTTGCAAATTCCCAACTGTTTATTTTCCTCTGATGCTTCCTTGATCCCGTGTCTGAAGATGACTTAAGGACTACAAGCGAATCACAAGGGAAAAATTCAGACATTGAACAATAGCCTTGAACTTTTCCAGGGGGTCGACAAGTACTTTAAGTGGAGTTTCTGCCTATTTTTCTTCCTTGTTACTTCTTAATTCTTCCATATATTAATAGAACATAGACCTGCTGAAAGGGCAAAGGATGGCAGTTTCCTGTTAGTTGTCCAACCTTCCAAACCCTTGGGCAAAATCAAGCACTGTGGAAAAACTCCATTAAACCAAAAGTCACCTTGCTCTGGATCCAAGCCAGGTTGGGAAGTGCAGCACACATTTCCAAAGATAACAGTGTTTGAAGGGGCGGGAGAGAGCAAGTCAGAGGCAGAGGATAGGAAAAAAGGGCAAGGTGAAGGACTGTCAAGACAACAGGACCAAGCGGTGGATAGTGTACATATGACTTGCCTTCCACTCCAACACAGAAGCAAAGCAAATGAGCCAAGCTCTTTCGTTACAGTGAATGATCAAGAAAGTGAACTCCTTAAAATGACACTGGAATGTCTTCCATGAGAAGAGTTGAAGGAAAGAGCACTGAACAGTCAGCTGAGTTCCAGCCCAGCTCTTCCACAAACAAGCTGCATGGGCCTATTTCCTAACATTTTCAAGCTTCGCCAACCTCACCTGTGAAGGAGGATTTCCAAAGTCCTTTCCAGTCTGAAAGCCTGTAATTCCGTTTTTAAAATTAATCATTGGAACACAGGAAGATGAGATTTTTAGTTTCTCTTTCCTAATGTGTTTTTCTCGGCATTGCAAAGAACTTACACTGTCATATGTCTATTCACAGTCCCCCTCCAGATTTAACACTCATCCCAATAGGAATGCTCATCGGAATTTAATGTATTTGCTTACCACAAAGATTGGTGCTTCTATTTATAGGCGTCATATAAATGAAAATATCAATAGTAAGGAAAAAAAAACAGACAATAGGGCTCACCTTTCCCAGAGAAAGATGGATAATTTCAAAATAAATTCTCTTGTGAAATGATTCCTCTTACAAATGTGATTTAACCTTGGGTTCATGAACCAACTTGTTTAAAGTGTTTGATCACGTGGCAACTTTGTGACACTCAACTTGTCATGTACTGGCAAATGGTGACCTGCCCCATGCAAAGGCCCCATTCCCATCAGCTACAGAAGGCTCAAACATGGACCCAACTAGAAGATGAGCACATTGGTCATCTGGTCCTTCGTGCCTTTCAGGGAGTGTATGACAACTCCAAGTTCACATTCCCAGAGCGAACCACCTCTGGGAATATGGACACACCTCAGACTAGTTCTGGTGTTCCCCAAGGTGTCCGTTGCAGGTCTCAATAGATTAATATGCTTTCATATAAAATGCTATGTAATGTAGACATTACAATGGTCTTTGGGAAACTCTGGGTTAAAGTTAAGTGGGATCCTTTATTTCAGTACTAGTCAGAGCCTAAAATGTGTAACGGGCATATGGCAATCTCGAGGAGGGGGACTGGGGTATTCAGTGTTTTCCTAATTGATTTTGGAACCACCACCCTGGTTTTTTGTTGATTGGTTTGTTGTTTCAGAGTACTCAAGGGAAAATTGTTCTGAGGAAGCCACTGGGGAGAACAAGAGTAGTTTAACCCCTGTTGCTCATTCACGTATACCACACTAAGGATTGTGCAACATATTCTTGAATGTTTCATCATAGCCACCATCTACAGCAAAAGATCGTGGCATGTGATACTGAGCAGGTTGACAGTGCTCAGGAATCTTAACTTGCGTGATTGCAGTTTTTCTAAAAGGAGCCTAAGGATAAACTTCCCAGTCAAGGTTCTTGGTTTTAATCCTGGCCCTGCCTCTTACCAGTTGTGTAGGCTTTACGCAAGATAATTAACTTCTCTAAGCCTCGGTTTCTTTATCCATAAAATGGTGTTAAAACCTCACAGGACTATTGGAGGATTAAATGAGATGATACATCTGCCTGACAGAGTAATTCCTGGATAAATGATCCCGGACTTCACATTTCTGCCAAGGATTTATACATTTGTCATTAGATGCATTTGGTAGCACACAGTTTAACTTCAGAAACCAGGCTGCTGATGGACTGAGTTCCCGTGGTACTATTTTCTTCAGAACAGAAAAAGGACTTGATGTTTCTTTAATGAAAGCATAGCATTTGTTGGGAGGGGGAAAATAGAGAAAAACGAAGAAGTCGCCCGGTCTGTTTATATTCTTCCCCCACCCCTGAGAACCCAGGGTTGCTAGGTTAGGAAGAAATAGGAATTTCATGAAGGCAGTGTTTCCACTATAAACTCTTGGTTTATAGGGGCAGTATAGAACATTAGGGTATTTGTGGTCAGACAGAAGTAGGTTCCAATCCCATCTCTTCACCTCTCAGGTTCCTCATCTGAAAGCTGTGGCCAGCATACCTCACTCCATGAGCGGCTCTAATTAAAATGGAAATAATGATGGGAAATGCCTTGTAACCGGCCCTGACATACGTAGGCATTTAGTCAATGTTATTTCCTCTCTCCTCCCTATTCCTGACATAATGGAAAAGTGTTTGGTTGCCATGAAAGTGCAGTACAGATTTTAAAAATTCAGCTCTCGGCCTTTGGAAGATGCTGTGCCAATCACTCTCATATCTTTGTTTTTCATATCCTCCCGCTGCCCAACTTGCTTCTGAAACTCTTCTTGAGCAAGTCTCCTTCACACAGTCTGCTTTCTTTATCAAGTCGTGCGTTCAGCCCCACAGCCCACCGAAGCTGGAACAATCGTCTTGTTCTCCTGGAGAGTACCTCCCTTCTCTAATTTCCTCTTCCAACTCCCTCCCCAAATGTTACTTCTTTTTAATAATTGTCTTTTTCCTGCATTGTGTGCTCCTTATTTCCAGCAGCTGAAATGTAAAATGGACAAATAGAGGGGCCAAGGAGAATAAATGCCCCTCCCCTTAGCTATTGAATCCTCCATATTGGTCTTTCTGAGAAAGAAAACTTCAAGGTAGGAAACAACAGCAAATACACTGTATTTGTGGAAACTGGCAAAGCATATTATTAAAATCTCAGTTTTCCGTTGACTTTCATATTAAGCAGCAGTAATCAACCTTCAGATACACTGACCCAGGCCAGGAGGGAAAGGGGGCTTGGGCCTCTTGCTCAGGAAGGGGATCATCCATAGGGAACAGGAGCTTGGGGATGGTCAGTCAGAAAGGCAAGTCAGACTATGATTGTGTTTTTACATAACCTCAGACACGTGGAAATTAATTAAAATTCTGATTTTGGTGTCCATAAATAAAGTTTCATTAGGACACAGCCATGCTAATGCCTTTATATGTTGTCTGTGGCTGCTTTTGTTCTCCAGTGGCAGGATTCAGTAATTCCGACAGGCCAGCAAAGTCTAAACTATTTCCTATTTGGCCTTTTACAGAACAAGTTTGTGGACCTGCTCTAGGCCAGAACTTCTCAAATTGTAACAGGCGCATGTATCCCTTAGGTATCTTGTTAAAATGCAGGTTCTGATTTAATAAGTCAGGTGGGGCCCGACATTCTGCATTTCCAACATCTAGGTGATGCTGCTTCTGCGCTGCAGACCACAATGGGTACCAAGGCTCTGAAAGGCTTGTCTGTCACACCAGTGGTATTTTTGGTGAATGATTTCTAAGTAAACAAATGTTAGAAAATATGAAAAGTTGGAGTGTAACCCATGATAATAACCTCAAGCGGATTTTCCACATTTCCTTCCATTGTTTTGGCATCACATGACAGCCTGAATGGCTGTGGAAATGGATTTGCATGTCTGAGCCTAGGTGGTTGCGGCCCCAACACTCCTGTAATATGGTGCTTCCTGGTACTTTCCCCAACCTTGCCAGTCCAACTACAGAAGGGCCTTCTTGGTCCTGGCATTGCAGAATTTGGGAGAGAAGTCTGAGTCCACCGTATCCAGATTATTCTTGATTTTTTCCAACTTCAGGCAAGTCCTCTCTCAGCTCTTCCTTCAGTGACCAGTGCTTCTGAGGGTGACAAGGCCTTGGAGAAGCAGCCTGGGTTCAAATCCCAGCCTTCTCGGTACATGTTCTGAGACTTAGGGACACGTAACATCTGGTACCTTGATTTCCTTATCTGGGCAGTAAAGCGCATACTGCCTGATTCTTGGCAGGTGCCTCCAACCAGAAAACATCTCAAAACTTACATCCAAAACCTGCTCCCTCCACCAGCTGACTCATTTTAGCAAATGTCAATTCCATTCTTTCATTACTTAGACCAAAAGCCTTGGGATTATCCTCTCATTCCACTCCAGCCTTACCGCCTTCTCCCGCCCCAGGGCCTTTGTAGCTACTACACCTCTACCTGGAATACTCCTAGCCGGCATGATGACATATTATTACATCGCATGGAGTGTGTCCTATCTTCCGTGTACATGTGATAACCATATGGAACTGGCTAGTAGCTGTCTCTCCATGACAGTGAGAAGAACCTCCAGGCTTTTTCAAGAGAGAACCATGCCAGGCTTTTGAGTAGGAGGAAATGAGGAGGGCAATTTAAAAAGAGCAGAGCTCAAAACCAAATCCTCGTGCTCGTGGGCATGCTAATGGGAGAAACAGACAGTAGACACATAATTCCATGTCAGAGGTAACGAGTACCGTGGAGAAACAGAAAGCAGGGGATGTGGCTGGAGTGCTAGACCCCCAGTGGTGGTCTTTATAGGAAGTTCGGTCAGGGACAGCTGTTCTCTGATAATGTGACATCTGAGCAGGTGTCTACATGAAATAAAGGTGCAAACCCTGTCACCCTCTGGGGGAAGAGCCTTCCAGGCAGAGAGAACAGTGAGTGAAAATGCCCTAGGGCCAGAACTCACAGGGTTTGCAGCAGGCAGACTGTCAGGCAAAGCTACAGCGGCCTTGGCCTTCTGGGCTGCATGATAGAGTGAGAAGGCTGCCTGCGGCGGAGCCCAGCACACAAGGAGACCACAATTTCACCGCAGTTTTGCTGTAATAGGTACTTTATGCTGTAGTGAGTTTCAGTGTCTTGAGACTGTGTTTAATGCCTAATCCCAAAGGATAGGGATTATACCAAAAAGCACTTAGTGAGCATTTATGGGGCGGGCACTGGACTACGAGCGTGTTCTTTATCACGTTTAATCGTTTCAACGTTGAGGGAAGCCCACCTTACAGGTGAGGAGGAGGAAGTGGAGAGGAGGGATGGAATCTCCAGTCACCGCTCATAGGCAGCTGAAAGGGAATTCTCCTAAAGACGGTCTGGTTCCAGCGTGGGGGCCGTTTGCCCCCTGCTCTGCTGGGGTTTTGGCCATATGAGGTGCACGGAGCACTCATTTCTGTGCCCTCTTCTCTCACCCCATTCAAACTCATTTTCAAGGCACCACTGGTAGATCTTAGTTGGCCTAGTAGAATTCTGCATTTTTACCCATTTGCTTATTTCAGATTAAATCTTTTCTAGGCCTTCCAGAGGAGTAGACCCAATAGTCTTGTCAATAAACTCCCATTTTTCAGCCCCACTTCCCCTTTGGCTATTTTATCTTTTGACCTGAGTCCTTAAGGCTTTCTCCAGGTGCCACCTGCCCCTTTTAGTTTGGTTCAATTAACTCTTTCTTTCATGTTGTTCTGGCTTCTTGCTTCATTACCCCCTATTTATTGTGTTCTCCAACTTCCCTACCTGGCAGTTAGTTTCTGCTTCCTTTGAAGGTTTAGGCATGGGCAGTTGGTTAGTTACTTAGGTAAGATTCTTATCAAACTCACCATCACCCAGAATCTGCTTCTCAGTTCTTCAGGTCCCCGTGCCCCAGAGTTAATCCAACTCGGAAAGAATGTAATCAAAAATACTGAGAGAATGGTACACAACCCAGGACCCCAATTTGTTCATTTTAAAAGGAGAATGTGACTGCCGTGTAGCAACATTTCACCAGACTCTCCTCATGGGACAGCTACTCAAGAAGGCAAACCACAACCAGAATGTTCCTTTGGGAGCAAGGAGAAAGAGTGGGATAATCTTAATGGCTCCACTGTGTCAAGCTATATTCAGCTGCTGTTCCCAATTCCTTGAAATAGGGCCGTCGCTCTCATGGAATCACACCAAAGCCCTGCTTTTTAGTCTCCCCTCTCTTAGATGCTGGGTAGGCAGATCTCGCCTCTTCTGTAACCACAAGGAATGTATAGGCTTACATTTTCTTAGAAATTTAGATCACCCATTTTTAGCTAGCCCTGCTTCTTTGTGGGTAGCTGATGGCGGCCATCACTGTGGAGTCTTTCAAGTTTTGCAGGTATCTTGCTGAGGCCTCACGTTTTAGACTCTGCTTTAACATGCATTAGCCTAAGACTTTAGGAAAGTTACTTCAACTTCCTCATCTATCAAACTGAGAGCTAACATCTGTCCTCCATCCAACGTTGCTCTAAGGATTTAGCCAGTTAATACAGTCAAGTCTTTTAAAAAGTATCATGCAAGTGCAAGATGAAATTACTTTCAAGGCAAGGTCTCTCTAAAACAACTGTTGCAACAGGGAAAGAGAGGGTGACCTTGCAGCCATGGTCTGCACCCTGGATTGCCTGTCTACACAGCAACTCAGCGTCCGTTAGCAGTGGAGTGTGGTTCCACCTCGTTCAAGAACCACTGGCCTAAGAATACCATCTCCAGGTGAAGCCACCCACAGACTAAGGATTGTGCTCCCCTGGTGTCCCTGGCCTCTTTCCTAAGTCCAGATCTGGTTGCAGAGTAAATGTGATGCTGTGAAAGGAATAGAAGACAGAGTCCCAAGTCCTCTGCCACGCATTCTGGGTGAGGCTCAGCCACGTAGCACTCACTCGCCTGAGCTCCGGCTGCCCCATCGATAAATGGGGCTTCTCATAGAAGCTTCTCCTCAGAGCTGCTTTGAGGACGGGATGTTGGTAACCTAGGTTAAGATTAGCGTAGTGTCTGACATGTAGAAGACACTCCAAGGTGCTTGTTTAAAAATAGTATAAATGTTAGGTCATAGGCATTGATTTGGCTGGTGAGAGAAAGCAGTTTATCATTAGTCTTCTCAAAACATACGCTTTCTTCCGAGGTTTTCACTTCTGCCTGACATACCACACTCTTGTCTGTTAAGAATATTTTTTGTCTTCCTAGTCTAACAAAATATTTGGAAGTCAAAATAGAAAACTGGGCAGGGGGCTTTCTTGGTCACTGTTTGACCACCCAGACAGCGGTGTTTTAGCCTCTAGGTTTCTTAAGTGGTAGCAGGGCAAGACTTCACTTTTGTTCTGACTTCTAGTCCCCAGCGTCAATGTGGCAAGGATATCACGTAGTAGTAACAGGCTCCCCAATCTGATTACAAACTTGGCATCTTTCCTGTCCTGCTCATTCTTGGGACTCTGTATCAGAGCAGGAAATACCCTGAAAGGTCCTTCTGTCCCCTCACAGGAACACCGGACCCACCGAACCACCAAGTTCTTCTTCTCTGGGGCACCCTGATTCATACCCCCACAATGACAACCCACGAGTGGGACAGAAGGACCTGCAGCCTGTGGTGTTGGTATGTGGCACCAATGCAGTGTTTGCATGGCCTCCCCTAGCGTTCGCCTCATGCAGGTGAGAGCTGGTCCTACGTCCTTGTGGGTTCCATGTCTCCTGCCTTCCCCTCACTGTGCTCCCCACAGGCTTAGACACCACCAGCATGTAGCCTGAGGTAAGTTCTCCAGTGTCTGCTGACCCATCTCTTCCACTGGAAACAGTATGAAAAGTGTGTGTTGCAATAAATCCCTGTGAGGTGCCTCGTGGTCCATCAGGGGAGTTTCTACCTTAGAACTGGGAAAGCAGAGGTGGTGGGTGTGGGGCAAAGAGCCTGACTGGGGCACAAGTCTGATCTAGGATTCAGCCCAAACTCTACTCTGCTGAGCTCTGGGCACTTGGGCTAGTTACTTCACCTTCCCAACCTCAGCTTCCTCACCTGTAAAATGGGAATACAATACCCATCTTTCAGGGTGGAGTTAGGCCATCTAAAGCATCAAGCAAGTGCTTAACTGAACAGGCAGTCAATAATGGAACAGGGAGGGGGGCTTCCTGGAATAATGACCTCTTGCTCATTTAAAAAATCCACCTTCCTAATTGTATTGACTAATAGGTATTTATCATGAATCAAATTTTCTGTGTTTAGGGTTTTTAGGAAGTCCCAAACTGGACTGAGTTCCAGCACCTGGCTGACTGAAGCGTAGCTGTCTGAAGCTATGGCAGCACCAGCCACAGAGGTGGGACCCAAGGGAGCAGGAGATCAGTCCCTTCCCAATCCCCACCTTTTTGGGAGGGGGGGCAGCAAAGTTTTTCTATAAATGGTGAGATAGTAAATATTTTAGGTTTTGCGGGCCATACTGCCTGTTACACGTACTCAACTCCGCTGCCATGGCAGGAAAGTGGCCACAGACAATGTGTAAATGAATGACTATGGCTGTGCTCAGATTAAACTGTTTGCAAAACGAGGCTGCTGGTTGCGGGGAGTGCGCCAAGCCTGCAGGAGTCTCAAACTTTACCATCATCAGAATCACCTGGGCGCTTCCTCAAATGCAATGCTGGGCTCACCCCCAGAGTTCCTGACAACTTCCCAATGAGGGAACCCCTGAGAACCACTGAAGCCTTTCTCACCCCCCTTCTTCTTCTGTACACCTAAAACACTTTATTCCTAGTGTGAATAGAGCATTGATTATGTCCTGTTATGGTTAGAGGTTGGTGTGTGGGTCTCCAGGATCCATAGTCACCTTCCTATCCTAGCGCCTGAGGATAGCAATTGTTCATCACTGACTGAACTCAGGCAGGGTTCTGCCCTGCTCCTTGGGGGGCATTTCTCTGTGGAACTCTGTGCTCCCTGGGCCTAGCCCTGCCACCGAGAAGAGGAAAAGGGACTTTGTCCCTCTGCCTGTCCAGAAACAGACTAGGAGAGGAAACGAAACATTCCCTGCTCACACTAGACCTTGAACTTGGACTGTTTCCTAAGGAAATAAAACAAGCGTAGGTTGGGGGTTTGGTTTGTTTAATTTGTTACTTTTTGCTTCTAAATAAACTATTTTACTTTGTGATGTGTGAGTAGGTGGGGTTAAACCCAGATAGCTGTTTACCATGGAAAACCACTATTTCTGAGTCCCAGAGACTCAGAAGGCATTCAAAATGACCTGCAGTCAGGGCCTTTTCTCAGATCAGACAGAATCAAGTTTGGTCCTGATAATAAGGAATGACGTTTGAGTCCTCTCCCCATCTTGCATGGCATGAGCTGCAATGACTCCTGGGTCCACCTCCCTCTTTTGGAACTTACTGCCCACCTCCTGGTTTTTATCCTGAGGCTGCTCTGCAAGGAGAGCCAGGTGCAGACCCACACATGCTGCCTCGCCCTCTTTGCTGGTGGTCACAGAGGAGACACTGGCAGCACATGGCCAGAGACAGGGGGCCACTTAGTCATGGGCTGGCTGCAAACTGCAGGTGTAACAATTCCCAGGCCTGTCTGATGGAAGCTTACACAGGAATTCCTTTGATCTGTGAAGTTTCAAGACTATCCCTACCTAACCTTCCATGCCTCCCTCTCTCCTGTTCAAAATAACAGACAAAGCCAGGAGTAGGGACTTCCTCCCCTCCACATCTTGGGCTCTGTGAACACTGCCCAAGGTCCAGACATCTGTGGCTCATCTAGACTGTTGTGCAGAGAACCATGACCCAGTAACCTGGAGTATGGAAGATAGCCCAGCAAAAGAGCAGGACTGACCCCAGAATGGCTTAGAACTCCTTCTGATATTCCCTGTTCCCGCCACCTTGTTACCCCTACCTGCCAATCAGTTTTGCATCAATAAACTTTACGTTTCTGGCTTTGCCAGACGAATGAAAGGAGAACGGCGGAAGACTGATCTCTGACCTTGGCACGTAAACAGCCTATGGCTTGCACTTGACAGTTAATAAAGGAAAGGCCCAGCAGTTCTCTGATGCCTTTTTGCCTTAATTAGATTGAGCATTCATAAGCTATAGGGAAATCTTCAATTTGAAGAGAAAGACTCCACAAGACAGGAATTTCCACTCATTCAACCAAACTGTCAGTTTCTCAGTCAGTAATCATGACAATTGTCAAGCACCTGATTACCTGTGGTCAGCTCGGTGCTAACCCTTTTCAAGTCAAGGGAATGCAAGGACTCCCAAAATCCACACCGTGCTCTCCTGGAAGACAGTGTCCAGCCAAGCAGTTCAAGAGCACAAGCTTTTGGTTCAGATAAACGTGAATTTGAATCCTGATTCTGCTAGGTGACCTTTGGCAAGTTATTAAACTTCTCTGCTTTCAGTTTCCTCTTGGGGTTAATGATACTACCAACCGCCAAGGGTTGTTTTCAAGACTAAGTGAGACTCTGCAAAAAGCATTCAGCACAGAGCCAGGCGCTCAGCAGGCACGTCCCAGCATGGTGCCCTTGCCTCACCAGGCCAGCTCTCAGGGACTGACAGGCTCCTTCCCTTCCCCTGGCACCCTGCCAGGCATTGGGGAGCCAATGACATCCACAGTCTCTGCCTTCAATGATATTAAAAGCCTACTGTTGACAATGCCCTTAGTTTCTTCATCTATAAAATGGGGGTAGCAGTGACAGTCCCTAAGAGGATCTAGAAAGAGCATTCGCACAGAAGCCTGCAAACACACCTTGCCTGGGGAAAGGACTATGGCGATATTAGATTCCCACAGCAGCCTATGGCTTGTGGTAAGATGCCACTGCAGCCCTGTGGGCTGTCTTTAATAATAGATATTTTAAAATTCCTGAACCCACTTCATGCTATATTTGCTCACACACGGAGGTTTACTCAGTGTTAATCACATTAATGTGCTGTTTCATTTCACGCTGTGCGATGCCAACTTCAGCGAGAGCCAGGAGAGAGCAGAATTTACTCTCCAAGAGACCTCATACTGTGTTCACTCAAAAGGAGCCTCGAGGCATCGAGAGGCATCGCAGAGCCCCAGCGACCTCCAGGCCACGCCTCACGCCCCCAGGGGGGCCCTGAAGCCTGAAGCAGCCGGCCTTTCAAGTGTTTCTCTGTATATATTGGGTTTTACCCTCAATTAGAAACCTTTTAGGCAAGTGTCTAGTTGTTACTAGCTATCTTTAATTCTTAAATAACCCCAACGCATGCTATTCAGTCAAAGCCTCCCTATCAGGTGTCGAAAAGGGACCCCGAGTGTACAGGAGTTTGGAGGGTCCTTTGAGACCTGCCAGTTCAACCCCCTCATGTTACAGATGGAAAAACTGAGGCTCAGAGGTATAAAGACTTAAATTTTTCCACCATTGGCTCCTTCTTTATGCTGATGACCGAAACACAAAAAACCAAACTTGCCAGTTTTTTTCTTGGCCCTGTGTCCCAATCTACTTGCCCTCCTGGCCCTTGTCAGGAGAGAGCCTCAGTCCCTACTTCGTGAAGAAAACAGAAGTCATCAGACAAGAACATTCACCACCAGTGACCCCGTGTCCCAGCACAGCACTTTGGCACCCCTCACCCCCCAAAGGCTTCCCTCCATGTGTTGGGTGCCACTGCCTGCCCGCCCGCCTCACCCCTTTCTAACGTCACCAATTTCTCCTTTTCTGCGGAAACATTCCTGTCAAGATACACATATGCTCTCATTGTTACAAATTTTGTATAGACTTGTGGGGGTTACCACTTTGTGAGGTATGTCAGTGTCTGATCATTATGTTGTTTTGTACACCTGAAACTCATAATAATAAAAATATTGTATAAAACCCTCCCTTGATCTCACATTCCCCTCCAGCTCCTTTCTGTACCATTTCTCTCCTTGAAAACTATGCTGCTTCCAATTAGTCACTAATTTATTTCTTTCCCAATTCTTTTAGGAAAAATTTAAGCCTACAGCAAAGTTTAAAAAACTTCTGGAATACCGTCCACCTAGATTTTCCAATTAGCATTTTGCCACATTTGCTTTCCCTCTCTCTCTGATAGATAATATATAATATAAATGGAAACATTATATATATATATACATATATATATACATATATATATACATATATATATATATATATATATATATATATATATATATATATATATATATTCAGTTTGTTGTTATTGAACCACTGGAAAGTTTCCAGCATCCTGCTCCTTCACCCTTAAATACTACAATGTATCTCCTAAAAACCAGGAATCCCTCTTACATAACACAGACCATTATCACACACAAGAAACTGGATGGTGATACAATACTATCTAATATAAAGCTCATTTTCAGATTTCCCAATTTGCCCCCAAAATGTCCTTCATAGCTAATTTTAAATCTGATTCCACGCAAGGATGGGGCCCACCCCAATTTAACTTCCAGACCAATCACTCCACCCAGATTGTCCAAGGTCAGCGTAGCTTCATTACCAAATCTAAAGGGTCCCTCTCTGGCCTCAGCAGGTGCTCACACAGGGCTGGGACCCTGGGCCTCCGTGTCACTGCACATTCGGTTTCCTCCCTCCTTCCTTGCTCCTTCCCCTCTGCCAGTCCTCTGAATGTTGGGGACCACAGGCTTTGCACACTGGGCCCCTCCTCTTGAGCTCCCAGGTGGTCTCATTTAGGCCATGGCTTGAACACCAGCTGCATGCTGATGCCACCCACATTTTCAGCATCCAGGGTCCACCAGCCCTGACCCATCTCCCCAACTCTAGACTGAGGTACCCCACTGCCTTCTTCTCAGCATCTCCCTGGGACGTGTCATCAACACCTCAGACTTAACACATCCACCCAGAGGCCTTGATGTCTTCCTTTCTTTCCCATCTCAGTAACAGTATCACCATTACCCACCATCTGTCCTGAGTCCACTCTTCCTTCTCCACACCCCCCGCCCCCACCGCCGGGGCCTGTCTGGACTCCACTTCCTCCCTCTTCATGGCCACTGCTGAAGTCGGGTCCACCGTTAGCTGCCCGGAGACCAAGGAGCCTCCAGACTGCTCTTCACCCCATCCCCACAGTCGTTTCCCAGAAGCACTAACATAGAAAATGTAATCCATGTCGGGTCACTCCCTCTCTTAAAACCCTCCAACAGCTTCTCATTGTTGAGAAAACCTCCCAACACAGCAGGGCTTATGTGGCCCTCATCCGCTGTTCTTTCTGGTGGCCCCATACTGGCCTCCCCTTAGTTCCTTGAATGCTGAGGCTTCCCCCCTCGAAGCTTGGTTTGTACTGGCTTTTGCTGCTGCCTGCAGTGCTCTTACCTTGGGTCTCAGTGGCTGTCCTCTCCTCGGCCTTCATGGCTGCCCTGTCAGCAATGTACTGGGAAGGGCTCTGATTGGCTTAGCTGGTGTCACATGCAGACCCCTGTCCAATCACCTGTGGCCAGAGAGTGGGTCACTGGACAGAAACATGGCTGCCAAGAGCTGCTCTGGGGCCCTCAGGGACTGGAGGTTGGGGGGGAAGGGATGGGTGATGGACCCCCACAAGCTGTCTCTACACCTCTGCTCAGTCTTCAGTGCGCTGGCCTCTTGGCAGTACACAACGTATTGGGAACTGCGCCTTTATTTTTTATTTTTTTCAATAAAAGATTCATTTTTATTTTTCCAATAAAAGATGGTTTGTTTGTTACTTATTACTCTCCCTCCATACCCTCAAAGTTCTTCTTCCTTCTCTTGATTGAGGCATCAATATTCCCCCATGATTAAAGCCAGACATTTCAAGGTTATTCTGTTTCTCTCACCTCCTGCCTACCTCATCTCATACCCATCACCAATCCCATCCACTGTATGGGTGAAGTGTGGCCCGACCCTGCTCTCACCTTTCTCTCCTCACCTCCATACATTGGTTCGTTCTGTGTTGTTGGAACTAGTAGAACCTTCTCCTCACTGTCCTCTCTGCTCTGGTCTATCACTCCCACCCACCCACATGCCCCTTGATCCCCTACGGTTCTCTCTGTCCCAACTGCTGTCAGAGGTAACTTAGACGTCCCTGAAATCATTCCGTCGCCCTTTCTTCAGTTTCTCCACTGGTCTTCTGCTGCCTACAGGATAAAGCCCCAACTCCACAGCATGGCATTTGAGACCTCCACCATCAGTCTGAAGGAACCGACTGGAAGACAATCTAATTCTCACGGGATGCTCGGAGAATGGCTCCACGCACTGTCCTTCTGGAACAGCGGTGATCCTGTCAATTTGCTGTCCTTCCCTGTAAATGGGTCTTTGTGAAATTCTGTTCCCTTGGCCAGACACCATCCCATCCCATCCACCTGGGAAAACTCTTCATCCTCCAAGACCCTACCCGAGGGTTACCTGATCGGTGACATCCTCTCCAAGAAGTCCTGCTCTTCCGTGCTCTAGGAAAATGCTAGTCATAGCAAGAAACATATAAATGGAAATTATTTCCACAAAAATAAATATAAAATGGCTGGATTTAGTTCCTTGATGCCCCGAATGCCACCATTCCAAACTCCTCACCCACTAATGTTTCCCCCAGTTAGACTGCCTGCATGCACTTAGAAAGGAGAGAGGCTTTACACAATTCTTCCCACACATATGGTTCCCTGAGACAGTGAGAGTTGGGCAGATGGGAAAAGTGGAGTGAAGGGTTCACCCACATCTACCTCCATCAATTCTGCCTCTCCATCTGGGAGGCTAATGCCCAGTGAGGGCCTGGCCACTCTGTGACTATCACGGCCCTGGGCACTTATGCTTTCATGGGCTCTTTCCTCCATTAAAAAAAAAAATCTATCTGTTTATCTATCTATCTATCTATCTATCTATCTATCTATCTATCTATCTATCATCTATCTATCTATCTATCATCTATCTATCTATCTATCTATCTATCTATCTATCTATCTATCTATCTAACTATCTATCATCTATGTATCTAAAAAGTACGGTGTTTCCTCGAAAATAAGACCTACCCAGACAATTAGCTCTAATGCGTCTTTTGGAGCAAAAATTAATATAAGACCTGGTCTTATTTTACTATAAGACCAGTCTTATCTAACATAATATAAGACCGGGTCTTTTATTAATTTTTGCTCCAAAAGATGCATTAGAGTTGATTGCCTGGCTAGGTCTTATTTTCAGGAAAACAGGGTAGCTAGTTTTTTTTACAATCTTGGTATAAAAATATACACAATCTAAGCTGCCTTCATTATCATATATTCATGACTGTCATATTCATTTTTTCCTTTTGGATTTATAATAAAATAAATTTAAAACTTTTTCGGGGCTCCGAAAGATATTGTGGGCCCCAGACACTGTCACAATGGAGAAATGTGCCCTGTGCCTAATGGAGAAGCTGACCCTGATTGAGGGCAAAGTTCATTGAAAGCCCAGAGAGCTGACCTCCTCTAGACTGCTCTTTGAGACCTTAGAGAGGAAATGTAGATTAGTGCTTTCTGCTACCATCTTACCAAGATTCACTCAATAACACATGTTGAGTCTTTCCAGGCAAAAATTGCCAAGGTACACACCATTGATACATCTGTTCAATACACAACGGATAACAAAAGTGTGTTTTACACAAACAAACCTTGTAAACACATAATAGCCCAGAGAGGTTGGCATTTGATGCTCTTTGCAAGAAGTTAGGATTGAGTTATGGGGCCACTAGCACTACTGAATTATTATTAATGTTTACATTCAATTTATATGTAGTTAAGGAAACTGAGAATCAGAGGAATTTAGTAACTGGGCCAAGATGACACAGAGAACAAATGAAATGGTGACTCCAGAATTTCAACCCCAGTCTGTACTCTTACGAGTAGCTTTGGACAGACTGAGTTTGAGATACCCAAGGGCTTTCCAGGGAGAGAGATGTCCAGGAGGTACTTAGATAAACTAGTTCAAGGCTTAAGTGAGATCCTTAGCTCATGACACAGATTTGGAAATTATCTGAGTACAACTGGCATCTAAAGATTCAAAATGGATCAGCTCATTCACTCCTTTGCGGTCTCTCGGTACCATCGGGCCCAAGCCAGAGGGCTTCCCTAGAATAGTTTCTGTACCTTTCGACCATCCAGATCCGGCCTCCCTCTTTGGGAAGCCGGGTAGCTTTGTTTCCTTGCTGGTTCTCACTCCCTACTCTTTCCCAGCTATGCCTGGCTTCTGAGAAACATTTAGACATAAATTGCTGTTCACAGACCCTGGCTACCAGGCTTGGAATTTCAGCTTCGGCCCCACCATTTCTCGCTGGATTAGATGACAGAACTTGACTTTCCTTACTTTGATACCAGGTGATCTCTACGGACCCAGCTCCTGGGTGACAGTCTATGACTCACCCACCCAATAAATATTTATTGAGCAACTTCTATGTGCTAGACACCATTAAAAGTACTGAGGACACAACTGTGAGTAAAGTAAACAAAGTCCTGACCCCAAAGAGCTTATAGTCTAGAGGCAGGAGGCAGATACTAAACAAATAACACTGCTATGTGTTTGAGGAAGATAAAGCTGCATAAAGTAGAATGACTGCGGGCATGGAAAGGGTTCTGAGGAATAGTGGCCGTACTGGGGAAGGGTGTGAGCAGGGAAGGACTCTTGGTGGGTGAGGGCTGTTCAAGCTGAGACTCTCATGAGAAGATACTGGCCACGAGAAAATGGGGTGTATGTGGGGCCTTTCCAGCAGGAGCATCAGTCCTGAGGTTGTCCAGGCTTGGGTGTCTAAAAAGCCAGCCTGATGGGAGAGCAGAGAACGGCTTGGAAAGTCAGGAAGAGCCAAAGGTGGGCTGGGGGTCCTATCCTGCATGAGAAGGTCCAATCCAAGGCCGCCAAGGGTTAGCTGACAAGGTGGGAAGGGAAGAATAAAAGTCAAGAGAAGATGCTTCTTCCTAAGGAAGGAGGAGGGAGGAAGGGGCCAGAAAGAAGCAGCAGCGGGACTGGCTACACAATTTGCGGGGCCCTCTTCTTAAAAAATTATTAACAATTTCAGACCAATAGCAGAGCACCAAACTTAGCGTGGGTCCTTCTGAGCATCTGGCGCTGTGTGATTGAACAGGACACACAGCCCATGATGCCGGCCCTGGGTCTGGTGGGGACCCTCAGGAAGATGAGGCAGCCAAATCCAGGTCCTCCCTTCACCCAGGCTGAGCTGAGCCTCAAAGGCAGGGCCCTACCACCGAGGACAGGTGGTGGATTAAAATTTTCTACTTTGATGAAAATGTTGCAGTTTGGACAATGTTGCAAAACCAACACAATTTATGTAGCTTTTTTCGTGGACTTTAGATAGTCGTGTTACACTTCTGATAGTTGCAGTGGTTTCTTTTTCCTTGGGAGATTGCGAGGTGGTGGGGGGTAGGGGAGGGTAGGGGGTGTGGGCAGGAGCCAGTGCCATCTCTCTTCTTCCCTCTCTCCCCCAGGGCAGGCAACAGGGTAAACCTCTGAGCAGGCGTAATGTTTTGCCTTCTGGGCAGACAAGAGTTGGTTGGAGTCAAGAATGTTTAAACCCGTACATTATGTCAAATATCATTTATATCAAACCACCCCTCCTTAATCTTAAGCTAATTACTTTATGATTAACACAGAGTATCTGACCTTGGTAAACCATTTACCCTCCCTGAACCTCAGATTTCCTCATCTGTAAAATGGAGATAATTATACTTCACAGGGGCGCTGAGAGGATTAAATATATGAAAAGCTTTTTACAGAGTATTAAGGTTTAAACAAATACCCATTATACCACAGGTCTGCTCAGCAGCTGCCCCGTTGGTGCGGGGAGCTCGGGACAACCATGGATTGGCAGAAGCCTCTCTTGGTGCCATCTGACTCCTGGACTCTGGTGTATTCTTAACAATCAACTTCTGATCTTACTTCAGTTTCTCAAGCAGCTTCCTTTCCTGGGGAGATCCCCTCGGCTTGTCAGTTACATCTCAGATCACAGGCCAACAATCCTGGTTTACATACCAGACTCCTGTGAGTTGGGCTGGGTCATTTTAATAGTCCCTAGAACCGAGAAGAATCCAGACTCTGGCTGGACTTGAGGGTCAGTAGGAGGCAGGTGATCATTCTGACTCATTTCTTAATACATAGCGCACTGGGTAATACTCTTATGAAGGCATATATTTATGATGTAGTGGTCCCCACGCTCGAGGGTAGAGAGTGTGGGAGTCTACCATGATTCTCACTCAGGCCTTGGCAGTGACTGTTCCTTCTGCCTACGCCTTTCCCCCAGACATCCCATGAGGGGTGTTGCTTCCTCCAGACCTTCTCTGTCCACCTCATCCCAGAGGGTCTTCTCCCGTTCCCCATCACCTCTCTGTGCTTCCTGTCCTGCTCAGTTCATTCTGGCACATGCCCATCTGATACATGTTCTGTGGGTTTGTTGTTGGGATCTCCCCATCCAAATGTTACCTCTGAGAGGTCTGTGACTCTGTTCTGTTCGCTGCTGTTGCCAGGCCTATGGCTGAGAGCGTTTGGCCCGCAATGGGATCTAGCTAGAACTTATAGCATTCTTTTGTTTCCATTGGATTTATTTTTTTAAATACCTTCTGTTCATGACAAGTGATACTATTTTACATGTATAGCAGTGATATAGTTTCCTTTAAAAATACATTTAAGAATGAAAATAATTTTAAAAGATCAAGAAAATAGTGGTGCTACCTGGATGTTGCTAAAGATGAACTGGGGCTGTAAGGAAAGTGACCAGGCTGGGCCCACGGATGTTCACAACACCTGGTCCAGCTCTGTGGGCCTAACTTCCTTTTCACAAAGCTCTATGCTTCTCACTTCCTGCCCCCCCGCCTTAAATACCCTGCATCTTAGCACACAAGCCAGAACGTGCACATGGCTTGCTGGGTCTGCACACGCCAGTGGTGCTGGGTTGCAGCCCATTTTTTCTTTTTCCTTTTCCCAAATAAATCCTTTTTGTTGATGGAATATCTCGTTGAGTGTTCAGTTGACAACGTCAATATTTGGGAAGATGAAACAAAACCAGCGCTCTGTGGATGCCTTTTGGGGACTCTCCCTGGCCTGTAAACCCACTCTGGGAACTGCTTACATCACCCGTAAATGTGCACGTGCGCGCGCGCACACACACACACACACACACACACAGCACGCCGCTATTACTGAAATGTTAAGCCTCCAGAGCTAGCTTATCGTTCCCTCCTACAAGTGCATGGCGGAGTAGACAGAAGGGCCTTAGAGAGCCGAGGGCAGTGGTGGTGAGTACACACTTCCAAGGGCTCTTCTAAGGCCTCTGTACATTTCTGCCCTCGTGGTCCACGACACACGGTCTCCTTCTGCCTCGTTTTCTCATTTAAGCCAGATTGAGCTGCTGATCCTGGCAACCATAACCCTACACACTGTGGTCTTCTGCATTTCAAGGCAGTCGGTGTCCCAGAAGGCGGGGAATACTGCGCAAGGCAGGAAGAAGCTATTTAGTCACTCAGTTCTCATGCATGGTGACCCAGCCATGGGCAGGCGCTGTGCTGCTGTTCTAAGTGTTGAGAATACAAAGTCCCCCCGCCTCCAAGGAACTCTTCATTTAGTGGGTGTCAGCCTTCATCCTCCAATCAATACATGTTGAGTAATGGGAAGCAAGGTTGAAGAGGGTGTGGGGGGCTTAGTGAGAGCAGGGTACGTCACGGCGTTCTCCAGTGCTGACCATCCTCTGGGAGGTGTTTCTCCAACATGCTATTGCTGATTCATGTTTAAAGTACAGCTCTTTCTAAGGATATTTTAAGTTTTAATGGAGAATTCCCAACTCAAAGAAAGGAAGGTGGGCAATGAACGAACGAATGCAATTTGGGGCTCACCTCAGGGTGAAGATGCCACACTTGAGCTTTTGGACAAGGCTTTTCTGGCTACTGTGTCTCAGGGTCCCCCACTGGAGCATGGGATCGGATTGTGGCTATCTGTCCTGTTACTTGGTCACACAGTCCAGTTCATAGACAATGGTGAAGAGACAATGTCCAATCTTGAACCTAGAAATTAATTGAAATAATGTACCATTTCCATGTTTTTACCTGTGAAATTCACCATCAGCACTTCTTCCATTTCTCAAATCATAACCTGCACACTAAATTAAGAAACACACAAAAATCTGTAATGCATCGATGCAGCCGGGCTCTGAAAATAGCAGCTGCAGCCACAAACCAAAGAACAGGCCTTTGTGAACAGAGTGAAAGACGCTGTTTGTCCTGTGCTCATCTTTTAAGCCACGGATAGAACTCCCCACTATTACTAAAGTAGTATACTTAAGCAAAGAGAGGAATCAATTAGAGGAAAGTAGGATGTCTTAGTCCATTAGATTTTCCTTTTCCTACTAAGGTTCCAAGGCCCTAATTTTCCAACCAGAGACCTGATGAATTTACACGGAGGCGGGTAGCAGACCCATGGCAAAATAAAGATTTGACAGCATTAGCAGAGGCCAGGCTCAAGATGAAGCACACAAAATCAGAGATGGGCCCCTTCTGTTGTGTAAGGACCCTTGCTCCCTGCGTGTTGTGTTACCCTGGGGCCCACCTTCAGGAACACGGATCCACTCCAACAGCTCCAGTGCAATTGCTTCAAACTAAACAGGGCCTCATTTTTCAAACAACACTGAATTGATCTCCTCAGACAAATTAACACTACTTAGGAAGATCAGTCAGTTTCAGAAACACTTCTCTATTAGACTCGAATCTAAACCACACAACTTCCTGAGCAGTTTCACACGTGGAGCTCCCTTCCCAGCCAATAGAGCACTTTTTTTTTTGTATTAAAAATATCAAAAGATACCATTCGGAGTCAGACAGATAGTCTAGACAGTCTATATTTTTTTGAGTGGCACCAAGGTCATGCTTTAATCTACCCTGACCACGTTTAATTGTCCTCTGTCCATCATTAGCAATCCTAAGGCTGAAAAAGTATGCAAAATCCCTTAGGGAGTTCAAGTTAGCCTGACTGATAAAAACGTCAGAGAGCTTAGCAGATGGCAAAGAAACGGGAGCAGGGGGCAGGAAAAGGCTCTTTTTTTTTTTTTTTACCTAAGCCCAAAGCCTAAGTCAGGTGCCAGGAAGATGGAATAAAAACTTCCTGTTGCTTTGAAATATCTCGGAGATGCAAAGAAGGTCTTCAGTGGACCACTTGAGTTAATGTGTCTGTTCATTTCAAAAGACAAATGAAATACCATTCCAGTGACTCATTCTTTTCCTTTTAAATATATTCAGTACAATGGAAAAGATGGCAGCTCCCTTCCTCCTTTCCTCCCACCTTTTAAAACTCATTAGGTGAAGCCAAGCTTGGTAATTGCTAGCACAGGGGTAGAGGGATGGATGGTGGTGACCCCATGGGGTTACTGGACCCAGGGCAGGGTGAGGAGGGTATTTGTATGAGGGAGTGGTGGCAACAGGGGCTTGGAATGGGGTGTCAGAGCCCAAGAGGGGTGAGAAGGACATCCATGTGTGAGTGGTGGCAAAAGAATGGCTATGTGTGAGGGAATTGGCCCAATATAATAAGGATCATAGGAGTTGGGATTATTGGAAAAGGAAATTTCAAGTGCAGAGAGAGAATCAAAACGAGAATAAATCCTGTAGTGTTGGATTGGTATCAAAGGTATTAATGTTTTTCAATATATCTAAGTATAGAAATACAGATATAATAAGTATGTGTGTACATATTACTATACACATACATATATATCCCTCAGCTCCATCTGCTTCGGGGGCCTGGGAACAGGAACACCTCGATAGCAAAGGTTTCTAAATACCTTTCTCCACTAAGAGACCAGAACTCCTTGGGGAAAATGGCTGATTCAGACTGGGGCAGAAAAAGTACAAAGTGGGCCTGGATCAATTTGTTTGAAGTGCTCAAAGAACAATGGGTCGCAGTAGCACTGGAAGGGGTTCCCACTGGCCAAATCTGAGACAATACGAGCATCAAAATGACAGTATACAATCACTGAATAAAAATGAAACTCACAAGTCCATATTAAGTAAATGAAGGAGAAAAGAAAGCCTTCCTTATGGAATGCCAACCAATACATGTAGGAGTAGTGGAATTAGAAAACACTACGTGGCTACCATCACAGAAGTGATTCATGAAGTCAAAAAACAGCAAGGGTAAAGGTTGATGAGGAACGGGATATTTACAGTCTCAAAGCACAACCCGACAAAATATTAGTAACTTTTCAGTGGAGAATCCCATCAGACACCTCAATTATGTGATCACGGTCAACATCATTAATAATGGGGTAATTCAAGAGCACGTATCCCAATAGGAAGCAATGGGAGAAGCACAACACGACTTCCAACTTCCTACCAAGAAAAGAACTTGAACCCAATCATGAGGAAACGTCAACAAACCTAATTTGAAGGGCAGTCTGCAAAATATACTGTAATCTTCAAAAGTCAAGATCAAGCAAACAAGCCTGAAACAGATCCTGAAGAGGAAAGGAGAGAGTGAGGGGACAGTGTTGAAGAATAGTGTTATTGAGACATCATCAAAATGGTGGCATGAGGGACATAGCGCCCTATGATCCAGGTGAACTGTTTTAACAGAGGAGAAGCCCGCCTTCCAGGGAATCCCCCCATTGTGTGAGAAGCTGGAATAGTGCAGAGAAAATATAACACTACAGCATGAGAGAGAAAAAAAGACTGTAGATGGAGAGAAAATAAAACACTCTACAAACACGTACTGGAAAACAAAAGAAAGACCTCTTCCTATCAACCTGTTGCAGAACCCACTCCTATAAATGTTGAGGAAGACAAATAATAAATCATTAATTGCCATGAATAACCAAGGCAACAAGACGGCTCAGAAATAAAGTGAAAAGTCTCCAGAAAATGAACTGAAAGATATGGAAATATGTGATTTAAATGACAGAGAATTCAAGATTGCAGTTCTGAAAAAATTCAACGAGATGCAATAAAACACAGAAAGGCAGTTTAATGAACTCAGAAACACAATCAAAGAACATGAACATTTTACCAAAGAGATTGAAATTTTAAAAAAGAACCAAATAGAATTTCTGGAGATTAAGAACTCAATAGAAGAAATTAAGAATGAAATAGCCAGCTTAGGTAGTAGAGTTGACCAGATGCAGGAAAGAATCAGTGACATCGAAGATAAAAACCTGGAAATGACATGGATGGAAGAAGAGACTTGAGACTTAAAAGAAATAAAAGAACTCTACAAGAACTTTCTGACTCCATCAGAAAGAGCAATATAAGAATAACGGACATACCAGAAGGAGAAGAAAGAGAGAAGGGAACAGAGAGTATATTCAAACAAATAATCGATGAGAACCTCCCAGAGTTGTGGAAAGAACTGGATCCTCGAATCAAAGAAGCAAATAGAACACCTAATTACCTCAACCCCAATAGGCCTTCTCCAAGGCACATTGTATTGAAGCTGTCTAAAATCCACGACAATGAAAGAATCCTCAAGGCAGCCAGGGAAAAGAAGATGGTAACCTACAAAAGAAAGCCCATTAGATTATCATCAGATTTCTCAGCAGAAACTCTACAAGCCAGGAGGGAGTGGAACCAAATATTCAAACTATTGAAAGAGAGAAATTATGAGCCAAGAATAATACACCCAGCAAAGACATCCTTTAGATACGAAGGAGGAACAAAGACCTTTCCAGACATACAGAAGATGAGGGAATTTTCTAATACACGACCTGCACTACAAGAAATATTAAAGGAGGCTATTCGACCATCAACAGGGACAATTTGTGGTAACCGAAACATAAAAAGGGGGAAAGTAAAGGCCTGAACCGGAATATGGGAATGGAGAAAGTAGGCTTCCTGAAGAAAATGGAATATTCTAAATATCAAACTTTCTTTTACAGAAACTTAAGGGAAACCACTCAAAAATAAAATCCAGAACTGAAATATATACTGTAATAAAAGAAACAAAGGGAAACATCATAGAATACCACCACATAGAAATAATAGACAACAATAAAAAGGCAAAGAAACAATGGAGACACAGTTTTACCAGAAAACCAAAGATAGAATGATAGGAAATCCTCACATATCAATAATCACCCTAAATGTAAATAGACTGAACTCACCAAAAAAAGGCACAGAGTCGTAGATTGGATCAAAAAACTACACCCAACCATATGCTGTCTCCAATACACATATCTCAGCTACAAGGACAAGCATAGACTCAAAGTGAAACGATGGAAATTGACACTCCAAGCAAATGGTATCCAGAGAAAATCAGGTGTAGCTATACTGATATCAGATGAAACAGACTCCATGGTGAAAAAGGTAACAAGAGACAAAGATGGACAATTCATAATGGTAAAGGGAACTATACAAGAAGACATAACAGTCATCAATATTTATGCCCCCAATCAGGGAGCACCGAAATACACCAAGCAACTACTAACAGAACGAAAGGGAGAAAATGACCAAAACACAATTATACCAGGGGACCTAAATACGTCACTGACAGTTATGGACAGATCATCCAAATAGAAAATAAATAATGAAACAGCAGCCCTAAATGAAACATTAGATGAAATGCACATAATTGACATTTATAGAGCACATCATCCTAAAACATCAGACTATACATTTTTTTCTAGTGTACATGGAACATTCTCAAGGATAGACCATATATTGGGACATAAAACTAACCTCAGCAAATTTAAGAAGATTGAAATCATACCAAGCATATTCTCTGATCACAAGGCTTTGAAATTGGATATCAACCACAAAAAGAAAGCAGAAAAAAACACAAATACATGGAGATTAAGCAACATACTTTTAAAGAACAACCGGGTCAAAGAAATTAGAGAAGAGATCAAAAGATACATAGAAACAAATAAGAATGAAAATACGTCCTACCAAACAAAATTTTTGGGAAGCAGCGAAAGCAGTTTTAAGAGGGAAATTTATATCATTACAGGCCTATCTCAAAAAAGAAGAAAAATCCCAAATAAATAACCTCATGTTTCACCTTAAAGAACTAGAAAAAGAAGAACAAATGAAGCCCAAGGTCAGCAGAAGAAAGGAAATAATAAAAATCAGAGCAGAACTAAATGAAATAGAGAACAAAAAGACAATTGAAAAAATTAATGTGACAAAGAGCTGGTTCTTTGAAAAGATTAACAACATTGACAAACCCATGGCTAGGCTCACTAGGACAAAAAGAGAAAAGACACTAATAAACAAAATCGGAAATGAAAAAGGGGACGTTATCACGGACACCACGGAAATACAAAGGATCATCCAAGAATACTATGAAGGACTATATGCCACCAAATTCAATAACATAGAAGAAATGGACAAGTTCTTAGAAACATATAGCCTTCCTAGGCTGAACCATGAAGAACTGGAAAATCTAAACTGATCACCAGTAACGAAATTGAATCAGTCACCCAAAACCTTCCCAAAAGCAAAAGTCCGGGACCAAATGGCTTCAGTAGTGAATTCTACCAAACCTTCAAAGAGGATCTAATACCAATCCAGCTCAAACTCTTCCAAATAATTGAAGAAGAGACAGTACTCCCCAACTCATTTTATGAGGCCAACATTACCCTGATACCAAACCTGGTAAGGATAACACAAAAAAAGAAAACTACAGACCAATATCTCTGATGAATACAGATGCAAAAATCCTAAACAAAATTCTAGCAAATCGAATGCAACAATGCATTAAAAAGATTATTCATCACGATCAAGTGGGATTCATCCCAGGGGCACAAGGGTGGTTCAACATCCGCAAATCCATCAATGTGATACATCACATAAACAAAATAAAGGACAAAAATCATGATTATATCAATTGATGCAGAAAAAGCATTTGACAAGATACAACATGCATTTATGATTAAAACACTTAACAAAATAGGCATAGAAGGAAAATACCTTAACATAATGAAGGCCATGTATGACAAACCCTCAGCTAATCTCATAATTAACAGTGAAAAACTGAAGCCCTTTGGCTCTACGTTCAGGAACACGACAGGGCTATCCCCTACCACCTCTGCTTTTCAACATAGCGTTGCAAGTCCTCGCCAGAGCAATCAGGCAAGAGAAAGAAATAAAAGGCATCCAAATTGGGAATGAAGAAGTTAAAATGTCACTCTTTACAGATGACATGATGCTATATATAGAAAACCCTAAAGACTCCACCAAAAAGCTATTAGAAACAATCAACGAATACAGTCAAGTTGCCGGCTACAAAATCAATGTTCAAAAGTCCTTTGCAGGGGCTGGCCCGGTGGCTCAGGCGGTTAGAGCTTCATGCTCCTAACTCCGAAGGCTGCGGTTCGATTCCCACATGGGCCAGTGGGCTCTCAACCACAAGGTTGCTGGTTCAACTCGAGTCCTGCAAGGGATGGTGGGCTCTGCTCACTGCAACTAAGATTGAACATGGCACCTTGAGCTGAGCTGCCTCCCGGATGGCTCAGTTGGCTGGAGCGCGTCCTCTCAACCACAAGGTTGACAGTTTAAGTCCTTGAATCCCGCAAGGGATGGTGGGCAGTGACCCCTACAACTAAAAAATTGAACACAGCATCTTGAGCTGAACTGCCGCTGAGCTCCTGGATGGCTCAGTTGGTTGGAATGTGTCCTCTCAACAACAAGGTTGCCGGTTTGACACCCACAAGGGATGGTGGGCTGTGCCCCCTGCAACTAGAAAACAGCAACTGGACCTGGAGCTGAACTGCGCCCTCCACAACTAAGACTGAAAGGACAATTTGACTTGGAAAAATGGCCTGGAACTATATACACTGTTCCCCAATAAAGTCCTGTTCCCCTTCCCCAATAAAACATTTTTTTAAAAAGTCCATTGCATTCCTATATACAATGAAATCTCAGAAAAAAAATCAAAAAATCCAATTCCTTTTGCAATTGCAGCAAAAAGAATAAAATACCTAGGAATAAACTTAACCAAGGATGTGAAAGCCCTACATGCTGAAAACTACAAAACATTTTTAAAAGAAATTGAAGAAGACACAAAGAAATGGAAAGACATCTCGTGCTCATGGATTGGAAGAATCAACATAATTAAAATGGCCATATTACCCAAAGCAATATACAGATTTAATGCAATCCCCATCAAAATCCCAATGGCATTTTTTAAAGAAATAGAACAAAAAAATCATCAGATTTGTTTGGAACCACAAAAGACCCCGAATAGCCAAAGCAATCTTAAGAAAAAAGAACAATACTGGAGGTATCACACTCCCTGACTTTAACTTGTACTACAGGGCAACAATAATCAAAACAGCATGGTATTGGCAAAAAAACAGACATGTAGATCAATGGAATAGAATTGAGAACTCAGAAATAAAATCACATATATATGGACAGATAATTTTTGACAAAGAAGCAAAAAACATATAATTGAGAAAAGACAGCCACTTCAATAAATGGTTTTGGGAGAATTGGAAAGCCACGTGCAAAAGAATGAAACTGGACCGCTATCTGTCACCATGTACCAAAATTAATTCAAAATGGATCAAAGACTTAAGCATAAGACCTGATACAATAAACTGCATAGAAGAAAACATAGGTACTAAACTTATGGACCTTGGGTTCAAAGGGCATTTTATAAATTTGACTCCAAAGGCAAGGGAACTAAAAGCCAAAATAAACGAATGGGACTATATCAAACTTAAACGCTTCTGCACAGCAAAAGAAACCATCGACAAAATAAAGAGGCAACCAACTGAATGGGAGATCTTTGCAAACAGTGCCTCCGATAAGGGGCTAATATCCAAAATATATAAGGAACTCATGCAACTCAACAACAAAAAAACAAACAACCCAATTGAAAAATGGGTAGAGGAACTGAAGAGACATTTCTCCGAAGAGGACATACAAATGGCAAATAGACATGAAAAAATGCTCAAGATCACTAATCATCAGAGAAATGCAAATAAAAACCACAATGCGATATCACCTCACCCCAGTCAGAATGGCTATCATCAAGACAAATAGTAACAAGTGTTGGAGAGGCTGTGGAGAAAAAGGAACCCTCATACACTGTTGGTGGGAATGCAGACTGGTGCAGCCGTTATGGAAGGCAGTGTGCAGGTTCCTCAAAAAATTACGAATAGAATTACCATATGACCCAGCAATCCCTATCCTGGGTATCTATCCAAAAAATCTGAAAACATTTATCCATAAAGACACGTGTACTCCAATGTTCACTGCAGCTTTGTTTACGGTGGCCAAGACATGGAAACAACCAAAATGTCCTTCGATAGATGAATGGATAAAGAAGTTGTGGTATATATATATATACACAATGGAATACTATTGGGCGCTATAAAAAGAGGAAATAGGACCATTTGTGACAACATGGATGGATCTTGAGATTATAATGCTAAGTGAAATAAGTCAGACAAGAAAAAGCAGAGAACCAAATGATTTCACTGATATGTGGTATATAAACCAAAAACAACAAAAGAACAAGACAAACAAATGAGAAACAAAAACTCATAGACACAGACAATAGTTTAGTAGTTACCAGAAGGTAAGGGGGGAGGGGAGTGGTAGATGAGGGTAAGGGGGATCAAAATATATGGTGATGGAAGGAGAACTGACTCTGGGTGGTGAACACACAATGGGATTTATAGATGATGTAATACAAATTGTACGCCTTAAATCTATGTAATTTTACTAACAATTGTCACCCCAATAAACTTTAATTAAAAAAAAAAAAAAAGAAAACAAGCCTAAGTATTGTTCCAGACTGAAGGAGGCTGAGACATGGCTACTAAATGCAATAAAATGGCTTTTTTTCCCCCAGTGATAAAGGATATCTTGGGACCATTGGGAAAACTTGGTTATCTGTGCATGGCAGTGTTTACATGTAAATTTCTACATCTGATGAATTTATTTCATGATATAGAAGAATATTCTATACCATAAATTATACATTAAAATATGTAGGAGTGTTGGAACATCACCTTGCAATTTACTCTCAAAAATGATTACAAAAAAAAAAAACTTGACTATTCTGGTAATATACTTTTCTTTAAGTTTGGAATTATTTTTAAAAACTGCTTATGTCTTTTCACATATGTAACTAAAATACTGAAACTGTTATGAAAATATCTAAGTTTAAGTTGAAAATCCAAAAAGTAGGAATGAAGAATTGCAATTATTTACTTGATAAAATTAAGAATACAGCATATAACTTATGGACCATCAAGAGAGAAACGTATAAAAGTGGTAACTGAAAAAAAGCAGAACATTAATACAGATGATCACATTCAGAAATGAAGTGACGTGGCTAAAATGAAGTCCTCTCAATTCCTTTTGTCTCAAACATCGAAGGGCCCAATCAAAAAATAAGACAACTTTGCTAAAAGTGAAGATCCTTTTACTTTTTAGACACAGGTTACTTAGAGGAAGAAAAATACTTAATGTACCATGGGACCACGTGTTTGAAATCCCAAATACTTTAATAAAACTTACAGTAAAATGACTATCATATCACATGACACTTTCACATGAAAATAAACCCTTGATATCTTCTAATTTCCTAAGTCCCATGAATATTTCAGTTATTGAGATAAATTACAAAATAGCAAGATTGTTTGAGATCTCAAAGTAAGAAAAAACTTGAGAAAAGTATGTATTAAAGGGCTTCACAAATAGGAAGCACAAGTGTTAGAATCTTGATGAAAAATAAGTTTTCCTAGGTTCAAGGCTCAAATTTACTTGAACCATTGAACTGCTGTCCAACACCAACAAGACACCACTTGTGGATATTCTTTTAAAAATGCCTGGTGAGCTCCCACCAGGTCAGGAGCCAGTGCTGGATGGGAGAGGCTTGCGGTATTTGCACTGAATCCAAACTCGGTACATTGTCAGCTGCTTCCCTCGGTTCACTTGCAATCGGCGATCCACCAGGTTCTGAACCTTTTTCAGCCCAGCAGTAGTGAAAAGTGTGTCCAGTTCATCTAGTTTGGAAGAGAGACGTTTATGTATTTCCTCCCGAGGAAAATGCATAGTGTCTACCACTTCCTATGTTAAATGGAGCTCCTAGAGATTGCTGTCATTATTCACATAGTTAAGTGGCTTCAGTGGGGCTGTTTAGTTATAGAGGCAGCAGCGGCTCCGTAACAGCAAGTTCATGTTTAGGTAGCAGAAGCCAAACCATCTGGGAACGGCAGCCTGCAAGAGGGAGAGCTCCCCTAAGACTCTGCTGAGAGGGAGGAATTTTTACAAGGGCTCTATGGACACGTTAAAATAACATGTAAAGACCTATATGTATATCGGGGGTGCCAAAAAATGTATACAAGAGGACACGTTGGTCAATGTTGCTCAAGCAGTAGTTCGCCGTGATCAGAAGTGTCTGGATGCTGATGGGAACCACTTTGAGCACCTCTTGTAACTGCAGAAGTCAAAGGTAACTTATATTCTTTTGTTACCGGTATATATTAAATATTACAATTTTAATACTGTTTTGCTTTCTTAAAATGTGTATACATTTTTTTGGCACCCTTTGTATATGTCAAAGCCATTTTTTTTTAAGGGGAGAGGTTCCATCACTTTAGCCAAAGGCTCAAAAATGTATGTGATGTGACAAAGGGCCCAAGAATGGAGAAAACTGCAGCCGGGCAAGCAGCCGAGAGCAGTTCTAGGTGATACCCGGACCCAGTGAACAGTGAGTGCACCCTAACTCAGGGGCACGTGAGGCACAACCCCGCTTAGAGTATAAACAGCTGCACTGGATCTTGTGAAACAGGCTGGTTTCCTCCCGTTTTGGACAAAGCGACAGAGAGGAAGAGCAACAGCAGAAGAGCAAGGTGGAGGACTCAGTACGTACAAGCTGAGCCCACCTGGAGAACAGCGAGCAGTTCAGGTTGGCTGTGGGGGGGGGGGGGGAGGAAGGGCAGGAAAGGGTGCAAAAGATAGGAGGGCCAGATGACTTTGCTTCTGAAAATACACTGAGGAACATTTACTACGGTACTTTGGGAATGCTAGCATAAAGATGAATGTTTTCATACCTTGTGTAAAGAAGTAAACTCTGGTGCCATCACCTCTCACATAGAAATTTTCAGACAGACACTGACCTGCAGAGTGATGTGGTAAAAATCAGGGAAACATTACAGCACGTCTTTGAATTTCATCACATATCAAATGTCAATCAAATGTACAACACATATCAACTTTTTGGACAGAGAACAGAATTCTTTCTTGGTTATACTTGGTACTTGGAAGAGATCTACAATTTCTCTTATAAAAGGATTGGAGCTTTGCAGAAGAGCAGCCCAAGGGGAATACTCAAACCACAGTGCTAGATTCTGAGCCCCCTGTTCTAGAGTTCTATTTGATGCTGGAACAGGTTGTGTTTGTCTCCTTTTCCTGATTAAACAAATACCACATACTCTTTGTTAAAAAAAAAAAAAAAAAAGAAAAAGAAAAAAAAGAGAAAGGAAAATCAAGCAGTATAGCCAAGTTTAAGGAAAGGAAATAAGAATAAGACAGCCACCAATATGATTTTGGTGACTGTCCTTTAGCATGTCTGTCCATGTGTCTACACACATTCATAAATAACACAGTTTTTATCCTGGACACTCTCTTCCCTTCTGTTGCTAAGCCCCTGACTTTATGCCAATTTAACACCCTGGTGTGTAATCCTTCACCTTGTGAATGTCAATATAATATCACTTGCTTTACTTACTTGTGTATTTCTCCCCAGCCACTATTAAACATGGGATCAAGTTTAAAATACTCATCTGCACAGTTTTTCTCACTTGGTAATACAAAGCCCCTTCTGCCCCCTACACCAGTGGTATGGGGTCTACCTCACGTGGCAGGCACAACACAACAGTCCCCTATCCAGAGACATTCACTTTGTTTCTAAGACTTTGCTCATGCATATGTTATGGGCTGGTTCTTGAAGAATTCCCAAAAGGACTGTTGGATAGATAATACAGGGTGCTTTTAAAAAACGCCGTAACAATTCATGTTTCTACCGGTAATGAAAGAGCATATTATCTTTCTTTAAATTGGCCAGTAATAGGTTTAAGAACTGGTATCTCATTGTAATTGTTGTTTCCTTGAACTTTCGTTTTTGGCCATTTGGATATGTTCTGTGAATCAACTCTAAAATATTCCTTCCGTTTTTTGGGTGGGTCACTGATCTTTTCTTTATCAATTTGCCAACAGCTCCTTGAAGAACACAGATATTGTCTTTATCTGCTCTATGCACCAAAAATATTTGTCTTGTAACTTAGTAATGGTATCTTTTGCCATACCACATTTAAAATTATTTATGTAATCAAATATCTTTTTTTTAAAAAAACATCTCTTCTAAAAGTAGCCATATTGGTTAAAAAAGACATCCTTAATATCTAGATTATACAAGTCTTCAAAAACAGGCCACCCTTGCCATGCATCAAGTGGCTTTAAACATGGAACTGTAATTCTAGAGTCTCTGTGCTGTTCTACTAATTAGAATGTCTGTTCTGATGGCAAAACCAGTTTGATTATAGTAGCAAAATACCTTTTTTAAACCGAAGCTGGGCCATGTCATAGCGACCATAATCTCGCAGAAGCATCATCCCTCCAGGCTTCAGAAGCCTGCTCAGCCTGTTGAGTGCCTTCTGCATCCTGTGGGGCGACAGGGAACGAAGTTCAGGCCTGTTTAAAAACAGGGTTCCTTTTCCTTTTCGCATATCCCAAAAAGCCCATGGACTTCCTTACCCTGCAAGCTTAGATCCTCTGCCCTTGTTTCATTAGAGTGGGAGCACACACCCAAACTTCTGACGTGCTTCCTGCTGCCTGATCACCACTGTGGCTTCGACCCACAGCCTTTGGTATGAAGAGGCCTGAGGATAACCTAGTTCTGCCTTCCGGCTCCATGGTAGGGGAAGAGACACACTCTCCTCCTCCTGGGAGGTTTACTTCCTCCTCCTGATGGGATCACCTCCTGGGGAAGCCATCCCTGCCCCATGCTCCCATGACTCTCTGATGGGAGCCCTGAACACCCCGATGCGGGACTGCTAGCTGACTCGTCTGCATGCGCGAGGCCCAAGCTCTTTGAATGCAGACTTGAACTTTCCATTTGTTAACTAAAGCCGGAACCTCAAGAACTTACACTTTACATGGTGACAGTCAGTATGCAAATGAGTGACTATGGGTGGAGTACATTTCCTACGACACTTTCCATATCAAGGGTTGGTGCAGGTTTTATCTTTACTAACCTCATAAGTATAAATGCTACAAATTTACAAAAAAAATTTGAAAGTCTACTTAAACACTGAATGAATTTTTTTTTTAATTTTATTGGGGAATATTGGGGAACAGTGTGTTTCTCCAGGACCCATCAGCCCCAAGTCGTTGTCCTTCAACCTAATTGTGGAGGGCGCAGCTCAGCCCCAAGTCCAGTCACCGTTTTCAATCTTTAGTTGCAGAGGGCGCAGCTCGCTGGCCCATGTGGGAATCTAACTGGCAACCCTGTTGTTCAGAGTCCGCGCTCTAACCAACTGAGCCATCGGGCTGCCCCTGAATAATGAATTTTTAATTTTAATGCTTTGTTTCAGTCCATGTAACTTTTTAGAAGTTTGTACCATTTAAGCTTCTGTGGTTATTAATGTTTAGAACCATGCCCGGCTTTGGGGCCACTCTCCGTCTGCCTTTATTGTACACTCACAATATCTCTGTCAGGTCAGATGACTCAGTGCTGTTCTAGAGGAAATGTGGGCTAGAGAAAATCAATCGCTCTCCTGGGTCTCCAACCAACACTGCTTCCTCGAGATAGTATTTCGCCAGGACGACAGGTTACCTATGCCTATGAGGCTTTAACAGTATCTTCTAGGGTAGAGCAATTGAATTTTTTTCTTACCTAAACTTGATTTTATGGAATTCTACTGTACTTCATTTTTCCTCAGAACTTAGGCATCAGAGAACACCTGAGTTAATAAGATTCACTGTAAATTTTGCACTGTTAATAAGCTTGATTTAAAGCATTTAAAAAGGCCAATAATGAGACATTATCTAACAGCAGTGGTACGCACCGTTCTAAAACAGTGCTATGCAATTATCAACAGGGAAATTTCTTCACATATCCATTAAAGACTGCTCCACTATTCTGCAGGGATATTAAACCACAAAAATAAGGAGAACTGACCACTGCAGTCAACAAGCAGAGGTGTAAAGACTGAAACAAAGTCTGACTTCAAGACAAATTTAGGAAAATGGCTGAGACACTTATATCACTTTGGATGGAGTAGCTTCTTCCTGTCTATCAGAACATCCTTTTTATTTAGGGCCCAACTCTGATATCAAGGTCCCTGACCAAAGCTGTATTTTTGTGACACTACTGGTTAAGGATCTAAAACTTACTTGTCTGGAACAATTGCTGAAAGAACAAATATGAGGATGATGACATCAAGACTATTGCTAGGAAGTGGGTAACTCTTATCTTCACTGCACAAATCATGAACAAAGGCAAAACACCGAGAAGGATCATATGCTGAATTTGTCTGCAGACAGTTGGGAGAGAGAGATACACGGGTTAGAAAATGTTCACAAAGCCTCTAGGAAAGCTAATTTTGCTTTAAGTGTAATTGCAGTTCCTTCCCTCGGAGGGATAGACCTCTAATCATTAAGGCACACGTTCTCACTCAGAGGCTAAGAATCGAACAATTCTAGTGAAGAGCCTGTGGAATCTAACTGGTGCTTTTAAAATGGAATGTTTGATTCCCCTGCTTTTCCTCTAATTCTGATACAGAGACTTAGATTTGAGGACTAGAAAATGATCAGGAAGATAAGTGACCAAAAGGGAAAAGAAAAACCTAAGGAGAGAGCCAAAACATATTGAAAAAACATGATTTAAAACAACTCCCAATCCAACTATAGCATATTACACAGATCATAGAATTCTCCAGGAAAGTCTATTTCTCTAAATGTGGAAAATTTAACATATTATAACAGACATATTTTAGGGTAACGTCCCTTTCCACATCTTCCCTTGCCATCTCTTCTCCAAAAATGTAACTTTGTTCCTCACTGGCCACAGCTAATTCAAGAAGAACAAGTAGATTATCAGTTGGGCCGAGAGAAGCAAGCATGTCTGTGCCACATGCAAACCCAGGAAAAACCTACTACAAAAAGCTAGCCTGAAAAGAGAGAACAAATAGAAACAGGAAATGAGCACTGGACAATGAGTAAGACACCATGAACTTGAGGAAGGTGCTGTGACAGAAAGAGGGGGTGACAACACCTCACTGGCCAGCCAACTCACCTCGGGTCTCTGACACCTTTTCAGGGCTGACTACTTTACACTCTTGGGATTCTATGCATTCCACTTTATTGGCTGAGTTTGTCTAGATGTTTCTGTAACTTGTAACTCAAAAAACCCTGACTGAAAAAAATCATCTCATTTCAAGCTTAAAAAAAAAAAAGTTTGGAGCGGTCAAGAGAACTGCCCAAAATTCTACAGCTGGCAAGTGGCACATTCTGTATAATGCTTGGCCCTTTCCTCTACCCCAGGCTGTTTCAGTAATCTTCTGCTTTCAGACCACAGTACAATTAAGAAAATAGAGACCTTGGTTTTTAGGAGATCCCTTTCCTTTAATCTGTGAAAATCACTGATAGGAGCTACTGCACTTACCCGGACAAGTTCTATAGCTGCGGAAGAAAAATCACAACAGTAAACAAAGAGTCCCGGGTCACTGAGTGGGCAGAAAAAACAGAATTACATTACAACTGGATTATGTCTCTTCTATTTCCTGTGTAGCAGAGTTAAAATATCAAAGACACCTTATATCAACAATGTAACATAGGTTTTAAACCTTACTAATTTCCCGATGACAAAGGTAACTTACAAATCAAATTAAATCAAAACAATCCATAAATGGATAATGTAGAAATCTAAATCTCCCATAGTCCACGGTTTCCAATTAACCACTGTTATATTGATGAAGTTAAGACTTTTGGTAAACAACAACTTCCTCCTTTTCTCCTCTTTGCTGTCATGTAGTTTAACCTCGTAACATACTTACTTGTTAGTTTGCAAAATTGGAAAGACTGTGTTTCCCACACCACAACCAACCTGCAGACAGAAATAAACTGTTAATCACAGAATTAAACACAAAGAATTAATTCCCTGAAGCTAGACAAATAATTAACAATAATCTTGCCTAACTGTGTTATTAGGGAAGATGTAGTGATCAGAGCTAAACAGTACCCATGACTTTCTCTGACCTTGACCTCAGGAACTCTTAAAAAGGTAGCCATAAAAGACAAGAGCATGGGCTTTTATTAGCAGAAGAGAGCTGGTCTGGAAAAAAGGGCATGGGTTGCTTTTACTTTTTGAGTTCTAGCAAATCATCCCATAGATGAAATAATTTCTTACTGAAAACCACCATATCATAGAAAAATGTTTTCAATAGACTGAGCTGAAAAATTCATGAAAAGGGAACTATGGTTAAACTGTCCTAATACAGTGCTGGGTGTGATAATAATAAAAACAATGCCATTTACTGAGGGCTTACTATGTGCCAGGTACTATTCTTCGCCATTTTACACACACTATCTCAATTAATCCTCATAAAAACTATGAGGGAGTGGGAGTAGGAGTGGGAGGGGATTGGGAGGGAGAGGGAGAGAGAGAGAGGCAGAAGTCCTGTTCTGCTTGGGGAGGGTAAGGGACTAGTGCAAAGTCATGCCATAGGACTCAATTCTAAGGCTAATCAGCTTCCAGTGGAGTGTGTAGTCACCATTTGTGAGTTTACATTCTAGTCCCCACCTAGATAGGTCTAACCTTGCCTCTTCGATACCGTCTAAACTCAGAGACAAGAATTCTCCACACCCGAGAAGCAGACACCATCCCAACTAACCTTTCCAGTTTATAACTATTAGAAGAGAAATAACAGAAGTTGTCTTGTAACCTGGGACTCTTTTCCAGATGGCAGGTATAGCACAACCTGCAACTTTCAGATGCAATATGATATGCCCAGATAGCACCTTGGGTGATCGATCTTGTTTGTCATGACCACCAGGTATCTCTACATTTAAGGAATTGCATTAATTCATAAATGGAGATGATTCCAGGCCAACATGAGGGTCAAGTCTAGTCAGCTTCATCAGACAGAAGTTACTTTGTGGTCAGCCGCTCTATGCTGACCATGTGCACAATATATTATTGTAACAACTTCACTAACCCCTTCACTAACAGGACAATAAAGGGAGGTTACCTCAAGTATTCGGTAGGTGGCTGAGGATCCAGGAAACTCATCTGCACAGATTTCCAGGTGACCGAGTTTCTGAGTTACATTCTCTTCTACAGGAAGGGTCTGTGTTTTATGTCCAAGGCTGTTTGAAGAACACTTGTGCTGATCTATTATTAAATCAGGTCCATCCTCACTCCTCCTACATCCAAGAACTTCACTCCTCTTGTTCTCTGTGTGCAAATCTGCCGAATGATTTTGGTTTTGGCTAGGTGCCAGCTCCGGGAATTCAGTAAAAAGCCAATGTCTGTCCTTGAAAAATCCATTTTCATGGATTTTGTAGAAGTCGTTCCAGTATTTGTGGGCATTGATTTCATAATCAACTGTAAATATTTAAGAAAAAAATTTAAGAACCATCTCTCAATATTTTATTTGTATCTAATATGAGTTATACTGCTTCACTGAATGTCATTTTATACTAAAAGTATCCTCAAGTAGAGCCATAGCCTCAGAGCTGGGTATCATTTAGTCCTATCACCTATCACTTGAATTCCCTCTACAGCCTGTCCTTCCACGGAGTCCAACTTCTGCCAAGAACTTACTGTTAATTCTTTTCCCACATCTTTGGATGACTCTTAAAATTCTAATGTTAAGCAACAAATCTGTCTAATCACTCCTGGTCAAAAGATTCTATCATTTCTCAGGACCATACAGAATAACTCTTTTGTGTTTGAGGGCAGTTATTTTCCCCTCTAAATCTTCGCTTTTATAAGCTAAATGTCCCAGGTTCTTCAGTCGTTCCCCAGGTAAATGCAATGGTTCCGATACAGGCAGCTTTTCTTTATATATGTTCCTCTGTCTGTGGTTCTTTATAGTGTGTGGAGCCCAGAAATAAATTCTACTACTTATAGATGCTAAAAACAGAAAGGTTAAAAGGAAAATAGAAAATGCTGATGAGGAAAAAATGTCTTTAGATGAGAAGAGTTTTGACAATAGAGGACAGGGATACCAAAGAAGTGTGAACTGTTTAAAAGAAAGCTGTTGTTTAAGGTGATCAAGGTAGTCCTAGATTTTAGTTTTCTGTGTTTTTTTTTTTTTACCAATATAGGACCTTGACTAGTGTAGTACAAAGAAAAACCTAAGAAATTGGATTTTAGTTTCACCACTGCTACTACTAACTAACTGCTTACCTCTGGGCAAGGCACTTAATGTCCTGTGATCCAAGTTTCTTTAACTGTAAAAAGAGGATATTGGACTACATGATTTTCAAAATCCCTTTCAACTTTAACTTGCTTTGATCTAGTCTCTGTCAAACTTTGTAGGGTAAATATTTTGTAACTAAAATGTTCTAACTGTATAAAACTCTTTTCAGAGATTACTACTCGCCAGTTTCTAGTCCCACCTTCAACTGTCTCTTAGAACATGACATAAGCCCAACTAGTTCTAGTTTTAGTATCTAGGGATATTTCGCAGTGAAATGATCCGCCTCTCTAGAAGTGGCCTCTTTTTCTTTGGCCAGACTTACCTCCATTCTGCTTCATCCATCTTTCCTTCGCAGAAGCCCTAAATCCTCATAGCCATTACACAAGGCAAAGACACACAATTCACCAGTCATTAGCCCCTCCTCCAACAACATTTAGGATCTGACCACTAAGATTAACTTCAAAGGCAACATTTCCATAGGCAAAGTGTTAACATGTAAAAAGCATATCCTCTAAGACAATGTGTGGCGGTTGCCATAGGCCAACCATATGAATAGGGATCTAGTTAACATAACTGAAAACCAGAAAATATTGTCAACCCAAACCCAAACACCCTTTTATGCCCTAACAACATTTTCCGGGGTAGCCCTTTTCCATCCATGCACATCCCCTCCCCGTCCCGTTCTACCCCCGAGTTTGGTATCAGTCCAGTAAAAAAGGCTCTTGGTGGCCTCGGTTCTCTGGCCTCCGGGACAGCGCGTCCAGCGGTTGGGCCGGCTGTGGATACCGCTGAGGCCCCCTCGCCTCCGGGGCGCACCTTGCTTCTCCTGGCACACCCGCTGGGTACTGTTCTCGCTGACTTTCTTCTCGGCTGCCGCGGCCTGCTCTTCTGACCACTCCACATTGTCCCTGGAAAAACCAAACGGGATGCTTAAGGGCCTCACGTTCCAGCTGCGGGCAGGGTGAGTGGCTGGCCCCGAAGCACCTCTCCCGTGCGGGCAGAGCGCCTTGAGCAGGGCAACGGGACAGAGGGCGAGCCGCAGGCTGGGGGAGGGAAAGGGTGTTTACCAAGCATTGTGGTGGAAGACACGCGCCGGGTCGCTCAGGAACCGGCCTCCAAACTGCTGCCTCTTTCCTCCGGGCACCGCGGGCGTGCCTTCATGGCAGGAGCCCGCCATGACACCGGAGCCGGAAATGCCTACCTTTCCGTAATGCGAGCACTTCCGGCGGGCCACGCCCCCCTCCGGAAGGCTCGGGGTCTGGGCGGGAAAAGACCGCGGCGGGGCGGGGCGGGGCGGGGCGCGGCGGGGCGGGGCCAGTGCCCTGGTGGGTCTCGAGCTCCGCCGGGTGCGGCGGGCTCTGAGTTGGGGGGGGGGCTCCCTGGGGAAGCGGGGCGCCGGCAGAATTCCGCGCCGGAGTCGTTGTTCCTTGAGCGGGCGCTGGTGGACGTGCACGCCGGCCAGAAAGTGCGAGATGTTTCACTTGAGCCGCCTTTCAGTGCTGGGTTCCTCCAGCAGGTTCCCCCGTTTCCCTCAAGTTGTAAGCCAGGAAACATCTTGGATCGCTTTTAGAATTGAGGGTTCTTCATTCAGCTCCACTGTAGAGCTGACGGCCAGAAGAATTTAGGGAGGTAACACGCCCGGTTAGGAAACAGGGCAATTTTCTAGCTTTCCCTAGTCAGCTTTTCATCGTGTGAAAAGCTATGATATGTATTTTAAATTACATATATATAATTATATCATATATATATATATCTTCACACTATTTTTCTGGGGGGAGGGGAGGATATGAAATGAATTCGGAGAACACGAAGTTTATTCTGTGAGATCCAATGGAATAACAAGGACAAGTCTATAAAAGATGTGTAACCTACCCTTTTGAATTATCCACACCTGAGCTTGTTCTCACAATCAAGATTGTGACACATACGCACAGTTTGTTATATCAATACATTTCAGCCTTACATTTTTATTTCGATAGTTACTGCAAACTGAATCTCACAAGAATCTGGAAGGAAGTATGCTGTCAACACAAGAAGGTTAGTTAAGAAGACTCCCAGGAGAAGAGGGATGACTACCATTTGGAAAAAGAGAAGAAAAGGGTTAATTAACTGAGTAGTGCAGTACTAGACTTAGCACGCTGAGCACCAGTGATCATTTACTCCCTTGCAGATTCTTTCCGGAGGCAAAACTAAGGGGAGCAAAAAGAAATTCTATCCCTTTCCCACCAAAGCAACGGGAACAATCCCCAAACCCTCTCTAATCACAAAGAAAAATACACGAGTGAATCAAAAAGATAGTAGTTCAAATAAAGAACTTGTACTTTATTTGAAGACAGAATACTTTCGCCATTGTCATGGTCTTCTGAAACACTTTGAACAAAACCTCCTTTCCAAATAACGAGTACAAGGATTTCTATCTTTTCTCAAAGCCAGCTGTTTGCAGGTATGGTGGTTGATTTATGTTTACTCTTGGCATCTTGTTCTCTCATCTACAGACTTTTTTCCTCCCCACACCAAAAGCTGTACGTGTTCCCAAATCAGCAGTCCCACTGTGTATTTTCTTGTGAAGAGCTCACTCTGTCTTCGCTTGAAGGTACTTATGTTCGTTCCAATTGAGTTATTTAAGATGTCAAACAACTTGGGCCTTGTTTATGAAATCTCATAAAGTATCCTAAACTTAACTTTTATACAATTACCTTTGGTTGACCTGTACAACTCATTTTTCTTCATCTTTTAAAGCACCTAGAATAATTTTTCAGAAGAAATTTGGAAGACACGGCTGTGAGTCCTCTGAGGTATCAAACTTTATATGGACTTCAGCCGGCACTGCATTTCAGAGGAGCTAAGGGTCCCTCTGCTGGTGAGTAGTGAGAACTCTTCTAGTTCAGTGGGTGGCATGGGTTCAAAGGATGTAAAGGTTAAAAACTCTGAGTCTGGATTATTGCTTTGGGTGTCAACCCCGGACACGGGTAGTTAATTACTTTTCTTTCAGTTCCAATCAGTGGAAATTATGGTCTGTGTAAGCATGGGTTCTGGAACTGAATGCCGGGGAAGGCACCCTGGTGTCCTAATTTTCTCTGGTTAATGTTTCGCAGAAACTGGACAGCATTTTTAACAGCCCTAGATAATTGAATAAGCTGGTTTAGCAACTCTAATTTTAAAACAACTTTTCTGTTTTTTGTTTGTTTGTTTGTTTGTTTTTGTTTTGTTTTGTTTTTCTTATTGCAACAGAAAGATGTGTTTATCGTAGAACCTTTGGAAGATATAGGTAAGACAAGAAAATACCCCCATCCTATTCTTAATTTAACCCATTAAATACTTTGGTTTATATCCTTCCAGTCTTTTTTTCTAATTTATTTATAGAAATAATTTTTAAGTTAAAGTATATTCAGAACAAACTGTTTTGTGCCCCCCTTTCTACAGCTTCACTGAGGTATAATTTACATACAATTAAATCCATCCATTTTAAGTATACAGTTTGATGAGTTTTCATAAAAATCTATTTGTGCAACCACCATCATAATTAAATTTTAGAACTAACCCATAAAGTTCTCTCATGCCTCTTAGCATTTGTAGCCTGCTTATAAACTTAATAGCTTGTGAATATCATTCTTTTGTTTGAAATATTCTTTTACATCACTTTAATGACTGTTTTATATAGCTGTATCTTGATTTATTAGACATTTAGGGTTCTTTAAGCTTCTTACTTAAAAATTCAACATGATAAACATCTTTATAACGAAAGCATTTTGTACATTCATGATTATTTCTTTGGAAATAATTTCTAGAAGTGGAAGTACTGAGTCAGTGGTTATAATTAGCTCCATTACTAAATTCTGTGAGGTCTGAGTATTTTATGTTTGTTCACTGTTATATGAGGTCAAACAATTAAGTTCACGAACTCATCCTATAAAAAGGGCTATACATCTCATTGCTGAATAATCACTACCATCACCTTCGAAGTATCCCCCTTGGGAAGCTATGCACCGATGCCAGCACCTAGTCCACTTTTCAAAGCAGTTGTGGAACTCTTTTTCTGGAATGGCCATCAGAGCTGTCGTATTACCTTGATGTCCTGAATGTCATCAAAATGTCTTCCTTTCAATATTTTCTTTACCTTCAAGTAAAGAAAGAAGTCACTGGGGGCCAGATCAGGTGAGTAGGGAGGGTGTTCCCATACAGTTATTTGTTTACTGGCTAAAAACTCCCTCACAGACAGTGCTGTGTGAGCTGGTGCATTGTTGAGAAAAGATCGGGTCATCTTTTTTACACAGCCTTTTCAGCACTTTCAAATGGTTAACTGTTTGTCCACATGGTACAAATTCACAATGAATAATCCCTCTGATATCAAAAAAGATTAGCAACATCGTTGCAACAAGTTCACGAACTTGATTGTCACATTTCGTGTATCCAGATCCTAGAACAGGGTCTAGCACACAGTATGCAACTCAGTAAATAATTGGCGAATGAATGGCTGAGACTTGTTGCTATAGTGTATTCAATCAGAAAATGCCAATTTATACTATCACCAACAATGTGTGACAATTTAATAGAAATATTGTATTACTGTACATTTTCCAGGACAGGTCTACTTCAAAATATTCTGTTTTATTATCCTATTGATCCAAGCAAATAGCCCAGGAATTCTAATATTTGGCATCTAAATTTTATCTCTTAGATTGCTTGTTACACTTGCAGCCATACCAAAAAGAAAAAATATTTTGTCAAACCATAAATCTTGTCTTTAGGTTAGAAAACACAGTCACTTATCTATAAAGTTATTTCTTTTTCCCAACGTCATAATATTATGAAGAGTGGCAAATAGACGGTTTTGAATATTCAAGGTAACACAAAATTACTTTAAGACTTCTCATTAAACAGTTTTGGAAACCTTCACTATCTTCATTGCTTTTTCCTGGAATGTTATAATTTTACATTTACAAGCCACTGTCCCCATCAATATGGAACATGTCTTTTCCTTTTTCTAAAATGAATAAAAATAGATGTGTACTTAAACATGATTAAAATAGTAAGTTTTATGTATATATTCCACCCAATTTATAACATAATGGTAGTTATACATGTGCTTTTTAATTAAATGCATTAAAGAACAAATGTAATGGATGAGATCAGCTATTTTTAAGAGTATTCCAAGAGAGTGGTCTGAAGATGTGATGTGAAGATTGGTCTGAAGGAGCCTTAGGAGCAGTCAAATTTAATCAGGACTCCCTGGGGGATGGTATTATAGTCCCTGAAACTGAAAGGTCATTGTCATCCGCTTCCTGTGGCCACTTTCACAAATAATAAAAACCCTAACGCCACTTATAGTCACATGAACTCAGATGCTTATTGCTGGGCTGGGAGGTCCTTCACAAGCTCTCAAGGGCAGCCCTGCGCGGTGCTAAGTGCGTGCTTTCAGTGTTTCTCCTTCCTTCCCAGCAGTTTTGAGCCAGGTGGGGGCAACATTGTGCAGCTGGTTGCTAGAGAAATAACAGAAGGGATCTATTTACTAGTAAGAATTAGGAAAGGGAAACCATATTTTGACTTAAACTTTTTTACTGGTCAGAATTCAAAAGATGTCAACATTTCCAGCTGCTAAGAATGTACTAGACAGAAGCAAGGAACCATAACTTTCATATCTGTGAAAAAGTAGTTTGCAACGAGCTGCTTAGAAAATGTAGAAATTTCATTGTCGAAACCCTTTGAAACCTTTCCGTTTTCTTTTTCTTCCTGTTTCTATGTCACATTCACTGACATCCGAAGAAGAAGAGAATGCAGAGTTGTGGAAGGAATGTCTATTCACATAGGCATCGTATAACCTTAAGTCCTTTGGAGAAAGTAATTCTTGGCAAACATTCCAAGACCATGTATAAGTAGAAAAGGTGTCATAAAAGGACTCATTTTTAGTGTCTATTCCGATCAAATCCCCTCGGATCTTCCGCCAGAGGTTTAGCATTTCTTTCCGGTGCTCAAGGGCAATTCCTAAGTTACAGGTCTCTGTAGCTCTCTTCACCTGCAGTGAGAGAGCAGAAGTATACAGTAGTTACCTTAAAATATCTTGGATTTGTGGACCACAATTCTAGAGATCCCCAGAGTTATTTATGTCCCCAGGCTACTAGAAAGTAACTGAGTTACTTACAAAATGTCTTCGGGACATTTTGAGTTAGAAGTTGATGGACAGTGAATATGTATTCCTTTCCATAATGAGATAATAATAATGAGATAAGAAATGTGATAAGAATATTAAAAACACAATAAAACAAAGAGAAAATGTGGGATGGAGATAGACTAGGATAGACTAGTCTGGATAGACTCTGAATGCCAAGGGTGGCTTTTAGTCCACCCTAGGGCAGGGAGGGAGAAGATGCTGAGCTAAGTAGATCCTCAAGGATTTGGCCACATTGAGGGAGTGAGCGGTGATGGGAAGGTGTTCCAGGGAGAAGGGCAGCATAAGCAAAGGCTCAAAGGCAATAATCATCCAGGAGTTGGTGGGGGGAGCGTGCAAGCACTTTGGTGTTGCTACAGTGTCAAGTTTAAAATGGGAGGGAGTGATGAAGACAAGGTAGGCAAAGAGCTGTCTGCTGTGATCGGGCCCTTAGACTCGGTCTCAGCGAGGCTGGGGAGAGCCCTTTCCTCAGTGAAGAATCATGCTGTAGTGAGCCGCTGTTAATAATGGACATGAGATAAATCCCTTAGTGTGTGGAGCACAAAATACAGCTGAAAAACCCTGCCATCGGGGAAGCATTCGTTCCTAAGTAGGACAGTGACACAGCTGGACTTTCAGGTCAGACCATTAGCAGCTGTGTGTAGAATGAGTGGAGGGGAGCAGCTACGAGGTAGGGGTATGAGGTTGGCGGTTGGCATTCAGGCTAGACCTAATGAGGACTGCGGTTTAGGTAGTAGTGCTAGGATGGAGCAAAGGGGACAGGTATGAAAAATCTACAGGAGAATGATGGTAGCCACATTTGGTGATTGGTGGATGTGAGGAATGAGGAAAATGTGTAAGTTACGAATGGCTCCTGCAGGGCCTTCTAGTTTCAGTAACTGGGTAGATGGTGGTATCAATAACTGAGCTACAGAATCCCTGAGGAAGAGCCAACTTGAGGAGTTTGGTGTGGACATGTCAACTTTGATATGCTATGAGACAGCAAGGTAAAAGGTTCATCGGGCAGTCAGTGAGATAAGAGAGAAGTACTGGAAAGAAGTCTAGGCTAGTGACAGATTTATGAGTTATCACTATACAGGTGGCAGCTGAAAGAAGGTAGATTGATAATCCAAAGAATACTCATCCTAGCTTTTCCTTCACTTCATACAGAGATCCCAAATGTTCTGCTGTGCCTGGATTACAGGTATGCCGGAGTATTGAGCTTCCCAGGCTTCTTAGCGCTTGGGGCAGCTGGTGCTCCAGGCTGGAGGCCTCTGGCTGTAAGGAGCCTCCATTTAATCCAATGTGAATACGTGCCATGACGAGACAGGATGGGAGCCCACTCCTTTGCATTCTTGTGGCATGCAGCACTGACCACCCGTAGCTCCACTGATCCCAACGTATCACTACTGCTCATTTCCTTCTCTATGTCTTCCACCCTGACTCTAAGCTCACTGAGGATAGGAATTGTGTTTTTTTCTCCCTGGTATCTTCTAATCCCAGAATTTTGTTAACACTGGATAAATATTTACTGAACAAACTAGCGGATGAGTGTATGAGAAAAGCAATAGGATTGAGAATAGGAAACTAGGACATATCAAGACTTAAGGGATGAACACTCAGGAAGTAGGAGAGGAAAGGACACAGCTACAGGTGCAGTGTGGTAAAGGCCGAGGAAGTAGGAAGTGTCAAGGTGAGCTTGATCACTAGTGTCAACTGCAGAAGGCGGGACATAAGATAAATACACCCCATTCTGTCTCTGTGGAGTACACAGGTCGCTAAGAGGTCAGGAAAGAAAGAAGACAGGCAGCATAGAGTTTTAGTTAAGTGTGGATTCTGGAGCCAGGCCGCCCATTATAATTCTGGCTCTATTACTTCCTAGCTGTGTGCATTTGCAAGTCACTAACCTCTCTGTGCATATCTGATAAGGAATGATAACAGTGCCTGCCTCCAAGGATTGTTGTGATGAGTAAATGAATTAGTACCTGTAGAGAACTTGTAGAGCACAGCACCTGGCACCTAGGAAGCCCACTTACACTATTCTTATTATTTTTTTTAGCTGCTGCTTTCACTTACCCTGATTCCCTGAGTGCACCACTCACTGTGACTATCGGTTTAGTACCTTAACTAGTTGCTATTTCCAGCATAAAACAAGTGAATGTCCCAGAAATGATGATGGGTATAGCTCCATAGGTGATTGGCAAGATGAACTGTAACAGTTAACATTTGAATCCATTGGATTATAGAGCAAGAAATGTCATCACAATGGGTAAAAATGAGAAATGATCTTATTTTAAAGACACAGAGCAGGAAAAAAATTTGGTTTTATGGTTGTAGTATTGAAGTGGAAGTATTTTTGTCAACGCTTTCTGGGAAGGGATTCCACAGTGAGAACTCACGTGCTGTTTAATAGCAGCTGCATCAATCACTGTCCAATTCTGCTTTTTCTTGAGTATTTGGTCAATGGTGAGGATTTCAGTTGGATAGCTCATGGCAAGATCGACAGGCTTTATATTTGCTGCCTTTATGCACATTTAAAAAAGAAGGTTAGCGATATATTTTAGTTTGATAGTATATACAGCAAACACATAATAAACAGAAGTATATTGTATTATGAAAGGGTTTGCACATGTTTTATAAGATTATTGCTCAACCAGTTGTCAGTTGTTTTGGGGCACCTGGTATTGTCCCTTGTGTAAATGGGCATTTAGCAAATTCTCTTTCAAAATGAGAAGGATAGACCAGAAGATTGTTTATATGTGGAATAGATACGGAGGGTAGAGAGGAGCCAGATCCATTCTCTCCCAAATATCCCAAGCCATCACAAAGTGCTGACAATGAATGCGCCTGCCCTCTACAGAGTGCAATCTATACTACTTCCAGGCTTCTCAAGGGAACGTGTCATCTGTTTTCTCTGTTCCTGGGCTGCTGAACAATGCTGGTGGAAATCATGTAAATATGCTGATTGCTTTCTTTGAAAATGTATATTACCTAATTTCATCCAGGCCCTCAATATTATTTGACATTACTTTTTTTTTAAAGGTTTTATTGGGGAAGGGGAACAGGACTTTATTGGGGAACAGTGTGTACTTCCAGGCCTTTTTTTCCAAGTCAAGTTGTTGTCCTTTCAATCTTAGTTGTAGAGGGTGCCGTTCAGCTTCAAGTTGTTGTCCTTTCAGTCTTAGTTGTGGAGGGTGCAGCTCAGCTCCAGGTCCAGTTGCCGTTTTCTAGTTGCAGGGGGCACAGCCCACCATCCCTTGTGGGAGTTGAACTGGCAATCTTGTGGTTGAGAGGACGCATTCCAACCAACTGAACCATCCCGGAGCTCAGCGGCAGTTCAGCTCAAGGAGCTGTGTTCAATTTTAGTTGCAGGGGGCGCTGCCCACCATCCCTTGCGGGACTCGAGGAATTGAACTAGCAACCTTGTGGTTGAGAGCCCACTGGCCCATGTGGGAATCGAACCGGCAGCCTTCGGAGTTAGGAGCACGGAGCTCTAACTGTCTGAGCCGGGCTGGCCCTATTTGACATTACTTTAAAAAATATATTTTTAAAATGTTCAATTACAATTGACATATAATGTTATGTTAGTTTCAGATGTACAACACAATGATTATACATGATATACCTTATAAAGTGATAGCCCCCATCTGACACCACACATGTGACATTACTTTTCTTCATTCACTGGCAGCTTTCTTAGTCTTCACAGTGACTGCGGGGAAACCAGACCTTCTAACTCCCTCAGCTAATGATCTTGGCACTTCAAGGCTATCTAATATGAATTAACTCTTCTTTAACCATCCCTTGTTATGGATGGTGGGCAGGCAGTTAGAGCTCCATGCTCCTAACTCCGAAGGCTGCCGGTTCGATTCCCACATGGGCCAGTGGGCTCTCAACCACAAGGTTGCCAGTTTGATTCCTCGAGTCCCGCAAGGGATGGTGGGCAGCGCCCCCTGCAACTAAAATTGAACATAGCACCTTGAGCTGAGTTGCTGCTGAGCTCCTGGATGGCTCAGTTGGTTGGAATGCGTCCTCTCAACCATAGGGTTGCCGGTTTGACTCCCACAAGGGATGGTTAGAGAAGAGTTAATTCACCTTGGCATTTCTCCATCCTTTAACCTGTGTTTTCCTCCTTCCCTCTTATATATGAGGTTTTCCTGATTTTTCAAGGCCAAAGTCTCCCCCTGTATCTTTATTTCCCTCTTGGACATTATTCCTTTAATTTTTCTCTTTCCAGGGCCAGTTTCATGGGCGTGTGATCTATGCAGTTACACAGGACCTCGGACTTAGAAGGGCTCTGAATTTGGTTTAATGTTCCACGGTTGCTGTCTTTATATCAGTAATTATTTTTGGACCAGGAGCCTACATTTTTATTTTGCACTGGCCTCTGCAAATTATGTAGCCAGTCCTGCTCCTCTCCTACTCAGTTAATCTTTTCCTTGAACAGTGGTTTCCAGCTTTGGGTACGTGTTGGAACTTTAGAAAATACTTAGGTGTGGGCCCCATTCCCAGAGATCTGGTTTAATAGGACCAGGTTGTGGCCTGGGCATGAGGTAGTTTTTAAAAGCGTTCCCATGGTGATTCTATTATGCAGCCAAGATTGAGGAACACAGCTTTATAAGGGTCCTTCCTTCTGGCTACAAAGGTGCTCAATTCACCCATGTCCTGAAGCAATTTTTTTCTAGACTCTGATTTCTACATCAAGCTATAATTCCACACCTCTCTCTTCCTTAACCATTAAATTTTTTGTAAGAAAAGTTGATTTCCGTGTTTTGATCTGCTTTATTATTTTCTGGAAATGCATGATAAAAATCTCCCAGTGATTATGGATTTGCCTATTCATTTAGCAATTATGCTTACATTGGATAAAAAAGAAATTTTAAGGCATGTATAATGACTTAAAAAGTCTAAAGTTAATTCTTATATTTCTGTTAATTATCACTTTATCTGTCAATTTGATAGGTGCACACAGGTCCAGGATAGTTATATCTTCCTGATGACTTTTTAAAATGTTTAATAGCATCTTTATCATCTTTATCTTCAGTTATGGTTTCCTTAAATTTTACTTTCCCCATACTAATATATCAATTCAAGCTTATTTTGATTTGTATTTGCCTGATATAGCTTTTTCTGTCCCTTTAAAGCTTTCTGTACCATATTTTAGGTGTGTCTCCCTTAAAGAACATATATCTGAAAGTTATTTTAAAAATTAGAATCCTTATATTCTAGTTGGAGAACTTGACAATAAATAGATAAATACCACAGGTGGAGGGTTTAATGTTAGGAAATAAGTTTAACAGGGTATAAATGTCTTATTTCCATCTTGTCAGTGATATTTGCCTGTGGGTGTGAGTTTATCACGAGAGATAAAGACAAAGTCTTAAGTGGTAGTCATTTGTGATATTGATACTTCTCTGGGACTTTATTTTTTTTATTTGTTTTATTCTGGTAAGAACTCTTAAGAGAAGTATAGACTGGAAGATTGTTTATATGGGGAATAGATAAGGAGGGTAGAGAGGAGCCAAATCCATTCTCACCTAAACTTCCCAAGCCATCACAAAGTACTGACAATGAATGTGCCCTCTACAGAGCACCATCTGTACTCAGGCTGTAAATGCAGATCTACCCTCTTAACATATTTTTTGGTGTACAATACAGTATTGTTAACTATATGCACAATGTTGTCCAGCAGATCTCTAGAATTTATTCATCTTGCATAACTGAGACTTTATGCCCATTGATTAGCAACTCTCCATTTTTCCTCCCTCCTCCAGCATCTGGACTCTTAACTCCTATGCCTGGAGGGACCCTCTAGGGGTTTCATAGGGATGTGAATGACACATGGGCCTCTGGAACCCAGAGATTCCTCACAGGGGGGACTGGTCTCCAGTCAAATCTTGATCTTGTTTCTCAGGCTAGGAGGACTGTGACAAACCTGGGGTAACAGCTTCCTGAGAGAATGTCCAGAAGCTTACTTGCCTGGGACCTTGAAACTCATGATGATAAAGTATCTCTTGGGAGGGGGGCAAATAGATTAGAGGCAACAGAGCTTGAAGTAGGGTCAGAAGGTGCAGCTGGGACTATAAATGGGGTTCTAGTCCAAGGGCAGGATGGTCCCCCATCACAAATTGCTCCATTGGGTTGTGGACCTGGTCCTCTCATCCCATGGTGTCTGGCCCGACGATGATCTAGAGACAGTTAAAGGAGACCAGTATGCAACTTCTGGTTCCTGAGTTGATGGGAGAGCAGTTGGAGGTAGGACCTGAGAGCCTTTTTATTATTATTCTTACATCCCCCGCCCCACACACAACCTCAAACCTAGGATTGTATTTTTCAGTAAGATGAACTATTTGTTGAAATTAAATGAAATATTTATACCTGGGTTTAAATAGGAATATGTCTATGGAATCTGATTTGAAATATAATGACTAAAAATATTTGTCATTAAAAAGCATGTTACTAGTCCCAAGTTAGAATTTAAACACCTAAGTATTTAAATTAACTGATGTGACATAATCTAAATCTCACCTGTGTTTTCCAATCTCTTTTTTGGAAAAAATAGTTCTCAAAGAAATTCAGAGGTTCCTTTCTCCTTAGCATTTCTAATTTCTGTGTGTCTTTGAATGGCTTTCCCATCACCACCCCATCCACATTAGGAAACAGTGGAAAGATGGGTATTTTTGAATATGGGTTTTCTGAAGGAGGATTGCATCCTAAAAATATAAAAAAAAAAGGTATCATAAATAATACAAGAAGAAATTCACATGAAAGACATACATGTGGTGCCCACGTTGCTCTTTGTCCATTCTTCCCCTCAGTGCCTTGACCCCCTTTCTTCACTCCCTTGTGCCCACCCTGCACCCTCCATAGACTCTCAGCTTCATTTAGGTGTCTGAGGATTCAGGTAATATTTACATTTGCTTTGAAATGAGATCTGGGTGACAGAGACCAGTCACTCAGAACAGGCCAGGCTCCTGCTCTTACAGCATGTGGCCTCTACTATTTATTTCTGACCAGTAATACACAAATAAATCCTTTACAACAGTGGGGAAAGGACAAATGGCTCTTACTCTTGAGCTCTTCAAGAAATTTATATAAATCCTTTTCTCTCATTATTGCAATCCGGGCGGCATTAGCAAAGGCATCCGTGCTTGAGCTCAGAGGTGTACATATGTCTGGCCTGCTAAATCTCCTTTTTCCATAACCCAGAGCATAGGGACTCCTCAATATTTCCGAGGTAGTTTCCTGGAATTGTCTTCGGAAATAGCTAAAAAAAACAACAACCCAGAAATGGATAAAAAGTACTATAGTTCTACTCAAAAAGTGCCTGATAGACAAATAGAAAAAAAAAAAGTCAACTTGCAAGTTATACATACTGAATAAATTTATTTTAAATTTAATTTGCATATTCATCACTATTATTTATTGAGTCCCTGTTTCTGTGACTTTTACAGAACATCTATGATAATTGCCACAGGCCATTTGACTATTAAAGTATATCTAGTCTTTGGGCTTTGGCTTACTTCCTCATTCCCAAGACCCCAAGACCTCCCAGGCTTGTCTAGAAAAATACCTATCAATTATGATCTTTGACAAGCCCTTAAGTGGTACCAGCTTGAATACAAATATTAATCATACCTATTATTATACTACTTTGTGTTAGGTTTTAAAATTCAACTTTTTTTTTAAATTAAAAGAAATGCTCATTGCAGAGAATTTGGAACATATAGAAAATTATAAAGAAGAAAATATTACCAATAATCATACTATCCACAGTAAATCACTATTGATTGATTGCTATTCTTTGCAATCTGTGTATGGGTGGGTGTGTGGGTGTGTGTGCATGCCTGCGCATGCACATATACGAGTATATGAACAGATCTAGGAGATATGTTACTATGTATTTTAGATATAAATTCTTCAAGAATAAGCACAGCAGTTATATATGGTAAGGGATTCTAATTCACAGTACAAACATCCCCACAAGTATAAACATCTGATTTACAAACATGCACGCTTTAAATATCAATGACAGGTCAGATTCCTCCTCGCTGCTGGGACAGTGGACTTCTCTTTGTAGCTGTGTTGCGGTGGAAGGACTTGTTTCTCAGTGCTTTGCTGTAATGGGGGCCTCAGGGCCAAGGTAGAAGACCTCACTTCCCAGTATGCCAAGCAAAGGAGGGTCTTTTCTTGCTGTCCCAGAGAACCAGATGCAGAACCTTGCTTCTCATTATTATGCAGGCAGGTTTATTTCTATTACAGCAACAAGAAGCTTCACTTCTCTCTAGGATGGTGACAGGCAACCTTTCTTTTCCTCTCAGGAAGAGGGAAAGAACTCTCTAAATGTTGGAGCTGCAGCAGGTTGGCTAGGAGATACGCTGATACTGTTCTGATTGGAGTCTGGTTTATAAGCAGATACGTCCTTCACTAGCCTTGAACCCAACCATCGTAATGTTCTCACTCACCGCTGAAAATAATGTAATGCTCATTTCTTTTTTTTAAAATTTTTTAAATAGACTTTATTTTTTAGAGCCCTTTAGGTTCATAGCAAAATAGAGTGGAAACTACAGAGAGTTTCCACCAACCTCTGCCCCTCCCCCCTCCCCACACAGAGCCTCCCTCATTATCATCATCTCCCACCAGAAGAGTACATTTATTGTAATTGATGAACCTACATTGACACATCATTGTCACCCAAAGTTCATAATTTACTTTAGAGTTCACTTTTGGTGGTGTGCATTATATGGTGTTGCACGTTATATTTTGATATAACTCTATGTATAATACATAATACAGTCTATGTATAATGACAAGTATCTACAGAGTAATTTCACTGCTACAAATCCTCTGTGCTCTGCCTATTTATCCCTCCCTTCCTCTAACCTTGGGCAACCACTGATCTTTTTACTGTCTTCATAATCTTTCCAGAAGGTCTTATAGTTGGAATCATACAGTATGTAGCCTTAGACTGGTTTCTTTCACTTAGTAATATGCATTTAAGTTTCCTCCATGTTTTTGCATGGCTTGATAGGTCATTTCTTTATTTTTTAAGATTTTTATTAAAAATATAGCTAACATACAATATTATATTAGTTGCAGGGGTACACGATAGTTATTCAACAATGCTCATTTCTTTTAGTGTAATTTAATTCCTACCAGGTCCTTCAAGGCTCACCTTTCCTTTCCCTTAAAGTATTCTCTGCATACTCTATGGCTCTGCATGTGGTCCTCAAACCAGCAGCCTCGGGAGGGAACTTGCTAGAAATACAAATTCTTGGTCCTCACACAGACCTACTGAATCAGACACCCTGGGGCTCAGCAATGTGTTTTAAAAGTCGCTCCAGGTCATCCTGATGTGTGCTCAAGTTTGAGAACTGCTGCTCTATAGCGTCCCCCTTCCCCGAAACTAAACTCCTTGCTTGATGATTATATACCAGGTTATATTTATAACTGATGCTTTCCTCTCCCTCCCTCTCTTGCTCTTTCCCCTCCTTCCCTCCTGTTTTAGTCTTTCTCTAATAACACAGGTTTTCCTTAAATATCTCTTGATCTTTGGATGTCTGTCATATTGAAGAGTGAGAGTAAGCACGCTTTGAGGCCAAGTGCAAGCTCTCTGGGGTGGTGGGTCTTACTGAGTGGGAACTTCACTGTCAGGTAACTGGTTGGAGCCTTGTTTCATTAAGGGACCTTTTAACTGCAAATATCTGTGGGTTTTTTCTCTTGGGCTAGTCAATTTCCCCGAAGTGGAGTCCTAGGGGAGGGGAAGGTGGCTGGTGGGGGTCTCACCATTCAGTAAGTGGACTTCCATGTAATCCCATCTTTCTTAGGACACCCTCATCCTCAGTTATGTTTGAGTCCAAACAATCTCTCTTCAGAAGGGAGACGAGGTAAAAGCATTTATTCTCATATGTTTAACCTAACTGCTATTTTTAAACCCTCTAGAATTTGGCTTTCCTCCCACCATCCTTTTGGAACTGGAGATCACTTATGATTTCTTAACTACCAAATCTAATTCTATCCACTCAGTCCTCATTTTACCTGGACTCACTTTAGCATTTAATACTGGTGGAAAGTCTATCCTTTTAAAAAAAATTTCGCTGTGGCCCTGGCTTCTCAATTCCACACTATTCTGGTTCGTCACTACTACTGTTTGTTTGTTAATTCCTCTTTTTCTTTCCATTCCATAAATATGGGAATTCCTTATGGTTCAGTGCTGAGTCCTCTGTTCTTTTCTCTGTCTCCCTCCCTTCCTTCTCTTTCATTATTTTATTCAGATTCATGGCTTATTTCCTTCATATTAAGTTTCTAAGCCTATATCTTCATCCCAATTTTTCTTTTATGTTTTACGTCCACATTTCAAGCTTATTGTGGGACATTTCTCATTAGCTGCCCTACTCTCGTTTCAAATATTACTTGTCTAAAAATCTTCCCCTTTTCCCCACCCCACTCTACTATCACCTTATTTGTTAGTTCCTAGTCATTTAGACTCAAATGCTGCCATTCATCTTTATTTGAGGGGGTGGTCCTTAGTCTCTAATGGCGTGCAGGCTAGGGGTTCTGCTGTTTATCTTGAGTCACCCTTTTCTGCTTTACCTTAACACCTCAGATACTGGGTTTTGTGGGCTTCCTTTGCTTCCTCTACTTTCCAAGCTCCTTCTCCTCTTGCCAGAGCTCTCTCTCTCATATCCTCATTTGGCCATCAGTCTGTCTTTGTAACAGACTTTTCTACCTACCACTTTCAGGTTAAACTTCCTTCACCCCTTTAACAAATCCTTTCTTCCTCACTGCTCCTCGCCTCCAGCATCTTCAACGGCTCCTCACTGCTCAGAGGAAACCTTAGAGTAGATTTTCTGTAATCTGGATCCAGTCCACATTTCCAACTTCATCTTCTACTGTCTCTCTTCACAAACATCATGTTCTAGCCGAATTGCCTGCTCATTGTTCTGTAATATCAAATGCAGTCTGTTTTGTAAATCTTTTCCTCAAGCATTCTCTTGTTGGACTACTGAATTAGATGCTGAAAAGCTGTATGACCTTGGAAAATAAATTTAATAACTATTAAGTGCTTCGTATGTTCCACTCTTTCTGTGGGGTGCTGGGAAAATAATGATGACTAAGCCTGACAGTCCCTGTCCTTCCAGAGCTCACAATTGAATGCAAAAAGACTGCCAGTTAAACATGTCATTTCAACAGCATAATGTGCTGTATAAGGAAAGAGAAACATTTAGAAAGGGAACCTGACCCAGACTTGGGGGTCAGAGAAGGCCTCTGAGAGGCAGTGACTCCTAATTGGTTGCTAAAGGATAAGGAGGAGTTGTCTAAACATAGATAGAAATATTGGGTTGAATTGTATTTCCCAAAAACAATAGGTTTAAGTCCTCACCACCCCCCCACTCCTAAACATGGCCTTATTTGGAAATAGGGTCTTTGCAGATGTAATTAAATACATCTGAGATGAGATCATACTGGATTTAGGGCGGGCTCTAAAACCAGTGATTGGTGTCATTATAAAGAAAGGAGAGGGAGGTCTGAGACACACCGGGAAGAAGGTCATGTGAAAATGGAGGCAGAGATAGGAGTGACGCTGCCACAAACCCAGGAATGCTAGGAGCCACCAGAGCTGAAAGAGGCAAGGAAGCATCTCCTCTAGATCTGTAGGAGGGAGCACGGCTCTGCTGACACCCCGATTTAAGACTTCTGGCCTCCAGACTGTGAGAGAATATTTCTGTTGTTTTAAGCCACCAACCTTGTCATTTTTTCTGGCAGCCCTAGGAAACTGATACAACAGGGGAGAGAATATTTTAGGCAAATACTTGGAGTTTAGGGAGCATGGAGTATTTGAGGACTGGAACCAAATTTGGGATAGGATGTGATAGGGGAAGTTACAAGAGGTGAGACTTGAGTTAAGCAAAGATATATCATCAAGGACCTTGAAAATACCATGTTACGTTGGAACTTTTTCAGAGGGTCACGAGAGGCCTTTATAGGGATTTTAGCAGGTAAATGATAGGACTAGATTTGTACTTGGTATTGCAGGCATTCAATAGATATTTTATAACTGAATGCTAGATTATTCTGGAGGCAATGTGGAAAATAGGTGGAGATGGCAAGAATGGAGGCAGAGAGACAAAGTAGGGAGATACTGCAGTAATCCAAGTGTGAGAAATCATGACCTGCAGTAGGGGAGTTTCTGTGGGGACAGAGAGAAGTACATGTATTTGAGGTGAAATAGACAGGATGTCATGATTGGTTGGATGTGGGGAGTGAGAGAGCAGCAGTAGCTGAGGATGACACTAGGCCTTTGGCTCGGGCAATTAGATAAAAACAGGGAGATGCTGGAGCCATTCACTGAGATTAGGAACCCAAGGGGAAGAACTTGTTGAAATTGGGGTGGGAGAAGGAGATGAATTAGGTTTTGGCATTTTGGGTGTGAGGTACCTACGGGACTACACAGTAGGAAGATGGAGACTCCACTAGCTGAGGATCTGGGCCGGATATACAACCTGACCTTCCCTGTGCCTCGTTCACCTTGCCGGTAAATAGTATATTGGAACACAGTGTTGAAGTAGGGATTAAATGAGATAATTCAACAAATAGTCGCTGAGTACCTAGTATATCCCAGGCATTTTTCTAGACACTGAGAATATAACAATGAATAAAGCAGACAAAATATAATCCTTGCTCTCATGGAGCTTATAGTCTAGCATGAGAAAACATAACAAACAAAATTAATAAGTAAATTATACAATATATTAGAAGTACAAATCTGATAAATAGTGGGAAGAAAAAGAAAGCAGACAAGGGGAGACAGACAGTGGTAGGCGGGTTGCAGATTTAAATTAGGGTAGTCAGAGAAGACCATACTGCGAAGATGACATACGAACAAAGACCTGAAGGTGGTGAGATAGTGAGTCACGTGGATATCAGGGAAAATAGTGTTCCAGATAGAGGGAACAGCAAGTGCAAAGGCCTTGAGGTGGGAACATGTCTGGTACATTGAAGGAACAGCAAGGAGGCCAGCATGGCTCCAGCAGAGTAACGGAAGATGAAGTCAAAGAGGTCACAGGTGAGTGCAGATCACATAGAAGGCCAATAAATTATGTAAAGACTTGGCTTGTACTCTGAGGGAAATAGGAGGGTTTTGAAGGTTTTGAGGACAGGAGTGACATGACCTAACAATGTTTAAAAGGATCATTGGTGCTGTGGGAGTCAAGGAGTCGGGTAGGCAGACGGCATGTTGAGAATGGACTGTGGGACGGGCAAAGGTTAGGATACAAAAGTGCAAGCAGGGAGTCCAGCTAGGAGACAGTGATCTAGGGAAAAGCTAATGTATGTGAAGTGCTTGTTCAGAACTTTGCACTTGGGAAATGCTCAATAAATAGTGTAATCAATTATAGGAATATCTACCAAATTCTACCATTATCCAGCCCATGACCCACTTTCTCAGGAAACTAATGAATGATCTTGGCCACTCATTTGACAGTTAATTGTGTAATATGTATATATTTTGCATTATTTTACTCTGCATTTTAATTTAGTTATCTACATATTTATGGCTTTTCTCTCCATTTATTTTAAGCTCCTTAAATGCTATATATTAAATGCTTTTGATCTCCTTAGGAACAGGTATATAAGTAACAACCACAAGCATAATAACAATAAAACCACCAACATCAGCTAACATTTCCTGAGTACTTACTGGGTGTGAGGGGCAGTAGAGGGAGGTGGATAAGAGCATGGGTTCTGGAATCAGACTGTGCTAAATCTAGGTACCACTTCTGCTTGGGTGAGTTACTTAACTGACCTGTGGACTTCAGTTTTATTCATGTGTAAAGTGGGGATAATAGTACATACTCATTAAGGAGGTGAGGATTAAAATAGATAATATATGTGTTTAATGCTTATTGCAATTACTCCTACATAATAACAATAGCTCACATTTATTGAGCTCTTATGATGTCCTAAGAATTTCACCTGCATTACCACATGGCATCCCCACAATTGCCCTATAAGGTATTATTCTTATCACCATTTTATAGATGAGGAAACTGAGGCTGAGAGGTCAAACAATGTGCCAAATTTGTGTACCAATAGCAGGCACTTAATAAACACGTTTGAATTGGAATGAAGAGTAGAATGTTGTGTAACCCCTGTTCCACATCTGACAGAGGTGTAGGAGATGTAAAGAGATTTCCCACTGAGGAACAGAGGATATTTTTACATTATTGATGGTATTCTGTATTTTTAAGTCTAAGTGGGACAGCAGAATGCTTTGAAAGTATGAGTTGAAAAGATTGAGAATGGCAACATTTAATTTCTGTATTACAATGATAAACATGGATTGAAGAAATTTTTCTTTAGTGATGTTTGCTGGAATAAACATGTTTGAGTGCGAGAATGTTTCCTCATCCTTTATTCTCATTCTACTTCTGGCTCTGCTCCAGTCCGAAGGCTACTTTGGGAGGTCTGACTTTGCTGTACCTCATCCCAGAGTCAGAGGACCTCTTGAAAGCCCCTGGTAGTTCCAGCATGAATGGGAGGATCTTGTATTCAAACTAGATAGCCAAACCCACACAAAATCATCCTTGGAAAAATCTTATTCCTCTGGGATTCTCTAGCCTAGGGTAGGAGAGGCTGGACTTTCTTAACTGTTTTAGGCACTCAGTGGGGCCCTGAGCTGGCCTGAGGTCAGCCTTGTCATTCCAGAGCCAGGCAGCACTGTGGAGAGGAAGGAATCAAGTCTCACATTGGGCACTGAGCACTGGTCCACAGACACTCTCCTTTGTTTTGGAGCAGACCCCGTGAAGTAGGATGTTAGTGAGAGGTTACTGCCTGGTTAATATCCTCATCAGTGCTTCTGAGAAGCTTGTTTTTTGCCCCTTTCTTTGTCACTTACCTTACTATTTCCATTATAGCCTTTTTGGGTAAGGCTGCAGTCTCTACAAGCTGTGATAGGATTTCAAACAATAGGATCCCTGGGTTGCCAGCTAAATCTAAACAGGTCTTCTTTTCTGGAACTATAAAGGGAAGATTCAAAATGCCTCTTGAAACCATCTATCAAAAAAAAAAAGTACTAAACTGACAGTCTTTTTTATTGTGTTTATACTTTTAATACCAAGTCGATGACTAGAGAATTACAGAAAAACATTCAAAATCTATTCTATCGTAGAAAAGTAGAAAGGTCATTTTTATTACTGAACAGACAAAATAATCATGGAATTAAAAAATACTTTTAGTTAAATGACTTCTAAGGAAATATAGTAATACATTTAACATAAACATAAATTATATGTTAAGGACTATTGTCCTGTTGTAGGTAAAGGAGTTGATAAACATATCTCTGGTTTGCAGGCAAATCCTTGTTACTACAGTGGCACTGGAAGCAGTAACTTCTGCTTATCCTAAGAATACTTCATAGCCTATGATTGGGTGTATTTTCAACACTACGTACAGTATCTGTTATTTGGAATGTATTTATCCTAGAAAACATGATACGAATAGGATTAGGTTTTCCAAGGCAGCCTGTTAAAGTCATAAACAAACCATTAGAGGACTAATAAAAATATTAGAGGACTAATAAGCTTACCTCTCCATCATTTATACCCTTAGGTGAGAACATGCTCTCTAACCTCCAGCAGACTCCCCGGCCCTCGCATTGAGGACAGAGGCTTCATCAGGGTGAGGAAGTTATTTTCTGGCAACAGTGAATTATCTACACCCAAATTTGCATGAGAGAGAGCATTTTTCCTTTTCTAAAAACAATTTTTTTCTTGTGTAAAAGGAGTGCCTCCCAAAGTAGCACATGCACTTGGTGAGGAATTAATATTAAAAAACCAATTTTTCTTCACCACTGCCTGAGTGTTCTCAATAGAGGCCAAAAGGTAGTATCTCCCACAGAAGAACTTGATGCTTATAAGTTACACTTCTAAAACTGTATCAATTTGCTTAGCAAATATTATTTTGGAGAAGCAGTACAGAAGTAAATCACATTCCAGAGCACACATTTCTGATTTGCCTCCTGGTTGGAGGCCTAAATGAATAATATTTATTTTGCAGTGAATTGCACCTACCCAACTGCCCTCTATTCAGTAATGTGTCTACTCACCCACAGCCTTAAGGAAGCAGTTCTTATCTGTCAGCACCGTTATGAAGTCGGAGAAATTCACCTTTCCATCTCCTGTAACAGAAATCTAAGACTCAGAACAAGGGTATAAGATGTATTTTAAGTAACAGAATATATATTTAACATAAAAATTAAAACACCACAGGCCATTCAGTACTTAAAATCAGAGCATTTTAGGGCTGGAGATATGCTCAGGTAAGGCCTGGGCTTCTTGAAGTGGTCTTAGCACCATTACACCAGTCACCCACAGCCCACAGAAGCAATAGTGGGGTGTAAACATCAAACTAGGGGCTCCCAGCCACTGCAGTCATGCAGACTTGCCATTTTTGCATGGCATCCACCCTCCCCTTCCCACTCCATACCTCTAATAATTCTATTATTATAACATAGCCATTTTGTACCCCATTTCCTCTAAAATTAAAGGATCGTGCTATTAGTCATGTGAACGTGTTTCAATGAAAGAATAGAAAAATTAGGCAGAGTTAGTGGAGACAAGTGACACTCTTTAATTAACTGGTGATATTGACTCACATGTGGTCCTGATGCTGATGGCAGTTGAGTAAGGAGAGGTGAGAGAAGATAATATGCTGAATATAAATATTTCACACAACATATCAGCTTGGGCTACTAATTGCTATGTCAGTATATTCAAAGATAACATTATCTATATGCTTTAAAAATAACAAAATTGTGCTCGCTTCGGCGGCACATATACTAAAAATATCAACAAAATTGTTGTGGCACTTAAAATTCAATACAGGTAGACTCGAATGATGGAAGGAAGATTTGTACTCAGATTGCGATTCACACAGAAACAAGCAATTTGGGTTTCCTTGGTAATGTATTATTTTGAAATTGTCAGTGCCTTTGTATCTGTTATTTCAAGGTAACTTCCAAAATGTACATCATGACGGATAATCTGAATTTGATACTGAAATGTGACAGTCACTTTTAGTTTCCACACAGGATTTTTCAGAGTCTATTTTGTAGCATTAAATTGATTTCATAACTTGTACACATACCTCACTGAAACTATTGGCAAATAAGTGAGGTTTATTTCTCATGTTTATACAGTCCCTGAGAGAAAAATATATATTCATAAAAAATTTTATGATAAAAATGATAAGTCAAAGTACTCACGATCAATATCAGCATATTTTAATTCATTATAGACATCATGCTTGGTAAGATTCATTCCTAATTTAGCTAACGTGCACATCATTCCATGTAAATCAATAGAGCCAGTTTTATCCTTGTTAAAGAAGTTGTAGGCGTCTTGGAAGGCTGGGGAGATGGAATCAAGTTAGGACGGTTATTCAAGAATAAATACATAGTGTCATGGAACTAGGACAGACAATACAGTTGATTGGAGATCAACTGTTCTGAAAAAGTATTGACAGCAATGTGAGTACTTAATAGACATTTCTTAAGAAGGACGGTGCCCTTCGATGAGACTTGAACTGGAATAAACTAACTGGTGGAAAACCAAACATGGAGGCAAAATGACCTTTGAAAGATGTCTACCCCAATTACTGGAACCTATGAACATATTACTTTATATGACAAAAAGACTTAAAAGTGGTGAGGGAGTGGATATCTGGGAAGGAAGAACTAGAGTAAAGGCCCTAAGGGGAATGGGCCTGGCATGTTCCAGGAACCTCAAGGCTGTGAGCGTGGCTGGAGCAGAGTAAGAGATGTAGGAGAGATCAGAGAGGTAATGGGAGTGTAGGTGTGGCTATGTTTTAAAATTTATTTTAAATTTTATATCAGATTGATTTTAGATATAGTTGCGAAGACACACAGAGAGTTCCTGTAGGTCTCTCACCCAGTTTTCCCTAATGTTAACATCTCACATTCCTATGGTCCATCTGTCACATCTAAGAAGCCAACATCAGTGTGGTACTATTAACGAAACTGCAGATAGTATTCCGATTTCACTTGTTTTCCCCTAATGCCCCTTTTCAGTTCCAGGATCCCATCCAGGATACCATTTTACAATTAATTATCATATTACATTTAATTTACATATTACATTTAATTGTCATGTCTTTTGAGCTTCTCTATGACAGTTTATCAGACGTTTGTTGTTTTTGATGACGTGGGCAGTTTTGAGGAGTATTGTTCAGGTATTTTGTAGAAGTCCCTCCATTTGGGTTTTTCTGATATTTTCCGCATGGTTAGCCTGAGGTTATGGGTTTGGAGGAGGAAGACCACAGAAGTGAAGTGCCGTTTTCCTCATTATAGCAAGGTTATGTACTATCAACATGATTTACCATGGATGACGTTAACCGTGATTACATGGTCGAAGCAGTGTTTGTCCACCGTAAAGTTACTTCTCTCCTCTTCCATATTCTTCCTCCATATTCTACTTGGAAGCAAGTCACTCCAGGGTAGTCCAGACTCAAGGGACAGAGGGTTTAGGGACAGGGGCAGGGAGAATTAAGCTCCACCTCCTGGAGGAGGTAACACATTATTTGGAATTCTTTTGTAAGAGAAATTTATCTCTTCATTTTTTTTATATTCAGTTATTCATTTATTTCTATCAGTATGGACTTAGAGATATTTATTTTATACCTTGAGTTACCATTTAATACTGTTTTATTTATTTTTCTTGCTTCAATTGTTCCAGCTTTGGCAGTGGTAAGCTCTTTCAGGTTGGCTTCTTTATCCCTTTGATAGGCTCCTGTCCTTTTGTTTTTTGAGCACTTCCTTACTTTCTGGCACTCCAAGATGTCCCAGGTTCATCTTGTATATTTCCTGCCCAAGCCCTAGAATCAGCCATTTATCCACTGAACTCTGTTCTTGTATAGGAAGCTGACATTAGAAGTTAGGATCTGGGTGCTGGGTATGTTTGTTGCTATGGGGGTGTTAATGCCTCCTTCAGAGCTAGGAAATAGACGCACGCATACTAACCCACGTATACACATACATCTCTAATGACTTCTTGATCTGGCCATCTGTATCCATATTCAGCTAAATGTGAGTTCCCACTGATGTCTCAGACCTTAATCCAGTACCATTGGTTTACGTTAGCCTTCTTCCCTTGTTTATCTGTCACTTCCCACTCCAACAATGAGAAATCTGGCTCCCACCATCTATTCACTTATTTAAGTAATCCTAGTATGCATGTGCAACAGCTTCAGAATTGTTCATCTATACCCTTATGAGAAACAACTTCATAAACTCGAGCATGCTGTTTATGTACGAGTCCTTTTGTGTTCAGTTTTACACATTCCAGTCAAAACACCTTCAGTTACTTAGGTCAGCTCCTCCCTCTTCCCCACCTGACTTGTGTTTTAACATAATTGTGGCTGTTGCTGGAAAAGCAGACTTTTGTTAGGAGCTGGGCAGAAGTAGGGAGATTAGTATCAGGTTGGGCTATCGCGGGTGAGCAATAACAGTGCCTCAGACCAGGGTTGGAGCAGCGGAGGTGGTAACAAGTGACTGACTTCTAGATATATTTTAAAGGTAGAGCCAGTGATATTTCCTGATGGATTCAGAGGTAGGGTAAAAGACAAGAGTCAGTGGTGACGCTGACGTTTTTTCTAGAGCAAGCAGAAGGATGAATATCATCATCTGAGAGGGGAAGGTTGTGGGTAGAGCAAGTTTTCGGAGTAAGAGGCTGAGGTGAGGGAAACATAGGGAGTTCAATGGGTATGGAGGCTCAGTGTGGGAAGACGAAAAAGTTCTGGAGGTGGATGGTGGTGATGGTTACAGAGCAATGTGAATATATTTAATGTCACTGACCTGTATGTACACTTAAAAATGGTTACGTGTACCATTGTAATTTTTGTAATTTTGTAATTTTTATTTTATGTATATTTTACCACAATACAAAGAGAGTAAGAGGAATACCTCAGGAGTTCAGTTTTGACATGTTGAGTTTGAGGTTTCCACTAGACATACATTGGAGATGTTGAGTAGGCAGTTAGGTATGAATCTGGGCTGGACGTACACATTTAGGAATTGCTGGCATATAGATGGCATTTAAAGCCTAAGACTAGAACTAAGGATATAAAGAAGAGGCCATGTCGAGACTGATACCTTTAAAAAAAATAATAAAACTATAAAGAAAAGATAAAGCCTGTGACTGGATGAGATCACTACATGTGTGAGTGGGATAAGGAAGGGAAGAGGATCAAGTATTGAGCTCTGGGCTACTCTAGCATTAAGAGGAATTAGGAGAAGGGGAGGACCTAGCTAAAGAGACTGAGAACGAGTGACATCTCTTTTGAAGAATTTTCCTGCAAAGAGGAGCAAAAAAAATTGTGTGGTAGCTGGAGGGGGAAATGCAGTCACAAAACGTTTTTAAAGGGAAATAACAGTAATTTTGTATGATCATAGAAATGATATGATAAAGAGGGGAAAAGATTGGTGTTGGAGACATGACACTTTCTTGGGTTATTTCTTTGAATATGAGAGAGGGAATGGGTTCTAACCCACACTGGACAGATTGGCTTAAGAGTACAATGTTCATTTGTGGAACAGGGAGGCTGGCAGAGTTTGTGAGTACAGATGCTGGGAGGAGGTAGATATGGAGGTGGGAACCTGTGGAAGTTCTATCTGATTGCAGAATCAGAATTCTCTGATTATAGAGAACTAGGAAGCAAGGATATCAATTGAGATCGAGGATGGGAGCAGCTGTTGGGGATTTGGAGGTGTTTAATAAATACTTGTAGAATGTACAAATGAACCTCTCCTAGGAAAGTTGTGAGGATTAAGCACTATAATAAGCACATTTTCTGGTTTCCGTACCTGACGCTTTGACATCTGAGGCCTTGCTGATCCTGGAGGGACTGCCCCTCCCAGAGCTAGCCATGTCCTAAGAGACAGTTCAAGACTTGCCTCTGAGCATCCTTTGCATGGGCAAACCAACCAATCCGGAGTCCATATTCCCGACCGCTTACCTTCTCGGGCTCCTACACTCTGGGCCACTATTCCTCTGTCTAATCACCGCAGGGCCAGGTACCAGACAACTAGGGACAGACCTACACCCCAGGGCTACTGAAATTATTTGAACTAGCCATTTCTAAACCTGCGTATCCTGCCTCGCTTATTCCTTCCTGCAGAAACCACAGTAAAGGCTCTTAACCCACCTTCCTCCCCACCCCTTTGACTCCTGACCAACTCTGGTGCTTCCCTGTGTGGCTCTGCATGGTTTGCTGTGCCCTTATTTCCAGGGATCTGTGAGTATAAAACAAGTTTCCCTCCATGACAGTCATTTCTGTGTCTGTATGTCTTACTATACCTGATTAAATCCTGGGTTCCCTTACAACAAGCACCAGTGTATATTAATGCAAGTTAAAAACCTCAGTTTTATAAAGCCATAAACAGTTATTAATTATTAAGGCAGTTAGCTCAGTTTTACAATTAAACATGCAATTTTGATCTTGACAGTCTTTTGTGTTTTCCAAACCAGCTTTCTCCGCAATAAAGGTGATTCTTTGATTCCTTTCTGTCTCCTGGGTCAATTTCTCATTTGGTTCCAAAGTTGGAGGGGTGAAGCATTAGTCTTCTAGAACCTAAACACAGCTGCGTTTCACTTCCTTTTAGTTTTTCTAGTGTGTCATGCTTTCCCTGTTCTCTAGGCCTTTGCAGATTCCACTTGTTCTGCCCAGAATACTCCCCTCTGAGGTCTCTGATTGATTTACCCCTCATTATTCAATCTTTTCTGGGATTCCTCTCCTAACCTGACAAGACTAAGTGAGGAGACTTTCTTTTATGTTCCTGTAACACTCTGTATTTCCTCTATCATAACTTGTATCACATTGTAATTTAAATGTTACAATCAACAAATTCATGGTTTAATTCTATTTTATAAGACCTCCTATCAGGACAGGGACCATGTCCGTCTTGTCTATTCCATGCCTAGTCCGCTGTTGGCTTTAAATAAGTATGTATTGTTTGGATTAATGAGCTGCAGCCAGTGTAGCTCATTTTATCATTGTAATTTATTTTTCTATGAGAAATCGTGGAACTTTACTTGTGATTATGCTGCGCCATTACGTGATTTCTTTTTGACCTTGCATTTGTTCTTTTCCACACCCACAGGTTCTTCCTTGTTTTTCTTTTGTTTCTTTTTTTTGTTTTATTTTTTTCCTTTTCTTTTTTCTTTGTCTACCACAAGTTCTTCTTTGAATAAAAATATTTGGCCAGGACTGTCTAAATTCTGGGAAGATGTCTATTTAAAAGTAAATCCCCTTCCTTCCTACAAATTAGACATTGAATTAAAAATTGTATTTTTTGCTTTCAAATTAACACAGTGCTAATAGACAACCCTTAAAATCCCCAAACTCTCTTAGAGGATAAAAAAAAGATCAGATATATTAAGGGGCTTTTGTTTATGTTTTCATTTGGGGAGGATTCTCATTACCTTGCATTTGTGCAGCACTCAACTTCCTTTGTTTGTGCCGTAACTGGCATGGGAGAAGTCCTAGTAAATCTTTATCCCTGAGAAAAGACATGAAAAGAATTAATGTATATTTGAAACCAGCAAATATTAGTTCCATTCATCAGTTTTTGCTGACTGGAGGACTGTAACTATCACAATATATCAAGAGTCATACCACCTAAGGGACCTGTTACTGCCACTCGCCAGTGGGATGGACAGTGAGAAAATGTTGGCCACTGAGGTCCACCTCTGCCCTATCCTTGCCCATAACCCTTACCCCTTAAAAAAATCTGATTTCCCCTATTTTACAAAAGAGGAAACTGAGGCTCAAAGGGATTAAATAACTTGCCCTAAGTCACACACATAAGAGGAAAAACTCAAGAATGTAGGCCTTACACTATTCCTATTGTTAAATATAAGTTGTTTCAAATTTTTAACTAGTTTAAATATTCTTATCATGAATGTCCTTACAGCAAAACTTTTGTACCCATGATTATTTTATGACTTGAATTGCCAAGTGGTATTTTTTTAGCAATATGAGAAAGACAGAGGTAGATCAATCTCTGTCTATATATACATATATAGATATCTATATTATCTATCTATATTGTCTATCTAGGTATCTATATTATCTATCTATCACTTCTGGAAAGTTTGGAACCCTGGGTGACCTTTCATTTCCTCAGGAAAATAAAATCTGGAAGAAGAGGAAAAACAATTATATTTTGGGGAAGTTTTGTATAGATTTACAGTAAGTTTTTAGTTGCAGAACATAAAAATGTATTATGCAAAACTGCGTTTGCTTATAATAAAGTAATTTAAAAGTAAAGTTATAATAATTATTTTATAAATTAATTTTATTTAATATACATTTAGCTTTGATACTAGTAGAACTAAAAGTTTTAAAAATATGGGAAATAGTGTTTTTATTTTATAATGTTTCAAAGGCTCAAAGAACCTTAGACTTGGACCAAACCCAGTCCAACCTCTCATCTCATGTAGGAATTCACTCTACATGTGGTCTTATCTAGTCTTTGCTTGACTACTTTCAATGATAAGGAAGTCACTACTTCAAAAGACAGCTTGTAATTCAGGGTGATGAGCTCAAGGGATTTGGCTGTTATAAGGTTGTATATATTCCTGTAGCAATGGGTCATCAGGGACACTAGGAGAAGTACTCTCAAAATGGCAAAGAAAATGGATAATTGTGAGAGAGGAGAGAGGCTTTTCTTCTTATGATCAGGCTTTCACTTTCAGTTGTTAGTGGCTACTCTTTATTGAAATTTGTTGTTACTAGACTAAGAAACAGCTATTGTTAGCTTTTGACAAAGCTGTTGTCACAAACCTCCCTTCCCAATTTTTGCCCAAGCTTAGTCATGGCTCACGTACCAGATTTCATTTACTGACCATATTTGAGCTACAGACCTTTTCTCTATACTCTGACTTGCTTTGGGGGTTAGGTCTTCTTTGTGATCCTTCAATTTATTCTGGCACTCAAAATATCTTAATGTATAGCTGACAATTTCTTAAGCCCTCTAAGGTATTCTGTCCCCTCACACAAAAATAGCCTCTCATTTGGGAGAACAGGAAGAAGAACTCTGTCTCTCCAATGAAAAAGGACATATATATTTTTCTCTTCATAAACATGTTTACCTTCAATTCAGATGTTTGTTTTATAACTAAATCTATCACAGAATAGATATTTTAAGAGCATTCTAACTTGTTTCACCATAGCCTTTATGAGTATTTAATATATTCATCACCTTAATAATTCTTTATCTTAATATATTTATCACCTTAATACATTCATTGCTTACCTCTTGCCATGGGAGCTGGGTACTTTTTTTAGAGGATTCAGCTTAAGTTTTGACTTACTGTCAGAAACTGCCATGTTGTCAGTAACTCTGTCTGAAATTCAGAAGGTACAATTAAGGATCAAATCACAGATTAATTTCTCTATATTCTTTTGCAACCTTCCCAGCTCAAGACCTGGAGTTTGAAGTCCAGGGCCTCAAGGAATAGTAATATGTGTAAATTCAAGTTAGAAGTTTGTGCAAAGTCGGAAGGTCATGAGGAAGGACCCCCTTTTTCTATTCCAAGATCTCTAAGCAAACTTCCAGTGCTGTTTTGCTGCCCTAACCACTCCTGAATGGATTTTATTGCTATGGCCTCGCTAGTCCTTCTCTTTCCACTTCTGCCTAGTTTGAGAAGTAGGGGCTATAGACCAGAAGCTAGGTTGGTGGGGTTTCCCCCTTTTATTGTTGGTTTTCTCTCTCCAATTGTCTCTTCCTAATGTAAAGTATATAAGGTGGTTCACTGACAAGAAAACTGGGCTGCTAACTTAGGAATAGTAAACAATCATATACTATTAAACCATGAAGAAAAAGTCTCTGAGTGTTCAGTCAGAGTTTGATCAATTTTCCCAGGCCTTCATCTTAGAGCCTAGAAAGCATTTGCTTCTAAACAATTACATGTGCTCAAAATCTGGAAACCTACCGCAGCTGGGAACTCTGGAAAGGCTCAATAATTTAGGCGCTTGGAAGGCACTGTGAAGTCATCCTTCTGGATCAAAATTATCATTACTTTAAAAAAAACTACCTTCAATCTCTCACAGAGACGATAGATTAAAAAAAAAAAAAGACTCGGTAGATGCCCACAAAATCTGGATATTTATCTACTTTTAGGTTGTGCTACTTTCTACTTCTGGGCTTCAATCAGGTGAGAATCCCATAAAGGGTTTGTTCCATCACACAACTGTGACCTCATTCACTTCTCAGGCTCAGGCCCAGGGGATGAATGACCCCCATCTCCTTCTAGCTTTAGAGCCACAGTGTTTTCAATGTAGTTCCCTCAGCACCCTTGGGTGTGATTTACAGAATCAGAACATTTGACACTGTTGGGATTTTAGGGAAGGGGAAGTTTTGTTTTTTAAATACTATAGTAATATATTTCCATATTCAATGTAGTGGATTGAAAGTTGTTCAAGTACAAAATTTTACCCAACTGCCTTGATTGGTGATTAAGAACAATTTCATAAACTGTTTAAGCCTAGGAAGAGGCACCAAAAAAATCACACTCTTCCAGGCTTGTAGTCAGTCTAAAGTATTATTGATTTAAAAAGAGCAGCTGAAGAAAGGATTACGACTGTTTTAATCAGCAACTTTAATATTCAAGATCTAACGTGTCTTAGGGTATTGTAAATCCTCTAGCACAGGAGTTAGGAGTACCTTTAGTCTTCAGGATGGGTAAGCACAGATACCTCTGACACCATAGGCTTAGCGTGAGCCCTCACTATTGTTTCAGACTTCACTTAGTGGCTCCAATTCTAGAGGTTTCCTATTATTATGAGCATAATTTGACTTTTCCCTAGTCTTTCCAAACTTGGTACATTGTCTCCCATTCTGGTCAGGGATACAGAGGAAAAGAAAAGGAAGTTTAATTTACAAATTAATTAAACAAATATTTAATAAGGGCCTGCTATGTTAGGGGCTACCAAGATTTAAAATGGGGATAATTGGATGGGGTGGTTGAGAAATAGAATTTAAAAATTATTATTATTAATTTCTTTTAAAAATTGTGGTAAAATACATATATCATAAAATTTACTATTTTAACCATTTTTAAGTGTACAGTTCAGTATTGTTAAGTATATTCACATTATTGTGCACAATCTCTAAAACTTTTTCATCTGACAAAAATGAAACTCTATAGTCATGAAACAGTAACTCCCCAATTGCCCTTCCCCCTTCCTGGCAATTACCATTCTACTTTCTGTTTCCATGAATTTGACAGCTCTAGAAACCTCATGTAAATGCAATCATACTGTATTTGTCTTTTTGTGACCGGCTTATTTCACTTAACAATGAGTCCTCAAGGCTCATTCATGTTGTAACATGTGTCAGAATTTCCTTCCTTTTTAAGGCTGAATAATAATTTATTTGTTGATGGACATTTGGGTTGCTTCCACCTTTTGGCTATTATGAATAATGCTGCTATGATGCGAGGTCTGACAATTAAGTTTGCGAACTCATCCTAGAAAAAGTGTTCATACCTCATTGCTGAATATCACTATGGTCACCTTTGAAGGACTCCCCTTGGGAAGCTATGCACCGATGCCAGTGCCTAGTTCACCCTTCAAAGCAATTTTGGAACTCTTTCTGGAATGGCCATCAGAGCTGTCATCGTATTACCCTTGATGTCCTGAATGTCATCAAAATGTCTTCCTTTCAATATTTTCTTTATTTTCAGGTAAAGAAAGAAGTCACTGGGGGCTAGATCAGGTGAGTAGGGAGGGTGTTCCAATTCAGTTATTTGTTTACTGGTTAAAAACTCCCTCACAGACAGTGCCGTGTGAGCTGGTGCATTGTTGTGATGCAAGAGCCATGGATTGTTGGCGAAAGTTCAGGTCATCTAACTTTTTCACGCAGCCTTTTCAGCACTTCTGAATAGTAAACTTGGTTAACTGTTTGTCCAGTTGGTACAAATTCATAATGAATAATGCTTCTGATATCAAAAAAGGTTAGCAACATTGTTGCAACAAGTTTGCGAACTTAATTGTCAGACCTTGTATATTAGAGTTTCCCTATATCTCTAATAAGTGTGGTTTTAGAAATTTTCACATAGAACCCCACAACCCAAGCATCATGAAGAAACAGTAAAGTCAAAAGCCCCTGGTCTATATGGAAAATATCAAGAATAAGGACAGTAATGGATGAGGAAGACAGTGAGACCAGTGCTATTTCTTATAAAATGCTCTGAGTTGCATCTTACCTTATTTATTTACTATAAAGGTCATACTTAATAAACAAATATTTCTTCTATTAGGATTCATATTTTCATAACAGGCAAAAATGATTAACAGATTATAGAATTTCCTTTTCTTCTTCCTTTTGTTCTTCTTCAATATCATCTCCATCTTTCCCATCATCTTGACCACCACCACTACCGTTGTCATGACTACCATTTATTGCATTAAGTATGTCACCTGGCTTATCTATGTTAATTTCAGAGCAAGATGCAACCCTAGAGAACCTTTTAGTTCAATGCCTCATTTTCCATACGGAGACACTAAAATTCAGTCAGGTTACAGTATTTGTCAACAAGTTAATGGCAGAACAGGGACCAGGTCTCTGCACAAAGAAATACTGTATACTACAGATGAGGAATGGCGGCTGGATTTACAGAGAAAAGGGAAGATTTTTTCCCCCCAATAGATACTGCTAAATGATTTTTCCAAGTGGGTCTATAGTGATGGCAACTCTTACCTAAAACATATCATTAAGCCCCTTTCCCATACTCTCACCAGAACTAAATGTTCTCAGTCTTGTTAATTTTTGCTTGTCCGATGAGTGAAAATCGTTCTGTATCTTGTTTTCTTTTGAACTTCCATCATTATTGGAGAGGTTAAACATCTTCCAATATTTTATTGGGCATTTACATTTCCTCTTTTATGAATCACCTATTTGTATATTTGCCTATTTTTCTACGCTCAATATGTTTTTTTTTTATCAATGTATGAGGCCTTTTTCTACCTTAGGGTTATTAGCTCTTTGTCTTGCAACCATTCTATCCTCATCATTTGACTTTCTTAAATTTTCTCTTAAATGTTCCCTTATGAATGAAATAAATTTTTTTCTTTTCATTTTTCATTCAGCTCCTTAAGTGTGTGGCGTTCCCAGGCCTGGCTAAGTCCTACAAGTGGCATCCCCAACATATCTTTCAAAAAGCATTTTTTGGTTAGTGGGTTGAGGTATGTATGAGCAGGAGCAGCCAGGCAGCTGAAGCTGGATTTAAGGGCACGGGAGCTGCCAATTAATGCTGATCAAGATGACTACCTCCCCAAAGCACTGACACTTCATGGCAGAGCCCACAGGGGAAAAGCCAGTGGGGAGCCCGGCTGGGATTGGTGAAGTCCTGGGCAAGAAGCTGGGTGAAAAGGGCTTTGACAAGGTGCCTGTACGGTCCTTGGCAGTTTCTGGTGCTGAAGAAAGATGAAGACCTCTTCCGGGAATGGCTAGAAGACACATGCGGAGCCAGCACCAAGTAGTCCCAGCACGGCTTTGGGTCCTTTGAGAGTGGTGCGATGCCGTCTTGTGATGCTTTCTGGGGAGCTCCCAATCCCTAGCCCCAGCCTTGAGTCTCCAGAGTTTGCAGTCAAGTGGGGGCTCTGTCCTTGTCCTCTTCAAATGTCCTCCTTTGTCTACCCCCCCCCCACGTCCTCCAGAGTCTTCCAGGAGTTCTCTCCCCTCACCATTTCAACTTTTTTGGAATTCCCGCTCTTGCATGCCTCTCCTTTCTCTTTTCTCTGCCAGTCTCATGTCAATAATTACCAGCTTTTCTGAGTGGATTCCTGGCCCCTTCTCTCACTTCCACCCTCACCTCTGGTCTGTTTTATGCCATTTGGTTTCTCTTTTGGCAGAACAGTCACTGCCCTTATAAAGTACTTTAAATCAATAAAGTCAGTGGCCTTCAAGAAAAATAATGAAAGCATTTTTTGGAGATACTATTTCTTCATGAGTTACATTTACTTCATTATGATACTAAAAAGGCTATGTTCAGCAGATTTTAGAAGGGCTCAGTTTCTCTGAAGGGTATAATGATGTCTATAATATTCACCATCAGCTGACACTTGGGTCATTAGTTCCCCAAGTTCCTCATCCTTGAGTCTAATTCCCATGTTTTCCATGGGAAGAGGTTCCACTTTTTTGATTTTGACTCTTGGTCCTTAGGAAAGAAGGACATGGTTTATATAATTGTTGGAAAAATAAGAATACAAGTATTGATATTTAAGAGAGAAGAATGCTGATTATGGTCCTGCATCATAAATTCCTAATTGGAGAGTAAAGCACAGGGCACAAAGAAACTGTTAACATATAGACCTCCCTAGATTCAGATATGTCTGTTGAAAGTAGGAAAAAAATGGAGAAAGATAACCATTGAGATAATGGTAAATAGTAAACAGTATTTACCCTTATGGGGAGGGATTAGATCAGTGGTAGGTGGGAGGACTTTCACTTTTTGTTTTATTGAGATATAATTGACATATAACATTATATTAGTTTCAGGGGTACAATTTGATTTAATATTTGTAGATACTGCAAAATGATCACGACAATAAGTCTAGTTAATATCCATCACCATATATAGTTACAATTTTTTTCCTTGTGATGAGAATTTTAAGATCTATGCTTTTAGCAACTTCAAATATACAATATGATATAGTTAAATATAGTCACCATGCTGTTCCTTACATCCCCATGACTTTCATTTCTTTATATCAGTTTTTTAAGTGGTAGAATTGGATAATTTCCTTACAGTATTTTGTGTTTTAAAAATATTTTTCTAATTAAAAATTAAACCATAATTGTTTACACAGAATTGGTGTGAAAAGTGGAAATGGGGTATTTTACATAACCTATCCAGGGGACACTGCTTTAGTTTTCCACGAGAGGTCAATAGAGAGAAATGGGCAAGTATAATGACTCCTGGTTGAGAAAACCACCAATCTGTACAGTTCTAGCCAGAAAATGGTGTTAGAAACTTCCTACAGTAATAAGATACTTTAATTTAATCCTAAAAGGCCAATGCATCCAAAGAAGAATGGTAAATTATGAGTCATAACAATGGACCAATAAATTGGTCCAATGTTGGAACATTTAAAAGAAATGCTAAACATCAAAATTTTATTTTACTTGCTCTTTTATCATGCCTCTCACTCACCATCCAAGGCCTTCACACCTTTGAGCAATCTATTCTTACATACTTTTCCATCAGCTGTAATATAAGACACAATTAAGAATACAGGTTAAATGATGGAAAGATTAACAAAGCACAAAGAAAACACAACATTCATAATTTCAGGGAAAATAACCCCTTAAGATTTGTTTAGAAGTTTATTCTGTTTTATCCTCAAGTAAGAATGAAACCAAAGATGAAGAAAGCTTTCATTGGAAAAAAAAAATGCTTTCACTGATATAAATGTACCTATTGGTTGGATTTAAAACAGCTTTTATTTCCCTGTTTCTTTTTCCTCCTTCTCTTCCTCCCCTGGTTTCCCTCGTTTCCTTGGCCATGATTTAGATTAGGCAGTGCTCCCGGGGTGACAGTATGGTTCAGCTTTGATGGTATGAGACTTGTGAAAGATGTTGCCAATTTTCAGTATTAAATGTAAATGATAGGAAGAGGATTTCTTTTTGTGTAGGAATTGTGTTTTTCTGAACAGGTTTCATTGGACATACACATATATAATATCAGAAGTTTTCACACACAAGCCCATAAATCCCAGCTTCAAAGACTGTGCTAAATCCTCACCATGACCTGGCAGAGTTTTCGGCAGCTCCTCCTTCTCATCAGTGAGTACGAGCCCAATTTTCCTCAGCACGTTGTCCAGATTACTGACATCAACCTTCTCTTCTTTGGAAAGATGGGAATTGTTAATTTGTAAGAATTTTAGGAATGGACTAGTAATGATTAATTTCAAATTATGTCAAATTATGTGACATCCTTAATTAGTAGAGCAAATTGACTATGCAACTTGTTAAGCAATGTAGATTTGAAGGACATGTGAGTGTGTTAAGTTAGATATAGAATTTATACTTTTAATTCAAGCTAAAGAAAAGCCTATATAATTCCAGATACAAGTCAAATGTAATTGTATTTCTGAATTATGGGGTCTTTTGACACACATAGTAAGCATACTTCCTGGCTATCCTACAAAAGCTTCACCTTGAGATGAAACAGTGTTGACCTATATTTTGGTTGTTTAAACATGGTGAAGTAGAAAACATTGTGGGTGAACACAAACAATATAGGTCTATACAGGAAAAATCCCAAATCAAACAGTAAGATTATAAAACAAACATTTAACCATCAAATTTATAGGGAGTCAACTTAGTATGTCAGTAATAGCCCCAAGAGAAAACTGTTTAAAAATATCTTTTTTTCTTTCTATAAAGCATTAGGTGTTAGTAAATAATGAATTCCTTTTCACCACAACTTCTTACTCACCTGTAAAAGCTTTTGCCTCATCCATCACCACATTCAAATCAACCATTTCATTCTCTGTAAGAAAAGAATTCAGGCATAGAGACCTACTCTTAGACTTAGGAGAATGACATGAAAAATTTAAGTTGTAATATAAAGGGTTAAAATTCAGCTGTTTTTCATGATTTTCTTTCATAACTTTTAACTCAAAATAAGCAAGAAACGGAAAGAAAAAGATCAAAATGATAATCTAAAGTGAGCATTCATTTAATTAATACCACTTTCTATAAAGTATCAAATGACCCTTTATATGGAGAAGAAGTTTAATAGTAGTCCCTTCTAACAGGCCTCTCCCTTCAGACCCAATAAGGGGAATGTATTTCAGTAGACAAGACTGAATTTGAATCTAGACGTCATTTATTTACATAAACAGCTGACCATTAAGCCATCACAATATGCCATCTTCCCACTCTCTAAATTTTGCTTATGTTCCCCACCTCCATCCCATAGGACTGTAAGATATTTGAGAGCAGGAATCATGCCTTAATTTTATTTATAACACTAGGCATAAGTTGTTCACTCTCTAGTTCAGTGTTTTGCATATAGTTTGTGCTAGCTAATGAATGAAAGAATTCCAGTGGTACCAAAACAGTCACACTGTTGGGTTAGAAAACAATATAATCTTTCTTTTTAAATCAAGGTTTTTTAAAATACTTCATTGGTAACAGTGTCTTTTCCAGTAGAAGTCATTTTGAGGATCCCCCAGCTAATATGTGGGGAGAATATCACAATTAAACAGTGATTTATGTTGATTTTTTTCATGATAAAAAGAGGGGCCAGACAAAATGATTGATAATTACCAGTGTTGTTAAACCAAGGGAAAGTCAAGTTTTAAACTAGAAGCTAGGCCAAAACTGTTTTCCACGTTAAGGTCAGATACAGATAAGGGTAGCAAAGCAGATATTTGCTGGTAGCAGTGGCCTACCTTAGCTACACTTGCCAATCACTAGTTGAGAACAGGAACCCTGAATTAGGGGAGAAGAACCATTTGTTCATTTTGGGCCAGCGTGTGCTGGCTCTACTGAAAGATGTTCTGCCTGGCTTTCTGATTGAAGCTTGTTTTTCATCAGGTTTTTAATCAAACTCACAGGCTCTGTGACTGAATCAAAAGCCCTCTAATGGGGAAATCTTAGCCTGGGGCTCATCTCCCAGCAATTTCTTCCTACTGCCTCTTTGCCTCTTTGACATTTTTATCTGGTTAAATTGGTCTTGCTGTGTCATTAATGAAACTATCTTATATTAAAAAAAAGAAAGGTATACATGGGTGGGAAGGAAGGAAGATATACAAAGCAAATATGGCAAAACAGTAACATCTGTTAACTCTAGCCAGAGGATACACAAGTGTTTGTTATATTGCCCTCTGTTTTTATGTATGCTTGACATATTTCATAAGTTTTTCAAAGAAATTAAAAAATAGTTTACTTTCAGAAGCCCTCTTATAGAAGCCCTAATGTTCCCCCGAGATACAGTGGTATCTGCACTGCTTACCGTCAGCCGGCACACGGTTCAGTAAGTTCTTAAAGGCCTCTTTCTCAAGCTGGATTCCCATGTTCTTCAAAAGTGTGTCCAGGTTACTGACACTGACTTTTTTCCCTTAGGAAAGAAGAGGATGAAAAGAAGAAGTACAAATAAGGCCAAGAAGTGGAAGATGCGAGCTTTGAGTAGGCGTTCACCCCAAATGGAGAGTGAAACACTGGCCATTTAAGGGAACCCAGATAGTGCTGAAGTTGAGGAGGTAAGTTCTCCCTCAACACTGTGTTACACCTTTTGATTGAAGTAATCATGGGTGAAAAAGAGGAATTAGACAAGTCTGATGAACTGTGATAAGGATAACCAACCTAAATGAAATCACAAGTTCAAGCTTGCCACATATTACTAACAATAACTTCCTCCAATGTAGCTCTACCCAAAGAAGAATGGTTATGAGGCATAAATTCAGTATCAGTAAACCAGTGGAAAAAAAATTTTAAAAAGCAAATGCAAATCTCAATAAATTTCTGCGGTTAGTGGTTCTTATGATTCCTGTCTTTGAAAGCCTTCACACTGTCCAGTAATCTTTTCTTATACACCTTTCCATCTCCTGTAAGGTATGGTAAAATTCAAGTGAAAAGAAAAAAGATTAGGAACTCTACAGTTTTCTAAGATATTATATGCGTATGATTCACCCAGAAATTAATTCCAGTTTATCCTCAAATAATAATGGAAGATAAGGACTGCTCTCAGTGTGGTCCATCTATCCCCTAATTGGAACACAGGGCAGTAGTTAATGCGGGCCACATGCGTGCACACACATGCTTCTTTCTTCTCATTCGTTCTCTTTTTTTTCTTTAATTAAAATTTATTGGGGTGACAATTGTTAGTAAAGTTACATAGATTTCAGGTGTACAATTCTGTAATACATCATCTGTATATCACATTGTGTGTTCACCATCCAGAGTCAGTTCTCCTTCCATCACCATACGAGTACATTTGACCCCATTTACCCTCATCTACAACCCCCTACACCCCTTACCCTGTGGTAACCACTAAACTATTGTCTGTGTCTATGAATTTTTGTTTCTTTATTTGTTTCAGGTGACAATATGAAGAGACCTAATCATTTTACATTACGAAAAACATAATAGAGTACAGCATTATTTCTAACTGTAGGGTGAAATTTAAATCCATGAACTGACTTCATTTATGTAGAGTTATTGTAAAATTCAGTACCTGAAAACGTTCTTTAAATGAAGATAACACTTCTATGCCATGTATGGGTCAATATAGCATAGAGTAACACAGGGGCAGTATAACTGCTCAATGACTTTTGATAGTATATAGAATAATCTACATAATTCTACAGGCAAGTGATATTTCTGTTACTACTTCATGACCTAAGTGATGGGACTGATTGTTCACAGTGATCATACTTCTTGACACAAAAACTTGACATCGAGATTCACTGTGTTCACCTATATTAGAGAAATGAACACATTAGTAGCCAAAATGTTGGACAAGTTAATATTTCTTTTTGAGGGTGCTCACACTTTTCCTATATCTCTAATAATCCAAACTATGGTCAATAAGACAAAATTATCAGTAAATAGGGAAAGGAGCAGAGTGAATTTACTAATGATGGCTAGAGGGGGGTAAACTACTGCTTTAAAAAGGTAATTCTCTACAAAGTATCAAGATCTCAATTTTATAATGTCTTATACAAATTCTCACTCACCTGTAAAAGTGTTTGCTGCATCCATCAACATATCCAAGTAAACCTTTTCATCTTCTGGAAGAAAATTCAGAATTTAGACTCAGATGAAGATAACGAGACTTGAAAAATCATAGAAAATTCATAAAGATATGGTATATGGAATCCTGATAATTTTTCATTCTTTATTCTAGAATCTTTGTTATATTTTTAATCCACAAGAACATATACCAGAGGAAAGAAGATTTGAGTTTTAAGTGTATATCCATTCACTTAATACAACTTCCCTTTTATTTCATAAGCTGTTTGCTGTTAAAAATCTTTAGAATATTATGGTGAATGAATTTTTTGTTTGTTTGTTTGAAGTCAGCTCCATTGTATAGTCCAGTTCTCTTCCTGTCAGACATAATTCTCTTGCATTGAGTGGAAGGCTGAGATGGGTTAGAGCAGCAGTTCTCAATGAGTGGTCCATGGACCCCAGGAGTCACCCAATACAATACCCTTTGCCTTTTCATGTGCTGACATTTGTACTGATAGTGAAAAAGTGGTGGCAGGTAAAACTGCTGGCATCTTCTCATGAATTAAGGCATGGCAACACACTACTAGCAGTCACTGTGCTCCTCACTGCACATGCTTATAGCAAAATCGTGTTGCACTTAAGAATGTCCTTGGTGAAGCAGCAAAAGTTATTAAAAATATTAAATCTTAATCCTTGAGAACATATCCTTTAAATAGTAAAGTAAGTATAGTATAGTATAGTATAGTATAGTATAGTATAGTAAAGTAAGAAGTGTGCATAAAGCACCTCAACTACACACTAAAATACAATGATTTCTTGGGGAAAAGAACTCGTGTGATGGAGTTGCCAATAAACTAGCTACTTTTTCATGAAACACCATTTTCGCTTGAGAAAATGCCTGATGGAAAAAATATAGTTATTCAGAGTTTGGAATTTGGGAAACATTTTGAAATGAACAAAGTCAGTCAGCCTATCATTTTAAAGAAACAACTAAGAGTAAATATTTTAATAGTATAGTTCAAGTTTTTAACTAAAATTGTGAATTTTGGAAACCTGACGTTTGTACTGTGACTTGATAGCTTCCCAATGCTTAACTGCTTTTTTGATGAGATCGGTGGTGATATTAACAAATGTGATATTTTTATATTGAATAGTGAAATGTGCCAATACTTGGAAAATCTGAATAATTCAGTGAGCCGATATTTTCCAAATGACCAAAGCATGAACAGATTTTAATGTAACCAAGTAGAAAAAGTTTATTGATATGGTTTCTGATCCCATATTACAACTAAACTTTAAAAATCTACCACTTGATGGGTTTTGAGGTAATATCAAAGAAGAATACCCACAATTATTTGAAAAGGCTGTTAAAATACTCCTTTCTTTGCCAACTACATACATTTGTGTGAGGCCAAATTGTCTTCATGTACTTCAACCAAAACAACATATCCCAACAGATTTAATGCTGAAGCAAATATAAGAAACCAGACAGACATTAAAGTGATTTATAAATATGTAAAACAATGTTCCTCTTCTCACCAAATTTTTTGTTTTATTTTGGAAAATACAGTTATTTTGCAAAACAAAGTTTTTTATTTAACATGTATTAATAGTTATCATATTAAAATAAATTAATAAATATTAATATGTGTTTTAATTTCTAATACAATATTAATAGATAGATTTAATTCACAAAAACAGAAAAGCTGTTTAACATCCTCAATAAATTTTAAGAGTGTGAAGAAGTTCTGAGGCCAAAAAGTTTGCAAACCACTAGGTTAGAGGGTACACACAATAGATAAGATTCAGTTTGCTTTTTGTTGCCTAATCCAACTTCAGTATATATCTATCACTTAGCCTAGGAGTTCCTCATCCTCAAACTTTACTAGCTGTCTTGTATTTTTTCATTTCCCTCTAGACTGTATTTGCTTCTCAGGGCAAACACCATATCTCTGTTCCTCCTGTACCCTAAACAGTTTCAGTTTCTAGTAAATACATTGCAGAGATAGTATAAACATTTACCCAGTAAATAAAGCAATGCCATAATTCTGGTATGTTATGGGCACTCAATAAATATTTGTTGGAAGAATCAATAAAAGTATTTAAAACTCCAAACCTCGATCCTTAAATAATGAAGTCCTGCCCTCGTAAAAGATATTCTTTCTAGTCCTTGGGGCTCCATGCTGTTGTAATGAAACCTAAAACCAGCCCTTCATGCCAGTCAAGATTCTTAGTGACCTGCATGCTAATGTTAGCTGCCATGCTCAGCTGCGGGTGAAGAAAGAAACCATTTCCCTCCTTTTCTTCAGTCTCGGGTCTTTTCAACTCTGTCCTGAGACCATCTCAGTTATACTGTTTTTTAAAAAATAGTCTTTCTCCTCAAGTATATATCTTTATATCATCTTTTCCTATCCTTTTTCTTTTCTCTTATCCTTCCCTCACCTTTTCCTCTTATCTTTTTTCCTTATCCTACTCTTTAACTCCATTCCTTCTCTCAAATATTTCTTTCTTACATCTGTCTATTCTTTTGGTATTCCTGTGCTCACAGGGATACTCTGAGGCATTTTTTTAACTTTGCTGGTGGTTCTCATGGTTCGAAGACAATGTATTAGGTTGGTGCAAAAGTAACTGCAGTTTAAAAGGTTAAAAATAATTGCAAAAACCGCAATTACTTTTGCACCAACCTAATACTTAAAGAATAACAATATTAATAATCAAGGAATGCATTTTCAAATACCTAGTATCTAAATGTCCTGTGATTGCCTCAATTCAATTATGTCCTAAATATTATTTTTCTCTTTATTCTGCTCCTTCTTCTGTGCCCCCCCACCCCGTTTTTGGTTTTGTGGCAATCATAAGCCACAAACCTCTGGTTCACACTTTTAGTATCTCCCTCCCTTCCCTCTACCACATTAAATCAGTCTCCCCTCTATATCACCAGTGTGGTTCCTTAAATAAGACCCTTATCATCTGGACTTTATAAGGCTCTATCACCTGGACTTCAGCAAAAGCCTCTAAATTGTATCTCTGCCTCCAGTTTTTCTCTCCCCAATGCGTGTTTCCTCACAGCTTTCAGAGTAGACTACTCATTGTCTACAGGATAAAGGTGTCTTAAATGCTCACCAGTAACTGGTAGGTGGGTCTGCTGGTCCTGGATTTCATTTGCTTCCAGTCTAAACCCAGTGTTTTGTGGAGTATTTCTTAGGTCACTGACACTAAACTTTCCTCCTTAATAAAAACAAGAAGAAATAGATAAGGAAGTCACAAAATGAAAAATGCAGGCCATCAACCCCTATCTAGCAATGAAATAACAAAGAAGCTATTTATAACAAGTAGTGTGGGAGTCAGGAAAAGAACATGATTCCATATCTAAACTTCTGGAAGAAGTTTATACTGGCGGAAAAAAAGTAGAGAGTTTGGTAACTCTAGTAAATTAGGGAAAGACAATAGGTAACTCATGTTATTCTGGTCAAAAAGTAAGATTTGAAACTTGTGACACTAACAATAAATTACCTTCTTAATGTAATTATACATAAAGAAAATTATACATAAAGAAAAACTCTAGTTAATGAGGCAGAATAATTGAAAACTATTGCTGTAGTTTTGAGCAAATCATTATAAAAATATGAGGATTTACGGTCAATGTATACATTTCAGAGGCATTTAATTAAATGTAGAAAGTGTAATCTTAGGAAAACAAGGATAAAGTGTACATAATTTTTTATATGCTTTCTAGGTAGTAAGAGATTTTCTAAATACAAAAAGACAAGAAGAAATCACAGAAGGAATGACTGATATGATTAAAGACATAAAAATGAAAAATGTTTGTATATCAAAATACAACATAATGGACAGAAAGCACAATACAGAAATCCATTACAATCTCAGATGGGCATTTTGAGCTAAAAGAAGATCGTAATGCAGAAGCTGCTTGTCCCACATCTAGAATAATGTTTCCCTATGTTAGTGTAAGTTCAAGCAACAAAGAAAATAAGGAAACAAAACACACATATTGCATTAATAGTTCAAAAATATTGGAAAATGAAAGAGTAATTTAACAAAATGTGTTCTATAAAACACTTACCTCTGACAAATGGAAAGAAAGAAATGGCAAAGATACTACTTAATGGCATCTGAATAAGATGAGAAGAAATGGATTTGCTCAGTAGGAGTAGATAGGTAGGAAATGTTTCAGGCAAGACATTTCTTGGCCTTACTGGAATCTTCTAAGGTTAACATATTCTAGTTCTTGTCCTTCTAGGAGGGAATTGATTTGTGAATAGTCACACTTCAAGCTTATTTAATGTTTTATAAAAATCAGTTGTTTCTAGTTTATCAAGAGGGAATTGAAGTCTAGTATCAGCTCTTGGATAATCAAGTCTGGCTACCTCATTCAGGAATCCTTTCAGCTTTCTAAGGAGGCAGAACATGTCAAACATGCTGACCCAAATTACAGATAATTTGCTCTGTGACCAGGGTCTATGAGCGAACAAAAATGATAACACACTACTTCTTTCTCCCTATTTTAAATGGCTGGGGGAACATGATCTTTGCAATTCTGGGTGAAATTTTAATCATTATGTCCTCAGGCTTTCTCTATTTCTCCCTTATTTATTTCAATTTTACTCTTTTAAATTCTCTTACTTTCCACTGTCACAGGTCCTGCCCTCTGCACCCTCTCCCCATTTTTTTTTCCCTTTTTCCTTGCCTCCGTCCTGGCCTTCTGGTAATCCTGGTGACATTCTCAGCAATGTGCAGACTTCACAGTGCAAGAAACCACCAACATAAGTTGATGTAAATGTCAAGAGAAAGAGTTTGTTCTTAATTTAGTATTGGACTCTTCTCAAAAGTTTTTCTAAATGACTTGATGTCAAGGGAGCATTTTGAAGAAGTTTGTAAACATAATCCCATAAGCTTTCAGAGGAGCTTAAAATAATTATTATGATTATCGTGTTAGTAATGATAATAACAAGCAAATTTATTGAACACCTATATCCCAGGCACTGGTCTAATTTAATCATTACATTAAGTAGATGCTATTAATATACGCTTTTCATAGATGAAGAAACTGAAGCACAGAAATATTAAGATGACACAACTTTTAAGCAGAAGGGTCAGAATCCACACCCAGTCAGTTTGGCTTCAGAGTGTGTGCCTTTAACCACTACGCTATTCTGACTCTCCATGTTCACCATCTGCACTCACCAGTAACTGGCAGACTCTGTGTCAGAGCTTTAAGTTCCTTCTCTGTGAGGCTCATCCCCATGTTTCCCAGTACTGTGCCCAGTTGACTGACATCGGTTTTTCCTCCTTAAAAAAGAGACAGGGATATGAGCAAAATATATTAAGTTCACAATACAACAAAAATAGTCAATCCAATTCTTGTGACCAATTAACAGGATGGTTGATGTTGTTGATTAAACTTTCAGACTGGTTGACTTTGTTGTTGAATAAATTTTCTGAATAGAAGCAAGTCCTTTCTTTCTTTTTTTTTTTTTTATGGTATAGATTTAGATTATTTCAAGCCCTGCCAAAATGTGGAAAATTCTACAGGAATATGAGAATTTCCTCTAAAAATACAACATACAAAATTAAATGGTATCCAGCTGGCTCAGTGGCTCAGGCGGTTAGAGCTCCATGCTCTTAACTCCGAAGGCTGCTGGTTCGATTCCCACATGGGCCAGTGGACTCTCAACCACAAGGTTGCCAGTTCAATTCCTCGAACATGCAAGGGATGGTGGGCAACACTCCCTGCAACTAAAATTGAACACAGCACCTTGAGCTGAGCTGCCGCTGAGCTCCCGGATGGCTCAGTTGGTTGGAATGCGTCCTCTCAACCACAAGGTTGCTGGTTCGACTCCCACAAGGGATGGTGGGCTGTGTCCCCTGCAACTAGCAACAGCAACTGGACTTGGAGCTGAGCTGCGCCCTCCACAACTAAGACTGAAAGGACAACAACTTGACTTGGAAAAAAAGGCCTGGAAGTACACACTGTTTCCCAGTAAAGTCCTGTTCCCCTTCCCTAATAAAATCTAAAAAAAAAAAAATTAAATGGTATCCACTTATGTGAAGTACCAAAATTAGGCAAATTCATAGAGACAGAAAGTAGGATAGTGGTTAGCAGGGGCTGGGAGCAGGGGCTAGGAATAGGGAAATGGGGAATTATTCCTTAATGGGTACAAAGTTTGTGTTTGGGATGAAGAAAAGGTTCTGCAAATGGGTAGAAGTAATGGTTGCACAATATTGTGTACTTACTTAATGTTACTAAATTGTACACTTAAAATGGTAAATTTTGTTATGTATATTTACCACAATAAAAAAATGGTAAATTACAGAACAATCTACAGAGAATCTTAAGGATAGAGTCAATATACTAATATGACAAGAAGGCATATTTAAATATCTAGATAATAAATATAAATCATGAGAACTTTAAATTTATCTACTTTTTCATTATTACTCTTTTTATACCTTCCAGCAATCTATTCTGATAGATTTGTCCATCAGCTATAAGAGAACACACAATTCATGTCAAAGAGAAATCAGAGTCACTAAGATAGTTTAAAAATCATTTCAGTTTGAGGCTCTAGAAAATTTTTCCATATATATCAACTTATAAAGCTATCATGAAAGAAGGACTTTTAAAATGTGACCGCTTTACTTTCTCTTTGGCATGTAAAACAATATTATTATTCTACTGTGCTGAAATTCCTCCTTTCACTTTTCCCATTCTTATTTCTAGTATGCTACCACACTTCTTTCTTAAATTTGCCATTTGCTTCTTGGCATGTGCCATTACCAGCTAGACTGCTGAGGCAAGAAGGGTTATTATTGACAATACAGCCATAACACATTTATTGGAGCAATGAAACATCATAGTATTTTTAATGTATTAATCCTGTAAACCAAACGTATAAATAAATATTATGGGCTATTTGAACCAAATATCAAGGAATACTTGGCATGGACTTTTTTTTTTAATTCTTTTTTGTTTTTCAGGCCTCCAGTCGGCAGAGATTCCCTCTCCTTTATCCCCTGGCACTGGATTTCACACTCAGGGCTTGGAGAAGGGGGTGGGGCTTATGCCATGGCAGCCACTCCCCAACTCACGGACATTTTTGGTGGATCAAATTTCAAGGACCTTTTGGCGTGGGCCAAATGTCTCTGTGGGTGATTTGGACAGGACTAAATATCTGCTAACCAGTATCCTTGACATCCAGGGAATTTAATGTCAATAGCACCTACTCTACAATCACTTTGTGACCACCTTTCTTTTTTGCTTAGATAGGAAATAGAATTGTTATAGAAATTCTCACCATCAGTTGGCAAATTCCAATATTTCTTATCTTTAAGTTCTATTCCCATGTTTCCTGGAACTTTTTTCATGTCGTTGACATCAACCTCTCCTCCTTCAAAGCAAAAGAAATGGAGACTTATGGCATTATTGTGAATGACGTTATGATTCTATATAATTTTTAAAAATTGTTTTTGCAGCATTACATCCATCTGCTGGATGAACAGAGACCTGACCTAACAAACATGCCTTGGGCCTTCTGATAAAGATGTTTTGTTAACTCTTGTATAATCTCTGAATAATGGTCAAGGCAACAGAACATGCAATTATGAATAAAAACTTTGTAGTAAATTAGGATGATGTAGTTTGCTGACCTAAATAGTTTTATGAGGTACTTGCTTTATTTTGAGATCACCTCTAACTTTACCAAACTTTCCTTCACCATTTACCGTGTTGAACTAAAATTCATTTAGTTTTCCAACCATCATAGAAGATATGCTTATTATTGGCAAAGATTCCAGATAAGGACTATGGAAACAACAAAGAGCACTGAAGTTTTATTGCTAAAAGTTCTGATAATCCAATATCTAACTCTAGGTATTTACACATAAACTTTTTTAAAGGAGTGTGGGGATAGAGTTTAAAAGTCCATACAATCATATTTGTGTAAAGAGCATTAAATCATAATTTAGTGGAAAGAACTTGGTTCTCAGATTTCCAGTAGCATCTTACTCTTAGGTGTTACTCTAAGATGTTACCTGTAACAGCTTTTATTCCATCCATTAAGATACTTACATCAACCTTCCCAGTAGCTATAATGACTTAGTTAGGATCCAGAAAAACATAGTTTTAGAATAAAAATATGAAGTATTTACATTGTAAAACAATTCCAGGCAGAATCCATTATTTCCACTATTTTATTTGAGTACATTTTCAATGTATAATTTCAGGCTGGGATTCATTCTATAGTATTAGCAAAATGGACTTTGAGAGTATAGGAAAAACATTTTGTGATGCCACATTACTTCATAAATTCTATAGGATAATTCATGCTGCCCATGTTTCCTATGAAAACACTTCTGGCAAGGACACAAACTCATGCAGGTACCAATGGCAAAAGAAGTAAAGACCATAATTCTCATCACATGGCTTTTACTATTATTACTATTTATTTTATTTATTACTATTATTACTATTTACTATTATTACTGAAACCCTGGTAACCCTTGTTCCTGTGTAAACTACTGAGCTGACTGAGATCCTAGCAACATTCTCAGCTTCTACTAGAACACTAAGAATTGTGATATACAAGACATTAAGCTCTTTAGGTCAAGGACTATGTCTGTATTTACTCACCATTGTATCTCTAGCACCTTGCATAACACCTGATATATAGTGGTAAGTAATTATTTGCTAAATGAATAAATAAATAAGTGAATGGTTAAAAAGTATCAATTTCAGATTAATATACTAAGAGAAAAAAAACATTTTAATTTAAGTCAAATAAATACTATCAAAAAATACCAGCCTCAAATCCAAATTCCTCAGAGGGCATAATGATGTCTAAGTCACTCACCATCAGTTGGTAGATTTGGGGTTACATCATTAAATTCCTCAGCTGTGAGTTTGATTGCCATGTTTCCAAGAACAGTGTCAAGGTTATGAACATCAACTTGAAACCCTACAAAAGAAAAAGACATGAGAAAATTGAAATAAAAGTCAAAATATAATAAATATTAACTCCTACGTATCACGGTTATCCATATCTTCATAAAAAAGAGGCCAAAGACACTTAAGTGTTTAAAGGAAGCTATTAATCTATTCATTTAACATATACAATATTAAAGATAAGTTTACTTAACAATATGTTGAAAGAGGGTTGAAAAACCACTCAGATTAATTTTAGCAGCAAAACAGCAAATAAACCAGTTTTTAATAAAAATGTTGATACAAGTAAGTAGGACTCAGTTTGGTCCTGTTTTTCAAGATGTACTAGCTTAAATTTTTACATCTAGGCCTACATTTTATTATTTCCACAGATGAAATTGAGGTAAGCATAAAGAGCTACAATATCTTTTAAGAACAAAACATAGATTCTTCAATCAATATGAACATATGTATGTATTAAAATAAATTATGCAACTACATCTGAGAAAGGCAGGAAGCAATATAGCAAACGGCAAAAATCAAAAGCAAACCACACAAGTCTCAATCTGCCTTATCAGTTATCATCTCACTCATCTTTTGGAGCATAATTCAACAACGTATTCTTACACGTGTTTTCATTAGCTGTAGCTATAAGAAAATATATGATTTAGGTCATAGAGAAAAGAGCTAGATATGCTAAAGCAATACCAAATATCCAAGTTCAGAAATATAGACCATAAAATAATTTGCTCCAAAATTTACCTAGTATCTTCTAGAAATAATCAAACAAATATGTAAACAAAATTCTTTATCCTTATTTTCTAATTTTTAAAAAATTACAGTTGGTATTCAATATTATTTTATATTAGTTTCAGGTGTACAGCATAGTGGTTAGACACTTATATAATTTACAAAGTAATCCCCTTCCGATAAGTCTAGTACCTACCTGGCACCATACATAGTTATTACAATATTTTTGACTATATTCCCTGTTGTACTTTACATCCCCATGACTATTTTGTAACTACCAATTTGTACTTCTTAATCCCTTCATACTTTTCGCCTAACCCCCCAACCTCCATCCCATCTGGCAACCATCAGTTTCTTCTCTGTATCTATGAGTTCTGTTTCTGTTTTGTTTGTTCACTTATTTTGTTCTTTAGATTCCATATGTAAGTAAAATCATATGGTGTTTGTCTTTGTCTGACTTATTTCACTTAGTACAATACCCTCTAGGTCCATCCATGTTGTTGCAAATGGTAAGATTTCATTCTTTTTTATGGCCGAGTAATATTCCATTGTATATATGTAGCACATCTTCTTTATCCAATCGTCTATTGGTGAGCACTTAGGTTGCTTTCATATCTTGGTTATTGTAAATAATGCTGCAATGAACATAGGGATGCATATATCTTTTCAAATTAGTGTTTTGGATTTCTTTGGATAAATACCAGGAAGTGGAATTGCTGGGTCATAAGATAGTTCTATTTTTAATTTTTTGAGGAATCTCCATACTGTGTTCTATAGTGGCTGAACAAATTTTCAATTTCCCCAACAATGCATGAGGGTTTTTTTTGTTGTTGGTTTTGGTGTTAAGTTGCATGAGTTCTTTATAAATTTTGGATATTAACCCCTTATGGATGTATCATTGGCAAATATCTTTTCCCATTCAGTAGGCCGTCTTTCCATTATGTTGGGGTTTCCTTTGTCGTGCAAAAACTTAATTTGATGTAATTCCATTTATTTTTTCTTTTGTTTCCCTTTTCCGAGGAGAGGTATCAGAAAAAATATTACTAAGAGCAATGTCAGAGAGTTGTCACATACTGCCTATGTTTTCTTCTAGGAGTTTAATGGTTTCAGGTCTTACTATTTAAGTCTTTAATACATTTTAAGTTTATTCTTGTATATGGTGTAAGGAAATGGTCTAGTTTCATTTTTTGCATGTATCCATGCAGTTTTCCCAACACCATTTATCCCATTGTATATTCTTGCCTCCTTTGCCATAGATTAATTGACCATATAAGCAAGAGTTTATTTCTGGGCTCTCCATTCTATTCCATTGATCTCGGTGTCTGTTTTTATGTTTTTATGCTAGTACCACACTGTTTTGATTATTATAGCCTTGGTATCTGGATGGGGAACAGCATTGCATAGGGTTAGGTGGTGAAGTGGGAAGCAGTTAAAGATGAAGTCCCTACTCAGTGGTATTAAAATGTCAGAAGACTCATCCAAAAAGATTGCATTTATTAAAGTAAATGTACTTCACTGTAGAAACTGAAGAGGGCACTCTTACACCGTATAAGCCACCCAACACCTTGAACTCTTCCGACAAATCAGAGTAGAAATGGACAAAGGAAGATTTGAAATGAGAGCTGACTGAATTCTGGAAACAAATTCCAGAGAAACACAAAGTCGACTCCAAAATAAAGACTCACGTAAAAGTACTCAAGGTAGGATGAATATGACTGAACTGTAGTAAGTAACATATAGAAGAGAAATGAAAACCAAAAGAAAAAAGAGGAAGGGGAAAAAGGAGGAAGAGAAAAGCCTATGCAAAAAAAAAAAGTTCAGAACAAAAATGATAGATCAAGAGACAGAGAAGCTCTGATATGTATATAAATGAAGTCCCTGAAAAAAAGAAAATTAAAACAATGGAACAGATTTAACGTTTTATTAGAAATTACATGCACAGGATTAGAAAAAAGGTTATCCTTGGTGCCTGAAACATTACGGGTCCATACATGGCCCACTTTTATTTATTTGGTTAATTCAAAAATTTTATAATATAATAAATACAAGCAAACTTATGCTGAAAACAAAAGCTAGGACTTCAAAAAAATCAGCATCTAACCAGAGGGCTCCCGTTACAAACCATTCCTCTGCCTTGTCCATCCCTTTATCATGAATCCAGTGTTCACATTCCTTTGCTGCCTTTTAAAATGTGATTTTATTGTACCTATATATACATTCCTAAAATCACTGAGAAAAATGTCAAATGCCCCCTTATCTAATAACTAGCCACGTGTGCCTCCTCTTCTATGAAATACCTGTTTGATTCTCTCGCTCATTTTTCTTTTGGTCTGTTTGTGTTCTTATGGATTGGTTGGAATTCTTTATTCTTGATACTAATCCTTTGTGAGTTGTGAGAATTGTGAATATTTTCTCAGAGTTGTGACTTATCTCTTTCATTTTCTATTCTGATCTTAGTCATCATAGATTAATTCTGCCAGTTATTTACCATCATATGAATAAAATCATACTGTATGTTCTTTTTGTGTCTGGCTGCTTTCACTCAACTTTATATCTGAGTTTCATTTGTAATCTTTTGATTGCAGTAGTTCATTCTTTATCACATAATATACCATTATATGACTATCACAATTTATCCATTCTACTGTTCATGGAATTTGAGTTGTACCAGGTTTGGATTATTATAAGTAACTATTATGAAAACTGTTATGAACATTCTTGTGTAAGTATTAAGTTGTACATGTAGGAATTGAATCTCAGTGTATGTAAGTTATACTTCAATTTAAAAATCTATTGAAAAAGAAATAAAGAAAATTTTGGTAGAACTACAAGGACAAAAAACAGAATACATAGAAGACTTTAATAAATCTCTCTCTGCAATTACTAGAACCACTAGACAAGAACTCACCAGGGAATCCAGGTAATTTAAATCAACCTTCTCACTGAAGACAATTTATATAAAGCGGGGCAAAAAAAAAGCTCAGTAAGATTCATAGCATCAAAGAGCTGACATGGATAGGACCTAGAGTAAGTCAGAGCCAGAACAAATGAGGCTACGTTTTAGCTGGGCGCGCTTACCAATCGCATAAGATGCTGCTGGGAGCCTAACAGGATGTGCAGCGCTTCTGAAAGCCTTGTATGGCTAGAGGGACAAGGATTAGAATCCAGAATCCATCAAGAGGAGAGAGCTGTGGTAAATCTCTCTCACTTGGGGTTGCAGTAAGGTTAACCCAAATTAAATAGGCATTGCAGGAACTGCAATTCACCTTTGAATTATCCTAATCCCTGAAATGTGATAGATTATTAGTGCCTCAAAAGCTAGGAAGAAACTAGAAACAGACACACAGGGTTTCCAGATACTGGGGGAAAAGTATTAGAATCAAATTTCAAAATAATTATTCTTACTATGTTCAAAGAGATAAAAGATAAGATTGAGAATTTCAGCAGGGAACTAAAAACCATCTACAAATATCAAATAGCGTAAATCTGAAAAATATATTAACCATAATTAAGTATTCAGTGAATGGATTTATCAGCAGAATAATCACAGCAAGAGAACTGGTGGACTGGGAAATTGGTCAGAAGAAAACACAAAATGAACACGAAGAAGCAAAAGGATGAAAAATACAGAAGAGGGAGTAAGAAACATAGAAAATACAGTGAGAAAATAGAACATTCATGTAACTGGAGTCCCAGGATGAGAGAAGAGAGACGGGCAGAAAAAATTTAAAGAAATAATAGTTAATTTTCTAAAACTGAAGACATTAAGCCACAAATTCAAGAAGCCTTAGGAGCCTCAAGCATTATATGTTAAAACTGCAAAGGAACGATGAATTTTTTTTTTTTGGAACGATGAATTTTATGGTATGTGAATTATATCTCAATAAAAAATGTACATCTGATTACAAATGCTGTTGATTATAAAGGTGTTCCAATTTTAGAGATATTAAAATGCAAAAAAAAAAGAAAGAAATTTGTTTCACCAAAGTGTTTAGAAATATTGTTCACGGGGTGTCTGCATCTATGAAGAGTTCTTTGGTAGGTGTTCTCTGCAGATTTGGTGTTGAAATGGTCTCCCTAATTTTGAGGATGTGAGGGACCTCGGAGATACGTGCCAAGCAATAGTCTTTTAGTAGCAGAGGAAAAATGATGTGGTTAGGTAACAGAGATGGTATGGTAATAAGAATGATACAGGGATTAATACCACAGGGATATATGGGGCTGATTAGTTAAAGTTAAGATTTCTATAATATAAATGAATTAGATGGGCAGTCCAGTTGGGAACACATGAAAACTCCAGAGGCCTGACTTGAGATGGCACAACGAAGAGTGGTGGTCCCTCACCTGACCAATTTTCTGACTTGATTTAATTCATATCCAGAACCCCTTGAATGAAGGAAAACTTAACTGTTCTTGAGGAAGGACTCTATAATAACAGCAGAGGTATTTACTATAAACCTTCTTCAACCCTATCTTATTTCTTTTTCCCATGTTAAAAACCTTGCCCCATTTTCCTTATTTATTTATTTATTTATTAAAGAGATAGGAAGGGTGTGATTTTTTTTTTATTGGGGAAGGGGAACAGGACTTTATTGGGGAACAGTGGATACTCCCAGGCCTTTTTTTCCAAGTCAAGCTGTTGTCCTTTCAATCTTAGTTGTGGAGGGTGCCGTTCAGCTTCAAGTTGTTGTCCTTTCAGTCTTAGTTGTGGAGGGCGCAGCTCAGCTCCAGGTCCAGTTGCCGTTTTCTAGTTGCAGGGGGCACAGCTCACCATCCCTTGTGGGAGTCGAACTGGCAATCTTGTGGTTGAGAGGACGCATTCCAACCAACTGAGCCATCCGGGAGTTTAGCTGCAGCTCAGTTCAAGGTGCCGTGTTCAATCTTAGTTGCAGGGGGCGGAGCCCACCATCCCTTGCGGGACTGAGGAATTGAACTGACAACCTTGTGGTTGAGAGCCCACTGGCCCATGTGGGAATCAAACTGGCAGCCTTCAGAGTTAGGAGCATGGAGCTCTAACCGCCTGAGCCACCGGGCCGGCCCCCTCATTTACATTTTATATTCTTGCATTATTTATGTTTTATAAGCTGCTTAAAATTCTTTTTGAAACTATAGAGACTACAAATTGAAAACCTGAAATCCATACAGTGATATTTTAATTACCTTTATTTTTCAGTCACTTTTCTTTAAACTAGAAGTATTCACTTACCTGTGGACTCTTTGAAATGTGGATTTCCTTTAATTCCCCTTAAAAAATCTTTTAAATTCACCTTCTTATTATCTGAAAGGTCAAATCAAGTAGGCCGACGTTAAAAACCTGATATTGAATTGGCACATGAAATAAACATTCTGATTTACCTAAAATTCCATTCTAATTCATTTTCTACCATGTTTCCCAGAAAATAAGACCTAGCCAGACCATCAGCTCTAATGCGTCTCTTGGAGCAAAAACGAATATAAGACCCAGTCTTATTTTAATATAAGACCAGGTATAATATAATATAATATAATATAATATAATATAATATAATATAATATAATATAATATAGTATAATATATAATATAATAGCGGGTCTTATATTACTTTTTACTCCAAAAGATGCATTAGAGCTGATGGTCAGGTTAGGTCTTATTTTCGGGGAAACACGGTATCTCAAACAATTGAAACTACTTCAACAGTACTTTTCATACTTGTTAGGAACCACCCATTGAAAAGTTAATGATATTAATAGCTACCATTTTTTCAGTTCTTACGAAAAAGTAAGAACTTACATAACTTTTGAGTTCCTTATACATCCTAGGCATCATTTTATGGTGCTTTACCTTTATTAACTCATGCAATCTTCACAATAATTTTATGACATAGGTATCCTTAATATGCCTATATTTAAAAGACAAAAGCTGAGAAAAATTAAATAATTTGTCCAAATCACAAAGCCAAGAGTGCTAGAGCCTGTATTACACACACACACACACACACACACACATTTGAAGTAAGATACAATAATTTAACGACATCAAAAAATCTAGGGCTATCACTACATTAAGGAGACTGCAAGTTATAACAAAATGGCAGACTAGCTAACACAGAAACTGGCCTACTACAAATTCCTATAGATGCTATATGAAATACAACACACTATGAATGCATGACCAAGTCACATGAAAAGGAAATAATAAAAAGTTAAGTGGGTGCTGGGATCCAGAGTGGAAACCAGTGAGTACTAAGCGATAGTTGTCTTAGGGACACATATCAGACCCAGAAATGGCGAGGTGCTTGATTTAAATGTTCATGCAGAGTCATAAAAGAGGACTTGGTTCCATTTAAATGGAGAGTTTGAATTTAGATATCAAATAAAACTGGGATGCTTAAAGGCTATCAATCCAGTGAAAGGGAGATTAAAATATTATATAGTCATGAAATGTAAAGTACAGCATAGGGAATATAGTCTATAGAACTGTAATAGCTATGTACAATGTCAGATGGGTAGTAGACTTGTTGGGGTTATATGTGAGGTGTGTAAACGTCTAATCATCTTGTTTCGTACACCTAAAACTAAAAAAAAATAAAAATTTTCAAAAATAAAATATTATAATACATTCACTGGCCGTGGTAAACAGTAGGATTCTAAATCTTCCTAATTCTTAGAGGCAGTCGGGGGAAAAAAATCTCCTGTGAAATATTGAAAGCCCAGCCTCCATCTCGTGTGTGTTTGAAGTCTAAATTTATACTACTCCCATGATATGAGAAACCCCAGGTCAAAACATAAAAATGGATCCAAGTCAATAATGATCTAGGTTATCTGGCAAAAGCAATAACCAAACTGTTCTGGGGAAGTACTCTCTAACCTAGGACTCAGTGGATTCCATACAAAAAACAAAGTGGTTGAGATAAGCCCAAAATAAAAGGTCACCTAAAACCTACGTATGAAACTCAGCAACTTGGAGTATTCCCATGTGCTTTGACTTCATAATAGTGAATGTCTACAGGAAAGGAGATCAAGGACATATTTAATGACATCGAAGATGGAAAATAAAGTTAAATACGGGCCCACTCAGAAATCATGACCAAAACTAAATAATTGTTCTTTTAAAATGTAGTGAGTCTTTAGGTATTTCTGTTGGTTGAAACACAAAATGGGACAAGTACAATAAAAGGACTGATGAAAGTGGATCTCTTCTGAAGAAAGATTATGTATCAAAATGAAGCTGCTGTATAATGTAAAATGAAGCTTCGTTTTATTACATAAGGTATGGTATTTCCCATCCAGGCTTATAAGTAATGAATGGTAATTATCCAAATAAGCATATATAGTATCCAGATTAGTATAAACAGTTAAATATGGTCAATAAGTATTTAAATTAGTGGGCTATTTTGGCTCTAATTTGTATCACCCTAAGTCTCCAGTATGATTCCCTTTAGCATCTCTCTCTCATATATACTGTATGAGATTAATAATCTCATATTAATAATACTCATATTAAGACTGTATCCCATAAATAGGGAAAAATGAAAAGAATTTCAAGCCCAAAAAATGCTCACTATTGATGTCACGACATTCAAGGGCCTCACTGAAGTCCTCAGTTAAATTAACATTCAAACTTTTTTTTTTTTTATATGATTTTCTTAATCCTATCTTTCTTTTTTTTTTTGGTTGTTGAGAGCCCACTGGCCCATGTGGGAATCGAACCGGCAGCCTTCGGAGTTAGGAGCATGGAGCTCTAATCGCCTGCACCACCGGGCCGGCCCAACATTCAAACTTTTAAGGGCATGCTCCAAGTTAGGTATCCCAATTTTGTCATTATTAATAGGTGACAAGATCTGAGCAGCTTTTTTAATCCCTACAAAGTAAATCTATATAAGACATTACTGTTTGAAAAAACGCAAAATAATTTGTCCGAAGTCCATAGACAAACCCTCACAAAAAATATTTATTCTAACCAAAATCTCTAAACCAAAAAAGCAAAATATTTTCTATTTATAACTGATAACCCACTTATTTCAAGCAGCATTTGAAACCAAAAAAATTTCATGGCAAAGAAAATATAGTGGGTTATACATTGAATGAGCTGTAAACCTTTCATAAAACAGCTATGTTCTCACACATAGGTCTAAAGATTTCTATCAACTGATAAGGCAAACAAAAAGAGGCTAAAATTTGAGATTGAAGTTTTGGTCCCCGGGCCACTGCTAGTCCATATTGTACATTTGTGTGAATTGGAAAAAGGCATCCCGTCTTTACATATCAATTACAAAGAGGCATACCTTCTTCTGGGCAGCTGATATCTAGCACTGTGGGTCAAAGCTTGATGAGTACAGTGGAATATAGACTGCATTTCAGTCTCCACTTGTACTCAACCAGGAACCTTTATGTAAGGCACAACCCATACAACCAAATGAGAAGTCCTGTTGATTCCAGACCAGTTTAAAATACAAAACAGTCATTACTGGGTGCTTTACTATTTCATCAATACTATTTTCTACTCCATTTCTCCCTCAACCCCAAATGGAGTTGTCGTATATGTTTCCACAGTCTGAAAATTGTTGCACGACACCAGCAGATCTAAACCTTCACGGAGGTCACTTGGAAAGAATACCATAATACCATCTTAGACCTATATTCTACTTACATTTATTTTATATCTACTAAGACCAACAATGAAAATGTCAGCCCTCTCATCAAAGAGCTTCCTGTAAATTCCTCTAAGTCAGGGACTACATCTGTCATGTCTGTAAACAAAATTATAATACATTATGTAGTTGGTACTATGAGAAAAATATGCACAAGATATCATGGAAGCACTGGAAAGCTTCACCTAATCTAGATTTCATGAGTGATGCACTCTGGGAAATCTTATGGGGTGGGAGGTGACATTTGAGCTGAGTTTGAGGGGAGAAAAATATGAGTTTGTCTGACAGGAAATGTGTACAAAGGAAACAACACATGCTAAGACTTGGAACCCAAAGCAAATGGAGCCAACTTAAATTATAAGTAATATGGCTACAGAATAAGTACAAATGCAGAATTGATGAGAGATGAGGCTAAAGAAATAAGAGGACATTTATTCAGTGATTAGTTCATTTGATAAATATTTAAAGTTATATGAGTTAAAAACATAAAAGATTTGGAACAATGCCTAGCACAGTAAATGTAAGTATTAACTATCAATATTAGTTATTACTAAGAGCCTGCTGAGAGCCAGGATTTTGCTAGGATCTGGAAAAACAATGAGGAGCAAAGTGAAGACATGGTCCTTGGCCCAGTGATGCTTCCAGGCAAGTGGGAGAAAGAGACATTAATCAAATAATCAAAAACATAAACAGATATTTCTAATATGAAATAAGTGCTATGACAGAGACATGGTTTAAGAAGAGCCTGTAACAAAGGAAACTGACCTAGACCAGCAGATTATAACAGGCTTCCTTTAGGAACCTGACACTCATCTGAAAGATGAATAAATGTTAACTAGGCAAAGAGGGTCAGGGAAGACTATTCCAGGGAATATGATGTGCAAAAGCCTTTTTGTGGGAGGAAAAGAGAGTATTTAAGAAATTGAAAGAAGCCAATGTAGTTGAAATACAGAAAGCAAGAATAATGGTGCAAAATTACGCTACAGATGTGGGGCATATAGATTTTGATCTTTATACTAACAACAATGGGACTGTTTAAAGAGTTATAAATAGGGGGAGGCAACATGATCAGATTACTATTTTAGAAAAAAATATAACTCTGGCTGGAGTGGGCAGAGTGGACCGGCAATCCGTGGGCATTTGACAAGGATCCTAAAAAACAACTCCTTTATAGGGAGTGTTTTCTCTTTACAGATATGAAGTTCTTGCCATATGCTGTTGATAATTTCAGAATTGAAGACAAAGCCTCTTTCCTAAAATCTGCAAATTTAGAGGGAGAGATTACATGATAAGGAATAGCATCCTGATCTTACCCAGTTTGAAAGGAAACCAATGAATATATTAAATACTTTCTCTCTCAGTAACATTTATCATTGATGATATTCCCTTCTCAAAAATCTTGCCCTGGCTTCCAGAATATTATTCTCTCTTCATATCCCTCTCACTTCTTAGACTGCTTCATGGATTTGTCCATGCTCCTTAAATGTAGCAGAGTTTCTAATGTCACAGATGCTTCCTTTCTCCCTTAGAGGACAGGTTAATCCCCAGGCTCATATATTCAATAAAAGGTTTAAACATTAGCCTGAATTGTGTTTCTCTATCTCTGCTTACCTACCTATCTATTGTCCATCTAATCCTGGAGCTTTCCCTAAGGACAGGTTGCAGTTATACCCATTCATCCCACATACTTCCAACAGAAATGCAAACTGGTACAGAGATCTGTTTGAGGGACAAATGATAGAAATAAAATCTGTTCATTTGTATAGATGGACCATATTGCAGGTAAACAACAGTTTAGAATAACTCACAACTAGTCCAGGTATTGCCTTGAAATAAAGAGAAGTTAGAATAAAGTTGTTATATTTACTTTAATTTTTAAAATTTGTTTTAAGCAGGATGAATGAAACAACAAACCTATTTCAAGTACTATAAGAATAGCAAGTCTGGGCAGTTTTATAAGATAACTCTAAAACAGGATTTCTCAACTGCAGCACAATTAGCACTTTGGGCCAGATAATTATTTGGGGTAGAAGTACTGTCCTGTACTTTGTAGGACGTTTAGCAACATCTTTTGCCTCTATTCACTAGATGCCAGCAGTCCTCCTCCCTTCATTTTGACAACAGAAACTGTCTTCAGACATTACTAATTAGTTCCTGGGAGGCAAATCTGGTTTTACTTTTTATCTGAAGCTAAATTTAAAGGCAGAAGTGGCTTTCTAAATATGGGTAAAATCCATCTGGGTTCATCCCAGGTAAGAGTATAGATGGATCAGGTAAATTCTTTGAAAATAGAGCAAACAACAGCTCAACACTTATATAGTGTGTTATGGAGACAAATGTTTTAATTGAATTATTTAACAATAACTTGTACTTATCAAAGAGCTTTTCACTTAAACAAAAAAAGCTGAAAAACTATTAAGACCTCTCTAAAACTCATAAAAGGGGTTAACTTTGAAATGAAATTATTCAAGGAAGAAGCATTATTTCAATGCCATGCAACAACATATATAAATACATTGAGACCAATGTTATAACTCAGTACAGCAGATCATCCAGGCATTTGATGCTGTAGTAACTAAATTTCTGTGGATATGCAATGCAAGATATATCCCTAACTCAGGTCTATAGTAAACCCTGCTCCAATAAATTTATGGTGTTATTTAGGAACTAAGTATTAAAAATGAATATTTGGCAAAAAGAATTTGAAACTCTTGGATAAAAAAATTTTTTAATCATGGAATATCAGTTTATTTATTCATTACATTTAAAAACTATATGTCAAATGATCAAAATGATATTTGTAAATAAGCATCTTATGTTATATTAAGTTAATATGAGAATTAAATGTGTTAATACACAAAAATTATTTAGAATAGTACTGGCACATAGTAAGAACTCAATAAATGTGAGTAATAGTAATAATAGTAATTATTATGATGCGGTACATACAAGTCTAAGGTTGTAATTAAGATGCCTACTTAAAGCCAGGACCCTGGGAAGTCTTCCCATCTAAAAATTATGACTAAAAACATTTTGGTAAATATTTTAGGAATTCAAGAAGAAAGCTTCTTCTGTCTGAGGTCTGGATGGAGAAAAATTATCTCCAATGATAGTCTAAATCCCAACGCCATCCTGTGTGAGTGCCAAGTTCCAAATCAAATAATTTACATAATACATAAATCCCAAACAAAGAATTAACATAAAACCGGCACAGCTAATTATCCTGGGGGTGGAGGGTGGAGGGGGTTGATGGGGGTGGGGAATAAATTGGATCCCAACTTCACTGCATACATAAAAATCAATTCCAGGTGAATTAAAGACTTAAATATGAAAAGAAAAAAACTTTAAAAGTTTTAGAAAAAAACATTGGGACCTATCTTAATGCCCTCAAAATAGAGACAGCCTTCTATTTTCTCCATAAAGTTATCTGTTACATCTGAGAAAGGCAGAGGTTGGGGTAGGAATGGAACCGATTTTAAATATTTGTTTCAGAGTGAGAGCATAGGCTAACTGGGGAAATAATATCACAAAATTCCTAGGTAGTGTTGAGGGCCAGCAGACTTGATGATCAAAATTTCTTAGCGGTACTCTGTTCAGTCTGTTCAGCTGTACAGTTTTCTCTAGAAACACTGTCAGCCACAGAAAAAAGACAGATAATTGGATTCATTCAGGGTTGGGAGTTCTGCCAGATAGGTGCAATAGAAGTACAGAGGGGCAAAGGAGTTTAGAGTAGCAGAGATATATAGATCATCTATATATAGAGAGATCTATAGATATATAGAATTTAAACTAGGTAAGGAGCCAAAATGAAAACAGGAGGATACTGGTAGATAAGGAGAAAGTACAGGGGTAAATGGGTGGAAGGTCCCAAAAAGGTATATAAAACCAATAGGCAGTCTGATGAAGAAATGAGCAGCCAAATGAAGAAAAAAAGAAAAAAAGTAAACATAAATATGCACTGCTAAGACTGAGAAAGGAAATGTAACTATAGATATGAGTAAGATAATATACTAGCTATACAACTCTGCGTTAATAAAGTTTTTTATCTCCATTAAATTGAAATTTCTAGGAAAAATAAAGTAATAATGCAAATAATCTCTTCATCCAATTTATTATGTTTCCTTGTATAGGAGACAAATTAAATTGATTTATATTATAAGGTGAAATAGCTGTTACTTAAAATGCATTATTAACCAATACGTAAACACCAAATAACACAATGCTACTTTAGTCCCAGTTTTTTTAAGTACTAACTTCACTCCATTTAAAATATACATATATGATCTTACATTTCTTTATGGTGAGCTTCTTATAGCAAAGACTGCCTTTTTCATTTTAGTAAATTCACAGCTTAACGTAAAGCCTGGTACATAGTGATGGCTCAATAAATGTTACTGAATAAATTGGAAGATGGGAAAACAAACGAACAGCTGAAAGCAGAAATTCTGCATATCCAAACTCAGCTATAGTCACTCGATGGCATCACTTTCCCAAAGTGGGAAGACATTTTAAATCTTTGCCCAAATGAATTTCATATACATGGTTCTCGCTGTCTCTAATAAGTGTAAGGATGAAAAGTAAGATTAAGATAACTTTGAATATATTTGCATGTGAAAGTTGTTCTAGACTTAGGGATCAGCAATGGAGACGATTAACACCAAACATATCAGCAGTAAGCCAGGCATTTATTTGCCCGATGATCTGTGGGATGACTAGCTCTTTTATTAATAGTCTGTTATACTCTCTCGGCCTTGCAACAACTCAGTAAGATATGTAGGTGAAGAATTAGTGTGTTACGTTACATATTTGAGAAAAAAATACTTATACATGATACGGTGATTTTCCCCCCCAAGGTCACAAAAGGAAATATAAGATCAGGGATTAGAAGCAAGCTCTTGATTCCTAGCTTTTTCCACGTCAGGCTACCATTCACACTGATATCTTTACTCCAGTATATTATAATATCAAAACCACTGAACATTTTAATAGTCATTTTATACCTAGAAAATGTCTTTCCTTGATTATATATACTTCCTCATAATATGTCAATGTTAGAATGGATAAAAAATTTCCAAGAATTTTCTAAGGACACATATAAAGGTTTTATATAGATATGATGAGCTTTTGATAATCCTAGTCCTTTGCTTACCCCACTGAGGGAAAAAAAATTCGAACAGAATGTAGAAGATAAGGAACAGCCCTATTCCATTTTCCCAAGACACTGAGCAGTTTACGTCCAGGAGCACCAAATCACTTTGTATTCTTAGCCAAATTTGTGTAGAGTTAAAAAAAAAAAGAAACCTTGAAAAATTCTATGGCAATGGTAAAGTTAGTGATTTAGTGATTTACGTTCCCTAACAGGAACACGTGAGTTCTTAAAGCAACAAATTCCCTTATTTTTGATAATGTATGTTTGATACACAGAAAGAATATTTGCACATATATTAGTTATGAAGCATAATAATAAACCAAACCACTGTGAACCTACCACCCAATTGAAAAATATTAACCCCATTGCATCTGCTTCTGAGCTTTTCCCATTCCATTCTTATGCTTCCCCCACAGAAAGCCCACTACTGCATTTACCAATCTTTTGCTTTTTTACGTATAATTTTAAACAGGATAAATAAATTATTCCTTAATTTTGTTTTCAAACTCTATGAAAACGTTATGCTATAGCAATCTGAGACTTGCTTTTTTCCTTCAATATTATATTTCTAAGAATCATCCATATAGTACACTGCTGTAGTTCGTTTTGACTAATGTATACAGTGTTAGTAGTCCATTATTTACCAATGGTATATGCTATAATTTATACATTCTGTCACCAGGAGTGGTGTTTGGGGTTTTTTGCTTTGTTTCATTTGCTTTTGCTATTAAGATCACAGCTGCCATGAGCATTCTTGAACATGTCTCCTTGAATCTTAGTGCAAGAAATTTTCTGGGATTTATAGCTAAGAGTGGACTTTGTAAGTCATGGGGTATGCAAACCCTACGAAATACTATATAATGTTTTTCAAAGTTGTTTTACCACTTTCACCATATTTACCAATACTTGGATTAACAGAGTTCTTAATTTTTGCCAATTTAGTGAGTATAAAAAGGTATCTTATTGTGACCTAAATTTTGCATTTCCTTAATTACTAATGATTTTGAGAATGTTTTCATATGATTATTAACAACTTGCATTTTTTCATCTGGAAATGGACACTCTTGTAATTTAGCCATTTTTCTATTGGGATGTTAATTTATAGGGGTTTCCAGAATAATCCTTTGCTCATGTAAGTGTTGCAAATAATCTTCAGTGAGTTTGTGGCTTGTATTTTCATTCTCTTAGTATTATCTCTTAATAAAGATAAGTTCTTAATTGTTAATATAGTCAACTTCATCAGTCTTTTGTGTTTAGTGATTTTTGTATCTTAAAAAATAAATCCCTCCTAACTCTAAGTCAGAAAACTTTTTCTCCTTCTTTTTGTTTTTTCTAAAATGTTTACTCTTCACATCTGGAAATTATTACTGAATATAGTATACAGGTAAGCATCAAGTTGTAATTCCACTTTTTTCCATTTGAATTATTCCATCACCATTTATTAAATGGTGCTTCTTTGCTCCCTGTGATCTGCCACATCATTATATATGTTTCCATATGTGTGTGGCTATGTGTAGAAGTTCCTTTTCTTGTCCTACTAGTCAAATTCTCTATTTTCTCTGCCATTTTCACACTGTTTTAATTACTATAGCTTTATAGGAAGTCGTGATATCCAGGAGATCAAGTTCCCCCCAACACCACACACACACACACACACACACACACACACCCTGCACCCACACACCTACACAGGTTTTTCTTCTTCAATAGTGTTTTATTAATAGCTATTCTTGGCTTTTGCTCATGCATATAAATATTAGAATTAGCTCATCAAAAAAAATTAAGGTTTTATCAGAATTGCTTTGGGTAAATAAATTAGGAAGATCGACTGTTTTGGGTCTCTGAGTCCACGAACGTGAGATGTAGTCCCATTTATTTAGGTATTCTTTAACGTCCTTTAACAAAGTCTTATCATTTTCTCCACATATATTTTATACAATTTATATTAGAGTTGTTTCTATTTCTTTTTTAGTTTTTATTTGGAAAACTTTAAGTATATACAAAATATAAAGCATATTGTAATAAATGCTCATGTATTCTTCCCTAGCTGCAAATATTATCAACTCATTGACATTCTTATTTCGTCTTGTCTACCTCACTCCCACACTTTCCCTTTAGAAAAGTTGCTGCTAAGCTATAGGAGCACAGATACTCAAAACTAGTATCTATTTAATACTTACATAAGTAAGTATTAAACCTTTATTATGAATTGTGGGCTTGGCACAATAATGAGTCCTTCTTTGTGCTGTTTAATGTCTTTTGTCCTGACTTCCATCTTGTCAGAGAGCAAAATCACAAACCCTACTTTCTTTTTGTTTGCATTTTTGCCTAGGAAAAAATATCTAGTAAGACTATTATATATTAATAGTCTTTTCTGGATAATGGGATTTTTAGTGTTTTGTTGTACTTTTGAGTATTTTCATACATTTTTATACTGGCTTAATTTTAATGGACTTTTTTCTAATGAAAATAATAAAGTCATTATTCTAAGGGAAAAAATAGCAAACTGACCCTCTTTTCAGAAGTGTCAATCCAGTTTTCCTGAAAATATATCACTTACCACCAGCGTCAGTCAACTCTGTGATCTTTTCAAATTCTGCCTTAGAAAGGTAAACTCCAAAATTTTGAAGACAAGTATTCAGATCCTCATAATCAATGTTTTCATCTTTAATTTTATCAATGGCTTTAACGACATTGAACAACACTGAAAATAAAGCAGTATGCTAGTAAGTATTAAAGTCAAAAGGAAAATACTAATAGTAAGATAAATTTTAATTCTAACACTAAATTAAATATTTAAAACTTCAGAAATGTTATATATAAAAGCATTACCAGAATCTTTAATAATACTGAAAATCAGTAAGTTATGAAATCGGAGTCAAAAATATATTCTACTTTGCTGTAGTCTCTGTATTTAAGGAAGTACCAATTTAATTGCCTGGATAATACCCCAACTAAAAATACATAGGAACAGAAATATTATACAATTTCCCCATTTAATTCTCTAATAATTATAATTCCCTAGTTAGTTTGTTTCTCAGTAGCAGCAATGATGTTGGGAGAAGTGGATATATTCTTCACATGCAAAAGAATGAAACTGGACACTTATCTTACATGATACACAAACATCAACTCAAAATGGATTAAAAACATTTATGATACCTGAAACTGTAAAACTCCAAGGAGAGAACAAAAGAGAAAAGCTTCATGACATTAGTCTTGGAAATAATTTCATGGATCTGACACCAAAAGCATTAGCAACAAAAACTAAAGTGCGTAAGTGGGACTACATCAAACTAAAAAGTTCTGCACAAGAAAGGAAACCATCAGCAAAATGAAAAGGCAACCTGTGGAATGGGAGCAAATATTTGCAAGTCATATATTTAAATAGGGGTTAATGTCCAAAATATATAAAGAACTCATATAACTCAATAGTGAAAAAAGAAAAGAAAAAACCTAGTAACCCTATTTTTTAAATGACTAAGGACTTGAACAGATATTCCTTCAAAAAAACATGTACAGATGGTCAACAGATATATTTAAAAATATTCATCACTAATAATCAGGGAAATGCAAATCAAAACCACAATGAGACATCACCCCATATCTGTTAGTATGGCTATTATTTGGAAAAAAAAAAAAGACAAGCAGTTGTGAGAATATGGAGAAATTAAAACCCTTGCACACTGTTGGTGGAAATTGAGAATGGTACAGCCACTATGGAAAACAGTATGGATATTCCTCAAGAAATTAAAAATAGAACTATCTCATCTATCAATCCCATTCAAAGAAATAATGGCTGAACATTTCTCAGATTTTTAGCAAGAGATGTTAACCTACAGATCCAAGAAAATAAGTGAAACTCAAACAGGATAAACCCAAAGAAATTCATTTGAAGACACTCTATAATAAAATTTCTGAAAACTAAAGACAATGAAAAAAATCTTGAAAGAAACCAAAGAAAAACGACATTTTACTTATCTGGAAAAAAATCAAATTCAATGAGAGGATTTACATACAAAACCATAAACACCAGAAGGAAGTGTTAGAATATTTTTCAAGTGCTAAAAAAAATAAAAGAACTGTCAACACAAAATCCCATACCCAGAAAAAAAAACTCTTCAGGAATAAATGGGTAATCAAGATGGTCTCAGATGAAAGAAAACTAAGAGTATTTGTTGCCAGTACACCTATGAATGGCTATAAGAAGCTCTTTAAACAAAAAGGAAAGAATACAACAAAGAACTATAGAACATCAAGAAGGAAGAAAGAAAATGGTAAGCCAAAATATGGGTAAATCTCCTCTTGAGTTTTTAAATTATGTTTGATGGTTGAAGTAAAAATTATACTATTGTCTGATGTGGTTTTAAATATATGTGGAGGAAATATTTAGACAATTATATCATAAACAGAGGAGAGTAACGGGAAATAAAAAGAGATAAGGCTTCTATACTTCATTTAAACTGGTAAAATGATGACACCAGTAGACTGTGATAATGTGATAAGTTATGTATATATAATGTAACACCTGGAGCAACTACAAAAAGAAAAAAAAACTATTCAAAGAGATTCATTCTAAAACACTATAATCAAAATGGAATTCTAAAAGTGGGCGAAGGATTTGAATATGTAACTTCATCAAAGATATATGAATAGCTAGTAAGAATGTGCAAATATACTCAACATTATTAGTCATTGGGAATTGACAAATTAAAACCATACTGAGATACCACTACACACTTACTATAATGATCATATTCAAAAAGGTAATACCAAGTGTTGACAAGGATGTGAAGAAACTAGAATCCTCATAAATTGGGGTGAGAATGAAAATGGTGTAGCCACTTTGGAAAACAGTTTGGCAATTTCTTTAAAAGCTAAACGTAATTTTTCCATACAGACTAGCAATTCTAGGAATTTACCCAAGAGAATAAATGCATATGCCCACAGAAAGACATGAATGCAAATGTTAATATCAGCATTATTCATAACAAAATGGAGTATATTCATAAAATATAATATGGACTTATTTAGCAATAAAAAGGAATGAATTAATGATACATACTACAACATGAATTAACCACAAAACATTATGCAAAGTGAAAGAAGTCAGGCACAAAAGACTACATGTTACATTTCATTTATATTAAATGTTCAAAAAAAGACAAACTTATAGAGACAGAAAGATCCATGGTTGTCTGGTGATGGGGGTAGAGATTAACTGCAAATGGACATGAGAGAATTTTTAGGAGTGATAGAAAACTTACAAAGCTGGATTGTGTCTACCTCTGGGTGTATATCCAAAAAAATTGAAAGTGGGAGCTCAAAGAGATATTTTCACATGTTCATAGTAGCACTATTCACAATAGCTAAGAGGTGGAAACAACACAAGTGTCTGTTGATAACCAAAATTTGGTATATGCATACAATGGAATATTATTTAACATGAAAATGGAAAGAAATTCTGACACATGCTACAACCTGGATGAATCCTGAGAGCATTATGATAAATACAATAAGCCAGTCACAAAGAGACAAATACTATATGATTCTACTCAGGTATCCAGAGTGAACAAATTCACAGAAACAGAAAGTAGAATGATGGTTGCTAAAAGCTGGAGAAGCAAGGATGAGTAGCTATTTTTAATGAGTATAGAGCTCCAGTTTTGCAAGATGAGAAAGTTCTGGAGATCAGCTGCACAACGTGAATATATTTAACACTAACATGACTGAACTGTACACTTAGAAATGGATAAGATGGTAAATTTTATATTATGTCTTAGTTCCACAATTAAAAATAAATTTAAAAAATAGTATAATGGGAAAATAAAGCAGAAGAGTCAGTTGTGACCAAGACACTTACTGCTTCACAAAACAGCAATGAAACAATGTTGAGTTAGTGAATGAATGATTATATAGAGAAGCATTCAAGAAATCTATTTGCTAATAGTGTCTTCAAGAAATCCAGACACTTAAGCACTCTAGTTCAGTGGAATTGAAAAAAAAAAGTAGCTTTTAACAGGAGAAAAGCTTATACCTAAGCTTTTCACTTAGGTATAAAAGGAAATCTCTTCTTTTGGATTAATTCTTCCTTATCTAAGAAATCTTTTCAGAAGAAACAAAAAGCTTAAGATCTTTCTTTTTTAGTATGAATAGACATGAGGAAATAAAATCAACAAGCCCTAATCTCTTTCAATTCTTATTTTAATCTTCCTTAAAGATGTTTAATTTTTGTATAAAAAATAAAACCATTGCAAGCAACAAACTGGATTGTGGTGATGGTTGTACGACTCTATAAATTTAATAAAAAGTAGTGTATGGGTGAATTTTAAGTATGTAAATTATACCTTAATATAACTATTTTTAAAAATGTTCTAAAACAAAGGTAAACCAAACTGGTATTTCATTCAAACAAGTTCCGTATTTAAAAATTAAAAATCAAATCGTCTATCAATTGCTAAACATGGGGTTAATTAACCTATTTGACCTCCTCATTTTCTTTACTATTACTGTAAATTTATGTAGCACTTTTCAGTTTGTAAAATCCACATAACAACTCTGTGAGGTAAGCAAGTTAGATATTATTACCCTGATCCAGCAAGTTTTATAAAAACTGGCAAATGATTTCCCTATGTGTTTTGCGACTATTAAGTATCTATCCAAAAATGCAAACTCAATTCAGCTGAATCTAATTCTTTTCAACCTAACTGCTCTTTCCTCCAAATCATTTTAAAATAAATTTTCTACCTACCATCATATTCAGGAAGACTTTGCTCCTTGGAGAGAGCACTTATAAAGTCATCTAACTTCACCATTCCATTTTCTGTAAAATAAACAGTTTAGATTATACATTCCGTATATATTTTGCATAAAAGGAAAACTCACATTTTAATACAACTATGAAAAAATAACCTATCCTTCACTTCGTCATCATCATATTCCCCCTTCATACTCTGACTTCCTAGATGAGTCTTCCTAAGTTAGATCAGTTCATTTCATTTCCACAATTATTGAGGACATACTAGTGCCAAGAACTAGGCTAGGCACCAAGGATACAACAATAAGTAAGATAAAGTTCCTGGTTTTTCAATATCTACCGTATTTCCCCGGAAATAAGACCTAGCCGGACCATCAGCTCTAATGCGTCTTTTGGAGCAAAAATGAGTATAAGACCCGGTTTTATTTTAATATAAGACCAAGTCTGATATGATATGATATATGATATAATATACCAGGTCTTATATTATTTTTTGCTCCAAAAGACACATTAGAGCTGATGGTCCGGCTAGGTCTTATTTTTGGGGAAACACAGTAGGGATAGTAATGAAGCCTCATTAAAGCAATTCTCAGATGTGAAAGGCCTAGCTCCTCCAAACTAATCCATTAGGTCAGACTTTACAGGAATTTTTTTGTTTTCCACTAATTTCCATTTTTATATCTGTTCTTTCTGAATCTTCTTTAGAATGGCCCATTCGGTTCTATTTCTAGTTGAGAGAACTTACTCCAACATTTAATACTATTTCATAAAAGTATCTAATTTTCTCATAAAGTTTTATGTTATCAGTCTCTCACCATTTCTCCTTGTGTCTGTCACAATCTTCTTGAACACCTTGTCTGATAAAGTAATTCCTAATGAAGACAAAATGGACTGAAGTTCTTCTGCAGCAATGTAATTTTCTTGGAGTTTATTGATAGCTTCACAGACGTTTTCTAAATATATAAAATGTGGAGAACTCTTCAGCAACAGAATTTATGTGTCTTCAGCAATAATTGTAACCTAAAATCTTTACCTAGTAACCAGAAAGCATATATATATATACATATATATATGCATACATATATATACTTAATATTATCTTATAGAAAGACTGCTTTTCTCTCCATATTTGTTGTATCTTACATTATACTTAATCTTTCTCTTATAGCTGAAACACAAACTATCTTGAAATTCTATAAACATTTATAAACTACTTGTTTGGAGGAACAGACTATTCCAGTAGCCCAGACAATGCCGCTTGGTTTTCATTAAAATCCAATGAAAAAATTCAGGAGCTCAAAACACCAATGTGTTTTGTTTAAATTCAAGGATTCCAAGCAGAAAATGAAAGTTCTTCCCTTTAACATCACTTTATGATGCTTTCAGTTCACAACCTTCAAGATCATAAAATCCTAGAATCAGATTCGCGTGGCCATCATGTGCCTCCTAATATGATGCACTGAGATGGGCACAATATCACTTCTGAGATATTTGGGCCAAAAATGCATAACCTGAAATTATTCATGAAAAAATATAAGGAAAACCTAAAATGAAGGATGCTATGCAAAATAACTAGTCAATATTCTTCAAAAGTGTCAAGGTCATGAAAAATTGAGAAACCATTCCAGATTGGAAGAGACTAAGGACATAGGACAACTAAATGTAATGTGTGATCTTGGATGAGATCCTGGACCAGAAAAAGAGTGTTCGTGGAACAAGTGACAAAATTTAAATTAGTAAATAATGTTGTATCAGTGTCAATTTCCTGGAGTAGATCATTATACTGTGGTTATGTACAATCTTAACACTTGGAAAACTAGATGAAGAGTATATAGGAATGTTTTCACTTTTGTGTAATTCTTAAGAATTTAAAATTATTTCAAAATGAAAAGTCAAAAATGTTTTCAAAATGTAAATCAAGTGGCAGTCACACTTCGCAGATGCCCAGTTACCATCAATGCATTGGGAGAAGTTATACTATTTCATACTTCTCTACATAGAGAATATTAATTATGGCAGTAGTAAGTGACATCATTTGATTTTGTGACACCAGGAAGGCAGATAACCAGTTTCTTCCACAGGCCTCTTCTACCCACTGGCTAAATGCCTACTACTCCATTATTCCTTTAAACAGGGCTTTAGTACTTATTGAAGTATAAAGAACTCAGAAATAGAGGCAGAGTACAGCAGTTTTGTCAGTAAAGAAATCAGAATGAACATCTATGTGTCTCCTTAATTGATCACACTCTATTTTCAACTGAGTTATTTAAAGTATGCATTAGTGCATAAGAATCACTAATTTTTCACTAAGCATTCACTTTAACAATTATATTTGATACTAAATACAATTAAAAGGTCAGAAACTTTCTTTAAAGAATATAAACACAGCTTAAGTAACATCCGCCAAGGCCTACAGGAAGGAGTATACAGCACTTCTGTGATATAAGTAGTACAGAAGGGGAAAAACATATTGGTAAGGAAACCATTGCTCATATTTGAAGACCACAAAGCCTTGGGGACCTGAGATATGTAGTATTAATTATTTTCTCTTGATATTCCCACATCCATAAGACATAATACCTGAAGTGCTATGGAGATCATATATTTAAATTGTGGAACTCTGAGCAAAAATTTCACAGACTTCTTACATATTTGGTTAAATTAATTATAAAATAAGCATTTCTAAGGGAACAGGCCCTCTACTTTCTAGAAAACTTGAGTGACTCCAATTGATCAGTGAATAAGTTTCTTAGCGTAAGTTACACTTCCCAAAAAGCGAGCGTCTGAAAAGGAACTACCATTAAAACCACAGCATTGAATTCGTTGGCTTAGGTACCAGAAGTGGCGATTATCCAGAATACTGACAATTGAAATGCCTACAACTATCTAATAACTGATTAACTCAGGTTATTTTTGTGATGACTCAGGAATTTAGGAACTTAGATTTTGACTTATATATATGATACTGACCCAGAGTCTTAATTGCAGTGTTTTCCTTAGATGAAATATGACTTAGGAGGCTAGAAGGCCTTCTCTCATCTGGCTTCTTAAGTTTTGGGACACTAAAAATATCACTTATATCCAGAGACTTTTCGAAGCTTGTAATATTCTTCAAGTTTTGTGGTTTAGATTTTGAGTCATGAATTTCAACTTTCTCTGAACTTCTCTTAAAGTTTATGCCGTCCTTTGAATGTGATTCCTGGAATCCGACATCACTGCTACTATCAATCCCATCCAGTAATTTTCTTATATGCAAATTATTTTTTGAGCTTTTAAATTCCAGGTCATCATTATCCTCCATAATTTTATCATGTTGGAGGTTTTTGCTACTTAACTCTTGGGATAAAGACAGTTCAGACAGACTGGAAGATAAAGTGCTTTTCTTTCTATATGGTAGACAACCTCCTGATACATCTGATAAGTTTGTGTTTGAAGTATCTTCATTTGACAAATCTTCAAGAAGACAATTGTTAAGCAAGAGAAACATAACATATTCAATTATTTTATTTACCTGTACAATTTGTAGTATTTTTTAAAAAATTGCTAAGTCTTCATAAAAGCTATTTGAGAAATTATCAGTTGCTTAAATAGATAAAACAAAGTTAGCAAATTAAAAAAACTAACAGTTGAAGATCAAAAGACTGAACTATTAACTAGGATAAATATAATATGCTGGTTTAATATATTTAAATACTTCCATCCAAAGCTATAATATTCAAAGTCACACTGAATATAAAGAGATAGTCCTCTAAAGTGCATGGTTATCATTCCCTACTCTTTCCCAATTTAGAAAGATAATAGACTAATAAGCCAATACAGATACAAATCCCTTAGTTATGAAGGTGCAGAACCATGAGGAAGTTGTAAAGGGGAAAAAGGAGAATCAGTCCAGGATGGCAAATATCCAAATAATAAAGAGTTCCAGAGGAAATAGAGGAAAGGAAATCTGTTTTGATTTCCCAGAATCAAAGGATGCTGTACCTGCACAATTGTTGCAAAGAAACCTATTTCAAGGTACATCATCATGAAATTTCAGAACATTAGATGCAAAGAAGAGATCTTATAAGTTTGCAAAGTCAAAAATCAGTTACATATAAAGGGTCAGGAATCAGAAGAATTTTGGACTTCAACAGCAACACTAAAAACTCGAAAATACAAAATTCTGAGGGAAAATTATTTCCAATCTAGAATTCTATACTCAAACTATCAAATATGAGGACAGAATCTGATAAAGAGAGAAGTGAAAGTCTTCAGAATGTTAATGAAGGGAGAACCCAGGATGACAGCTGCACACAAGATGTAGAGAGTAACAAATCCATATTGAAGAATATCAGAATACCACTCTAAAAAAGATTTCTTCAAGAAGACAAAGCTTGTAGAATACCTGGTGCATCCAAACTTATGGAGAGGATATTTAGACAGGTGGCAATGTATTAATTTAAAGACAAAAATTTGCACAGAAAAAGAAAGTAACTACAGGATACTTATTACATAGCTCAGCCGTGAATAGTGTTTACATTAACATATCAATATAAATACTAAATTAAAAATTAACCAAATTACCATATAACTATATTGGGGAGTTGAATAGGTTTGTGAAGAGTAAGTGGATGTGGTGGGGACAGGAAAAATGAGACAGGGCTAAATCCTTATTTTTCATAGTAGGGAGTTTACTGTGTCTACCCAAAATTTTAAAAATCCATGAGCAGCAATATAAACATGTTATTTACAGTCATGCAGATAAATATGAAGTAATCAGCTAAAACATTTAAAATGTTTACCTCTGGAGAAACTCAGAAAAGGATCACGCAAGAGGTTGCTTTTTTTTCTTTTCTTTTTTTATAGCAAGCTTTATACAAAGCTATATACTATAATTTTAAAAATTATTTACATAGATAATTTGGACCAAATGAATTTATACAAATGAGAGAAAGATTGAGAAGTGACATGATGTGCAATAAGAAGGGATCAGAAACAATGTACTCAATGAAGAAAAACTAAACTAAATTAAATAATGAATGATAGCAAAGAACAGATTAAAATTTTTTAAACTGTCGATGTCAGAATTACCCACAGTGCAAAGTAAATATTTTTTTCAGTGTTAGTATTTTGTTTTATAGGTGACTTTATGTTGCATAATATGAAGGGAAAGATGAAAGTTATGAGACAGTCATATTATATAATCAATATTAACTAGATATATTTATAGTATTATACAACATTTTTTATCTCCCTGGTTTATGAGTTAGAGCAAAGGGTTCAGAGAAGGCTTTCAAACCCTGTATGATAAAAACCTATAAATTAAGATTTAATTTAAAGACAATTTATTTACAGATAAAACTTTCTATGGCAACAAGAGCTCACTCACAAACATCCTCATACTGTTGCTGCAGTTCATCCAAAGAAAATATGATATCGCCAATATCCACCAGATGGTTACCTGTGATAGAAAGAATAAGCTCAAATACTGAATTTCCCTTTGAACACAAATAAAGCTACCATCCTATTCTAATATGAAAGCAACACAGATTTGTGTGGAAGTAGGAACAGAGGGCCAGCTATTATGGGTTTTGAATAATATCTGAAATTGTGAGTAACTCAGTACACACTGAAACATACAACTAAGACCATTATTTTTTCTCCTTAATAAAAGAGTTTCCCATCAAAAGAAATCAGTCTCATTTTAAGCCCCAAAGCTACTGTATTTCCCCAAAAATAAGACTGGGTCTTATATTAATTTTTGCTCCAAAAGACACTTTAGGGCTTATTTTCAGGGGATGTCTTATTTTTTCATGTACAACAATCAACATTTATTCAAATACAATCATGTCGTCTTCTTCTGGAACATCGTCGTAACTCTCCAAACCCCGAATTCCGGCTTGAATTTCTTGCGACTCCATTTCCTGTAGAACTATCGGCCCCAATCTCTCATGTTCAGCAATAGACCTCTCCTTAAATGAGCACTTCTTGTCCATGTAGCTGCTCGTAGTGCATTGGCAACACAGCTGTCAGTGATTTTATCCCACGAATTCTTCACCCAAGTCACGACCTCTTGCAGGCTAGGCTTCACGAAGTTTCCACGCCAATTCCTCTCCATTCTATTCTCAACTAGTCATTGATTTCCATGTGCAAATGGTCCTTGAATGGCTACTTTATCAATATCAAGAGTCTGGAGATAGGCAGACATTCCTGCGGGAATCATTATTTGATCTATTCTTCTCTCTGCAAGGAAGTTCTTCATGTCTTTAGCGCGGTGAGTGCTGGCTGAATCCCAGACTAGCAGATCCCTTTGGCCACCTCGCAAAACAAATGGCAGCATTAAATCAACCCACTTCCTTATAACAGCTTGTGTGCACCAAGCTTTTTTGGTTTCAAGAACATAAATGCCTGAAATACATTCAACCTTATCTTTCTTGCCCTCAGTGATGATTAGAGGTGGGGCCTTCTTTCCATCCAGACGAATTGCCAAAATACAGGGAACACTTGCACTTTCATAACCAGTGGAGGGAATGTAGATTGATGAGGCATCCCTCTGATCAATTGTCATTTGAGATCCATGGCTCATAAACAATGCAGTTTCATCTATAGCAATCATGTTGGAGAGTTGGTATTTAGAAAAGTCAATGCCATCAACAAAGGACTTGAACGCAAGTGCACGATTAATAACTTCAGTATCTTCCAGCTTGAACAGTGTTGTCAATCTTAGAGACAGTTCATATCGCTGAATGAAGCCAGCCAGCCAGTGTTGTGATGTTTTGAATTCTTCTGGGGATATTTCTAACTGTGGTGTCATTGCAAGGGCAAGTGCTTGAATATCAGCCCTGCGCACAACCAAAGCCTTTGCTCTCCTGTCAGCAATCCATTCACAGATGATGTGTTCTAGCTCAGGAAATAATGGTTGCTGACCTGATCCACACTTGTGCTTCTTAGCTTTTCCCTTGTCCACCTGTTGACTGAGGTTATCGTACTCTGCTCACCATTTTCGAACTATTCGGAGATGCAACTTCTTCTCTTTGCAGAAAGCCGTAAGATTCTTGCCCTGGGAGTCCTCCACGATTCCTTTCTTGTACTCGTCGGAATAGCTCTTTCTTTTTGCGCTCACCTTGTCTGGGGGTCAAAATATTATTCCCTTCAAATCTACCATTAAATCAAGTGGTTGATCAGTTATGAAGACTTACGAGACAGGAGTGGCAACAAAAATGATGACAGTTAAGAATGATAGTCCCCACAAAAGCGATGAAAAATGGCAGGCACCAAAATTCAGAAAACGTTTCTTTATCTCACACGAGTGCATTAAGTACATCCATTACAACACATGACGTACTGAATTATGAAGATTCATATTAGACACTACCACGTCCATTCCTTATCAAGTGCACACGTTATTCATGCGTTGTGTCTGTACTCTGATTGGTCATTTGGCAATAAATCTCCAGTTAATCTGTTTACATAGGAGTTTGGACCTCTCGTCCAAAGGCGCCCGCTTTGGTATTTACAAATACTGAATTATAATTTATATTATCATTTATTTTAAGTATTAATGTCAAAATATTATTTATTTATATGTAATTATATATTAATATTATTTTATAATTCAATATGTCCATCGTGTGTTGCAACGGACTTACTAAATGCGTCTGTCTGGCTGACGATCTTAACTGGGGCTTATTTTTGGGTAGGGCTTATATTACGAGCATCCTGAAAAATCATGCTAGGGCTTATTTTCCGGTTAGGTCTTATTTTGGGGGGAAATACGGTAGATAATCAGGATAATATTTTATTCATTTAACAAAAAATTTGGGGGAGTGTACCATCGGTATTCAAGTATTCAAGTATTTACTCTTTTGTATTCTTCACTAGATAATGAACTCTTTAAAGGCAGAGGATGCACCTTCCATTTGGTTCCCCAATGCCTAGCCAAGTGTCTACTTCCGAACACTTAAAAATGATTTTTGAATGAAGAAAATATACTGAAGGCTGTAAAGAATAATGCAATATCTACATTGTGGCTATCAGGAAAACGTTTACTTAGCACCTCCTATGTGCCCAGCACGCTCATAATTATAACTTCCTGCCCCTGCCCCTATCTAAGACCATTTTTCTCCTTGGACAATCCATGACAGAGGATGGCTTCAGATGCAGTGACCTTGAATAATGTCATTCCAATTGTGCACAGAGGTAGAAAATGATTTTCCCAATAGTTCTTGCCTCTGGATGTTTGACTTTGCTTGCCATCCAAAGTGAAAAAGACTGGGAGTTGGCTTACCTATCTATAAAAATACTGGGTTTGTTCTTCAGTCTATTCATAAGAAATCAACTGTTCAATTATAAGTGAAGACCCTGAGAAAAAGATGCAAGTTTTTACAGTGACTTTTGAGTCAAAGAAGAATTATATGCAGTCTAGTTTTAGTGTTGGGTAAGTCTGATTCACTCTGATTCTTTGAAAATTGGTAAGCTATGTCAGGTGCAGGGCAAAGCAAGTATGTACTTGGTCCAATCAAAGAAGTACTAGACCAAATTGATGCTGTTGTCTTCTAATTAGGAACTGCTTACTACATTCTGGTTTCTTATTTAATTGGTTATCTATCCTCATTCAGTTCTTCATTACAATTCTAACACTTCCGATAATCTCCCCAGTGAATTCCTGGCACTTATTGTGGACTGAATTCTGTCCAAAGTTCTTAGACCACAGCTTCAGCCCTGAAGCTCTTGAATTTGATCACTGAAAAGTATTCTGTTGGACCATACATACATCAATCCAGCAGAGAACACCACATTGTTTTTATCTATTGTCCACTTAGAAAACTCCCTACTCTGGACAGAGGTCCAATATCGACCAATGAGAATGCGGTAGCCAACAATTTATACAGACTTAACTAGCTCTTGCTCAAAATTTATTCCTGGCTTCTAACACAATAAAGGACACCTATCATGAACCTACTAAACAAATATTACCTATTTAAATAGTCCCTGGTGGCCAGAAAAGCATTCCAGAATCCGAAATTACTATTTTAGCTCCTATCTGGCTTATCAAAACCTTAACAAATGATTCCTGGTCAAGACAGGCAATCAATATGGTTATAGATTCTGTTTATTTCATAAGGGAAGTTCAAAACAGCCTCCCACTATAATAGTTGTACTTCTGGAGGAAATTCAATATTTGTACTTCTGGAGGAAACACAACTACCTAATATAAGAAAAAAATGATCTTAATCATCAAGGTCATATTCAAGGCAGCATTATTTTGAAGGTGTTAAATGATCATTAACACTACCTTTCTGTAATCTTCAGAGAGCCCCACAATATCAAAACCTCCTCTGGCAAAGATTGTGTTAGTCACTACTTTTCACCCATTTCAATTTCCAGATCACTAACGTCCATGAGAGAAAAAACTACTGCACCAACACCCTACTTCAGAAACAAAAATACCTGACATTCCCAGAACCACCATCAAGTGATTTTCCATATTCCTCTTGTCATATCTGAATGCTTGTTGAACTTCACTGCAAATTCCAGTGGCATAATTCTTTCCTCCTCATTATGAACACTCATAAAGACAAACATATTCACCTATCATTATTACTCCAAAAAACCAAACCAAATAACAAAAACAAGATGCTAGAATAGTACCTATAGTGCTATGCCTTCTACCAGCGGGATAACTGAGTTACATTACTCTTGCTTCAAAATTCTGGTACAGAAAATCCATATGCCTCTACTTGGGTGACCCAAATTTTTCAGCATTCTGGGTTGTCTTTTCCTTTAATATTTAAGTAAAATAGCTCAGACCCCACACCATATGAACATAAATCAATAGTCTCTCCTAAATTTGAGGATTTCTGAGTTGTTTATATTCTTGTGGTTGGTTTTTGTTTTCTTTTCTGTTCCCTTGGACTCTTGATCTTACATTATCTCTCACATTCTGCAAGTGCTACTGTCACTCTCCACTGCAAGCCTACATAACATAAAACCTATAGATCTAGACGAGGGTAAAAGGGATGGAAGGAGAACTGACTCCGGGTGGTGAACACACAATGTGATATATAGATGATGTAATACAGAATTGCACATCTGAAACCTATGTAACTTTACTAACAATTGTCACCCCAAAAAACTTTAATTAACAAAACAAAACAAAACAAAAATCCTATAGATCTTTCTCCTCTAAATCCACCCAACAACAATACTAACACAAGGCTATTGTATATAACAAACTGTTACTGATAGTTTACAATAAGCAGGAGTAAGGGAGTTTTCAACAGCACAGTGAGCAACTACATACTATTGTCCTAAAGTTTTTTTGGCTCCTCTGTACTGACTGCTAGACCCTCATCTACTTTTAGGTGCCTTCTATCTTCTTCCTCCAACTTCAGATGAGCCACTGTTGTATTCTCAATTCCAGTTGTTTTCTTGTATAGAGTACATTACCTTACTCTTTGCTCAAACTAGGTATTTCCCAGTAGGCATTAACTTCCACAATCAAATGTACCTATTAAAATGATTTTCCTAGTCAAAAGTCAAGGACCTTCCCTATGAAGAACTTTGCCTCAAGTTGCAGCCAGCTTATTGATATGACAAAATGAAGAAACCTTGTTCTCCCTGATTGGGAGAGGTAGAGTAAGGGGTGAGAATCAGTAATTCATTTAACATATATTTGTTGAGCAATTAACATGTGCCATAAATACAGCTCTAGGTGCTGAGGACATAAAACTGAGCAAAGTAAACATGGTATCTTCTCTACTGGTGCTTAGTCTCATGTGAGATGCAGATCCTAATCAAACAATTGAAAATACAAATTGCAACTATTATTAGTGCTGTGAGAGTGTATAATACCAGAATTTTATATAGTCGCAGAGGTCAGGGAAACATCCCCAAAAAATAGAGTTGAGTTTAGATCTAAAGCATAAGTAGGAATTAACTAAAGTATAAGTAGGAATTAACTAGGAGGAGAGGAAAGTTCCAGGAAAAGAACATGTACAATGGCCATGGCAGGAGGGGGCATGGTATATAGCTGAATCTCTAAGAAGACCCAGAGAGCAAGGGAGAATGTGGTCTGAGATAAAGCTGCAGATCTGGGTAAAGGCCAGACATTGCAAGGCCTTGTGTACAACATTAAAGGGTTCTTTATCCTAAGAGATGTTAGTAAATTTTATTCAAGGCTAACATGATCAGATGTGCATTTTGAAAAAAATCATTCTGGCTACAGAGTAAAGGGGGATAAGACTGGATGGATAAGAGTAGGCTTCTTAGGATGAGCTGCAATTGTCCTAAGGAAAGATTATGGTAACCTGGACTAAGGTAGTAATACTGTTGGAAAATAGAAAGATTTGAGATATCTAAGAGTTTAAAATAATAGTACTTCATAATGATCGCATGAGGAAAACAGAGAAAACAGAGTTGTCAAGGATGATTCTTAGGTTTCTGCTTCACATTTCTTGAGTCTGTTCTAGGTGCCAAACACAATGAGAAATGTTTCTATTTAATTCCTACAATAATCTTATAAAATTAGTATGTTTGTTCAACCTACTTCCCCAAATAAAATAGGAACCCGGGAAGCCCAGACAAGAATTCCTTAAACCAAAAAGTAGGGTGCTGGTGTGATTTCATATATGATTTCTGTTGCTCCTGGCACAGCATGCCCTAAAGGTTACTTAATAATATGGCTTGAGATTAGCTTTAAAACCCCTATTTTAGAGACATCTTCATGCCCCATTATACCCCTCCACTTCGGTCTACCACCCCAGAGTCCACTATAAATGACTACCTGGTAGAACTCTGTGCAGCCTGCTTCTACCTCTAGGTCACATTTTAGCAACCATACTACAAAGCCACCACCAACAAATGACAAAAATCAGTGGTAACCCACTAGAAATAGTCATTTCTGACTATTTTCCTGACATATTTACACAAACTGTTCCCTCAGTCTAAAATATCTTTCTCACCCATCACCTTCAACCAACTAACCCCTGCTAACTAACTAATCCTTGAAGACTTAGCTCAGACATTGTCTCCTATAACAACCTTTCCTTGGTACTTCCAGTATGCATTAGCAGACTATATATATTCTATAACAGTACTTGCTACACAACATTATAATTTTCAGTTTACTTGACTCCACACTAGAATGTGAGCTCCTTCAGAATAAGAAATGTGTTTTATTCATCTGTGTATCACTTAGCATAGTTCCAGGCACAGTAGATATTAAATGACTATGTCGCTCATTAAAGGAATGGATAAATCAATTAATCAATCACTAATGAACCCATTTTTATAGGACATCCCCATGTCACATGTAAACACACAATACAAAACATCAGCTAAATATATTTATAATGTTTAAAGAAATCTACATTTTACAGAGAGTAACTGAATAGCATAGGAAGATTTTTGTAATCAAAGCTACATAATAAAGTTGAAAATTCAAGAAATTTAGGTCTCCCAACTTGTAAAGCGAATGCGCTTGACACTAGAAGCTACCTCTTCCACAAATATAAACAATGACTATTGGAAAACAGAGATAGGTTGAAAAGAAAAAAATTCCTTTTTCTCTTAGACTTTTACCAAACATACCAAAATACAACAATTTTAGAAGTTTCTCATTTAATTTTTCTAGACTATCTCTTACCATAGACACCAGTAAGCAATGTTGATGACAAAAAGCAAGAATGAAAAAGAAAAAGAAGTCAGAGAGGGAGTAGATTTGGTGGGGTTATCACTTTCTGAGGGATGTAAATGTCAAATCATTATCTTGTTTAGTACATCTGAAACTAATAATAAAATAAATTTTTTTTAAAAAAAGGAAAAGAAATAAAGGATGAATCAGAAAATTGATATCCAAGAAAGACATATACATATATATCAATTCAAATAACTTACTATCAATACTAGCATGTTTTATCACTTCCTGAAAATCTTCAGGGGTTACAGAAATATCCATGCTATCTAAAACAGCAGCTACTTCATCAACTGCAACTTGACCACCTTTTATCCTACAGAAAATCTTCAAGGCATCCTGGAATGCTGCAAATAAACAAATAAACAAACAAAGAGATTATTGTACCATGAGAATCAAAAGCTTTCCTTGGAGGAGCTGCTTTTGTGTCAATACCCTACCAGGGGGAAATAACTTCACATAGGCATAGGGTTTTCTAAAAATTTACCTGCAAGTAGGCATCTGCCCAGTTCTGGCCACATTCCTAGCATAAAATGTAATTTTTGCTATTATTACTCCCAATACATTATAAATAATATCTGATATTTATTGAACACTGTTTATGTGCCAGGCACTATGCTCAAAGCTATGGGTTATCTCATTCAAGTATCACAATGGGCCTATAAAATCAAAATTATTATTATTCCTGCATTACAGATAAGGCAACTAAGGCATAGAAAATCCCTTCTGATTATGCGGCTAGTAAATCCAGAATTCTAATCCAGAATTCTAACCTAGTAGTCTTACTCCAGAATGCTTGCTCTTACTAATTATAATATACTGACCTCTTAGTTAAAACTTTTAACAAAAACAATTTCTTACCAATGGTATAATTTACAATAGCAAGGTAGCTTAATCCAAAATTTGGGGGAGTCATTAATTGCTTAAAAATGTAATTTAGAAAAGACAGTATAAAAGAGAGACGGATAATATGGTATAGTTTCTCTTCAGATTTTTATCACACTACAATGAGTTTGACAACAGTTTGACCACTATTAAAATTAGGTCATGAACACTAGAGATCTCAGGCTTTTGGAAACACTATTTCTATCATGAACATGAATAGTCCTTCCAATCACTTTCTTTACAATTTATATGTAGTGTAAACTAAAAGTTATTAGGAGACCTATCAGCATCTGTAATTTCTAGGGAGAAATACCAGCAGATTCTAGACACAATGAAGAAGTACTGTTAAGAGCAGAGAAGAAAACAGATGTGAGACTTCAACAGAGGGAAAAAAAAAACCCACATGAACAAAGACATGGAAATAAGAATGAAATTGGCATGTGTGGAGATTTATGATAAATGGGAGCATGGGGGTTTTGCCTAGGAAAGACTCCATGGAGAAAGGGAGTGTGGCAAGAAAAATTACGAAGAGGTGAGGATGTGAAGCGTAAGAGTTGGGACAAGAATCATGTGATAATAGGAAGAACATCTAAATTTTTGAGCAGGGGTAATGACATGACGAAAATTGTGTTTTAAGAAAATTAGTCTGGCAGTTGTGTACAGGAAAAAAGTGGAGATTGGAGATAGACAATTACGATGCCATGGCAGTGATCCAGGTTTTTTAATGCTTCTTATGAAATAACTCATGTCTAACTTTATTCAACCTAAACTACTAGGGGGAAAAAAGGACTTAAGAGATTCTGAAAAAATAAAAACAAAAACCACAAATTCATATCACCACCCCACCCTAATATCAGTTACTATCAAAATCATTCTCTTCTATAATTTAGAAGAATTATCTTTTTACCTGGATCCTGAGAGACCGAATAACAAACATCATTCACAGCCTTCAGGAAATCTGAAAAATCCAGTATTCCATTAACTATAAGAATGGTTCAGAAACAGAAGGAAAGAAACTCCGTTAGCAAACTTATCATTGAACTCACTAAGGACATGAGCTAAAAATGCAAACTAAAAATGTGAACAGAATTAATTGATATAAAAATACCACAGTCTATATACAAGAGCAGTCAAAATTAACATTAAATGTAGAGTGTAAAAAGAAAAATATTTACATATTATAATTATGTTGTAAATAGTGTTGTAGCAATAATGAGAATTATATAGACCAGGACTGGAGATACTGCAGTGCTCTTTGCTCAAGGCTCTAATTTTTATATTTGTAATTAGGTGCAAAAACTACATGCAATATGCCAATTTTACATACATAATGATTGTATTTTAATATTAATAGGATAAGACTGATTGCACTGCGTTCTAAAAAAGCTCTCTAAACCAGTGGTTTTGGGGGAGATTATGGATCCAGTTGAGATTCTAATGAAAGCTTTGCTTGACATCATTCCAACTCTCTCCCCCTCGCCCTTCTCTCTCTACTACTTTCTCTCTCTCTCCCTCTTTCTCTCTCTCTCTCTCTCTCTCTCTCTCTCTCTCTCTCTCTCTCTCTCTCTCCTCTCTCTCTGTTTCTCACACACGCACATGCATGCACACATACACACACAATGCATTAAACAAATGCACAAAATATCTCACATTAAATCAATCCTCTCCCCTCCAAAATCATACCATTCTTCATACAAAAAGTCATGACTATTTATTAAAAGAAAACAAGAAATCTAAACTGCACAAATGAAAATTTCAGGAAGAAATTTTTGTTTGACGTGAATGAAAAGTTGAAATCATGAAGTGATTTTTCTTGCATAGGTCATCTCTGATAGCAACTAGAACTGAAAATCCAGACTTACAGAGTATGCCAAAGCACAGATTCAGGGTTCTTAAATCTCATTTTCTAGGTAAGTATAGATCTGTATCAGGAAACATCTGAATTTCTCAAGATTCTTCAAGTTAATAATTATGAAGTCATTTCCATCTGTCATCAAGTAAATGAGGCCAATTTTGAAAGGGTTTACATCAAAGTTTATCTATGTCCAGAAGAAAATGATTCTACATCTACATTTCAATTTAAGGTCATCTGAACAAGGTAACCTATAAAAACAATTCAGTGCTTCCAACGATCTGCAGGCTTCTACCTCCAGAGAAATTGACAAGGCATGGTTGGTCACATTTCCAAACCACAGAAGCACTTTCTCCAATATTGGTAAGTTTGTCAAATTGTCTGCCTCAAAATTTCTTTTTCAGTGCAACAACTTGATAGTGGTTTTTCCTTTCCTTCAAAAACAATGAAACATCTGTACAAATTTCAATCAACTGCTTTGACTTGTTTTCTGACTCCTGTGTGACCTCAAGTCAGGCAAAAATCTTTTAGCTGAAACATCAGAAACACAACCCAAAAAAGAAAAAAATTGTAGACCAGACTTCATCAAAAGTATGAACTTATGCTTTTCGAGAGACATTCTTAAAGGTATAAAAAGACAAGCCATACACTAGAAAATATTTGCTAATCATATCCAACGAAGGACTTGTATTCAGAATATATAAAGAACTTTCAAAATGCAATCATAAGAACACAATTTTTTCAATGAGCAGAAACTACACAAATAGCAAATAAGCACATGAAAATATGTTCAACCTCATTTGATCATTCAGGAAATGCAAATTAAAACCACAATGAGATACTACTATACATCTGTTAGAATGACTACAATTTTTTTTTTGATAGCAAAATTATTTCCTTTTATTCTGTGGAATTTCAGTAAATAGACATGTGCATGATTTGTGTTAATTTATACATGATGACGGCGATTAAGACCAAAGAAGGGCTTCTAGGGAAACTCCTACTATTTCTTTTAGAAGATCTTCGGGGCCGGGGCTGATCTCAACTTGCCCACATTTCCTGACAGTAGACCTAAGAACATACTGGCCAAACCTTCAAAGTAGCTTCTTTAAGATGGACAATTTGTTTAGAACAGCCCATTCACCTGTTCGGTTTTAGGGTCCAAATCAATATCATAGAAACAGGGCCGGGTAGGGAGTCCAGGCATTGTGCTCATCGTTCCTACCAAGGGGTACAGGAAGCCAGCCCCCACGCTGGCACGGATGAGAATGACTACAATTTTTAAAGGATTGGCAAGGATTAGGAGCAACTGGGACTCTCATATATTGCTTGTGACAACGTAAAACGGTTCAACTGCTTGGCAAACATAGTTTAGCAGTTTCTAAAAATGTTAAATATATACTTACTATGTGACCCAAACATTCTACCACTAAGTACTTACTCATGATAAATGAAAGTATATGACCACACAAAGACATACAAATGAATGTTTACACAAGCTTTATTTGTAATAGCCATAACCTGGAAACAATCTAAATGTCCATCATAAGTGAATGGATAAACAAATCATGGAGTATTCACATAATGGAATATTATTCAGCAACAAAAAAGAATGAACTATTATATATTGATACACACAAAAGCATGGATGAATCTCAATATAATTAATCTGAGTAAAAGAAACCAGATCGAAAGAAATGAGTACTTACTTCATGATCCTATTTATATAAAATTCTAGAAAACGCAAATTTACCTATAATAACAGAAGCAGATTAGTGTTTGCTTGGGGAGTGGTGAAAGGAGTTGTGGAGAGGAAGTGAGGGCTTACAAATGAGTATGAGGTATTGAGGTTTCACAAGTGTATACATATGTCAAAATTTATCAAATTGTATACTTTATGTCAATTATGTCTTACTTTATGTCAATTTTATTTCCATTGAACTATAAAATATACAAATAATTTAAAAATCCACTGGTACAGCCATTGTGGAAAACAGTATCGAGGCTCCTCAAAAAATTAAAAACAGAACTACCATATTATCCAGCAATCCCACCTCTGGGTATGTATCCAAAGGAAATAAAAGCATGATCTCAAAGAGGTATCTGTGCTCCCATATTTATTGCACCATTATTCACAACAGCTAATAGCAAAGCTATGGAACAACCTAAGTGCCTGTTATGGATGAATAAAATATCACACACACACACACACACACACACACTCACACACACTACTCAGCCATAAAAAAGGGAAATTCCACCATTTCCAACAACATGGATGAATCTGAAGTGAAATAGTCCAGAAACAGAAAGACCAATGCTGTATGATCTCATTGATATGCAGAAACTTAAAAGTTGAACTGATAGAGGCAGAGAGTAGAATGGTGGTTGCTAGAGTCTAGGGGATGGAAGAAATGGGGAGATATTGGTCAAAGAATACAAACTTTAGGAATACAATGAAAAAGTTCTGGGAATCTAATGGACAGCATGGTGACTATAGTTAATAATGCTGTGTTGAAATTTGCTAAGAGAATAGTTCTTAAGTGTTTTCACCACCAAAAAAAATAGTAACTATGTGAGGTGATGGATGTGCTATTTAGTTTGATTGTAATTATTTCACAAGGTATATGTATATGAGATCATCACGTTGCAGACATTAGATATATATAATTTTTATTTGTCAATTATGTCAATAAAGCTGGGAAAAATAATTTGACATAAATCATTTTCCTTTGGATATGTGCATATTCTTTGACCCAGCTTTTTTCATTTCTAAAAGTCTATCTTATAGAAACATTTACACAAATGTGCAAGAATTGACGTACAAGGATGTTTTTTGCAATAGCAAAAATTTTACAGGCAACTTCATCATTAATCAACATAAACCCAACTGAAATTTTCATACGTGCATATAAAACTAAAGGTCAGGAAGGATATCCAACAAATTATTAATAGTGTTTACTACCAGAGATTGTAGAGAAAGACTGGGGCAAAGAAATAATTTTCATTTTGCAATTTATAAACTTTGGTAAGATAAAAATACTAATTTAAAACAAAACGACCTTCTCTATTGGACATGTTTTATGTTCAGCTATTGAACTTTTTCTTGTATTTATATTTATTGCCATGATTTTAGATATAGGGCTACACTATTTTCAATGTAAACTTAATGAACAAAAGTTTAACATATGTCATCTAAAATTGGTTGTATGGCTTTGGAATAGACACTTTACCTTTCTGTCCTTTTCTTTCCCAACAGTAAATCCAGGTGATTGGAAGACAAACTCTAAAGTCCTGAATATATGAAGTTCTAAAGTTTAATTGCTTTGAATTTCTAATATTGATATTATTTAAAAGCCTTAAAAAGTTCACATTCTTTTATAATACCTAGAAATTTTAGTTTTAGCTCCGTATCTTTGTCTGATGAGAGTCAGAAAGAGAGAGAGAGCACTGTTTATAAGAGCAAAAATTAGAAGTAACCTACATTTATATAGGTTATTTATTACATAGCTTATTTTTTAAACAATTTGTTTTTAAATCTGTTCCATAGAATAACTCACAGCCATTATAAAAGGCAGCGTGGATCTATATTTATTTACACAGAAAGTTGACTACCATGTAATGTTAACAGAAAAAGGTAACAAAAGTGTATGCAGGTGAGTCCATGCATGTTTTTTAAAATCATGTGTTCATGCATGTGTATACACCACAGTTATACACACACATATATACACATACACACATGTATATGCTTGGAAAAATCTTAGAAAAATACATATAAAAATACCAAAATTTGGGGGTGGCCGGTTAGCTCAGCTGATTAGAGCGTGGTGCTAATAATACCAAGGTTGCCGGTTCAATCCCCACATGGGCCACTGTGAGTTGCACCCTCCTTAAAACAAACAAACAAAAAACAAAACCAAAGTTTGGCTCTGAGTTATGGGATTACACATGATTTTTACTTTCTCCTTTATATTCTTCTGTGCTTTCAGAGGATAAAGTTATTTCCACTTTGGAGTACTGTTTTAATATAAATCTCCAAAAAATAATGTTAAAATTAACATATAGATAACTAAACAGGTCAGAAAAAATAGAGCTGCTTCTTAAGCTTAAGCTTTCTAAAAGTTAGGTTTAGGTTTATTAATTTATTTTTAATACCCTCAGAAAGCTGTCATATAGTAGATGCTCAAAAACTGTTGGAATGACTATTGCAACTTGTAAATTACTGCTAGACTGTTTAGTAAAATTCTATTGGTGGTCCATTTTGACTTGTAGGATTTTCCATCCATAAATTTTTTATAATAATAAATCCACATCTTATCTTTGAGAAGCTTGATGCTTTCAGCCTTAGAGTACTACGTTGCATTTAGGTATATTAAATTTATTTTATTTAATTTCTGACAACTCCTTCAATTTATTTATATCATTTTTATTTTAAATTTGTCCCCCCTCCTCAACAAGTGTGGAATGGTTTATAGATGTAATGAATTCTCTATTATCTACTTCTTTGATTCAAGTATCAAACAATGACTATAAGAATATTTTTCTGTGTGTTTAAAAATGTAATTAATAGAATTTTGATTTGCATTTCCTTGAGCACTGGTGATGTTGGACATATTTTTATATGAGTATCGGCTACTTGTGTTATCTTTTATGAGAAATACTTGCCCGTGTGTCTTGCTCATTTTTCTATTTCATGGTTTATTACTGATTTGTATGAGTTCTTTACACATTCCAAAAATTAATCCTTTGTTAGTTGTGTGAATTGCAAATATCTACAAATTTGTAACTTGTCTTTTTTTTTAAATAATTGTTTTATTTTTTAATTACAGTTGATATACAATAGTATATTAGTTTCAGGTGTATAACAGTGATTAGACTGTAACTTGTCTTTTTAAGGTGTCTTTTGATAAATAAAAGTTCTTAATATAGTTAAATATATCAAATATATTAATCTCTTCTTTTCTATTAAAAATGTTTCACCTTGTTTAAGAAATTTTGCCTATACCAAACCATGTTATATTAAAAATATAATTAGCAAAAATTAAAATTATATTAATAAAAATTAGCAAAAATTAAAAATATAAAAATAACAAATGTTGGTGAGTGTATTCATAATCCAATCCAGTAACCAATCAATCCAATATTATGTACTTAAGGCCCAATTGTAATATCATTATTGTAAATTTGCAAAAAATAAAATGTTTTTATAACATTTTAAAACTTTAGCTTTCCTATCATTTGTAATTAATCTGACCCACATATAACACATCCATGTTTGTAGATCTTTAAACTAATAATGGAAACATAAAACTTACCATCAATATCAATGGTCTTTAGTGCCTTTCTCATTTCTGAATCACTTATAGAAATCTTCAACATACGATGGATCATTGGCAGATCATTCACATAAATCTTACCGCTTCGAATTTTACTAAAAATTATACAGGCTTTTTGAAGTGCTGAATACACATAACAAAACAGTTAATTCAAAGGAATAATTATCCCTATTCCCCCCAACCCTTCTCAAGACAAAAACAAAACAATAATCACTAAGAGAAGAGGCACAAATCTTTGTATTCCAATTCCCAGTTTTAAAATCAATCTTGGGACTTAATTAGGTATGTCTGGAGTCAGTGACCTCTAATTCTATAAGTCTCTTAAAGAACTCTCAGAAAGAAACTGTCAGAAAAGTTATGCAAGGCTTACACAGGCAAAGGCTTCCACAACTTCCCCCTGGGAATGTTAGATACTTCTTTTGTGCTCCAATATCACTTGGTATGTATGTCAGTCAAAGCTCTTGGTATTGATAGTGCTTGCATGTTAATGTGTCTCACTAAACTGTCAGCTCCAAAAGATGCACAATTTTTCATTCTTCTATTCTAGCGTCTAATTCAGAATAGATTCTCAAAAAAGTCTGCTGCACTAAATTGAATTTAGTTCAGGGGATGCTATACTTTGTTTTCAGAAAAAGAGGATATAGATGACTGCTAAATACCAGAGAAGGACTAGAAAGTGGGTAATAATGACTACAGTAATTAGTTTTAGTTGAGTACTTAGAGGTGGAAACCAGATTTCAGTGAAATGGAAACTAAATTAGAGTAATAAATGAAAACAACTCTTTCAAGAAGCTTCTCTGAAAAACAGTATAAAGCATTGACAAAGCACAGTCTCTGAGAAAGCAGAAGGAAACAGAATTGAAGAAAATGAGAAGTGAAGGGATTAGTCTCATAAAATGGAATCGTTTCCAATGAGACAGGAGAGAAGGATGTGGACGTTGTTTATAGGTAAGTTCACAGGCAGAAACACAGGAGTTCAGGAAGATCCTACCCAATAGAACTTTACTCTCTATGAAAAAGCAAAGTCATCTCTTAAGAGATGAAAGAATGGTGATAGGATTTGAGTAAGAAGATTTGAGTAATGAAGGTTTGGAAGAGTGACAAAAGGAAACAGGAGAGGGATTCCAAAACATAAAGGGAATGCCAATTAGTGCTAAAGGCAGCTGAGGTTAGACACATACTCATATACTCATAGTGGCACCAAACGGGGGGGTCAAAGAAATAAAATTGTAAATTAAAAAAAGATCTGAAAATATAAGAGATTGTGAACAGAGAACCAGACATTACATTCTGAAATTTCAACATGACAATGTTCTAGTTGTGGCCCAGTGCTGCTGAGAGAAATACAGGTAGATAATTGGTTTTGAAAGTGTGAGGCTGAAGTAGTATATGAGTGTCACGCGGGGTACCCTGCTCGCTGCGCCATTTGTCGTGCAGGGTCTCAGCTCCCACTCCCCGCCCAAGAACGCAGGACACGGTAAGGTCAAAAAGGAACACCCATGGAGCCATAAGTAGGGGAGTCAAACCAATATATTCTCGCTGGCGTCTGGGCTGGAGACACAGGAAGCAGGATCTACATAATCTGCCTAACAGCAGTCCGCGCTTGCCAACCACCATCTTCTTGCTAGCCCCCATTCCTTTCTCTGCTAGCGTAGCCACAGCCATTATATTAGTGGCCAATGGCTTACGGGTTACAGCTGACGGCCAACTAGCCACAGCTGCTGGCATCTGATCACAGTTGATGGCCATTTACTACCCGAGCCAGCACCTTTCTATGTGAGGCCGAGAGCCTGGAAACTGTTTTTTGGGGTTTTGTCCCCACACTCCACCCCTACAGGGTCTCGCCTCACAATCTACGCGACAAGCGTCTTCTGCGAGGGGCCCTGTGCAAGGAGCCTGGAGGTGAATGCACTATCCTGAACACAGCCAGGCTCTCTGAGCACAGCCAGGGTTTCTCAGGGCACCACCACAGTACTTCTGGGCACGGCCAGACTTCCTGGGCTTCTTAGGGTACCACCAGTCTCCCCGGGCACAGCCAGGTTTTCTCAGGGCACCACCACAGTACTTCTGGGCACAGCCAGACTTCCTGGGCTTCTTAGGGTACCACCAGTCTCCCCGGGCACAGCCAGAGTTTCTCAGGGCACTGCCACTCTCTCTGGACACAGCCAGACTTCCTGGACACAGCCAGGGCTCTCAGGGCACTGCCACTCTCTCTGGACACAGCCAGACTTCCTGGACACAGCCAGGGCCTCAGGGCACTGCCACTCTCTCTGGACACAGCCAGACTTCCTGGACACAGCCAGGGCTCTCAGGGCACTGCCACTCTCTCTCTGGGCCTCTCGGGGTACTATGCTGGAACAATAGCGGCTCACATCAAGGTGCTTACATATTATCAATGGCGGCCAGTCAAGACACAAAAGCAAACATTCTCGCCAGTCCCACTACATGGTGGTATGTTCCCAAACAGTCAAGCGTCCATTAAATTAGGGATAGAAGGCAATTCCCCATAGTCCATAGTCATTCGCCAGGGCTGTCCTGGGGGTGAGGGATGACCTTGACCTCACCCTCATCTCCCACGGAGGACTCAGCAAGCATTTCCTCCTGGGACTAAAAGTCCTGCATCCGGGCTGCCTCAGCAAGCAGTTCCCAGCCCACAGGGCAGCAACAACCTTCGCTTTCTCTGCTTTCTCCGCTTTCTCCGGCCTCTGCTGGTTGGGGAACCATCCACATCTTTCCACCCCTCCACGGGAATCGAGCTCTCCGGCAGCTGCTCCTCCTGGTCTTCCTCAGACTGAGCTTTCATACGCACAAACTGCTCCACTGCCCTTCGGAAAGCTTTGGCCAGCACCGTATCCTGCCGACTACGCCAAGTGTCACGCGGGGTACCCTGCTCGCTGCGCCATTTGTCGTGCAGGGTCTCAGCTCCCACTCCCCGCCCAAGAACGCAGGACACGGTAAGGTCAAAAAGGAACACCCATGGAGCCATAAGTAGGGGAGTCAAACCAATATATTCTCGCTGGCGTCTGGGCTGGAGACACAGGAAGCAGGATCTACATAATCTGCCTAACAGCAGTCCGCGCTTGCCAACCACCATCTTCTTGCTAGCCCCCATTCCTTTCTCTGCTAGCGTAGCCACAGCCGTTATATTAGTGGCCAATGGCTTACGGGTTACAGCTGACGGCCAACTAGCCACAGCTGCTGGCATCTGATCACAGTTGATGGCCATTTACTACCCGAGCCAGCACCTTTCTATGTGAGGCCGAGAGCCTGGAAACTGTTTTTTGGGGTTTTGTCCCCACAATGAGTCACCCACTTGGACACTAAAGATGCTGATATGTAGCCCTGCCTATCCAGAAAGCCTGACGAGAACGCCTGGGAGGCTGCTTGTGGCTGGCTCTCATGCTGTGTCCAGACAGCAGAGCCCTGTCCACTGCTAAGTGTAGCTCCCGTCTGCGCCTGACCAGAAAGCCTGGCTGGAACAACTGGGAAGCTGCGCAGTCCAGCAATGCTTGGGTGGAGAGTCTAGCAGGCAGAGCTGATCATCCACAGAGCAAAGTCAGTGAGTGGCCCCGTTTGGCCAGGGAACTTGGGACACAGATTGGCTTGAGTCAAAACCACAAACGAGCCTTTCCAGCCTTGGAGCCAGTTCTCCTCTGCCCAGGCAGGGGAGCTAATTCATAGAACTGCCCACTGTTGAGTGTAGTTCCCAACTCCACCCAACCAGAAAGCCTGGGGAACACCTGGGAAACTACCTGAAGGCAGTTCTGCTCCACCTGGCAAGAGAGCTGATTATAGCTCTGACCACTGCTGAGGGTAGCTTCCAGCCCTGACTGGCCTGAGTACCTGGGAAGGCTGAAGTAGTATATGTTTCTAGCAGAAACAAGCCAGCAAACCCATCTGGCCAGAGAGTTTGGTGCACAGGTCTGCCTGATTAGTTTCCCAAATAAAAGTCTTGTCAGCCTTGGGGCTTATACTTCACCATCTCCCTACCCCAAGCAGAGAAGCTCATCCATAGCCCTGCCTACTGCTAAATATAGCCTCCAACCCTGCTATCGAGGCAACTGGACCAGAGCTCATGAGAATCTCGGCAGCCCACACTGTAGTCCCGATTACAGTGGCACTTAAGCAGAGAACCCAAAACCCAACCTAGCGGCTCTGCATCTGCAGAGCCAAGACAGTGGCCCTGTCTGTCCAAGGAGCTTAGTGTGCAGTTATGTCTGATTTGACTCCCAAATAAAGTACCTTGCCAGCCCTGGGGCCTGTTCTGCAGCCTGAACTGGACAGGAAAGGTAATGTATAGCCCCACCCAAATGCAGCATCCAGCCCAACCTGACCAGAAAACCTAAACAGAACTCCCAGGAATCTGTGTAGCCCATCTTGCAACTCTGATTACAGTTGTTCTTGAGTGGAGAATCTGACCAGTGGCCATACTATGTGCAGAGGTAGAACTGTGAATCATTCTACTGCCATGCCAAGGCATGGAAGCTAATTTATAGTCCCACTTACTGTTGAATATAGTACCCCGTCTTGACTGTCTGAGAAGCCTGACTAGAGAATTCAGGCAACCTCAGAACCCATCTTACAGCCTCACTTAGTCATGGAACCAAGCCAGCAGTCCTGTCCAATTTTTTTCACCCCATGGCACCCTGTACCACAAATCTCAGCAGACACGCAGTGGCCTCACCAAAAAATAGACCCTGATACAAACCCCAACTTCCCAAGGACATCACCAGTTGATATATCCAGAAACAGAAACTAAGCTGACCAGCAAAAGACTGTCTCTGCTAAAGCAAAACCTGTAAAGTTTGAGGGAAGAGACCACTTACTCAAATGCACAGACACCAATGTAAGGAATCAAGGATCATGAAAAATCAGATAAACGTGACATCACCAAATGAAACTAATAAAACTCCAACAACTGGCCCTAAAGAAATGGAGATCTATGAACTGTCAGATCAATAATTCAGAGTGACCCTCTTAAAGAAGTGTAGTGAACTACAAGAACAGATAGACAACTAAACAAAATTAGGAAAACAGTGCATGTACCAAATAATAGGATCAACAAAGAAATAGAAAACAACAAAAAAACCCCAGAAATCCTAGAACTGAAAAAATATGACTGAACTGAAAAATTCAGTAGAGAGCTTTATAAGCAGACTCAACCATGCAGAAGAAAGAATCAATAACCTAGTAGAAACGACATTTGAAATAGTCCAGTCAGAGGTGCAAAAAGAAAAACGAATGAAAAAGAGTGAAGAAAGCAGACTTACAGGACACAATCCTGAGAAGCAATACTATATTATGGAAATTCCAGAAAGAGAAGAGAAAGGGAAAAAGTATATTTAAAACAATAATGGCTGAAAATTTCCAAAACCTAGTGAGAAAAAATGGACATCCAGATCCATGAGGACCAAAGAACACCAAATAGGTTGAACCTGAATAGAGCTATATTGAGACACTTTATAACTAAATTGTCAGAAGTCAAAGAAAAAATTTTGAAAAGAGCAGGAGAAAATGACGAGTTACAAACAAGGGAATCCCCAAAGACTACAGATTTCTCAACAGAAACTTTTCAGACCACAAGAGAATAGGAATATATATTCAAAATACTGAAAGAAAAAACTGCCAAGCACAAAATCTATACCCAGCAAAGCTCTCCTTTAGAAAGGCATCAGAATTGGAAAGGAAGAATTATATCTATTTGCACATAACATGATTTTTCATTCAGAAAATCCTAAAGATCCCACTAAAAAACCTGTTAGATCTAATCAACAAATCCAATAAAGTATAAGGATATAAAACTAACACAAAAAAATCAGTAGTATTTCTACACAATATGACAAATTACCTGAATAAGAAACAAAAAATAGATTCCATTTAAAACAGCAACAAAATAATAAAATACTCAGGAATAAATTTAACCAAGGAGGTGAAAGATCTCTACGCTAAAAACTAGAAAACATTGGTGGGGAAAAAAAAAAAGAACACATAAACAAATGGAAAGGTATCTTGTGTTCATGGATTAAAAAAAATAATATTTTTTAAATGTCCATACTACCCAAAGCCATCTATAAATTCAATGCAATCCTTATCAAATTTCCAATGGCATTTTTTTATATAGGTAGAAAAAACAATCCTAAAATTTATATAGAAACACAAGGTCTCCATACAGCTAAAGCAATCCTGAGACAGAACAACAAAGTAGCAGGGATTACACTTCCTAATTTCAATGTATTATACTATAAAGTATAGTCATAAAATGGTATGGTACTACCTTTAAAACAGACACATAGATCAATGGAACAGAATAGGGAGCCCAACAATAAACCCCTGTATTTATGGTCAGCTAATATTTGTCATGGAAGCCAAGAATACTCATGGAAAAAAGACAGTCTTTTCAATAAATGGTGCTGGGAAAGTTGGATATTCACATGTAAAAGAAAGAAACTAGACCGTTATCTTACACCACTCACAAAAATGAACTCAAAATGGATTAAAGAATTAAATGTAAGCTTTTAAATCATAAAACTCCTAGAACAAAACATAGTTTGAAAAAAGTTCCTTGATGTAGATCTTGGTAATGATTTTTTGGATATGACACTTAAAGCCCAAGCAACAAAATAAAAAATAAACAAGTGGGACTACATCAAACTAAACAGATTCTGCACAGTAAAAGAAATGATCAACAAAATGAAAAGATCACATATGGAATGGGAAAATATATTTGTAAATCATATACCTGATAAGGGGTTAACATCCAAAATATATAAAGAACTCATAATATAATTCAATAGCAAAAAAACCCCAAATAATCCAATTGAAAAATAGGCAAAGGACTTGAATAGACATTTTTCCGAAGAAGATACATGAATGACCAACCGGTACATGAAAAGGTGCTCAACATCATTCATCATCAGTGAAATGCAAATAAAAACTACAGTGAGGCATCACCTGACACCTATTAGAATGGCTATTATCCAAAAAATAAGAAATAAGTGTTGGCAAGGATGTAGAGAAAAGGGAACACCATGCACTGTTGGTGGGAATGCAAATTGGTACAGCCACAATCTAAGTGTCCATCTACAGATGAAGGGATAAAGAAAATGCATATATATATTATCCAGCCATAGAAACAAAAGAAATCCTGCCTTTTGCAACAACATGATGGACCTTGAGAGCATTATAAGTGAAATAAGTCAGACAGAGAAAGGCAAATACTATATGATCTCATTTATCTGTGGAAACTAAAAAAAACTCACAGATAATGAGATCAGATTGGTGGCTACCAGAGGTGGGATGTGGGCCATGGGTGAATTGGAGGGATGTCGTCCAAAGGTACAAACTTCTAGTTATAAGATACATAAGTCCTGGGACATAATGTAAAATATGATGACTATAGTTAACTCTCCTGTATGATATATTTGAAAGTTATTAAGAGTAGATTCTACGAGTTCTCATCACAAGGAAGAATTTTTTCTTTTCTTTTTTCTATCTATATGAGATGATGGATGTTAACAAAACTTATTGTGGTAATCATTTCACAATATATGAAAAGCAAATCATTATGCTGTACACTTTACACTTATAAGGTGTTACATGTCAATTATACCTCAATAAAACTGCCTAATATGCTGACCAAAGTTAAGGTAAAGAGAAACAATGCCAAATTACTCAATAAATATAAAGGAGAGGCCTAAGATATGGGACAACTCAGTGATAAGAAGTGAAGGGTACTGTGAGCTTTAATATTAAGGTACCAAGAACTAAGTTCCAGTAAAATCAGTGACTCCAGTGCTTTCTAATTTATTCACCGTATGTAACATCCAGACTTTTTCCCAAAAAGTTTTGAACTAGAATAAGCTTATGTTATATTTTGCTTTTTTACCAATTCAACAAAATATTTATGAATTAAACTGTTTACTTATGCTTGCTCACAAAATGCAGCATTTGCCACATCATATAATATTAGCTGATATCAAAACCCATTAGAGGTAAAGCAGAGATGCTAACTAGCGAAACAATTTCTTAAAAACACACAATCAGGAAATTTATTCAAGAAATTCTAGAACCTATTATTACCATTTAATTCTTGTGAGTACATATATTCTTGAGGTACTTCATCATATATTGTCTGGTAGAGGTTAGACAGCATTTCCTGTCTCCTGTCAAAGAAACAGCCACATTAGAAAGCAAAAGAATCCCAGATCCCATAAACCTGTCAGTAAAAACATCTTGAAAAGGTAATTCATCTAATCCCATAACATGTAAATAACTAAAATCATAGAATGTTAGTGTTGGAAGGAATCTTAAGAGTCCCTCTAGTACAAGATTCTTACACAGATGTGGAAACTGAGGCTCAGAGAATTGTACAAGAGCCCAAGCTAGCATGTGAGTCGGCTCCAAGTCTTAATTCCACATACAGTGCTCTTGGTGCTACACCATCCTTTCTAAGAACATTCTCTTTGTTTGCACAAACTATTTAGCATAATTTATGGGGAAGGGATAGATGATTCTGCAAAGAAAAACTCAAAACTGAATCCAACATTTAAGGAATAGAATGCAATGATTTAAATACCGAATAATTGAGGAAGATGTACAAAGAGGTGATGAAGTCTTGTGAACGCTGTTCTGATTCGGCAATTTACATAAAGAGTTTTCTTTCCTAGTCATCTTCTCCTTTGATGGCTTCACAGAGGAAGAGGCAATCTAGAGCCAAAGTAAGAGTGTTGGTGCCAGAGATCACATTGGTAAACCAGTATTTTGGGACAATCGACCTCTTAAAAAATAATTAAACATACTTAGGCTCCTCGCTTAGCTAGGATGTAAAATTGCTTTTTGATGTAAAATTGCTTTTTGTAATAAATTAGTTTATATATACTTAAAATTTCACTAAAATTTTAAATAAACTATGCAATATTCTTTTGCAAAGCCACATTTCTCTTAAGTATGCAACTAACAATCTCCTATTAATATTGTGTCAATTTACAGAAATGGATTTTACGGAGCAGGGCAAATCTACAGTATAGTGAAGATAAGACCACCAGACTCTAGGCTACATATCCAGGCTTTGAATATCTGAGCAAAAGAACGTGGACAACCAACACAATTATTCACATAATAAAAGTAATTTTGCCTTAAATTACCCTAATGATTGAGAAAATTATCATTAACATTGATAAAAATTAACATTGCATGTGTAAACATGATTCAAAAGTGGCAAACAGCAAGAGAGAAAAGTATCACTTTAGAAAATGAGGACTGCAGTTATAGATGTCTTCAATTTTACATAGAACCTACAGCCTAGACTTTTAAAGATCATGCAGGATGTAGAGCCATACAAAATTAATAGGAAGTGGTACTGATATCACACATAGAGCAAAAATCTTCAAAAGGCAATGTTTTCAGCAAGAGCAGGTTATTAAAAAAACAAACAAACAGACAAACAAAAAACTTATCCCCCAGGAGAAGTATGCAGAGTAAAATCTGTCTTTCTCTCAGCTCCAGGTTGGAGAAGAGAGAGAGAGAGAGAGAGAGAGAGAGAGAGAGAGAGAGAGAGAGAGAGAGAGAGAGATAAGAATGAATACACCTCTTGATTAGTTATAGCCATAGCTCTACCCACACCTGGAATTCAAATCTATACTAAATTAATGGGCCAGGAAAATAGAAATCAAGAAATTCATTTAAAATGGTTCCATATTTGTAACACCTCTGAAGTGCACGGCAGAAGTAAATTCAAATTTTCTTGGAGGAGGCCACTCTAAATCCAGACTCATCCTGAGATTCCTACAAATTTAGATTAACTATATACAAAAGAATGAAGAAAAAGTATAAAGCACTCAAGGATATAAGTTAACATGAGTGAAATTCAAACAAAACAACAAACAGAAGATTTGGACTTCATACATTAGATTTATCAGATACCAAATCTTGAAACAACTATAGAATGTAAGCAAAGAACGTGACATAAGGCAGATTTTAAGAAGAACCAAATAAATTTTCTGGAATCAAAAATACAAGCACTAAAATTAAATTCCCAGTGGACAAATTAACTGCAGATTAGATTCAGCTGGAGAAAGGAAAACTAGATAATAGATAGAAGAAATTACCCAGAACAAAATAGAAACAGATAAAAAATATGAAGCAATGTTAAAGAACACAGAGGACAGAATGGTAAGGTCTAATACACATCTAATAGAAGATTCAGAAGGACAGAATAAGGAGGTTGAGAAAGAGGAAACATTCTAAAAGATAATGGATTAATACTTTCCGGAATTGAAGAAAGACATGTATTCTCAAATTCAGGAAGCACAACAAATATTAAGACAGAATTAAAAAGAAATATATATACCTAAGTATACACATAATGCATGTAGTAGGTTGATGGTGGCCCCACAGAAAGATATACTAATTCCTGGAACCTGTGAATTTGGAGAAAAGGTCTTTGCAGATGTAATCAAGTTAAGGATCTCAAGAGGAGATATATAATGATGTACTTATAAGAGAAAAGTACAGGGAGACTTGAGATACAGACACAGGGGAGAAGGCCATAGGAAGAGCAAGATGGAGGCCAAGTTTGAAGTGATGCCGCCATAAGCCAAGGAATGCCTAGGGTCATTGTTACGACAGTAGAAATATTTAACAGAGAGAATGGTAATAAAAATACTGATTTAATGGAGAAAAAAGGGGGAAAATTCATATTCTTCTGGGGTTTCTAGTTCTACTTTTTTTAAAAAAAAAGTAGGAGGAGGAAGGGAAGGGGGAAGAGGAGGAAGAAAAAGAAATATTTAAGATTGTGACATTTTAATCCTTGGACTAATTTGTAATGAACTGTCTGAGGGTTAGGGACAACACTCAAAAGTAAAATAAATATTTCCAGATCTTTATTTACCTCAGTTCTTTTAGTGTGCCATTGTACTTGTAAACTTTTCTTTCTCCTGATTTTTTTTTCTTCTGAAAACCCAGATTTTTCTTCTTTAAATAGGAGTACTGACATTTCACACCTAAATTACACACAAAATTGGAATAATTTAGGAATTGCTTTTTTTCTTGATTTTTCTTCTTTCATATTTTATTTATGGAAAATTTCAAACATATACAAAAGTAGACAGAATAATGTCATGATCTCCCCATGTACCCATCACCCACTGCTTTACTCATGGACAATCCTTTTTCATCTATATCCCTGCCCCTGCTCCCATCCCTTATTATTTCATGTGTAAAGATGTGTAAAGATTTTCATATGCATTTCTACAGGTGTTTTTCTCTTAAAAAATATTTAAAACACCAAGCTCATCTGTTTATTTCCTTTCCCAGACCTGCAATCAGCCATCTCTTCAAAGAAATGGTTACTTTTAATAAGAAATGGTACTTCAAGACTAAAGTCTGGGTACGAGACAGTGAAATGCTTTTCAATAATTTTCCTGCTTTCTTACGATTCAGTTTTCTCTTCTTTCTGCTTCTTTCTCTCCTTTTCTTATTGGACTGTCAAGAACTTTTATAACACAAACGTCACATAAACTATACAATGAGATGAGTAAAATAAGGCTGAATTAAATTTGAAAGAGAGACGGCCGGTTAGCTCAGTTGGTTAGAGTGCAGTGCTCCTAACAACAAGGTTGCTGGTTCGATCCCCACATGGACCACTGTGAGCTGTGCCCTCCACAACTAGATTGAAACAACTACTTGACTTGGAGCTGATGGGTCCTGGAAAAACACACTTAAATAAGTAAACGTTTTTTAAGTAAATGAATGAATGAATGAATGAATGAATGAATAAAGAAATTTGAAAGAGATCTCTTAGAAATTGCATACTTTGCTTCAAGTAATCCAGGGTAGACCTAAATTTCAAGAACCCTAACATTATTTTTGTGCACCTGGGAGATAGACTAGATCCTAAAGTTGTCTGCACATTGGAATCACCTGCAAGTTTTGAAAAATACTGACACCTATGTCCCATCCCTAAAAATTGTGATTTTGGAGAGTGGGCTGATATTTGGAATTTTTAAAAGATACCCAGGTCATTCTAAAATGCAGACAAATTTGAGAACTATTATGGCAAACCCCCATCGGCTTGAAATACTTGTTCTTCCTTGTACGTAAAACTTATTCTTTGGCAGAAAGGTTGCTTTCCTTTTAGAGTAAGTTGCTCAGCAAGGGCTGCTTGGGTGATACACAGACAATGACGATATTCAATCTGTAACAGCTTTAGACAAACTTAGCCCTAAGCAAAATTTTGAAATCTGGAAGATCTCTGAACGCCACACTATTGGGATTTTTATGGAGGTTTCCTCACATAGGCAAAGTCAATTATTAACTCCATTGCCAGCCCCTCTCCCCTCTTTGGAGTGCTTCTAGGTTGGTGAATACATCCACATACTGGGAGGTTGAGGCACCCCAAATCCATGGGGACAGAAGCTTCTGTGCTCAGTACCCTCCCCGACTTCTCCCTACGTATCTCTTCTTCTGGCTGTTTATCCATATTCTTTACTATGTCCTTTAATAAACTGGAAAATATAAATAATTGTTTTCTGAGTTTTGTGAGCTGCTTTAGCAAAGAAATTGAACCCAAGGAGGAGCTTATGGGAAGCTCTGATTTATGTAGCCTATTAATCAGAAGCATAGGAGACAATGTGGATGTGTGATTGGCATCTGAAATAGGGTGAGGGCACTCTTGTGGGACTGAGACCTTAACCTGTGATCTGATGGTATTTCCAGATTGTTAGTGTCAGAATTGAGTTAAATTGTAGGACACCCTGCCAGTGTCACAGAATTGTTTAATGTGGGGAAAACCCACACATCTGGTGTCAGAAGTGTTGCAAGTGTGGTAGTAGTATGAGAATAAAAGAAAAACATAGGAGGAGAACTGAGGTTTTTCCTAACACAATCACGCTAATAAAATTAAGGACAAAAATCATATCATCATCTCAACAGATGTAGAAAAAGCATTTGACAAAATTCAACATCCTTTCACGATAAAAACTCTCAACAACGTGGGTATAGAAGGAACATGCCTTAACATAATTAAGATTGTATATGACAAACCTAGAGTTAACCTCATTCTAAATGGTTAAAAGCTGAAAGTTTTTCCTCTAAGATCAGTAACAAGACAAAGGTGTCCACTCTTGCAAATTTTATTCGACATAGTACTAGAAGTCCTAGCCAAAGGGGGAAAAAAAGAAATAAAATGTCGCGTGCAGCGCAACCCGGGCAGTGAGGGAACAAGAAGGGGCGGCTTTAGGTTGTTTTAAGAAATAAAGAAACAGAGACTTAATGCATTTGAATCTCAGAGGGCCAAGGGTCTCACAGTCATAAAAGACTGGAGCGCAAAATCAGGCAGACTGGTGGCTTTTATTGATTATACAAGGGAGTAAAAATTATCTTATCTACGGTCTGTGAAACTCATCTATCATATCACAGAGGTGATTAAATCCAATTATCCCTGCCTGCAAATAGCCGGAACAGAAAGTCCTATGATGACTTATTTAAGGTATGTACCCTCCTGGGGATAAATCTCTCATGATAAAACTTTGCTGTTGAGCTAAACAGGGAGAGCTGATATTATCGCTCTCCTATCTTCTCTCACAATCAGGTGAGAGGGAAAGCCAGTGTCAGCAGTGGCTTCCTTTAAGCAGGGGGAAGGGGAGGCACTGCTCCTTCCCATATTTTCCATAGTAGCTCATTGGGGGTTCCCACATGGTTCCGCCTGTCTTAGGTTGTTCCTCACATGAGAAATCTTACCCGTCCTTGGCTGGCAAACCATCTTTTGGGGACCAGACAGAGAGACATAAGGTGAAAACATAAAGATGAAGCAAAGTCCCAAGAAGACACAGTCTCACAGACCCTTCTTTCCTTAGGGAAAGGTACGAGGGGACCATCGGCTAGACTGCTGCGTGACAACAATAAAAGGCATCCAAATACTTAAGAAGTTAAATTGTCTCTGTTTCCAGATGGCATGATCTCATATATATATATATATATATATATATATATATATATATATATATATATATATATATATATAATCTCTAAAGACTCTACCAAAAATCTATTAGAACTAATAAACAAATTCAGTAAAGTTGCAGGATACAAAATCAAGACACAAAAATCGGCTGCAGTTCTATACACTAACAACAGATTGTCAGAGAAATTAAGAAAACAGTTCCCTTTGCAATAGCATCAAAAGGAATAAAATATTGACGAATAAATTTAACCAAGAAGGTAAAAGATCTGTACACTGAAAACTATAAAACACTGATGAAACAAATTAAAGAAGACACAAATGGCAAGATATTCTGTGTTCATGGATTAGAAGAATTAATATTGTTAAAATGTCCTAATACTCAAAGTGATCTATGGATTAATACAATCCCTATCCAAATTACAATGTCATTTTTCACAGAAACAGAACAAACAATCCTAAAATTTGTATGTAATCACAAAAGAACTAAAAGAGCCATAGTAATCTTAAGAAAGAAAGCATAAAACTCCTAGAAGAAAACAGAGGCAGTAACCTCTTTTACATCAATCCTAGCAATAACTTTTTGGATTTGACATCAAAAGCAAAAATAAACTAGTGGACTACTTCAAACTAAAAAGCCTCTGTACAGCAAAGGAAACCATCAGCAAAATGAAAAGGCAACCTATGGAATGGGAGAAAATGTTTACAAACCATAAATTAGTGACTTAATATTCAAAATATATAAGGAACTCATATAACTCATTAGCAAATAAACAAATAATCCAATTTAAAAACAGGTAAAGGACCTGAATAGACATTTTTCCAAAGAAGACATATAAATGAACAATAGGTACATGAAAAGGTGTTCACGCATCATCAGGGAAATGCAAATCAAAACTACAGTGAAGTATCATCTCACACCTGTTAGAATGCCTATTACCAACAAGACAAGTAATAACAAGTGTTGGAAAGAATGTGAGGCAAAGAGAACCAGCGCTGCTGGTAAGAATTTAAGTTAGTATAGCAACTATGGAAAACAGTATGGAGGTTCCTCAAAAAATAACAAATAGAACGACCATATAATCCAGCAATGCCACTTCTGGATGTACATCCAAAGAAAATAAAAACAGGATCTCTTGGAGATACCTGCACTCCCATGTTAGTTTCCACAGTATTCACAGTAGCCAATGTATGAAAACAATCTATGTGTTTGTAAACAGACGAATGGTTACAGAAGATGTAGTATATATACACAATGGAATACTACCCAGCCATGAGAAAGAAGGAAATCCTGCCATTTGTACAACATGGATGGACCTTGAGGGCATTATGTTAAGAGAAATAAAGTCAGTTATAGAATGACAAATACTGTAGGATATCACTGATATGGGGAATCTGAAAAGCCAAACTCACAGAAACAGAGAGTAGAATGATGGTTGCCAGGGGCTGGAGGTGGGGGAAATAGGGATAGGGCGAAGCTGGTAAAAGGGCATAAACTTTCAGTTATAAGAAGAATAAGGTCTGAAAATCTCATGTATAACAAGGTGGCTATAGTTGATAATGCTGTATTGTATACCTGAAATTTGCTAAGAGAGTAGAACTTAAGCATTCTCACCAAAGGAAATAAATGGTAAGTATGTGAGGTAATGAATATGTTAATTAACTCAACAGTGGTAATCATCTCACAATGAATCATCACATTAAATATATTACAATATACATACATTAAATATATTACAATTTCATTTCTCAAAAAAAAGAGACAATCGCAGACATACGAATAATTGCTCTCCTATAATTGGAAGCTATGATAGCTTACAAAGGCTTCCACATGGCTGAGAGAGAAGTGAGAAAAGTGTAAGAATGGCTACCTAAGAATGAAAACTACACTCTTGAAATAATGTCCACAAATATGCATGATCCTCTACACTTACTACATTATGAGAACACATGAGCTACATTTTTGGTTCTCTTAAACTTGCAAAAGTACAATTCAAATAACTCAGAGTTTAACATACTTTTTTGTGTGTTCTGGGACCAAACCCCTAATTTCAGGTGAAATTCTCTTCTCTGTCGTTTTAGAAAGCTTGATGTATTTGTTGCTGTCAATATGTCTTGATGGCAAGTTGGTTGCAAAACAATTACAGGTATCATCTGATAAATCAATATTTTCTTCTGCCTGGGGAGCAATCAAGAGCCACAGTCAGCCATGTTCTCTTTGCACATACAAATTAAATATGTCATTTTGGGTCAAATAAGTCATTTTAGATCAGAATTCTCTCAAAAATGGTGCCACCAAAGGGAATTTTGTTGAAAAGGGTTTATTCATTAGTACATTGGTCCAGATTAGGTATATATTCTAAATGCCTCCAACTTTCCTTAGTGCATTTTGCAGCTCTAAAATGCACAGCGTTCATAAATGTACCTAGTTGTTGAATCTAGTTCTTAAGGCATCATTAAACTTAATTTCATTAAAATTAAAAAGTTCTGCTCTGCGAAAGACACTGCCAAGAGGATGTGAGAATAAGCCACAGACTGGGTGAAAAATACTTGCAAAAAAGACATATCCAATAAAGAACCATATTCAAAGTATTTTTATTTTGTATATTCAAAGTTATAAAGAACTCTTAAAACTCAATGATAAGAGCAACCCCCAAAATGGGCAGAAGATCTTCACTGTCACCACCAAAGAAGATGTATAGATGACAAACAAGTACATGAAAACTTGCTTAACATAATGTTGTTTAGGGACTTGCAAATTAAAACAACATCAGGATACCACTACACACCTATTAGAATAGCCAAAATCCAAAACACTGACAATACCAAAGGCTGGCAAGGATGTGGAGCAAGAGGAACTCTCATTCTTTGCTTGTGGAAATGCGAAATGGTAAAGCCACTTTGGAAGACAATTTGGCAGTCTCTTTCAGAACTAAACATACTCTTACCATACAATCCAGCAATTGCGCTTCTTGGTATTTACCCAATGGAGTTGAAAACATACATCCACACAAAAAACTGCGCACACGTGTCTATAGAAGCTTTATTCATAAATGCCAAAACTTGGGGAAAAAACAAGATGTCCCTCAGTAAATAAACTGATAAATAAACCATGGCACATCCAGACAATAGAATACTATTTCAGCACTAGTAAAAAGAAATGAGCTATCTGTCAAGCCATGAAAAGACATGGAGGAAATTTAAATGCATATTTAAAGGAGGGGAATCTAAAAAGTGAAACAAGCCAATCTATGAAGGCTACATACATATATACATATATATAGTATGATTCCAACTATATGACATTCTGGAAAATGCAAAACTATGGAGACAATAAAAAGATCAGTGGTTGTCAGGGGTGGGGGTAAATGAACAGGCAGAGGATTTTTAGGGCAGTGAAACTATTCCATATGATATTATAATAGTGGCTACATGTCATTATATATTTGTCCAAACCCATAGAACGTACAACACCAAGAGTGAATCCTACTATAAACTATGGGCTTTGGGTGATAATGATGTGTCAATGCAGGTTCATTGACTGTAACAGATGTACCACTGTGGTGTAGCATATTGACAGTGGGAGAGGCTGGGCATTCATAGGGGCAGGGAGTATCATGGGAACTCTCTCTACTTTCCACTCAATTTTTCTGTGAATCTAAAACTGCTTTAAAAAACAAAGTCTATTAAGAAAAAAAAAGGAAGCTATATTGCTTCTAAATAGACATCCCCCCTCAAAAAAAAAAAAAAACACACACATACACACACACACACAAAAAAAAGGAACTAGAGCCTAGGAGCAATACTTGTGTTTAGCAAAAGAGGCGTGAAGTTGGAAATGTTCTCTCTTGAAATTTGTCTGTTTGCTTAAAACAACCGGACTGCATTTAGTTGATCAAAGGTGCATTAGTTTTTAACTCCCGAACAGATTTACCAAGGGAGTTTAAAGATAACCTCTATTTTCACATGAAATGGAAATTAAGGGAACTATAATATTTCAGTGACTTTTAGAATCTGCACACATGTCTTAACAACAAAAGCACATCTTTAACAATTTATTTCAAAAAGGCAATCTGATTTGCTGCTTTGATGAAGTGTTTGTTACCAACGATGAACGGATTCCTAGAGAAGTTGAGAAAAATGACCTACAATAGAAACTATGAAAAAAAAGAGGGGGATCTAAAAAGACAGGGGTGGGGGAAGAAACACAAAAACCTGTTACCAAAGGTCAGATGAATGGAAACAGTCAAATAGTGGGTAGAAACCTTGAGGACACAAAACAGAAAAAAGAAGAATCAAGGTGAAACTCTGTGGTTAAAAGGTAAACCATCTGTGAAGTATAAACTATATAGCCTAAGGAAAATAGGCTGGTATGATATTTTAATATTGTTAATTTTTAAGAACTCATCTCCAAAATCAGTTTATAAGGACACAAGCAACAAGGTAGTAGATACAAAAAGATGGAGCAGATTTACATATATGATATAAATGATATATGATATGATATAAATCTCAGCACTTAACAAGAAGCCCTGAAATTATTTTTTAGGTTATAGTATAGATGCATGTCTTACATGGTGGCACTAGAGCCATTAAAAGAATAAATTTTAAAAATTAGGACACTCAGTTGACAATGTTGAATTATACCTGAGCCCTGTGCTCCTGGAAAACGGTGAACATTAAAGGAATCCCTTCACCCTTTTGTGTCCTAGAAAATGGCTTGCAGAAAAGCACCACCCTTCTCCATACAATTTAGACAGGTCTTAAGAATGCTGCCCTGTTTACATGTGACAAGGCCAAACACAGATCCTCAAAATTCCCTATCTTTGCCTCATAAATGATTAACTGAACTGTTTTGTCCGCCACTGGTTGATCAGAACAAAATGTTTATTAACCAAACTTTGGTTAAGCTACTCTCCTTCCTACAGACCCCTGAACTTTGGCCCACCTCACCCTAAACCAGCACACAAGCCCTCCGGAGCATAGGCTGGCCTCATGGTAAAATATTATCTGATCTATTTACCCAGTCATGTTACTCTTTTACATCCCCATATCCACATCCCCATATTCAGGGCTTCCTAGCCTTGTTCTCCTCTCTGTTTAAAAAAACCTCTTTGGCCTAGCCCTTGAGATGCTTGCAGATCTTATGGTCCCAGCGTTCTCTCTATTGCAATAGTGCCCCCTCCTCCTATTTCAATGGTCCCTTTCCTCCCTTGTGATAATCCTTTTGAATAAAGTTTCTCCTTACTAAGTCCAAATTTGTTTTTTATTTGAGACAATGCTGGCCAATGGATAAGAACATCGCCTGAATCACAGATAAGAAGGCTAGAGAAACTTGGTATCATTTCTATTACTTTTTGTTAGACTCCAACATCATTAATTATGTTACCTCGTGCAGGTTTAAATCCTTTGGTTTCCTGAAAAAGTATCCCAGTCCCTATCCCAGAAAATACTCTCATCATACACCACAGATTTCTTGATACATACAGGGGTTGCTGGGATGAGAGGTCAACATATGTCCACTAAAACAGCTCAAAAAGTCACCTCAGTTATTAAGCAAGACCCTATGACTACCCTACCTTATTAATCTGTTTACTGATTATGGATGTAAGGTAATGTAAACTACATTTTTGCGGGGGAATCTTTAAAGGGAAGGAATCTTTAAAAATTGTTTTGAAAAAAATACCTGGCAGAACAAATGTACTTTAGTGTCCATCTTTCTGTTTAGAGGTAAATTCTGCCCCTGAGGACGCAAAGGCCTTGATGAACAAGTGTGAAGGAGCAATGGCACAAAAGGATTTCCTGCCCAAAAAAAAGAATAAGAAGAAATCATATGCCTGTTTAGGAGACTTAAGTAATTATATTTACCTACCTGAATTAATTATATTTACCTACCTGAAGTAATCCCTTCAATGTAAATTTCTGGCATAATACCTAATAAATATTCCCCAACTCAGATATGTGTACAGAGGCTAGAAAAAGCAGTTAATAGGATCATAAATCACAGGAGATCATCCATTCCCTTAACTTTATCTTTTGTGGTATAAGGAGAAGGAGAGAAGTTCAAATTCAAATGACAGGAAAAGCAGAGAGATCCAACTGTACTTACTTATTCAAATAAACCCAGAGAAGCAGAATTACCAACACAGCAGCAATCACTAATGCTATTAAACGCTTACTGTGTACTAGACATTACGATAACACTGTCATTGTCCCTATTTTACACGAGGAAAATAGACTTAGATCAAGTTGCCTAAGATTACACAGGCAACAATTTGAATTTGAATTCAACAGCCTAACTCTTGATCTTCAGCATCACACAACAATGCCTCTCAAAACAATACGATTGCAAACAAAAGATATTTTAGCTTGTTTTAAACCAAAGACTTCCACATTGTGTAAATGTGATAATCAACTTTACATACCAACCAATTTTAGAAATTCCCAAAATTGTCAGTGATTTTTTTTACTCATGTCTGAGCCATATCTGATGAGTGGTTTATTACATTGCTAGTTATATTACATTGTTAGTTGCAAGAATTAATATTCTGTCTAATACAGAGGTAGTACTTTAAAATCCTTTATTTCTGAAATATGTTGTAGCAATTAGTGTTGAATATATGTCTCCAACATTCCTGGAATTCAAAACATGTTAAAAATAAAATCACATTAAAAATACCCATTTCAGAAGACAACAGAAGGTTATACAGGTTTCCCAGCAAACCACTCTGTGTCCTTGGAGTGAGTTCAAGAGAGAATGAGAAAAACCAGAGAGAGCCAGGTGAGATGACTCTTTCAAGGAGTTATGCTATCAAAGAGAAATAAAGTAGAAGCTGACAGGTAAATGTGGTTACGCGGGTTTGAGATGGGGGAAAATGAAGGTATGTTCATATGCCGATAGGAATAATCTAGTCAGAGCAAAAACTAATTATAAAGAGGGAGAGTTGCTGAAACAATATTCTCAAGTAGGAGAAAGGACATTGGATTTAGGGTACAAGGGGAGGGTTTGGCCTTAGCTAAGAACAATACACATAAAAATAGGAGATATGGTAGAATAATTGGGCATAATTACGCGTAGAGTAGGTAAATAGATGTGGTGCGAGAACTTGCAGAAATCACTAATTGCTTTAGTTTTCTTAGTGAAACAGGAAGCAAGGCAATTAACTGAGAATGTGGATGTGAGAGGAGGTGCTCTGGGTTTGAGGACAGAGGTCTTGTTATAAAAGTCATGTAGGACAGTGGAAGAATTAATAGCCCAGGGGAATCTGATAAGGTTGCCAGGCAGCTTCAATGGCCCCTAGAGTTTAGTGATCATGAATTTAGAGTGAAACCAGTAAGCATGGTTGTGTGTTTTTCTCCAGCCATGTTCAATGCAGAAATTCTGGCACTCAGAAAGCAGAGGTCTAGATTTACTCTAAGGTTATGATTTAGACAAGACAGTAAAATGAACTGAAAAGGAGATAATGGAACTGGAGGGAAATACAAGGGAGTGGTTTTAATGACTGTGAAACAAGCTGAGTAGGTGGGTGAAAAGGGACAAGAGAGAGTGACGTTAAAAAAAAAAGCATATTGAAGATCTTGGTGGGGTCCAAGGATTGCTGGAGTTGGAGAGAGTCTGAAAGACAGGAATATGGTGATTGGAGAGTGGGACATTTGAGATAATGGCGTTGAAGTCATTGGTAATACCGTGTTTCCCTGAAAATAAGACCCAGCCAGACAATCAGCTCTAATGTGTCTTTTGGAGCAAAAATAAATATAAGGCCTGGTATTATATTATATTATATTATATTATTATGTTACGTTATATTATTTTTATTATATTATATTATATTTTATTATATTATATTATAATTATATTATATTAATTATATTATTATTATATTATATATTATACCCGGTCTTACATTATAGTAAAATAAGACCAGGTCTTACATTAATTTTTTGCTCCAAAAGACGCATTAGAGCTGATTGTCTGGCTAGGTCTTATTTTTGGCAAAACACGGTACAAGATTGAAACTATGAAGAAAGGAGGAAGTGACTGAGGAAAAATACAATCATTGTAGGAGACAGCGTATTTTAAAGATCATCTACATAAATACTAAAATCACAAGAATTGTGACAGGAATACCGTTGGAGTAACAGAAAGCCAGGAGCTGAAATTTGACAGCAACAAGGAGTGGGGGTGGGTGGTATAATCTGATGATGTGAGGAGCAAAACTGAGTGTTTTAAGAATGGGAGAAGAAAGGTTTGGAAGCAGCTATGAGAATCAAGAAGGGCATCTATTACCACTCTGATCCCAATGGTATTAGGCGAGTAAGAGAGAAAATGCCACCACTAACCATACCCTCAATTCCGCCCACCACACTCTCAAACACACACTTCCTTTCTCATTTTCCGTTACATTTTCCAGATGTAACAACCAGTTACATCTTGGTTGTTACCATCTGATGCACCAAAACTACCAAAAAGAAGTGAGGAAATTAAAAACCCTTTGATACATCAAAACCCTCTGATATATCATGATTGATTCATTTCCTATATAGATCAAACTACTGTATTATTACTAAAGGGCTTTCCCATCCGTAACGGAGTATAGAATTTTCAGTTTTGTAATTTAATAGATATATGTTAAAGTGGGGGTGGGGGAGGTTCCTTGGTTATAAACTCACAGATCTCCTAACAGAGCTAGAACGATCTTAGAAATCTTTCTAGTCTAATCCTTAATTATACATGAGGAAACTGATGCACAGAGATTGTGATTGGCCCACACAACAACACAACAAAACAGTAGCCAAATTCAGGTCTCCGACAGCCAACCCCAGCAACAGTCCCACCAAATTCCACTGCTTTTTCGCAAACCACGCGGCGGGGAGAATCTGATTCCACAAGTCCCATCGCAATACTTCGTTTAGTGCTTTGACGTTTACACTGTGCTTGCACCATCGTGCTTTCTCACTTGGTGGACTGCCACCACCTCCACAGGACAACGTGCAGCATCTCCTACCTACGGAAGGGTGACACCCCTTCTCAAAGTACTTCCTACGCTTTCCTTTCCCACCACTTCCCTCACAAGCCGCCCCACGCCCTCACACACTTCCCTCGCTAGGTTGACGGCAAACGTCCATCAGCAGCAACTGCATACACACTGTTGCACACACAGTAGATGCCGCCATTAAAGTGCGAACACTACATTTGTCACTCCCGGTTCTCGTCTCCATTTAAGGAACATTGCGTGAAACTGTGCCCGGGAGGAGTCCCACAGGCCCCGCCCGTACGAAGCTCAGGACTCCTTTGGGAAGCGAGTAAGTAGCCGTGGAAACAAGGAACCAGCCTCCAGATGAAAACAAGTGCCTATCAGAGGTCTAAGTGTGTGCCCACGGAGCAGGCACGCTTCCCAAGCACGGTGGCCTCCAGCGTTCTCCAACCACCACCACTGCTGAGGGACCACGGGTTTCAGCGCCCTCATCCCTCACTCCGCCCCGTGACAGTCCGCCTCGGTCTCCGGCTGTCACCTCGAGGCCCTTTCTAGAACCTTCGCCCATGTCCGTAACTGTTCTACTTTGCCCCTCGCATCAAGGTGTACTCTCCTCCCTCAGCCTCGGGGACTCTTCCTTCCCACCGCCTCTCCACCCTTGTCCCTCGAGGGTCCCCCTGCCGGCCGCCTGGGGCGCCCCGAACTGTCTCCCCCTCCCTCACCGCCTGAAACCCCGCTCCGCCGCGGTCCGTGAGTTCCCGCCGCCCACCCCCTCAGCGAGTCGCGCAGCACCACCCCTCGGTCCGCCACCTTCCCGCTTTTAATGGCAGCGAAGCCCCGCCCCCAGGTCACCTGACCGAGCCCGACGCCCCGCCCATTGAGCAGCCCGCGCAAGGCGAATGCGGGGTCCAGGCTGCAGCTGCTGCTCCCGTCCGAACCGCGGCCGCCGCGGTTGCGACGGCGCAGGGGCTCCGAGCCATCGGCAGCCGCTGAGCTCGCCGCGGCCTCCGCACCGACTAGACCGCGTTGCGGCCGCGCCCGTCTACCCCACCTCATAAGGGCCTGTGACCTCACCTCACCCAGCACGAGTGGCTGGGCTCCTCCGCGCCTTTCCTCCCTGCGCCCCGGGCCTCGACTTCGCCCTCTATCCTTCCTACACGCTTCCTGTTCGTCCTGCAGCTTTGTTCATGCTCTGGTGCGCTGTCCGCCCTAGTCTGACCCCACTTCAATATTACCTTCTATCCATCCTTGAAATGCCTCCCGCCCTCCCTTTCCTCTTGGTTTCTTATGCTCAATAACGCACAGCAGCTCGAAGCCATTTGTCCCAAAGCTTTGCTGAAATTTGTTCCGGGATGCCCTTCAGAGGACTAACGTTTACTTTTGGAAAAGATACTTTGAGATTTTTTTTGAAAATCAACTTCTTTTTTCATGCATCCTGCAGATTAATAATACTAGTAGAAGAAAAGACAAAGCGATTTTTTCTGGCTTTCCCCAGTTATTATGTCGCTAAAAGGTTGTATAAATCCAATTCGGTGAAATTAATCATTTGTAAGGTTTGCTAAAGTAAAGTTGTAGATACTGTCAAGCAAAGACCATTTTGGAAATATTTCCCCTGAGAGCCCACGATTTAAAGTATGATTTCTTTGCAAACATATAGGTAAATTTGTTTACATTGATTGATCCAACCTGAGCTCTCCTTTATTTATATTGTGGTGAACAGCATGGGCTTTAGAGACAGATCTGCCCAAATCATAACTTTATTTACAGTATACAGTGGGGGCAAATTACTTATGTTCTCTAAGCCTCAATTTTCTAATTCTTACAGGATTATGATAATTAAAAATTGTCCTAGTAGTGCTCAATAATGTTAAAATTCATTCCTTAAGTGATATTACTTTGTATCTTAAACCTTGCTATGTAGGCATTCGTTAGTACTTTAAGAAATGCATGTGAGTATCTCCCTAAATATTCTATAAGTAATCTGAGAACTGAGACCGTTTCTTTTATTCTTGTAAACATCCTGCCCTCCATCCCCTGCTTCCCTACCCACACCCTGTTTACAGTCACCTCTGTTAATGGACTCCACTCAGGTATTCATAAAGCATCAATTTCTAATATGTAAAGATTATAAAGGGTTAAAAGCAGATGGTGGATGATTAACAACTCTTGAACACTAGTATCTTTTTTTAATACTGAATTTATTGAGTTAGTTTTACAGACTCCCAGTAGCACCAAGAGTATATTATTATAATAGTTAGGATTAGATTCTTCCACCAGTAACAGAAAATCCCTAAATAATAGTAACCTAAGCAAGGTAGAATTTTATTTCTCTCTCACATTCAAGAGATTCAGAGATACACTCCAGGGCTGTACCACAGTTACAGGGACACAGGCTTCTATTTTTTTGCTCCACTAGCTTTCATTTCAACAGTGGTTTAAGGGATGTACCTCAGAGTGCCTTTCGATCAGACGAAAGACTAAAGTTTTTAAGGTTACACTTCTTGGATCCTCTCATTCAAACAATTCTTAAAAACTTAAGGCCTTCTCCTTTAGCAGGAGCCTAAGGCAGAGAATGATGTATCTCAAAGATATTTATGGCTATGGCTTTTATCTCACACAATGAAACCCAATAGGATTCACAGGAGAGTCACAATATTTTAAAGAGCATTATATTGTCCGAAGCACTGCCAGCTTGGACTGAAAGAGACAGAGTACTAAAAGGAAAGAGGCCTTTGGACTCTCAAGTTCTATAAGCAGGAAGCAGGCTGAGGAAACTATTTAAGCACAAACATATGCTACCTTTCATAAACAAAACAAACAAACAAACAAAAGGATGACTTAGAATGTGAAACCAAGAGCCTAAAGGGTAGAACCGAAAGCCATAGAGAATGATAACTAGGCCTTGAATGTGAAAATGCAAACTTGTACCCAAGTAAATTTAAGAATTGCTATGGTCCAGGGACTTCTGTGTACGTCCTGTTCTGCCTGTTGGAACAAAAATGTCTGTAGCAGTTATCTTGCCCATCCCACCGCCATTTTACACTGATTGTTGTAGGAAGGGCATATGGCTTCTTTCTTTAGTTCACAGGACTTCAGATTGAAAGGTACCATATCCGAGTAGCTGTATATGATAAGGAGCTATATCCAAGAAGCCTCTTCTGCCCCTGGACCTATTTAGAGGTTAAGACTCCAAACTTTGAGCTGATGCTATAATGGAATAAGACTTTGGGGCCTTGGGAGGAGTGAGTGTATTTTGCATGTGGAAAGACTGTAAACAATATGTGGCCAGAGGATGGACTGTGGTGGTTTTTAAATATGCCCACAAATACTTTGATGCTTGTATCAGTTTCCTACTGCTAGTGTAACAAACTACCACAAACTTAGTGGCTTAAACAACAATTTATTATCTTACACTTCTGGAGGTCAGTAGTCCAAAATGGGTCTTACAGGGCTAAAATCAAAGGCTGCGTTCTTTCTGGGGGCACTAGGGGAAAATCCATTCCTTACTTTTTCCAGCTTCCAGAGGCTGTATGCATTCCTTGACTCATGGCCACATCATTCTGACCTGCTTCCATCAGTACATTTACTACTCTCAGTGTGACCCTCTTGCCTTCCTCTTATAAGGACCCTTATGATTACATCAAGCCTATCCAGCTAATCCATGATAATCTCACTATCTCAAGATCCTAATTATATCAGCACAGTCCTTTATTCCATGTAAGGTAACACATTCACTGGTACTGGGGACATAGATATCTTTTTTTTGGGGGGGAGAGTAGTGGAGGTGCAGGCAATGATTCTGTCTACCACAATGCTCTACCCTTCAAGAAGTGGCATCTAGTCCCCTCCCCTTGAATATGGGTTGGATTTAGTGAGATACTTATAATGAAGAGAGTATGGCAGAAGTGATGTGACACAAAACTAAGTCATAAAAGACATTGTCGCTTCTTCCTTGCTCTCTCTTGGGTTACTTGCTTGGGAAGAAGTCAGCTGACATGCCATGTGGACACTCAAGCAGTGCTATGGTAATGTCCAAGAGATAAGGGACTAAGCCTATTGCCAGTAGCCAGAATGGGGCTGATGCCTCCTACCAACAGCCACATAAGTAAACTGTGTTGGAAGAAGATCCTACAGCCCCTCTGAGTCTTCAGTTGACTGTAGCCCTAACCAACAGCTTCACTATAACCTCACAGAGATTCTGAGCCAGAACCACTCAGCTGAGCCATTCCTAAATTCCTAACCACAGAAACTGAAAGATAATGTTTGTTGTTTAAGCTGCTAAATTGTAGGTTAATTTGTTATGCAGCAATAAATAGCTAATACAACTCCCTAGGTCACATCTTAATCCATGATACCTGCTTAAATTCTAGTTATGATCTCTACATTCCAGCCTGCAGGAAGAAGGAAGGGGGAAACAGGCACGCTCCCTCCCTAAAGTGACACTTACTGGAAGTTGTATGCACCTTTCATTTATAGCTCACTGTCTATGAGATGGCCATGGCACACGTAGCTGCAAGAGAGGCTAGGAAACATTGTATTTATTCTGGGCAGGCATGTGCCCAACTAAAAATTAGGAGTTCTAGGGGTGACCGGGTAGCTCAGTTGGTTCGAGCATGGTGCTAATAACACCAAGGTTGCATGTTTGATCCCCACATGGGCCACTGTGAGCTGTGCGTTCCTTACAAATAAAAAAAAAATATTAGGAGTTCTAAAACTATATGAAAAGGGGAAAACAGATATGGGGGCACAATTAGTAATCTCTATCACAATCGGTGATTACAAGGGTCAGGAAAAGCAAAGTCCAGCATACATCTGTCAACACTTTTCCTTTCTTAAAGCATTTCCATTGACCACCAAATGATATTTACACATCCATCCCTCTGACCTCTCCAAAGAATCATGCCAAATGTGGATGAGTCATAGGAACACCCAATTAATATATTAGGTAAAACGCAATGAATTGTGAAATCTTTTCCTTACAAAATTCTTTTCAGGGACACTAATCAAAAATAATTTACAATGGAGATTTTGCTTAAAGCCTCTTATATATCCTAAATGTTGCTTTTGAGATACTTACATTCCATGTGCATTCTTTAGTGTATTGTCAGAAAATACACAGCTGATGAACACGTTTCCTCTATGCAAGAGATTGAAGAGACATCACTACGACACCAGCTGCAAGAAAGCCTATCATGTTCCTGACCTTTAACTTCCCTTTCATATAGAAACCACTCTTCGGTAGCCTAAGTGGACTTTTAAATTTCTGTTTAACAATATGGTTAACCTTGATCACAAGCATTTAAAACTGCCTTTTTGTGTGCTTTAGTCAAACTTAAACAAATTAGGAATCTGTATTTCCAGAAATATATTACAAAACCAAGTAGAAACCATTTTTCAAAACATATCAAATGGCTTACTTGCAAAGTATATGTATTATTTCCTTACATCAGTATGAAAAATGAGTGCACTGCAGTTCCAAGACAATCTGCTTGTAATTGGTCCCAGTGGCTATTAGATGGCTGTTACTCTGGAGTTCAGACTACAGAGCCCAAAAGTTAAAGGATTATAAATATAATTTGACATACAGCTTTTCATTTCATTTTTCACATAGGGTTCTCCATTTTCATCCAGACATTTAGTCATCAGTTACTATGATGTAAATAAAACAGTGGATCTTACAAAATTTTACCATAAAAGGACTCAGTCTATGTTCACATAATCTTTTTATGATGTCATACATTATATTGTGTTCAAAAAATCTATATTAGTAAAGAATGTAAGACTCAAAAGCAACGATTGTTATGAGCGTTCTGTAAAGTACTTCAACCCCACACTGTTGGCGCTCAATAAATTTTAAATCACAAAAAGTGAAGTTACAAATTCTAAAGTCTTATTCTGGTGTGCTATAGGATGATAATGTTAACGATTAAGATTTCAATCTCATCTCCCGTGAATAAATGCTGTAAGAGTATTTTCTTGCTTCAGCTTGGTACACATAAAAAGGTTTCTTAGATGCCTGCCAAGTATCCTGTTAGCTGGTTTTTCCCTATGATTCTGATCTATTACTTCGTTCGTTTTTCATGGGAATTTGTGGCTGTGAGTGAACCCAAGAGCCTGTGATCACTTAACTTGGAAAGTGCATCAAAAGTCGACTTTTGTTTTGTGGGTGGATATTTGGTTTCTTAATCTATCAGCCAAAGTATGTTCTTAACCTTTTAGTAACTGAGCTAACTTACTGTAAACATCTTTCTAGGCCAGGAGAGGTATGTGAATCCTTAAATCAGTGCTTCTCAAACTTGAGCATGCAACAGAATCATCAGGAGGGCTTATTAAAACACAGAATGCTGGGCCCACTCCCAGATTATCTGAAGCACTAATTCTGGGGTGAGGCCTATGAATTTTCATTCCTAACAAGTTCCCAGGTGATACGCAGGCTGCTAGTTCTGGGACCACAATTTGAGACCTGCTGCTTTAAATAAAAGATGGGTATTTAAATACACTGCCATTGAGCCTTTATTTTACCAATGTATTCTTCCTGTAAACAAATCCTACAATAAATTGACAGTCTTTTCTGTTGAGGCTACAAAAGTCCTAAAAATCACCAATTAAAACAAAACAAAACAAAACTCTAACTCTTAGTACAGTAATAATGTATTCATTTTGAAAAGGTTATTAAAGTCTAAAGAAAAGCTCTAGGTTCTGAAGCTAACTTTAGTTCCCATAATTGTCATCATTCTGTTAGATTTGGAAACACGCTTATTCTATAATAATCATTTGTGAAGCAATAACACTTATTCTTTTCACCCAAAGGAGACAGAAAAAACAACACAGGAAGCACTGGGCAGCCTTAGGTCAATTTTTGGAAAACACATTTAATTCATTGTTGCACAACTCAAACATAGGAGGTGGTTAGAAAGTCAGAAAGGCACTCAAGTCATTTCAACCAGGAATACTTAACAAAGAGAAGTACCTTGAAATCTTGGATGGTCTAGGATTATCTGAAAGGTAAAGAACAACTTTCTGTGTCACAACTTGTAGGGAATGTTCAAAGTTTCTCATTACTGTCCACAAACCCTGAGATTGAACATAAAACATCTCCCAAACAGCTGGGTACAAGTAACCTCTTTGGGCCGTGTTTTCTGATGCCAAAATACTATTTATTTATTTTTAAATTTTTATTGGAGAATATTGGGGAAGAGTGTGTTTTTCCAGGACCCATCAGATCCAAGTCAAGTTGTTGTTTTCAATCTAGTTGTGGAGGGTGCAGCTCACTGGCCCATGTGGGGATCGAACCGGCGACCTGGGCGTTAGGAGCACTGCGCTCTAACTAACTGAGCCAACCGGCTGCCCTGCCAAAATACTATTTAGATGTTCACCCTACCTGATGCCAAAATTGACTGCTATGTGCTCTGTCCTGAGCACAGGTGCAGGTTCTACTCACAGACAGACAAGCAGTACTGGGCTTAAAGGCCCATGAACCTCATTCCAGAAGCTCAGACAAGATTCCTACTGATGTTTTCATCCTTTGGATACATGTTCTTCTTCCTTTGATGAGTCTCTTCACATAAGCCATCTTATCTGAAGTCCAGCTACTACTCTAACGGACTCTTGTCTCAGTAGCCAAAGGTTACAGTTAGGTTCTAAACTTCTTGGATTCCTTATCAGCCCTCCCCCTCCCCCATTTATCCCTCCATGACATTACCATCCTCTATAGTAAAGGGTAATCCATGGAGAGACAGGGCTCGGTCATTTGCCTCATTCCTAATTCTCAACGTTAATACCTGGATACAGAATACACATTTCAGCTACTTCTTTTGGATTCTTCTTCCCTAATATGTGGGTGCAAATGTGTGCAAAGTGAACTAAGAAATAAGAATGAAGTGGAGCTTAAGTGCTACATCAGGAGCTGTCACTGCTAACAAAAGTTGGAGAAGGGACTCTCAGAGAGGATAGAATGAGGCTTTTTCATTAAGAAAAGTGCCGTGAAATGACAACTGCTCTTTCCGCAGCCAGGTCTCTTCAATCTCCCAACTAAAAAGCAAACAGTATCGACCTCCCACAGAAACTTCACCACATGTTTGATGTCACAGTAAGTCCCAGCATCTTAGAATGGTGACACTGAAAGAGACCTTCTAGACTGGCTGGTCCAAACCTATCATTTTTCAAACTAGAAAACTGAGCCTCAGGGTGAAGAAAGTGACTTGCCTCAATTAAGCTTAAAGATTCGTTAGCTGTAACACTGAGGCCAGGACCTAGTTTATAGATTTTCTGATCATCAGCCCATTGTTTATAGGCCCTTCCCTTTTTCTTGGGGGGTGAGAGTGGTTGTTAAATGTTGAACAAATGTAAACACCAGTGGAGCATCTGCTATTGCTAGAAAACAAGAAGAGCCAGTTTCCGTCCTCCTCAGGAGAAGTCCAGCGCGCCTATGTGTCCATCCCCGCAGGCTTGCAGGATGAGGGAGCCCTTACCGATCCAGCAACTGGGCGGTGACTTGTCACGACTGATGCCAAGAGGCACTGCCTGTATCCAGCCCAAGTCTGTGTGGCTTTTTCTACTCTCCTTCCTGGTCATCAAATAAAATTACAAATATAATACAAGTATCTTTATAGACATGTTTCTTTCGTTTAAGCAAGCCTCATGGTTTCAGGTGCCCCAGTGAGAAAAATAAAATAAGATTGCACTTGTGGCCTCTCAGAGTAACGACTGAGTGAAAATGAGGTTGGCCAGCCCACAGAATAGGCCACACACGCTGATGCAACTGGCCCATCATTCCACCCTGGCACTTATTCCCAGCAGACTCAGAGACCCGAGGGAATGACTCCATCACAAGACACCCCAGAGGTAGATTAATGCAATCAGCCCCGTGGATGGATATAGCACATAGAAGAACAGGGTAGGGGGTGTGGAGGTGTCTTGGACAAGGGGCAGGACGCCTGAAGGGTGGGCCAGACCTCAGGCTCTAACCATAGCACCCTCCTGGGGAGGAAAATCTTTTGGTCATGAGAGAAAGCCCCAGGACATAGGAAACATGGACAGCAGTGAGAGTGTGGAAGTAGGAGGTAAGAGGCAGTGCTGGTCTAAGGGTAAAACACACCTCAATGAACCTCCAGCGTGGAGCTGCCAATGGGGCAAATCTGAAGGGTTATGATTATGAACTGGGGGAGCCTGGCACATTCCCCCAGGCCATGCATGACCCCTGAGTGGCCCTGCCATCCTCTCCTCCAACAGATCAAAGAATTAAGCAGTAAGGACTCCCTTTATGAGAGAACCATGCTGGATTGAGGTGATGGCAAAAGGGACAGGTTCTGGTGGTTCAGCTCTCCCCTTCAGCGTGAGGGAAGGGAAAGGACATAGACGTACAGGTGACACGACACTGTCAGATAGTACAGGTGACACGACAAGGCTGCAGAGCCGAGCAGTTCCTACTAGAGCGGCAGAGAGTCGGGCCCAACCACTGTAAACTCAGAGTAGAGTCATGGTCCCTTTCTCTGGAATGACAGGCCTCAGCCCTGCCCTTCTCTTCAGGGAGAATGGTCCGAGAAGGAAAGCTGGCTTCTCACTGAGGTAATAAAGAACACCCGCTCAGCTACGTAGGTCACTCACATGAAGCAGGAAGAATCTGAGGCATTCTGAGAACAAAAGCTGAGGAGCTCTGCTTATCTGGGACACGTCACGAGTTTTAAATTACACATTCCCCCCCCCCCCCGCCCATGCAGCACACTCACACACTCACACGTCCACACACTGACCCACACTTGCACATACTGACAGTCTCCCACCCCACCCCACTCCAAGCCCCAAATCCCACCCCACAGATATTGTCCCCTGTAAACATGACAGCAGAGATGCCCACAATCCTGGGACAGTCTGAGAGTGATGTGAGGATGACTGCTTGTCATTAAGTGCCCCGGTAGGTGATGTTGGTGAAAGTGGATGTGGCCTCTTTATACAGTGGATTGTTGGCCTGCAGAGAGAACAGAAAAGTGTCAGACAGTGAATCCGTAATTCTTCCCTACCCTCACGGCTTGCGTTTCATCTGAGAAGTCTGCTCAAGACACCCTTCTCTGGGATATACTATTGATACACAGATTAATGCTCACTGCACTCACACATTCACTCTTAAGAGGGGAATGGATAGGAAAGAAGAGGACAGAGAAGGTGGCATGCCATCCTGCCACTATTTCTAGGGGTTAAATTCAGCCCATCACTTTTCGGTGATCCCAAAACCTTTCAGGATAGCTTTTCGCCCTCATCTTCTATTTCCTCCCTCTCTCTCACACTCTCTCTTTTGCCCTTCTCCCCTTTTCCCTTTATTGTGACCATGCTGGGGGACGTGGGCAGGGGAGAGAAATGTACAAAGCAGTGGTTGGAACATATGAGACAGCTTTTGCTCAAAGAATTCTGAATACGTTCTCATCTCATCCCTTCAAGCACTACCCACAAACTGTCATGTTATGAGAAAAAAATAAGACCCGTATTAGGTTTCCCAACTTATTTTCTAATAAAAAGTGACAAATCCCTAAGGTCTGGTAGTCCTTAGTGGTAGCTTCAAGAAGCACAATGTATTCTCATGCACCTCTGAGGTTCAAGATTTCTATGTTATCTGAACAGAAACATCTCAGTTTTTGGGGACCATTGGGTACAAAGGCTTGAGGTCACCATCAAATGGGAACAAACTTACAGACTAAACTTGTACAGTCAGGGAGTCCAATGGCTATTTTGAAGGTTCAGAAAAAAGTTTAAATGTAGAAGATGAGCCAAAGGAGAATAGAGTGAAATTAAGTACATAAAAGCTTCTCAAAAAATGCTTGTCTGGATAAACTGCAGGGAGCACAAACATGGTGTCTGATTTAAAAGCTATCACCATCATTTGAGGAAAAAGAAGAGAATGAGATGGAATGACATTCCTGCCACTATTTCTAAGAGGCTGACCCAAAAAGGAATGCCCTCCCACTTCCCTGTGCTCAGTTTCTTTATCTCTAAAATGGATATAATAATGTTGCCTACCACATAGGGTTGTTATGGGGATGAAATGATTTAATTCATAAAAAGCATTTAGAACAGTTTGTGGTACATGGTGAATCCTCAATAGATACTAGCTATTATATTTTTTCTGTTTGTGTTTAATGCTTTAAACTTTATTAGCATATAATGTATTATATGTTCTCAATGTAGGATTCTCAAGCTTGTTCTGTCTCCCTCAATTGAAGAATGTTTCCTTTTCATCTCTTCACAGTGTTCAGAGCAGAGTTGGACCCTATTGCTCAGTCAGTGTGGTCCGTGGTCACTGGATGGCAGACAGAGAATCAAGTGATTTCCGGGAAGCATGAGGACAGTGGGAAGGGAAGCTTGGACCCTCTCCCCATTTCTAGAACAGAGGCTAACTGGAAAACTAGAGTGCTGATTGAACCTGTTTACCGTAACCAGCTGCTGTGTCCACTTCAGGCTCCTGAACCAATGGCTTAAGAAAATGCCCGGCCCAACCCAGCCCAACCCAGCCCAGTCTCTTACTGTGTCCCATTTTGCTCTGGCTCGCTCTTCCTCAAATTTCGCAAACTCCTTCCTGTCATGGATGGTGATGAGGAGCTTCCAGATGAGCAGAGTAGCAAGGCCAATCAGCAGAATAGCCCCCATCACTGAAAGCAGGACCACCAGGATGTCAGGGCCCTTGGGACATTCTGTCAGGAGAGAGCACAGAACAGGGTGGCTGTGAATGGAGCAAGAATCACTTGAACTGGCTACAAATAAGATCGTCTTGATAAAGTATCAGGTTGGTGCAAAAGTAATGGCGATTTAAAAGGTTAAAAATTGCAAAAACCACCATTACTTTTGCACCAACCTAATAATCAAGTACTAGAGAATTCTCTGAAGGAAACAAGTCTTACAGAATAAATCAACTTATTTCTAAAAGAGGGGAGCAATCTCTAGGATAGCAATAATCTGTCCTGAGTAGTTTAAATCAGAGGTTGTGAGCTGGTCACCCACAGGCAGAATCTAGCCTACTTAGTGTGGGTTCGCATGGGTGTTTATAAAAATTTGATTTTATTGGCAAGACTGAATAATCAAGAGATTCTCCCCCCTAAAATTTCAGGTTCTTCTTAAAAAGAAAATCAAAAGATCTAGGAACACTGACTCTATTATGTATTCTTCCAGGTCAGCAACTGGCTAGAGCTGAGGAATAGCTGCCCCTTTTAGATGGGACACATTGTCTAGTTGGCCAGAATCCTGGCCACTTTCTTTTCTCCACTGAATGGAGGCGAAGTGTGACTTGTCACTGAGTCTGTGCTACTAAATAGATTCTGTGCTCTAGAGCCAAACTGCCTGGGGCTGAATCCTGGTTTCCCACTTACTTTGCTATGTGACTTTCAATAAATTATTGAACCTTTCTTGGTGTCTGTTTCCTGTTTCTCCATCTTTAAAATGGAGACAGTAAGAGCACTGAAGCACTGACTTTGGAAACTTATTATGAGGAATAATTAAAGAATTTAAAGAACTCAGAACTGTGCCTGGTATAGAGTCAATGCTCAAAAAATATCAGCTACCATTATTACTGGCGCTTTTGTTATACCTGTTTTCACTAATTTATTTACCTAGCTCATAGTAGGTATTTGAGCTTGCTATCCTGGTTCAGATATTTACATTCCTGAGGGCTGGGAACCTAATGACCTTCTTAGTACACTTAGAGACCAGGCGGCCTGCCAACCAAGACAATATTTTGGGTTCCTTCCCAAAATATTTAGTCATCTAAAATCCTAACCCAATTGAGAGCCGACTTCCTGTTCAACTCCAGTCAACAACCAACACAGACAGAGGTGCGTCACCCCTCTGAGGGCCAACATAAGTATGCTCAGCAGACCTCTGCTCCCCATAAACCACAAGTGTCTGATGTGTGAGCTCACTCCGGTAACTTCTCAGGTATTATGTAATTAGGTGTTTGTATATATATGAGTATTAATGGTCCAGAGAGGAGGTCACACCCACTTCCACACTGTCTCCCACCTTCTTGTCTAAACATACACCCTATCCTCACTACACACTACCAAAAACAACCACCACCACAAACCCAAGCTGGCATTTTCCCAAGCCACCAAATTACAACCTGTCTATAATTAAAAGAGCGTCTGGAGAGAGGCTATGAGGTTCCAGTGTCTGAGTTCCCAGGAGTGAAGGGCCCCAGTTCTTCTGGGAAAAGCAATCATGAATTCTCTGAAAGACTGAGACAGGGCTGACCCTCAAATCTCAAAGCCAAATCTCTTCAGTTCTCCATGTCAGCATGGGCAGGACAGGTAGAATGCCAGGAGGTCTTGGGGAGTTGGGCTGGGGGGAATTTGTTAACCATCTGTCCTGAAAGGGGTAGACAGCAGGCTGCCTGGAGACAAGATCACGTGGTCCCCGGGAAGCCGTCCCAGCCATAGTGATGAGGACCCATGGCTGAGTCAGGAACGACTGGGGCGGGTTAGCAGACTTGACAAACAAAAGCATGGGAAGTCCAGTTAAATATGAATTTCAGATAAACAATGAATAACTTTTCAGCATAAGTATGTCCCAAATATTGCATGGGACACACTGTATTTTATCAGGCAACCCTATCTGAGAGTGATGAGGGCCCACTGCAAAGCAAACACCACTCAGCCAATGCCAACCCCTTTGGCAGTGCCCTCTTTGCTGCCCTGTAGTGGCTTAGGCCTCCAAAGAGAGCCTATGCAAGGGCATAAGTTAGGGAAGAGAATGAAAATAATCTCCTCCTACATTCCAGCACCTCAGATGTTACATTCTACTCAAAGCCAGAGCCCCTGAAAATGATTGGGGGCTGGAGAGTGAGAAGAGAGGCAGATCTTGGAATTCCAGGGCAACAATACAGGAAATATGGGTCTGGGGTCTCATCTCCTAATATGGAGGAAAAGGCTTACTGTCAGAAAGCCAGAAGTTTCCCCACCCCTGGGTGTTATTTGTACCATCCCAGGTTATCATCATCTTCATTCCCCATGACTCCAGGTAGTAGATTCCAGTCCCAGAATACCCCGCCAAAAGATTTTGACACAGCAGGAACACCAGCAAGTATAATTGTAGCAGAGGGATAAAGTAATGTTAAGGCCAAAAGCAAGAACATACTGCTCTTCCAAAATGAGAAGGGAAAAGGGACAGAGAGGATGGGCGTGAAAACCCTGTGAAATGTGTTAACACAGATAGATGGGAAAGTGTGAGGAAGTCATGGCCTAATAACCCACATCTGTTCACAGATACATACCCAGACTCTTCCCTCTGCCCTTTCCCGTGTCAGCTTGCCCTGGAGTCACTAGCTAAAACTAAGGTGATGCCCTTTCTTTTCCTTCCTTTTCCCTTTTGAAGGTTGAGAGTTTTTGGAAAGGCTGATGAACAATATCACAGATGGGAGCACACTGCTCTCCCTGACACCCTGGGCGACGCAGATGTAACAGCGCCTTTCCCACCTTCATTCCCTTCCTTCTCCAAGCAGCCAAAACTCTCCCAACAGACACCAGATATATATAAACCTGCCTGTCTCCGAGGAATAGTCAGGCCTCTTAATTCATTCAAATGCCATTTAGGAAGTATCTTCCTGCAGATGACTGAGCCAAGGATAGGGATAACAATTGAGAAGACAGTTCATGTGTTCATGGACCTTATAGCCTACTGAGGGAGACAGGTGATCAAAGGAATTTAAAGGTGTGCTAAGGGAAGCACAGAATCAAACAGGAGCGCCCAACGAGTCAGTGGAATGGCGGCTGGAAGAAGTCTGAAAAGGCTCACGGGGGAAGTCATGTGTCTAAAGCAGACGGAGGCACTCAACTATTGGGGTACATCACAATTACCAAGCGCACTCACAAAGAACACAGAGGCAAAGTTTTGTGGGTATAGGACAGGGCTCAGGAGTCTGGATTTTTTATTTTTTTAATTTAAATTTATTTGTTGGGGTGACAATTGTTAATGAAATTACATAATTTCAGGTGTACAATTCTGTATTACATCAACTATAAATCCCATTGTGTGCTCACCACCCAGAGTCAGTTCTCCTTCCATCACCATATATTTGATGGACTTTTTTAAAAAGGAAACATACTAAAGTTTGAGAACCACTGCTCTAAAGCTTGCCACCTGTTTTTGCAAATAGAGTCAGACCCCTTTTTTGATTAGGTTGGTGCAAAAGTAATTGCAGTTTAAAAGGGTAAAAATAATTGCAAAAACCGCAATTACTTTGCACTAACCTAATACATATGGTCTAAGGCTGCTTTTTTGCTCTTATGGCAGATTTGAGTAGTCAGTCACAGCAGAAACCGTAGGGCCCACAAAACTAAAAATATTTAACGTCTGGCCCTTTGCAGAAAGTTTGCTGGACCCTGGTCTAAAGAATGATTTGAAGAAATCTCTACAGCTGTAAAGAATGTCAAGCGACCAACTGATTTAGCCTCTGCCTTAGGAGATTGTGCCTTCCCTCCCATAAGTTCTTGGATACAAGCACCTGTCTCCTCCGTGGTCTGCGAGGGCCACATCTGCCTTATGTACTGCTATATGCTTTGCCCAGTGCCTGATATATAATAAGTATTCAAAAATAGTTTCTAATGATTCATAGCTTGATCTGTTGTTTAAGGGAAAGGAAAGAGATAAAGATGGTAAGGAAAAGCAAGCAGATGTACTGTGGCTGGTCTGCGTGTGATGGCATGAGCTCCTCCTGCATCCAGAGGGCAGGGAGAGCAAGCACTGTATTTTCAGTGTTCAAGGCAGCCTGGGGTGGGTGCCTCACACCCTCCACCACACCTTGTGGTGAACCTGCTAAGGTAAGCCCCTCCAACCATCAGGCCTTCCTCTGAAGCAGCAAGCTGGTTGGTCTTGGCAACCATGTAACTTTTAGTAGAGTAGAATGCCTTTCGCTAAAAAGTCCTAGAATTTAAATTCCCTACTTCTTAATAATATCACCTCAAAAAATGTCATGATATATATTTTGTTCCTTCATGGGATTCACATCAACCTTCTTCCTCTCCTTACCCACCGTCTTATTTTTCTATCACCTCAATTAGCAAATCTCTTTCTTACTAATATTTGTATTTCTAGAACCCCCACCCCCAGATGACAGGCCCTACCTTATCACTTGTAAAGTCAGGCTTAACCTGGCTGTTCTGTTTAAGAGACATGATGGGTGGAAATTACTGCCTAACGTGGTTCTCCCTCTCCCTGGGGGCAGGGCCAGGGGCCCTTGGGGTTCACTGACCTGGCTCTTCTACCACATACAGGATGGATTTTCCGCTGGAGTCTTCATAGTACTGGAATCTGATGACACAGTCATCTTCATTCTTGTATGTACAATTCACTGCATCCTTGCCAGTGTCCACTGGGAGAGGGAGAAAGATGAGAGAATGAAGAATGGGTCAATTCCTGGAAGATCGGGCTACCCTCAAACCCTAGTCACGAGATTACTGGGAAAGTATGCAACAGGAAACCGTATGTTTGACATTAGGCAAGATGCCTGAATATGAGTTGGCTGTTGTGTCTGGCAGTTGCCTCCAAATGACCCTGACGGATATATTTTGTCCCTCACAGGCCCTTTTTGATTCTTATTCCTTCCTCTGGAAGGGACATGACATAACAGTATTAACAATCTGATTCAAAGCCTGGCTCTACCCCCTACCAGCTTCCTGGTCTCTGGTAAGTTACTTGACCTCATCAAGTCCCTCTTTTTTCATCTATAAAAGGAAAATGATGCCCTCACCTCACAGGGTTGGTTGAGAATTAGATGGCATAAACAGTGGGTGTTCCCTTCCCTCTCTTTCCTTTCTCTGCCTGCTCAACGATTCTCAATAGTTTGTTTACTCAGCCCTATCGTTCCTCCATTGCTGCTTCTGATCCAGTGTTCCTTTCCAGAGCCATCCTCTCTTCTCTTTCTCCCCTCATGTTTTGTAGGCTTCATCCCTTCTCTTTCAGAACCTGTGCTTCTGACAGTGAAACTATCGGTTGCCCTCCACTAGCTACACTATGCCCTACATTGATGAAATTGATAGGTAAAACTGATACACGTTGAGATTCAGCAAATGTGCCAGGGTCATACAGCAAATCATGATGGAGCAGGACTAGCTAATGAGTCTCGAAGCACAGCCTACAGACTTCAACTCAACAAGCCTTCAGTAAACCTGTATTCTACTGTTTCCCCGAAAATAAGACCTAGCCAGACAAACAGTTCTGATGCATCTTTTGGAACAAAAATTAATATAAGACCCGGTTTTATGTTACATTATATAAGACCAGGTCTTATATTAATTTTTGCTCCAAAAGACACATTAGAGCTGACTGTCCGGCTAGGTCTTATTTTCAGAAAAACACGGTAGTACCATGGAAAGAGAAAGAATTTCAGAATTTGGTTTTAATCCTAACTCACCACTAATTTGCTTGGGCAAGTTTCTTAACTTTCCTGAGATTCAATTTCTTCATCCTCAAAATGAAGGTAACAATAGTACTATAGTTCTACTTTATTAGATTATTGGGAGAACAATAAGATAATGTGCATGAAGAGACACTTTTATAACTTTTATAAGTTATAAAATTCCATATAAATAAGCATTTATTTTTATGATTATGGTGGGAGTGGGGGATTGTTGTAGGAATACTTATCAACTAACTTATAATACCCATCTGGTCTAGATAATAAAAATTTCACATCTCATCAGCCTTTTCTCCCTGAACTAATCATAGAAAGCACAGTCTCCTCCAGAGGAAAAATTGTCTCTTCAAACTCAGTCCCCAAACTGCTACCCTCACCCCAGTCCCACTTCTGATATTTGCCAAAGGGTCCAGAGATCTGACTTTTTTCCATAACACCCCGACCCAGAAGCTGACTGACTGGCTGTGTCTTACTGTAATTCTCACTGAAAATATGTTTCCTGTCTTTGTGGGAGGTAAATATCTCCTGAGAGAATGGCATGTCCCAGGCACCACTCAATGCCTACCTGGCCCAGATAACTACACCAGATGTGCTGACAGCAGCAAAGATCATCTCCTTTGAAGTGCAGATCAAGTACAAACCAGAATTGTAGGCGGTTTGCTCCCCACTGTATTTCTGTCTTCCTCCACAAGGGGCTCCAGAGAGCCCAAAAGGCTTCGGGATAATGATGTTGGCTACAATGCCATAGGGATGAAGGTTTCCCTGGGCATTCTTAGGGAAGTAAACTTAGTAAATGCTTACTAGCTTACTAAGCTAAGACTGTCATGGGCAAATACTTTCCCACTCTGCACCTCCGTTTCTTCATCTGTAAAATGGGGTGCATTCTCTTCCTTTCCTTGAGGAGGTCAAGTTAGGGTTGCCTGGTTTATAGATACTTTCAAAGTAATTTGCAGGATCTTGCTGAGTCTGTGGGCTCTGGGAAACAGAAGGAGGAGGGTCTGCTGAACTGATCAGGGGTGCGGGGGGGGCTCTCGGGGAAGCCAGCGTCTTCTACTAAGTGCTTACTGTGAGTCAGGCATGTACAACATTCCTCTGAGGTCAGAATAACTTCCATTTTACAAATGAGACGTGGACAGTTTCTGAGATTAAATTGGAAAAACTCAGAACCTGGGTGTGTGCAATTCTACGGCATGCTGAACTTACTAAGCTCCTTCACAGGCTCAATCTCATCACGACAGTAACGGTTGCAGGTGTTTTCCTTGAATAGGATTCCGCGGTCAAACTTTTTACATTCTACACACTCCCTAAGGAAAGAGAACACAGGGATTAAGGCGAGGGAAGAGCAACCCTGAGAGTGTTTCAGTCTGGCTCTAACCTCCATACACCCAGAGAGCTACTCCACCTCAGAAAACAAACACAACCAGAAACATCTGTAAGACAATCCTGGGGGCCCAGAGAGTCAAGTCTGGAGTTCAGGGGTGGGAATGCTCTCCTCACCCGTAGGCAGGGCCTGGCAGGCAGAGGCCTCCAGGTAACGTCATTCAATTTCTTCATGTCCCATCTGAGACTGTGACAGGAAGATGAACCCTATACCACTTCTGGAAGCCTTAAATCAGAACAGCTTACATAGTTTGGGAGCCCAGTGCAAAATGAAAATGCCAGCTTCCTTGTTCAAAAATTACTAAGAATTCCAAGACAGGGACAGCAGAGCATTAAACCAAGTGTGGGGCTCTTCTAAGCATGCAGTCCTGTACAGACGCAAGGCTCTCACGTCTGTGAATCTAGCGCTGCTTAACACGGACAGAGAAATGGAAGTGCCACAGACTTGGGCTGACAGAGGCTTCCTCGGACCCCCAAATGAGTCACGTTTATACCGGTGAATATCTCTCTTTCACAACTCCAGCCCTTCATAACTCCAGCCCCACAACTCCCACAGAATTAGAACATCAGCACTGGGATATTCCCCAGAAGTTACCTGGTGTAGCCTTCCTCCTAACTCCCCTAGGATCCTAACCCTAGGGGAGGGGTTTCTCCAGCTGGAGTCCAGCTGGTACTACTCTGGCCCCTTCGTGGTTGGCTCTACCTCCATCTTTCCCCAAAGTTTTCAGTGAAAGAGGAAAGCCAGCCATGTGGCTGGAGCAGGCTCCTCTCCCTAAAGCTTTGGTGAGTAAGAGACTAAATCTGAAAAGTTGGGGGTTCTAGTCTGGGGGTCCCTCTCCATCCCCCACCCAGACACCCAACTCTCTCCAACTCACTTCTCTGCCTACTCACTTCTTAAAGGTGCAGGCATCAGGGCAGGTGGGACACTTTTCACAGGTGTTCCCATAGGAGCCCGGCTGGATGCAAACACAGCTGCCGCATTCACACTTGCCCCGGCCGCTGCACAGCAGCCCGTTACTGGACATGCAGGTGTCGGTGCGTGTGGTACAGTTGCAGTAGTAGCCTGTCCAGTCGGAGTCACACAGGCAGTCCCCACAGCTGCACTGGCCATGGCCTGAAAATACAGCCCGTGGGGGCAGACGAGCTGGTGAGGGCCCCATCCCATGACAGCAGCTCAACCCGCTTTCCGGTTTCATGTCTCATCACCCTGCTCACATTGCCACACGTCAGCCACCACACTGAATGGTTCGCCATCTTCTATCCTTCTATCTTCATGCTTCTATCACGCTATTCCCTCTGCCTGGATGCCTTATCCTCCTCTGACCACTAGCAACCAAAGTCCCACTCACCCTTTAAGGCTCAGCTCAGATGTTCCTTCCTCTCTGTGACTTTTTCTGACCTCCCCAGGCCAAATCAACTGTGCTCATATGCTCTCCCAGCACGTACACGCATATGTACCTCTATGTATTTCAGCCTTTATGTTCAACCCATTTGCTTGCCTGTTTCTCTTTCTAGATTGTGATCTCCTTGATGGGAGAGCACATGTTGTATTCCATTTTGCATCAATAATGTTAACCCATCATGTGATGCAGAAAAGGCATGCAATTAATGTTTATTTATCCATTCGCTCAACAAATTTTTATCGCGCTCATACCACACTCTGGGCACTGGAGATTCAGCAGTGAGCAAGACAGGCATGGAGGTGACATCCTAGTTAAATTCCTGGAAAACACACACATTCACCAATGTGTGCCCTGTGTTGTATTAACTATTATTGCAAAGAGCCATTGGCCCGACTAGAAAAGAACTATTCACTTTACTACTTCAGTGTAGGAATGGGAGAGAGAGACTAGGGTTGGGGGTTACATTGCTTAAATGCAGGCATTAACTCCCAATGCTGTATTCCCCTAACATTCACTTAATGAGGCTTTTAATCTTTGCTCCTTGTGGGGACAGAGTGAGGAGTGCAGTTTCCAGGCTCTCAGCCTCACGTGGAAAGGTGCTGGCTCAGGTAGTAAATGGCCATCAACTGTGACTGGATGGCCATCAGCTGTGGCTAGTTGGCCGTCAGCTGTAACCAGTGAGCCATTGGCCACTAATATAGCTGCTGTGGCTACACTAGCAGCAAATGGGGGCTAGCAAGAAGATGGTCGCTCAGCTAGTAAGCGGCAGAGTGAGGGTTGCGGATCGTGTGGCTCCTGCTTCCTGTGTCTCCAACCCAGCCGCCAGTGAGACTATAGTGGTATGACTCCCCTACCTGTGGCTCTGTAGGTAGTGGTATGACTCCCCTATCCATCAGTCATTGGCCAAAGTCTGAGGGCTCCTGTCAGCTAAAGATAATTCTCCACAAAAGGGGCAGCTATGAGCTATTAAGCAGCCCTATGGCTCCGTGGGTGTTCCTTTTTGGTTTCACCATGTCCTGCCTTCTTATGTGGGGAGCAGGAGCAGAGAACCCGCAGGCTTCTGCATGACACTCCTAAACCCTGCAGAAAAGGTGATTCACTTCCCAGGACTCTGAATCAGGAAGAAGTAGATGAATAATAAAAATCTGATTGTTAATCAGAGGAAAGACAGGAAGCAAGGGGGAAATAACCTGAATTGGTCTGCAAACCATGCCACTGTGTAAGCAGATGAGGCCCATGCGGCTGGGGGCAGGGTGGCATGTGGCCAGGCTCAAACTGCCACAAGCTGGCACCTCCTGCTCCCCAGTGACCCTAAGGAGTCTGATTAATGTCTCTCCGCCAGTGACCCCAGCACCATCCTCTTGTAACCACACTGGCATTCAAGACTCAGACACTCCTTAACTGACTTGGAAAGAAATGTCTGTTTCCCAGGAAGGATGGGAAACACAACTTCATCTGCCCCAGCTGCCTAGCATATCTGCAGAGTGGAGATACTGGGCTGGTAGAAGGGTGGAGAAAGAAAAAAGACTGCATTTTGAGGTTGGGTTCCCTAGAAGTACAGCTTGTGGTGAGGATTCTTGTTTAGGTGACTTACTGGGCAAGGAGAAGAAAGGTAGGGAAGTCAGGCAGGGCAGGAGTCAAAAGCTGGTAGGAACTCAGTTTCAGCTGGAGACTCCCTTCAGCCTGATCCCACGGTGGGCTCTGAAGCATGAATGGCACCACAGAGCTAGTCCCACCTCTGAAGCAAAAGGACTGGCCTTGTGTAACCCCTTATCCATCAGTCATTGGCCAAAGTCTGAGGGCTCCTGTCAGCTGAAGATAATTCTCCACAAAAGGGGCAGCTGTGAGCTATTAAGCAGCCCTAACAGCGGCTGGGGGAAGGGTGTGCCAGGCAGCAGAGTGGGGTCTTACAGTGTCCACTACATCCAGCTTTTGGCCATGGCTCCCAGACAAGGAAAGGCCGACACCACAGAGGCCTGGCAGCACTCAGAAGCCTCAGCCTCCTCAGAAATGTTTGTCACATAGTGTTTCCTTTGTGAAGCTAAACAAAGTGATCTTTGAGGAGACGGGTCTGCCAGGCCAGCCAGGGATGGAGGTTGGGAGTGGAAGTGGCAGGCCAAAGTCCTGGCAGGGTCAGCCCTTAAAAGGAAGCCACAGTGTGGTAATGTCACAGGACTGGCACCCCTCCAGCAACAGGGTGGCTGAGCCTGGATTCACAGGAAAGTGAGGCGGGGAGGGTGGTGAGAAATGAGGAGAAAGTGTAAAAAAGTGGAGGGAAATAGGGAAAAAGGAGGGGATGAGATGTAGGGAAAAAGGAAAGGGAGGAGTTGGTATTTGAAGTCAGAAGGAATGCAATCACTCTCTATAGCTTGACCTCCAGAGCTCCTCTCCTTTATAAACAAGCTCTTCCTTTGACATCCCACCTCCTCCAGGAAGCCACCCAGGCCTCCCGTGTCCACAGTGAGTCTCTATCCAGTGGACTCCTATAACACTCCTCTCACTTCTGTAACACTCCTGAGGACACCTCACTGCTGGGCTCTGCCACTTTCTGCTTCATGTTGTGCGTTATCCTGAATTAAGTTAATGAAGGGCAAAACTGTCTTATTCATGCCTTTCTGTCCCACAACACCACCGCACACAGCATAGAACCTGGCCCACGGGGGTGTCCGATCCATCTGCGTTCATGGATGTGGCAGGTGGAAGCGTTCCTGGAGAACAAGGATGTACTCCCTAAGTTTGAGGGAGGAGTGCTGATAATGTGCAATCCTGAGGACAGTGCCTCCAGTGGGGACGCGAAGAGGGGCAGGCCAGGGGCTAGAGAAATGGCCCAGCCATAGAGCTCCTGCCTCATGAACGCTGCTTGCAGCAAAGAACAGACCAAAGGCCAACAGCTCTGGGGAGAGACAATGACGAGCTGGGCTGCAAGCTCTGAGAGGTCAGGAATCACGCATGACCCCTGTTCACCCATACACACTGCGCGACTGGCACAGGGCAGGTGCCCAGTGACTATTTGTCCCTGAGTATCTCTCACTGGGGAATGTGATGATGGCACCACAGGGTCCAACCTGAGTCCGATGGGAACCTAGCACCCTGGCAGGAAGTAGAGGAGGGAAGCCTCTGAGAGGCTGCAGTGCCTGGGCTTCCCTAATGAATTTGGCTTCAGCATATTGACTGCACTGTTCTTGCACCGGTGGGAGGCGGGGACTAGGGCTGCTGACCCAGGCAGCTTTGTTCTGTGGCTCCAGTGGGGCCGACAGCCAAAGGAAACACTCTGGCTGGGATCCCTCCCACACTACCTCACAGCAGACCAGGAACAATCAGGCATGGAGGCCTAGTGGACGTCCCTCCAGCCCTGTTATCCACGGGAGGCTCTCTGTAGGCCTTTCCTAGGGCAACCCGCTCCCCCTCAGTGCCAATCTTTTCCCCCACGCGTCTCCCCTGCCAAACTTACCCATTCCCTTTGGTACTCTGAATACGATGTAAATACTATTAAATATTAAAATGAACTGAAATTCCTGCCTCATCCCCGAATTCAAACTGACGTGTGTGTGTATCTGTGGGTGTGGGTGTGTCCTTGTGAAGCTGATCTCTCTCCCCTCATCTCTGATATTGTTTTTCTCCAATCTCTCTAATTTTCTTGGCATAAGTAAAGGAAACAATGTGGAGATAATACAATGGAACCACTTTTATATGACTTGGGCATGCTTTAGAATGACACAGGTTTACCTTTCTACTCAAGACTTTTTAAAAGGCTGATGTTAAAGTGAACTTCCGGGGGGATTAGCTCGGCTGGTTAGAGCTCCAACCTGAGTCATGGATTTGGTCACCATAGAAGCCATTTATAATCTCTGTTTGATTGGCCACACAATACACCCATAAACCAGTCCCAACCAATTTTCCAAATGAATAAATAAATTTTAATTAGCATCAGTCAATGAATTTTTCCTGTAAAAGGGGTTGGTCCATATCCTCAAAAAGATTAGGAACCAGTGACTTAAAATATTAGGGGAAGAGCAGATGAAAGAAAAGAAAACTCTCTTCACCTTCGAGTGTCCCCACTCCTTCCCATGCTATTCTAAGAGAGAAGCCCCGTTTTCCTGTACCTCATGAACAAGGACGTAGGGAGCTGGAGGGAATTAAAAAGAACCTCATTTCTGTTTTCTGCCACTGGAGTGGAACACCATCCGCTCAGCTCTGCCCCATGAGCCTTCCTGAGCCCACCTTGCGCTTTGGCCTAGGTTTCCAGATGCTGCAGATGTACGACTGGGTGTGAGTACCAGGACGGGAGGGGCGTGCAGTTCTCCTCACCTGAGCACATCTCCCCCTTGTAGCGGACACAGGAGAAGTCATCACACTCGCAGTACTTGCCGGTAATCTTGCCGAAGTCACTGCTGTGGCAGACACACTGGCCACAGAGGCACTCGCCCCGCTGGCTGCAGACAGGCTGGCCCTCCTGGGAGCTGCACTCGTCCTTCTCGGAGGAGCGGTAGTCCTCTTCTGAGCACTCACACTGGGGCCCCAGCCAGCCAGGCCCACAGCGGCACACCCCACACTCAAAGGTCCCGTTGCCATTGTTGCAGCGGCGGCTGGAAGCCTCCGCATGGGCCTGGCAGGCACAGTCACAGTCGAAGGTGACCTGGACGGTGAGGCTGTCCTTGAAGCCCACAGGCTTGATGGTGAAGGACTTCTCCTTCTCCTGGGGGCAGCCACGCACCTTGGCCTCAATGCTGAAGCTCACCTGGATGGAAAGGAAGATCGTAGGTAGGACTGCACACCCCCTCCGTCCTGGTACCCACACACACTCACACTCACACAGGTGGACCCTGTTAACACTCCAGCCCTGGAGGGAAAGAAGCTTCTCTCTGTCCTGCCAAGGAATACTCAAACTGGGTGTCTCATCTTCCAGAAACTTGCAGTCCCTCCGCCTTCCCACTTGCAAAGCAAAACTAAGCGCCCTGGGATAGTTGTGCAGTTGTGACACATCTGGCTGGGTGCAGAGACCAGGTGTTTACAGTTGTCATATAGAAGGTTGAGGGGTTTTTTATTCCACGTGTAAAATAAACCAGCGCAAGCAGAACAGAACCTGTGATCTTGTGAATGCTATGCTCTGGCCAACTAAGCTAGCGGGACTGATTACATAACATCAGCAAGACACACAAAGGAAGCACTCTTTTGCACCCCACAATGGCCACACAGTGGCCAACCACAGGCTCCGGATTTACTGTTTAATTTCCACATAACAGTTCATCACCTGTGCAACCAAACCCGTTTCAGGGCAATATTCCTTACATGGGGTATGTGTACATGTGCCTACAATATAGACAGACAGATGGACAGATGGATGGAGGTAAATATAGATAATAGAGATCAAGATATAGACGATATAGATATAGATATATAGATATATAGATATAGATATAGATATAGATATAGATATAGATATAGATATAGATATAGATATAGATATAGATATAGATATAGATATAGACATCTTCCTCTTTTCCTCCCTCCCCCTTCACCAACTCTTCTCCCCTAGTCAGAGGAGAACAAATCACTAAGGAAGGAAAGCCGTAGAGGGACTGGAAGGGCAAAATGAACATTTGCATTCTGAAATTCCATCAGGGCAGGTATTTTTGCCTGTTCCATTTGCTACTGAATCTTCAGTAACTAGAACAATGCCTGGCACAAAGTCAGTGCTCAATACGTGTTTTCGGAAGACTGCCATTTTACATTGTGGAGGAAAGAAAGACATTACCTTGGGGAAGATCAGAGGCTGGTTAGGGACAGAAGGTAAGAAATATTTTCATTTGCAGTCAACTGTGCATAAACCAACAAACGTAACCTAAATGCAAGTGTTTGAAAATCCTGATCGTGAAGTTCACTTCTGTTAGGCAACAGAAGCCTCAACTTTCTCAGCCTCAACTTTCTTGGCAGCTCCATCATATCTAAGTTGTAATGACCTTCAGGAAGAAGGTACAGGGAAGGAAGGGGTGGGGTACCCCAGACACTCAGAGCCTCAGCTCAGCCCCTGGCCAGCCCACCTCACCGTGTCTCCAATCTTGAGTCCCACACAAGACTTCAGGCCTGGGATGACCTCGTTGTTGAGACACGTGGCATTGAAGGATAGAGACAACTCCTCAGGGAGGTCGCGCACCTCCAGCTCTACTTTAGAACGGATTTTCTGAGCAGTAAAGGGTAAAAGAAGGTAAGGAAACGGGGTGAGAGGGAATCGGGGAGAGCCCATTCCATCCCAAGCAAAATCTACCCGGTGGCCCTGGACTCTCCCTGGCAGTAGCAGAAGCAGGTTCACCAGGAGGCCACGAGGGCACCCCTTGGAGCCTGTTCCCTGCTGCATTTTCTGCCAGGACCTGCTCCCCCTCTCTGTCCCTACTGTGTCTAGGTGAGTCTGGGTAAAATCTAAACCAGCTACACCCTCCTGCCGGCCTCACGGATATGCAAACAGGAAGTGCTAAGACTGGTAACGTTGGGTAGTATCACTTTCTATCTAATTTTTAATCCACCTGACCTTCCCTGTGGCTCAGCTCCCTCCTTTCTCTATTGTTTTGCTCTCCCTCACCCTACCACGCTCTGCCCCCAATTTCAGGGCTCTGCACCTTCCTCATCCCCATCCCCATCCTTTCTGTCCCTTCCACCTCCTCTAAGTTCTTCGCCCATTATTTCTAACACTCCTGGCATTCCTTTCTGAGCCATTTCTTCCTCAGAAGGCTGCATTCCTCCCAATGATGGCCGTCACCTGGCCTCTGGAAGACCGTGAGGAAGGCAGTGAAGGCTGCATGGTGGATCAGCAGGACTCCCAAATCTGAGCCCTCCTGGGTCATGCCCAATGAGGCCGACTCTTACCAGGCCTCTTCCCAGCGCAAGACACTTACCCCATAAGCATCAACAATGAGCTGGAGGACATTGCTGGAATCGGCAGACAGAACCCCCACTGTGGTCCCTGGGATGAGCTCACTGTAGTTCTAGAAAGGAAGACACATGTCCAGGGCTGACTGAATAAAGGTGATGGTCTCCAAAAGCCCTCCCCATATCAGACTGAGGGTCTTGAAATGAAGATTGAGGGAAGGATAGGATATTTTTACTTGTCACTGACAGTCATAAATCTAGCAGTTTTTCAGCCCTGAGCAAAATTAAAGAAAACAGCTCACACCCTTCACCCCACAGAATTGCTCCCCTCCCCGACTGCAAACATCAACATACCCAGCCTGCTAAGTTCAAGGTTGGAATCATTAGCTCCTGGGAACAGGTTGGAGGAGGGTCTTTCCTGGTTTGGAACCATGGCCAATACTAGCGTGGGCTGGTTCCCTGAGTCCGGTCCACCCATCACGGGCCCCACCCCCACTCCAGGAAGCCCAGACGGCATAGTCACCCGGTAGAGATTGACAACGTCTTCAGTCACTGCAAAGATCAAATTGATGTTTTTCTGGGATAGCTTCTCGGTCATCAGCCCCAGAGAGGGATAATCCTGTAAAAAGGGAGGATGTGGAGGTTAGTTAAGAAGTCTACTCACGTACATCCCTGGAGTCTAAGCCTTAGAACTTGACTGATTTGGGACGTGGCCTAGACAGCGCTGGTGCTTAAATCTTTTCAGCCCATGATCAACATGAGGCACGAGGGTAGATAGCAGCACAAGCCCAGTTGTGAAGAGTCAAAACTAAGCACCTCTTTCTTCCTACTCGAATTCGATGCATTCATACCAAGGAGAGGCTTCCAGGGGCCCAGCACTGTTAGACCTCATTGTTTTGAAGTTTCCTCCTGTTTTGCCACTGATAGGTGCCTTGGCTTGGCACTCACAGTCCCCCACCATCTGGTCCTTCCAACCTTGCTTTCCAATCATCATTCAGCTCTCTCCCTCTTCCACATACCACTGACCTGCCCCACTCTCTTACTGCCACCTGGAACGGCCTTCTTTCTGGTAGTCTTCCTCCTTCCTTAGGACCTAGCTTAGGTCCTACCATCTCCAGGAGGCCTTCCTTGGCCATCCCAGCTCATCATGAACTTTCCTCCTTTGAATACCTAAAGCCCTTAGTGACTATGCTGCCCGTTTAGCACTAATCACGCATCTTGTGTTATTGATAACACATCTCCTCAACTAAACCCCAAACTCCCTAAGGGTAGGACCTCCATACAGTCTCTTTATGTCCCCCAGCCCCTGGTAAGGAGCTTCGCATAGATTAGGTGTCAGTAGTTACCGATTCACCCATTGCCAGGTGGTGTTCAACTTGGATACAGCTGACCCCAGGGAACTCAAGCCACAATGGGGATGCTGATGAATTGTGACCATGTCCCTGGGATCCCAGACCTTGCAGGGAGCTCACGAGATCATCCAGCTCAGGCTCCTGCCTTTACACAGGTGTACCTGTAAGCCACCTAGACAAAGTAATTGCTATATTGTCTTTAAGAGATGAAGAGTTCACACCTACCCCCCGAAACCCAGAGTATCGGCATTCTGAGGGGATGTACATTTTCTTTGTGGCTTCCAGCAGTTTCTCCTGTTTCAATTTAAACTCGTTTCCTCTTATTTCACCTCTACAGCCATAGAAAACAACTTCTAAGAAGTCTTCCCATGTATCAGCTAAATCAGCCTTTAGCCTTCTTTCTTTCAAACTAAATGACTGTGAGACCTTTAACCTTTCCTCATTGGATTGGCTCTCCATGCTTTTGATGATCTGTATCTCTTTTTCCTCTAGTGCCTTCCAATAACCACAAGTGAGCATGGTATTCCAAGAAGGGACTAATCCTTGCACAGTAGACAGGAAGATCTCCTTCCCAGCTGAACCTGCAAAAGTCCTGTGAATCCACTCTGGATGCCATGCTGCGGCGGCTGGAGGCAGTACAGGTAGAGGTACCACTGACCGTAGTCAGGACCTTTTCTAATGGCTGTGCAGGTTGTGCCCTGGATGAAGGTGTCCAGTTGGTTTGGGGGGTGGGGGTGGGGAGGATAGGCTGAAGCAAGCCTTGCTCCCTGCCCAGAGGAAGGGCTACCATTTTCATATTTACGCAAAGACTGTACCTGGGTTAGGCCAGTCCTGGCCACAGTGAATAGGGACCATACGTGGTACCAAGACTCTCACCATAGTAGTGGAGGCAGAGTAATGGTTGTCATTGCCAACATGACACTGCCCGTCATTTGGCTGCACAATCCCTGCCAGCCTTCCATCCAGTGCTATATGAGTCTTGGCATCAGTGGTAAACACCAGCAAGTGCGATGCATCGTTTCTCCAACCAATCTTCTCCTGTTTAAACAAAAAATACAAAGGAGAGAAAGCAACTGTAGCCATGTCCTTTGCAAAAAACCAAAGACCCAGGGACCTCCCTGCCTGAAGGGCTAAACGGGGTGTCTCAGAGAAGAGCCTCAGTCCCAATTCTTGGAACATAAACTGGCGCTTTTCAATTCGGGGGTTTCTGTTTCCTTGGCTGATTAGTTCAAGCAGCCGAAAGACACCTGATTCAACTCCAAGTATAACTTTTCCGGTTGAGAACCACATGACCCATCTGAAAACCCATCTGCATCTGCAGAGCTGGGCTGGGCTAGAAGAATCCCATCTGGACATCCCACTTTGCTGAGGTTGCATTCACTCAGCTTGACTCTGATATGCTTCCAGAGAAGATAAGAAGATGCTCTCCCCAGAAAACATCTGGGACCACGAGATTCAAACAAATGTCAGCTCTGGCCAGGGATCAGATACAAGCAGAGGCTGCTTACCAGGAACAACTTATTGCTTATACTATACGAAGCTCTGCCTAGTTCCTATCTCTTATTTCACACAAAAATCCCCACAGTTGAGCCACTTCCCTCCCCATTTCATCTGCGCCAACCACACCTGGCACTCCATACCCTCCAAACTCACATCACAGACTGTAGCCTGCATAATGGCATCAAAGCCACCCTCTGGGCCATCTCGGTTCCGTGAGACACTCTGCTTCTTCACCTCCTCATTGAAGCGGGTCACCTGGTCAGTGAGCGTCAGCACATGTTTATAGCCAAACATGGGCAAACAAGTGGTCTTCATACTGGGAAACGAGGGAGATAATTTAAGCAGACACCATGATGGAAAAGACTGTGTTGGGAGTGGGAGGGACACAGAGGGGGACAAATATGGAGAATGGTATGCCCAGGCCAATTCTATACAACCACAATTACCCAGGCAGTTCAGACTCCAAATTACCCCGCCAATTACCTGAGGCATCACATTGACCTTACCTCCAGCTAACCTACAGGATAAGAGAATGAGCTGGAGAAACTGACTGCCTAGGGTTCAAATCCCAGCTCCTTTACTTATAAGTCATGGGACCCTAAGCAAGTTTCACTACACTTAACCTATAAGAATGGGGACATGATAGCCCATGTCTCATAAGAGCTGTTGTAAGGCTTATGTGAGTTAACACATATAAAGCACTTACATCAGAGTGAGGCTCTAGTTGTTGTTACCACCTTATACTTAATACTTCTCTAAAGTAACATTAACACAACAATAAAGCAAAAGTTCATCAGTAACCATGTCTCTGAACCATCAATACATTGATAGATCTGTGCCAGACAGGAGCATTTCTATCACCAGACCAGCGCTTTGTTTAATGGATGGCTGACAGACATCTTTACTGGGCTGACATCTTTCCTGGGGAGCCTTATAACCCACACAGAAGCTTAAAAAGGCACATCATATAACTTTGAAAACTAAAAAGCAAATTCATACTTTGTCAGCTTATTTACCATGATTTAATATTATTATAATCCATGGATTTGCATAGTGTCCACCAATTACAGAAATAAGCCATTCAGTGTAAACCCAAGTATCAACAAAGGCACCCTTATCAATTTACAGACTACTAGAGGGTTCAATAAATATCATTTCCACTCTTTTATATTCCTCTAGGACTTAATTCCTTGCATTTTAACCCCATATGACTCACACGCTTGATGGTGAGGGCAGTGGTGACAAGAACAGTGAAATCAATCCTTCTGAAATTATAATTCCTCTATTTACTTATCCATCAATTTCCCTCAACTTTTGATCTCATGTCCATCCAATTCTCTCGTCTCCTATGTATTTGTGACCAAGACCCCAAGAAGCTGACGGATTGTCTTTCTAGGTCTCCAAACAGCTTCGGACTCTATTGACACAATAGTTCAAACCAACAGGCTGGCCCACTTCCTGTCTCGAAGACCAGGGTAGAGAGGAGTCATGATTTGGCCAGAAGGCAGCCAACAAAGCGACCTTGGTGCGGGAAATGGAAACCAGGCCTTGGACTTGCTTGGGGAAAAGAGGAGGGGTGCTGCCTTGACTTCTAGAGGAGAGACTTACTCATAGCAGGGATTTTTGAGGGCCTCTGGTGGGGAGATGTACATGTACGGTGACACAGGCTTGTCCACAAAGGCCCCAAAGCCAATCCGCAGGTTACTAGTGAGCTTGCGCATCTGGGTAGCCAGCTTGGTACCCAGGTTCTGGATGCTCGACAGGTCGTCTTTCATGGAATAGGACAGGTCCATCAAGTAGTAGATGTCCACAGGGTAATCCTCCACCTGCCGGACTTGGACTGAGAAACTCTTCGAATCATCTGGAAGGCAGAAGGATGTCAGTGTTTCTCCTCTTCTCTCTCTAAGACTTATGTCGATTTGGACACAGTTAGGATCAAGGAACTTCTTGATCAAACCAAACTTGAAAGCCCTGGTCCTTTCTCCTCTCCCCTTGCAATTCTACTCCTCTTCTAATCTCTTGACCCTCCTACTTTTAACCTTTTCTTTTCCATTCTAAAATTCCCCACCCTCTCTAAGTGCCCATCTGCTTAATCCTCTGGATCCCAAGGGCCTACCACCCTATGTCACAGAGGTTGTGGCAGTTACTACACTTTAGACTCTGTAATAAAGCTGAACTATGTCCCACCCTGAATCCCACAGTACCCAACACATGCCTTACCCGTAGAAGGTGCTTTCTTAAATTCTCTTTGACTTAATTGGAAAGTCAAAAATCAATGCTTCAAAAACCCTGTTTCTTAGCCCCTGAAAGTCTCCTGCCCCTTTTTTTCTGCCCCGCCATGGCCTTGCCACAATCTCACAGGAAAAGGGGCTTCCAAATTGCTGTTTCATCTTATATTTCACTTGAGCCTACACGCAAAGCTATGAGCTAGGCATTGGAGGAAAGAAGAAACAAACATTTTTTGAGTACCTGTCGCGTCAGAAAAGTTAAGTAACTTGTCCAAGGTTAGATAGCTAGAATATGGGAGAGTCAAAATTCAAACTTAGATCTTCTGACTCCAAATCCCAACATCGTCCACTTTCTTCCATTCTCCTGCCCACGCCTCTCTCCACGACCTTCTCTTCCTTCCCCATTTCCATTGTGAGCTACTTCCCCAAGGCTTCCTGCACAGACCTCCACTTGGTGCCCTGTGCCTACCTGTCTGGCATCGCCCCATGCATGATAAGCCCCATCCTTACCTGGCCGGAGCCGGAGAGCAATCCTCTGGGGACTGACTTGAGTAATCTGGGAGCTATCTCCAGAGCCCTTGTCACTGAGGGGTCTGGCCTCCAGGATGCTGGTCTCACTGATGGGGAACTCGATGGACGCCAGGGCACAGTTATCCTTCAGCAGATTCTCCTTCAGGTTACAGCGGGGTGAGCCCACAGGCAGGGCCTATAAGACAGGAGCCCAGGGGGCAGCTGTGATCGGAGTAATGGTGGCTTCTGCTTCCTGCAGGCTCTGCCACGTCCCAATAGCCTAGAGCTTACCCAGCCTTTTGGAGCTAAACCAGCATAAATGAACTCATGTGGTCCTTCCTAAGATAGTCCCGGGGCCCATTGTACAGAAGGAGGAAATTGAGCCAACAGAAAGGTTAGGGGAGTGCCTTGTTCATGGATTGGTAGCTAGGAAGAGAGCCAAAACAGTAAGTTTCCTGTTAAACTTACATTTTTCAAACTGTGAAATGCAACCCACATGTGGGTCCCAAAAATCAATGTAGTGCGTTTCGACCATCAATTTATTAAACCAAATGCAATTAGAATAGAAAGTATCAAAGTACATAAATAGTAAAAGTAAATATCATTTTGTGAAAAGTTTATATATTGGGGAGTAGGGTACAATATGTATAATAAATAATGGCATGCAATGTATTTCTTTCTGGAGGTCAGAGTCAAAAGAAGCCACTGTGTTTGGAAGCCACTGTGTTAAAACACTGGCTAAGGTATGAGATCCATGAGGGCAGGGACTGTTCCTTCTCTATTCCCAGCATCCAACCCAGGACTTACTTAATAGGGGAAGAAGTATAGGGCAGCAGCAGAGAATAGGAGCTAAGAGCACAGGAGTAGCTTGGCTGGGACTACGTCTCAGCATTGCCCCTTCACTAGCCAGTTGCTAGCCTGAGTCACCTAACTCTCTGTGTCACATTTCCTCAGCCATAACATGAAAATAATAAATAGTCTCAGCCTCACAAGGATGGTATGCAAAACTAGATAAGACAATACGTTTAAATCCTGTAGCATGGTGCCTGCCACAGGGTGAGTGCCGAATAATTGTTAGCTATTATTATGAGATGCTCTATAAATAGTTCCTGTACAAATTAATTTTGAATAAACTTCCCAAGCTTGAGCAAAAGCCATGATGCCAGGCCACTGGCCATAGCCTATCCTATTCCTGTAAACTTCCTCCCTCACCCTGGACAAAGAGCCAGCTGGGCATCCTTCCAGAAACCCTGGGGTGTATCCCTTGGCCCTCTGGAGCTCTGTGGATGTGTATACCTGAGCCCTGAAGGAGGGACACGCTGTAATGGAAAGAACACTGGAAATCAGGAAACAGGTTCAATCCGAGGTCTGACACTAACTAGTCATGTGACCTCAGGTAAGTCATTTCACTCCTTCTAGCACCAGTTTCTTCACTGTTCGATAAAGGGATTCATGACATGGTATTTTCAGTCCCTTCCTGCTCTGACATTCAGCAAATTTAGCCAGCACTATGTGGGCGCAAGTCCACAAGGGCTCCTTGCCAGGTTGGGGAGACTGGTGAATAACTGGAAAACCCCTCTCTGGACCTATTTCATAATATCTAGGCCTTTAGCCCTTCGAACCACCTTCCCATCCCTACCCACCCTCTCTCACAGCCATTTCCAGAAGAAGTCATACTAATATCCCAGAACGACTAGTGTTAACATTTATTGAGCACTTACTGCATGGCAGGCACTGTGTAAAGTGATAAGCACTTTACACGCCTTACCACAATCCTGCTGATTAGAGTTCGGTAATGCTGAAACTATTATTATTTTACAGGTGAGGAATCTGAGGCTTAGAGGCTTCACAAATGAGGAACCCAATGTTACAGGTAAGAAATCTAAGGCTTGGAGAAGTTAAGTAATTTACTCAAAGTTAACAGAACTAGAAGTGGCAGAAGTGAGACGCTAACTAGACTGCCTGACTAGAATTATCCTCACAAAATGATAAGTTGTATTGCATTCTATACAGAATGAGAATCGCAGCAGAGAAGCAGGAGTGTAGAAACGAGCCCTGAGAATGTCCCAGGTAGGGAGTAGGATGCAAGATGGGGATATGGGAGGTGTGGTAAGGACAGACAGCCCCTCAGGTGACCGGTAGCCATATTTCCAGCAGAGGGATTGGCCACAAGGAGCCATCCACATTTTAAAAATCAGGACTCAGTAGCCTAAAACCCCTCCTGAAGCTCAGTCTCTCTCCCTCTCCTGCACAGTCCTCCTCTGATAAGCTGAATAGCTTCCTCACATGGATGGAACGAGAACAACACCAACAGTGCTACGGACTGAATGTCTGTGTCACCCAGAATTCATTTGTGAAAACCGTAACCCTTAAATCTCTGAGATGACGACGGGACAGTATTAAGAGGTAGGGCCTTGGAAGGTGATTAGGTCATGAGGTAGAGCCTTCCTGAATAGGATGAATGCCCTTAAAAAGAGGCCCCAGAGAGCTCCCTGACCCCGTCTGCCATGTGAGGGCACAGACAGAAGATAGCCATCTATGATTCAAATTTGCTGGTACCTTGATCTTGGACTTCCAAGCTTCCACAACTGCAAGAAATAAATATTTGTTGTTAAGTCACTCAGTATCTTTGTTATAGTAGCCTGAACAGATTCAGACAAAAGTCATGAGGACCACCCGTGGCCCAGGCAACAAGTGGGAAGAGCTTCTGGAAGCCAGCATCTTCCTTCTTTCTATCTCAGCTTCATGGGTGTGAAGTAGAGAAATGAAATGGGCAGTGGGAAACAGTGCATAAGACTTAAACTTTCATGGCTCAAAAGATTCCAACAGAAACAGCATAGGTCCTCCAAGTCTCCGAGAGAAATGAAAGTCCCCTCCCCGCACTGAACTCTGGCAGAAGACAGATGGCAGAGGGGAGAACTCATGAGCACTTCACATTTTTGTGACCAAACTCCTCTTGCTGCCCCTGCCCATCTCTCCTGAATCTTCTCCCTCAGGAAGCCGTCTCTTTCTTGCTCAGAAAACGCCCTACCTTATCTCTGATTCCAGCTGCCCACAAAGCCCCAGAAAAAAATCCTTCCAAAAAAGGCAACGATTGGAAAGACCAAGATACACTGAGGAGAAGAGCCTTCCCAGGACTGAGACGCTGAGGGAGAGAGGGAAGGGTGAGACCAGGAACTGAATGAGAACGGCAAGGCCATTGTGTGTCTTCAAGCTGCATCAGCGAAGGGAGAGAATGTTTGGAGTTGGGAAGGGCGTTTCCTGACCCTATTTTCTAACGTGATAGTGCTTACGAGAAGTGCTAAGTCTTGCTGACTGTCCTTCTGGTTTGTTGTGAATTTTCTTAGAAATAGAAACACTAAGAAACAAAAACCGTCTCCCTTCCTCCCTCCCTTTGTGGTCACTGACATCAGAGGTCAGAAACATAACAGGCCTGCCCTTCAGCCACGCTCTCCCCGCTCTCCCGGAGAGCCTCCTGTCCCAGAAGTATACCAGGCAGTGACCTCAGCACACTTGGATAACATTCCGTTTCTTAATAACCCAGGCTGAGAAGGTAGAAGGAATGTCTCCAGGTTACTCAGAGAGAAACTGGAAGGAGGGGGGAGGACTATTAAAGTTCTAGTTCCTAGTGAAACCGGATGTTACACAAAAAGGGCAAAAATAACCAAGACCCAGGGGAAGATTGAAACAGAGAGTTGGGAGGCTCCCGCCCACATGCTGTGTGAGGTAAATTCCCTCCCTCTCCTGGGAGAGTGACACATGCTATTACTCCCATTCTCCACGAATCCCATTTTGGAAATCAGGGAAGTACAGCATGAATACATGTACAGTTGTTACCCTACCTATCTCACGGGGTTGGTCAGGAGATAAAATAAGACTGAATGTGAAATGTTTTCAAAATATAAAAATCTCAACATAGGTCAAATTCAAATCCTTTTGCTATGAAATAACCAAATGAAAGCAATTAGAATGTGACTCTTTTCTACTATTACCATTATAACTACTACCATTATTGCATACTGTTTTTGGAGGACAAAGCACAGTAGTATTTCCTGGTACTTAATTTTTTCCCCAGAGAGCTAGCAGATACCCTCAATCCCAATAAATTAACACTGTCCTCTTGATTGACATCCAGTGAGATCAAGAAATCACTTAAATATACAAAGAGAGAAGCATGCAGGAGACAGAAAGGAGAAGAAATGGGAAGCATTTTATTACGGTTATTAGCATTCACATCCCATTGTTTACAGGGAGAAGAGCACTTTTAATATTATACTTTTTGTTACAATAACAAGTTGGAGCAAAACTCTCAAGATGAACATTTATCCTACAGATTTAAAAAAAAAAGGTAGAAAGAAAAAGCAACAGAGACATGAGAGTAAATTATGTTAGTGACTAAAAAATTAAAATAGTGGCCTAAACCTTTCCCCCGCAGATACAAATAAACTAAGAAGTAAGTCCTATTGGAGTCTTCTACTTTGGCTAGACCCAAACCCATTCTTCTTCTTTCATCCTTGGATGTCAGGCCAACTGTGAGCTGGTCTACCTTCCGATGTGCACTCAGGACTACGTTAAAATTCCTCCATCTTAGCTGGAGGTATTTCCCTCTACCTTAGGGTTGCCAAATTTAGCAAATTTTTGGAACATACTTATGCTAAATATGATTTATTGTGTAATTCAAATTTAACTGGGTGTCCTGTACTTTATCCGGCAACTTTAATTCCACCTCCAACACCATGACCCCAATGATCAGCCCTTTCAATTAGCAGTTTTTGCCAAACTTGCTGTCATAACAAGCCATTCTGATGCAATAGGTACAGGGTACATCCCGGGCAGCTTTGTATTTAACAAACACCCCAGTTAATGCTCACCACCAGGCAAGTTTGGAAGGGTCTAGATTCCAACATGGTGCCACTGAGGCCAGAACCACAAGTTGAATCTCTGTGTGCGGCCGGCCTCTTTGGTAGATTCATAGCTCAAAGACAGCAACCGCCCCCAACCCATGTCAGTATCCAACCCTCCCCGCTCAAGAACACACCCTACGCAGATGGGCCCCAAACTCTGCACTCATCCACATTGGCTACGTTTTCCTACTACCCAGCCAAGCGCTTGCTATACACACCCAAAGCGGCCGTCCTCTAGGACCAAGGGAAAGCTGAGCCCAACCAGTTGTTTTTCCAGACACTGCCAATCCTGCCTCCACCAGCCAAGGTAGGGGAGGCAGAAGCAGTGGGCTCTCCAGGGTCGATTAATCAACAAATCACATACAAAATGGCCCACACGGTTCACTTTTAGTTAAGTCAACAGCCAAGACACTTTGCGCAGTTAAACTCAGTTTGTGCAGGGGAAGCCCTCAAGAAAAAAAAGAGCAGCCATGTTCAGGTTACAGCCTGGGATTCCCACCTCCCTTTGCTCCCTGACTGACACATTTTACCTCACAAGGGCTCTTCCACTATCTTTCTCCCCTTCCCCTCTCCTGCCCTCTTCCCCTGCTCTTCCTCTCCTCCCCTGCTCCTCCTTACTCAGAGATAGTTGTAGTCATTCACTAAATCCTTGGCTTCCCCGACTTTCCTGTTTATATTTCATTCTCTCAGAGAATATCTTATTGGACCTTCTTCCTGCTCTCATTAGTTCTCTTTGGTCCTAGACTTACCCGTTTCCTTCCTGACTCCACCCTCCATTCCTGGGCTGGTCCTAGCCTATGCTCTGATCCTGACCCGTACCTTCCCCTGGTCGGCCCCAGGGTCATCCACGTGACACTTCTCTGAAATCTGGTCACATGACCAGTTACCTGGCTCGTCCCTGTGCAGATCAAAAAAGTGACAGACATGCTAAGAATATGTTTTCTTTTCCCCCCAGGCTCTTCTGGGCCACCGTCGTCTCCATTTTCTCTTGCTTTGGATTGAAAAGGAGGGAGGAAGAGGGGGAGAGTCCTGTGAGTGACACTAGGGCTTCTCCCCTGGTTACCCCTCTGCTCCAGCCAGCTTCAGGCCATTCAATCCAACAAGGCGCCCTCCCCGTCCACATCTCCCTCCTTCCAGGATTCAGCTGCACAGTTCCAACTTCCTTGTAAAAGAAGCTTAAAAATAATCGTGGTGACCAAGGGAAGGAGGCTATGGCAAATGAGAAGGGTGGAGGCCACATCACACTTGAGCCTCCAGCTTAGCCCAGAGGGGTGGAGAACCTGAGGGGATGGAGAGGAAGAACTCACCCCTCCCTCACCCCCCCACCTTACCCCCCAGCCCCAGGGAATGTTTCATTTGCTAAATGAAGTCAATGTGGCCCAGATGTTGGGCAGCTGCTTCTGGAAACAGTTCCCGTGCTGAACTGCACTCAGGCCAAAGCAGTGTGTTGGGCTGGCCTCTGCTTCTGGCAGTCCCCTTGTGGAGGTATAAACACAGCCTCCCACCCCCACCCCCACCCCCACACCCATCCTCCGCCCCCACCAGCCTGCCAGGGAGGTTGCCTTTTTAGGAGACTCAGCAGATTGGAAAGAGAAGCAGACAGAGAGAATGAGGGTCTGGGTTAGAGCCTCACAAAACTGCAGAGTGCAGGAACCTGCTATCGTGACAAAGAGGGCACCTCAGGTGGCTGGCTGAGAGGAAGCCAGGAGTTCAGGTAACCACCTGCTGCGGGCCAGGCCAATGACTCAGCCTCAGACTCTGTAATCACTGGAATCTCTCCAGCCACACTCACCACCACCCCATCCCAACCAGGTCCTGCCAGCTCCAAATTCCCATCCCAGCTACAAACATAGCTATTCCCTCAGACACACTCATTCCCTAGGGCCCCAGACACAACAAACCCTTTGACTAGACGCAGCTAACCCTTTCCTGACACCCTCCCAATCCTCACCAAATTAGCTCAGCTCCTTCTCTCATTGACACCTCGGAGACGGAAAGAAGGAGGAAAAGAAGATAAAAAAAAGGTAAAGCTGCTTATCATCGAGAAGACAAGGGAAGAGATCTGACTAAACATCCTCCCACACAAGGGTAAGAGTCCTCTTTTATTTGCCTTTTAAAAATTCTGGGGTGTCTGTAATCCAGCATCCTCTGAGTACCTATAACCCTCTCCTACCTCTCCTTTCGAGACCTGAGGCCCTGCTTCCCTGGGATGTTCCACGCCAACAAGAAGTAAGCAAAGGGTGATAAAGGGTGGCAATGCTTATGGGTGAGGCCAGAAGGACCAACCAAATTGTCCAGAGCCCCAGGCACGCGGTGGATCCTGGATGGCATTCCCAGTAACACCCCCATAATGGCTCACTTCAGCATCCATCAATGGGAAGGCTTTACCCTCAGTTTGCCCAGAAGGGACAAGGGGCTTGTGTATTTTGGAGGGAGAAGCTATCCCCTGGGTCTGGTCCTGCACAAAAGCAACTGAGTCTGCCGAAGAAATGAAGTTAGGTGTCTCCTCCTTACCTCATCTGAGCACCAAGCACACATGGGACTCACAGCCAGACATTGCTGGCAGGAGCTCACGCCTCGTGTGGTACAGATGTTGGGCCCTGCAACAGAGAGACAAAGGCATTGGTCCTGATTTGACTTGATGAAGTAACTGGCCTGCACCATCCTTCCCACCCATCCCAAGTGCCTAGGTTTACAGCTCTCAGATACACACAAACACACCCTAACCTAACCAGACCACAGACATTTACCCAATGCAGTCTGTTTGAGAAGGAAGAAGGAAAATAAGGAAGGTCAGGAAACTCATCACCGCCTTCCACTGATGAGGCCACAGTGATGGCCAGTGAGGGAGCAAGACTGAGCCATGGACCCAACGTGTCAGATCATAACTGATGTAAAGGCTTTAATTAACAATTGGCTTGACACCTATATTGTGCAAATGAAAAATTGAGGTCCAGAGCGGTGGCAATGGGTCCTTAGTCCAATTATTCTGGTGACATCTTCACAGCCACAATACAGAGGATCCAAGGCCCTGATACACATACATGAACATGCAGCCCAAATATTGGGTGGGGGGAGGGGCAGTGAACAGCCATGGCAGTGGCCCACTGGCCTACCAGGGAAAAGCAAATCTTCTGGAATCTTCTCAAGCTTCCCAATGCATACATATATCTTTGGATCCAAGCATAGACTGCACCAGGGAGAAATGCAGAAATGCTAGAAAAAGCTGACTGATAAATGCTGGAAGAACAAAAGATTGACTGATATAAGCTGGAATTTGAGAGTTGGGAGGCCTATATTTGAATTCTGAATGCTACTCTTACTAGCCGTGTCATGACTCAGTTCACCTCTATGAAATGATAATATCTATCTCATAGGATTTGTGCAAGAATTCAGTGAGGTAAGGGAGAAGCACTTGGCGTACTACAAAATGCCACTCAAATGTGAACAGTCTTCTTATGTCAAAGGACAGAGAAAAAGCAGGCGGGAGCGACAACCGGAGGGACCAAAATAGCTCTGAGAAGGTCAGCCTAGAAGCAAGCCTTTGGCATTTGCTTCGACAGAAGCCCCCATCCTCCATGCTTGTTCTAGCTCAGCCTTCCTGGCCTTCACCAGGCAAACCCCGCAGTGCCCCCAGGAAGGCCTTTTTCAATATAAAAGGCAGAATGACGAAGACCCATTACTCCCCATGGCCCAGTTATCCTAAAAGTTCCTTTATCCAATTTTCTGAAGTGGCCCCTTTGTCCCCAGCTAGTAAGACCAGCAAATCCATTTGGGGAGAAATCACCCTGAAGGCAGGGGTGTTTTCTCAGTGTCCCTGAAACTTCTCATTGAGCTGAATGTCTTAGTCCATTTTATTATAGTGTGACTGAACTCCCTCCCTTCCCACTTCTGGACAAAAACATACCCAGAGAATGTACTTGTGCACACACACACACACACACACACACAGAGGTTAGAAAAAATTATCCCAAACTTGGAAATAGGCAAAGGGAATACTGGGGGCCCTTTCAATATAATTCAGGGTATTGACTAGTAGACCCACCATGCTTAGGAATTATCTTCTTTTCTAGTGGTGTGCACCTTTATTTGGCTTCTATCAATTAAAATAGTTTACAAGTCTGTAAGAGTAGAGGTTAGCTTGTAGAAAACCAATAGCAATGGAAATGATTCTTGATGAGACAATATGTATGGTTCTTACCCAACAGCAACACAAATGATTCCTATCTGGTAGAAAAGGTCACCCCCAAAGGTTAGTGCTTATTGCCTTGTAGAATTAACCAATTTTGACTGTGGTCCTCACAGAGTTACCCACTAATAATCTAGTCTTGGGTGAGTCATTTAACTTCTCTCAGCCTCAGTTTCTTCAACTCCAATATTCCTAACATATTATATGATTTAGGTATCTGCCATAACAACACTGCCACCCAATAGATTTCAAGCCTCTTGAAGTCTGCCCGGCCGAGCCCAGCCCAGCCCAGCTCAGCCCCAGTCCTTGCTCAACAGAGATGCTCAATAAATATCTATTAGAGCAAATTGAGAGGTATTGAACTAAATCAGTTTTGTTTTGTTAGGCAACTGAGCTCATTTCTCCAAATTATGCATAGAATTTCAATCTAAAACATAGATATAGGTTGAAACTGCTTCTCAGACAATTTAAATTTTCATCGTTCTCCTAAAAATACTCTATTACATGTGGAATCCTTGAAGCCCCTCCTGGAAGCCCTGGGTTTCCTCAAAGCCTTGAATCTGTCTAACTTCAAAGGCCTTTCCCAACTCTAAAATTCTGCTAGGGGATGTCACCAGAAGCCCACGCGTAACCTCTGGGGCTCAAGCCTCTGACTTAACCACAACCCTAGCATGTGCGTACAAGGACGGTAAGGTGGAAATTATGGTAGTGGTTCCAGGCCTGGCCCTAAAGCACCAAGGCCACCTCTGAGTTGGGGCAGCCCTCAGCCATGCACTGCCGGTAATGGAAGAAAGGAAGTCGCTCGTCCCAGAACTGCCCGATTCAAAATGCCTGAATGTTTAGAATCAACAATGCAACCAGGAGGCCTCTCCGTGAAGGGGCTGCCTGATCATCTCTTAGCTCACAATTGCTGTTTTTCCAGCCAGATGTGATCACAGCTCTGCCAATATCGCCTTATTGGAAGAGTTCTGAAAGGAGCACAGCCTGAACTATTTTAGGCATCTGCCTCCCTTTTGAAGTTTCCATGGAAATCAGCATCCAGAGGGGTAATTTTGGACACAAATACTCTCGATTTTCACTGGGGAAAGGAGACCACGGGAAGAGTCAGAGGAGAGAAGAGGACCGTGGAGGGTGTGGGCAATGCCAAATTATTTTTGAAAACTTCTTCTAGTCTATACATTTGTCCATCCACTCATTCTCAAATTAGCATTTCCCTATGTGTCCTTGACCTGCAGCCACAACTGAAAGCCTTGTCAGAGGTGAGATAAGTAACAGGAGGGCCCTCCCTGTGAACAGGGGGCCCCTGACCCCAGAGGATAAGGAACTCCTGGGATTTGGTCTTTAGGAAGTCACCTCTGGGGAGTGATGGTTATACAGTTCCCCTCACCACCTCTTTTTAATGGACCACAGGTTGATTTCATGAGAACCAGTGACCCCGCCCATTACACTCCCCATCAAGACCTGCCACCAAAGGCAGGTTCCTTGGAAAGCAGTGGCTGAAAGTGACTGACTCATAGGAAGTCTGTGCGCCTGGGCCATGCTGACTCAATGAGCAGCTGCTCTGAGGCCACTGCTCCCTCCTGAACATGGAGAAGGTGTCTGGGCCTGTGTTTGCAGTCGCTCGTAAGGCCAATGTTCCTGTTTGGCTTCAGGGGCCCAGGTTCAGCCCTACTAGAGAAGTGAGGGGTCTTCATCAGAACTTTGTCATTGAAAAAAAAAATGAACTCCTACCACCCCTTCCCTCTGACAGTTTAGCCAGAGCAGGAAAACATAGTGGACTGGCCCTGGTCCTCTTGGGTAACTAGGATTCCACGAACCAATCCCTGTCAAACTCTGAGCACACCGAGCACTCAATGCATGTTGCTGCTGCTATAGTTACTACCGCTTTTGTTGTTGCTTTTTTATCCTGAGTCCCAGGCTGTCGATGGCAGGTGCACGGTTTTCCTTTCTTTTTTCCCTGAAGACACCGTTCCACAGGGCACTGTACACACAGCTGAGTACGTCCTAGACATGGGGGTGATGGGGGCATGGAGCCAGAAAGCATAGGGGAAAATGATCCATTGTTAGATCTGGCTTCTAAATGGAGTTAGGAATATTAGTTGTTCAAAAATTCAATCTAGGAGGGATGGCCAAGAAGAGAAGGCCAGTGAGGAAAGATAGATGAGATCAGCCAAGGAGTTTGCCTAGAAAGTAGAAGTAGAAAGCCGTGGTTTGGCACCTCGGCCCGCTTCACAGAACCAGAAAAAAAAACAAAAAAAAACACAAAGGGTGGGAAAAATGAAGAAAAAAGGAAAACAAGGAAGGAAGTTGCAACCAGTGGAAGTCACAATGCGTCAATGAAAGGTAGTTTGAGGACAGGCTGTCCAAGGAGACAGGATGTCAAAATGCAGAAACGAGCCACCCTAGCGAGGCCAGGGGACTTCAGGAGAGGGCTAACTCACAGGGAGGGGTGTCTGATGGGAAGGGAAGGCGATCTACACCGCAAACACCACGGACGTCTCTCTCATTATCTGCCAGAGAGTTCTGGCCTGGCTTCCCAGCTGTGCCACTGACCTTTGACTGGTCACTAATTAGGTTCATGGGGACACGGGTGACTCAGGCAGTGCCTGATTTTCCATCACAGTCACCTGGTTAGGCGAGTCATCCAAAATCAAAACATCTCATGCTCATTGCCCTATGGGTGCATAAGTAGTTTCTCTCGGACAGGTCGTTAAGGAAGACTATTTTATTTTGGTTCCTTCATTAAATGTAGCGGCAGCCTGGTAACACAAGGAAAGGGCAGGAGACAGGAAGGTGGACTTCAAGGTAACACAGACCTCTGTGCTCTGAGCAGAAGCTCCAGAAAGCATCACCCAAAGCAGTAGGAAATCCAAACTACCATGTCAGATACATCCTGATTTTAGCGATTTTAGTGTTTGTTTGTTTTTTATAGTGCATCAGAGCCAATTAAATATGGGATTTAACATCGGAAGGCTTTTCTGTATAATTTGCTGCCACCAATAATAAAATGTGTTATGGGTGGAATTGTGTCCCCCAAAAAGATATGGTAAAGTTCTAACCCCCAGTACCTGTGATTGTGACCTTATTTGGAAATAGGGTCCTTGCAGATGCAATCAAAATGAGCTCATTAGGGTGGGCACTAATCCAATATGACTGATGTCCTTATAAGAAGAAAACGCTACAGTGGAAACAGACACACACAGGGAGAAGACCATGTGATGACCGAAGCAGAAATTGTAGTGATGTAACTGGAAGGTAAAGAACGCAAAGGAAAAAAAAAAAAAAAAAAAAAAAAAGAACGCAAAGGACTGCCAGCCACCTCCAGAACTCCAGAAGACAGAAAGATGCAAGGAAGTATTCTCTCCAGAGTCTCTAAGGGAGCATGGCCCTGCAGACACCTTGATTTTAGATTTCTAGCCTCCAGAAAGAATAAATTTCTGTTGTTTTAAGCCACCCCGAGATGGCAGCCTTAAGAACCTAATACATAAAGGATTTGCATTTCCGTAGCATATATGACATGATTTTGAGAAACACTGTCCTGAAATACTCTGCACGATTGAGAACAGCCAGCCTGGAATGAAAACTTTGCCATGGTTAATCCACCTATGGACAACAGAAGAGTCCTTACTTTAGTTTCACAATTTGCTACTAATATATATCAATGATGTCAGCATTCATTCATTCGTTCATTCATTCAACAGATTTTCATCAAGCACCTAACTGTGCCCAGCACTCTCCTAGGCACTGATGATCCATTGATGCACTAAACAAACCCCCTACTCTTGCGGAGAATTTTAGTGAGGATGATGAAAACAGAAGTATACACGACAAAAAAGTACAATTTCAAACAATGGCAAATGCTTTAGAAACTAAAGGATTAGTGTCAATGAGGGGAGGGAGTCTCCTTTAGAAAAGGTGGTCAGGAAAGGCCTCTCTGAGTTGACATCTCAAAATGATATGTAGAAGGGGGTTATGGGAAGATCTAAGGGATGAGCATTCCAGAAAGAAAAAAAAAAGAAGAAAAAAAAAACATGACAAGAGCTAGATGGAGCTCAGCCTCTTAAAGAAATAGCAGGAAGAGGGAAGGAGAAGAGAGACAGAGGTAGCTGAGAAACAGTCAGAGACTGTAACACTAAGCAACTAAGTAGCCATGACAGGGAGTGTAGCTTTCATTCTCCATGTGGTGGGAAGCCTCTGGAGGAATTTGAGAGCAGAAAAAGAGCGTCCTGGCCACGGAGAAGAGGGCAGATAGTAGAGGAGCAGGACCAGAAAGAGACCAACTGAAAGCTATTACAATCATCCAGGCAACAGATGGCAGGGGTTTGGATTTGGATGGTAGTGGAGTCGCCAGTGGGGTCAGACCCCAGATATATTCCAAGAACTTGCTGATGGACGGCATGTGGAGCATGCCTGAAAGATTGGAAGGATTTTGCCCTGAGCAAGTAAATCCCCTTGGACAAAGTTCAAATGTTTTGACCACTGCTTGTACCGTTTCACGGACCCTTCAGCCACTAGACCCTACCCGTGTTAAGTGAAGCCAGTTCGTGTCTGGTTATCCCCTCCAACTGGATTAATTAGGTAGCCCATGTACCGAATACTAAATAAGCCCATAGAGTCCTGTCTTCTGTATGGTTGTGATCTAAAATTAACACCCAGCCGCTGGGAAACACTGTAAGGGCAGAGGTAGTAAAACAATGACCACTATTATTATGTAACAGTGGGTGAAAGTATGCAGACCCACAGGCAGGACCGGTCTAAAGCCACGCACTGGCTGTGTGACTTCAGGTACACCCCTTCAATTTTCTAGTGGTCTAAGATCAAGTGACTCTTTGATTCTCTGTCATGTCCCTATTCAAGAACTTATCATCGTTCCCTAGTATTTAACAGGTCTCATCCAGCCACATTAGCTAAGCACTGCAGACCCCAAGCAGCGGCTTCCTTTCCCCCATGTTCCCAAATAGGGTCTGAACACTTACCTCATGAGTTGTTAGGATTAAATAACATGTGAAAGAACCATCTAGAGGAGATGCTCTATAGGGGTTGGTTTCTTTCCTCCTTCCCTTCATACGAATCACTTCGTGCACTAGAAAAGCCCATCCCCCCCTCCAGCTCAGGGTCAGAGAAGAGGAAGAGCTGTTTGTCTCTAACAGGATATAGTGAAGAAATCACTAGTCAGGAGACAGGAGCCCCTAGGGCTAGACTCCACCAATGCCACTAAATTAGTTGTGTGAACTTGGGCAAGTCACTTCCCCTCTCAGGGCCTCTCTTTATGCTTCTCTGTAAAACAAATGGTGTTGGACTTGAGGGTGCTGCCAGCCCACAAAGTACATATTCCAACTAGAAAGCATCAAAAGGGTGACTAACACTCTAGGAGGTCCAGCATCTCAGGGTCCAAAACGCCCCAAACAGTGCACAAGTGTTTATTTCTTCCTAATGGCCTCACTGAAATTTGATTCACATGCGGCATCTCAAGTTCTGGAAAATTTTATCAGCACATGTCCCACCTCCCATCTGATTCATTCAGTAGAGACGAGCCTGGACCAAGCTCTGTTTGAGGCCCAGCCCAGTGGCCCTATTAGTGACCTCCTTGGCAACTAGCTGACCATTCCAGTTCTGCTACTTTTCCTCCTCCAGTTCGTGTCTTGTGGGCACAGACAGCATGTCACCAGTCCTCACTGGAAGGCAAATTGTTCCTACCATTTTGGAGGACAATTTGGCAAAACCTATTAAAATTTAAAATATTCATGTCCTTTGACCCAGCAGCTTCAGTTCAAGAAATTCAGCCTGTAGAAAGACGTGAGCAAAGGGGCATGATAATGAACAAAGGCATCCGCTGAAGCTTGATTTGTAGTAGCAGCTAACTGGGAATGATCCCAATGTCTGCCAATAGGGAAGTGGTTAAGAAAATTCAGGTATGTCTACATGATTGTATGCCTTCTGGCCAAAATTCTAGCTCTTGGGATTAATAATGGAAAGCCATATACTGACATAAAATGATGCCTATTATTAGCATAAGTGACAATAATCCTATTGTGGATGATCCTGCTTGAGAAATATCAACAATGATAAATAATTATACATGGGGGGCCGGCCCGGTGGCTCAGGCGGCTGGAGCTCCGTGCTCCTCACTCCGAAGGCTGCCGGTTCGATTCCCACATGGGCCAGTGGGCTCTCAACCACAAGGCTGCCGGTTCAACTACCCGAGTCCCCCAAGGGATGGTGGGCTCTTTCCCCTGCAACTAAGATTGAACACGGCACCGTGAGCTGAGCTGCCTCCCGGATGGCTCAGTTGGTCGGAGCACAGGCTCTCAACCACAAGGTTGCCAGTTAGATTCCTCGAGTCCTGCATGGGATGGTGGGCAGCGCCCCCTGCAACTAAAGATTGAACATGGCACCTTGAGCTGAGATGCCAGTGAGCTCCCGGATGGCTCAGTTGGTTGGAGTGTGGGCTCTCAACCACAAGGTTGCCGGTTCGACTCCCGCAAGAATGGTGGGCGGCGCCCCCTGCAACTAGCAATGGCAACTGGACCTGGAGCTGAGCTGTGCCCTCCACAACTAAGACTGAAAGGACAACAACTTGACTTAGAAGAAAAAATCCTGGAAGTACACACTGTTCCCCAATAAAGTCCTGCTCCCCTTCCCCAAAAAAATCTTTAAAAAAAAAGAAGGCTAAATTTAAAAAAATGATAATAATAATTATACATGGTGACATAGACGTAGGAAAAAAAACCTCAGGAATAACTGTTAACAGAGGTTATTTTTAAGGACAAGACTACAAAGGACTTGTACTTTCTACATGATTCTATGTCTGCACCGCTTGACTTTTTTTTTTTTTAACAAGCTGAATTACTCTCATAAGCTAAAAGAAAATGAATTAAAGCTAATTGTAAATGTCCTCTGTTCTCCCTCCTGCTCTACATTTCATTCATTCACATGTAGGCTCCCCAGAGCATGCCAGGCTTTCTACAAAATGTAACACCTTTAGCATCAAAACCCCGTAGCCTCCTGGAATCCCTCATCTCAAGAATGCATTTTGTCCGGCCCATTTCCACAGCCTACAGGAACCACCTAGGAGGGAGCATGGTTTGTTCGCAACTCGAAGTCCCAGAATAAACATGTCACACTCCACGTCTGGGGAGCTGGTCAAGCCTAGCTCTCAAAGGTGGCTCCAGGGAAGGCTTCATCTGGAGTTTATCATGTATGGTGGCTGAAGCAGGAGTTTGGAACCATTGGTGGATCTCATAGACTCAGGATTTCTCCACTGTGTTTTCCCAAAAATAAGACCTAGCCGGACAATCAGCTCTAACGCATCTTTTGGAGCAAAATTTAATATAAGACCCGGTCTTATTTTACTATAAGATCAGGTATAATATAATACCGGGTCTTATATTAATTTTTGCTCCAAAAGACACGTTAGAGCTGATTGTCCGGCTAGGTCCTATTTTCAGGGAAACAGGGTATAATCCCACCAGCAAAGAGATTTAGGGTTGTCTACATGGACTTTTAAAGTGGCTACTGAACGTGCCTTTTGCTAAACTTCTGGAGCTCTCTTCGAGGGTGAAGTTTTTCAAGCATGTTTTTAACTGCAGACCTCCCTTATCCACCCCCCCCACCCCCAAATCCTCACATGAAATGACACATTGTTAATCAGTTAAAGGGAAACCTTCTCCCGTTGACAGTGGGGAGGTGCGAGAACAAATGGAAGTCTCTCCCTTTATCTCCTTCACCTACTTTGCAGCCCCTGAAACACCAAGAGACTAAGGCCCAGAGGTAAGATGAGTTGTTTCAAGTCACACAGCACATTGATGAAAAAGCCTGCAGAGCCACAACTCAAATATAGGTTTCTCAATTCCAGACCCACAGTTCTTTTTATACTGAGTTTGTGTGTGTGTTTTTTCCGTACATGAAAGGAAGTGGCTTTTGTAAATTTAAAAAATTTAACACAAGTTTAGGGAAAGCAATACACACACAGGAGAATTATTATATGTGCAAGAGAAAAAGCTATGAATAGCACATACCATCTGATCAATAGTGGACATTATGGGGATGTAAAATTAGAAGGAACCAGCCCTCCAGTGTTTGACTTGCTTATAATGAGCATATATCACCTCATTCTCTCCTTAAATGGTTGAATGTCTTCACTAGCTGAATTAAGAAACCACTTGGGGGGTGGGGGTGAGGGAGGGAGTAGTCTTTTGGTAGGAACATGACAGAAAAACAGAAAGGAAAACTTATAGTAGGATGTTTTCTCAGAGGTGACACCAAAAAATGTAAAAGGTAGAAAAGCCCCAGTTTACTTAACAGCTTCTGGTTCCGAGGGTTGTGACATACCACATTTGGCCACAAGATATCCATTGTTTTTAGGACCAAGAATAATAAAAGTTCTGGTTTCTGCAAAACCCTCTCCAATATACTGAAGATAGTACTACTTAGCATTTAGGAAAACTAATGGCTTCATCTACATGGCCGAAATGCAGCTATCCAATTAGAAATTTAAGAAGTTGGAAATTGTATCTGGGTTTAACGAATATAGCCCCCTGCTTTCAGGGAAGCTGTCTCAATACCTGACAAAGATGAAGTAGCCTCAGATAACCTCTTAGCATTCTGATACGTGCAACAACACGAGGAATCGCAAATGCATTATACTAAGTGAAAGGAGCCAGGCTTGAAAGGCTACATATTGTACCATTTCATTTCTGTGATATTCTGTAAATGGTAGAACTAAAGGGCCAGAACACGGATCAGTGGTTGCCAGAAACTAAAGATGGGGAAAGGGAACTGATGACAAAGGAGCTCAAGGAAACTGTTTAGGATGATGGAAATATTCTGTACCTTGATTATGGGGATGATTACCTGAAGGTATGCATTTGTCAAAATTCATAGAACTGTACACCCAAAAACAATGGATCTTACTGTATGTAAATTATACCTCAAAAAAATTAACTTTTAAAAAACAGTGATGCTGGAGATACTGTGTGCATGGAGAGAAAGGCAGATTTTATAAATGTTTTGCTGGAGAGTTTCATTCAAATAAATATCAGCAGTTTACACAGAAAGAATAGGCAGTGTCATTTCCCTGCTCCCACCTGTATTTCCATTCGTGACCTGAGCTGCATCTGGCACAATGACCTTCCTGCTCCGGAAGCGTCAGGGTTCGGGAAAAGGGAGAAGAGGCGATGGGTAAAGTAGCAGGCCAGCTCTGTGGGCAGCAGAGGGGGTTGGATCCAGCCAAGTGGTTTATCCCTGAAGCTGCTCAGTCATTCCCCCAGTTAATTATCTGTCTGCTGATTCATGAGTTGTGGTTTCTGTGGGCATGCTTCCTCACTATTCCTGCCAACAAGGGCAGAAGGATTCTTAGGGCTGGGAGGGGATGATAACCAGAGATCCTGAGTGGGGTGGGGAGTTGCAGAGGAGGAATTTCTATTAGGAAATTCCAGAGTCATATCCAGACAACCCCTCCTTGCTGTTGCCTCTTTGCCCCATCTTATGCTGTCCCCAGGACACCTCTGCCACTTACATGCACAATTTTGAGGCTGGAGCGGGTGGGAGGGGGGTGGAGTAAAGGAGAATGCTGCCTTATCGAGGAAGGGGAAAAAGGCAGACACGTCACAGAGGGTCCCCTGAGTTTCCAGCACCCTCAGATCAGAGGTCTAAATGGTGCAATAGTGCAGAGATCCAACTACCCAAAGAATTCATGGCCTCAGCTGTATTCCAATAGCCTGCAGAATGCCCAGAGGGAGCATTTAAGAATCTTCTCTAAATGAATGCTGATATTCAAATATTGAGTTTCTTAAAGTGAGGCACATCACCTCTAGATGCCTTCTCAGAGCATTCTACAGATATTTATTTTGCTGCCTATGTGCCAGGTGCTAGGCACAGGCTGTTCATCAAATAGACATGTCCTTCTCCTCGTGGAACCTGAAATCTTGTAGATGTCTTTTATTTTCCTCTTTTCCCAGAGACAAGATTTAAGGTTTTCTCATGGATAAAGCAAATGTATTAGCCACTCTTTCTTGGCCTCTTCTGCGGGTTCTTGCTGGGCCAGAGTAGCTGAGATATGCCAAGCCACCAATAGGGAATGGGCTGAAAAACCCCATGGGTGTGGGAAAGGGACGCACTGGGCTCATTCTGGGAGCCTGGAGTGCACTCACACATGAAGCAATTAACAGCTCGCCTCCAATACATGGTACATACCACGGACAGGAACAATAATGACAACAGCAGTTGCCATTTATTAATACTTATTTTGTACCTTTATCTCATGTCACTGACATAATCATAGAAGTATGACTTTCTCTGCTTTACAGATGAGGACATTAAAGACCCGAGAGATTAAGTAACTTGCCCAAGGTCACACAGCCAATAACAGGCAAAATCAAGAATTAAACCCACGTCTGACCGGCTTTAAACCATAGCTCTCCCTTTCCCCAGGATATAAACTCAGGAGGAGAAATCAGCACCTCATCTCAGAACTAATCAACTTAGATGGTGATAGCAAACAAAACTTGTCATCCATTAGATCTCAGGTTAGAATAAAGACCTACATATGGGGAAGCCCCATATTTCTTGGGTGCAGCTAAAAAGATCACCTTTGTACATAAATTGCATAACGCAATTCTACCCTCAGACAACCTCTTCTCCCCATACCAGACTCTCCTATTCCCGGGCAGTGTCTCTGTGCCACCCCCACCCAGGCCTTTCTGTGCCCCTTCAACACTGTGTGTCCCAACACAACTCTCCTACTCTCATCCCACCACCTGCTTCTCCAGGGACCTGATGACACCTGCCAGCCAGCCACCAACACTGGCATGGGCGATTCAAATCTAATCAGATCTGCTTTTACTGGGGGCTCATGACGCTGGAGGTCTGATTCTAGAGCTCATGCTCTTAAACACTCCACTACCCTGCCTCTCAGAGAGAGACTTTAGGACTAGCTCAGCACAACCCACCACCACTGCTGAAATTGCCCTGATCACAACAAATCTGTAAACCGATCGCCTAGATTATATTTAATGCAAACGTAGGCACGTCAATGCAGTGGAGTTCCATGTGGATTATTACAACCATGTAAATCGGGTCAACGAAAGGTATACTAAGGTTGAGGGCAGGAAAGACAGACACCAAAACAACATATCTACTCTTCATCTTCACTAATATTGAGCTACGAACCAGGCTAGGCTCTACCTTATGTTATCTTACTTCTAAAACTGTAAGAAAATATAAGGATTAGACTCCGAAATCATCCAGAAATTCAGAAAGCTGTGGCTGTGAAAAGAAAAGAAAGCAAAAAAATTGTTTTAAGTTCCTAGAAGCTAGCATCTCCGTGGCAGACATCTGAGTTGCCCTTCTGTATTTCTCCATTGCCCCCACCGATAGCAGGCAGCCTCTGAGCCAGGGCTCTAACACCTCCCAGGGCGGAATGATGGACACTCATACTTCTGTGCCATGGTCATCAGGCTGCTCACTGCGGGCGAAAGACATCAGTTGACCTGTTTGAGCTTCCATCACTTGGGAAGCTTCAGCAACAACAACTTAAATAGCCCCTTATCTATTATCTATAAGTCTTCCATCAAGATATTGCTCATAGAATGTGGTGATGTTTTCAGGGCTGTATACATATCTCCAAATTCATCAAGTTGTATACATTAAATGTGTATAGCTTTTTGTATGTCAATTATACCTCAATAAAGTGATTTTTTTAAAAAGATATTGTTACGCTGTCCTGTATAATCTCTTACGCCTGCGCACACACTCATATACAAGTCTTGAAGGCATTTATCAAACTATTTCTGGACTTATCAGTACATCTTACTTAAAAAAAAATACTTTCTTCAGGATATAAATTGTCTTACAACGAGTAGCTCTTCTTTCATTGAAAGTACATCCTCTGCGGGAGAAAACCCCAGCGGACCAGGCGTCCCCGTCTGGTGACCGGGAAGGTCACCAGAGCTCGGGAAGAACCACGGGCAGCAGCCCGAGGTTGTGCTGGGCTCTGCCCGCTTTTGAGCACCAGTGAGGCCGAATGCCAACCGCCTTGGCCACTGATCGTGAGTGCAGCAGCAGGAGAGACAAAGCCAGGGAATCTAGCCAGCTTCAGGGACCCCTGGCGTGGCTCCTCGCATCCACTGGAGATATTTCGGATGCAGGTCTGTCCCGGAAGCAGAGGCACCGCTACCACCCGGGAACACTGTGGGAGGCAGGGCCGTCATGCTCCTCCGAATCGCCCCCGCAGGGAGTCACCAAAGTTTGAAAATAATAACAAACGGGAGAAAATGTCACACAAGGAAAAAGAGGAATGTGGATTAATTGGCAAACCCGCACGCACGCACTCTCATCCGAGAAGCCACAAGCCCATCCCTCAGTCCACGCGCGGGAACAGCCCCGGGGAACCCCCGCTCGCCCTGGCCGCCAGGGCCAGGCTCTCATCGCACTGTCCTGAGCACCTGTGACGAGCGCAGCCCGGGGCTGAACGCGGGGCTCACAGATGCGCCCCCCGCACTACGCAGGTCGAGGCCGGCGAATGGCTTCGGCGTCCGGGAGGACCCACCCGTAGGGGGCCCCTCGCCCTGCCACCCAGGGGCCGAGAAGGCCCCCAGCTGCGGGCTCCGACAGCCCCATCCTGGCCCCGCGCGCTCAGAGCGCAGCCACGCGGGACCCGCTTGCCAGGTTTCCCCGCTCCGAGTCTGCACACTTGGCTGTGGCGAGATGCGCGGCGCGGGTCCCCCGAGAGCCGCGTGGGGTCGCCGGGAGCCTCACTCACCTCCCACGCCGACGCCGACGCCGACGCCGGCCAGCGCCCCCAGCAGCAGCACCGCGGCCCAGAGCGGCCGCGCTCGCATCTCGTCCGCCCGCCGCGGCGCTCCGCCTCGGCCGCGCCCGCCCGCTCCACAGCCGGCAGCTGCGCCCGCCGCCGCTTTTCCCGCAGCGGGAGGGGAGGGGACGCCGTGGGTGGGACGCAACGGGGCGGGCCACGGACTTGCGCTTCCTCCCCTCGGGCCCTTTTCTGGACCCTGAGCTGGAGAGGGGGCGGTGGGAAACCGCGCTGCCTCGCTCACGCCCACGATCAGCGAGCGAGGCCGTGGGCGCGTCCTCCGCAGACAGCCTGGTTCTAGGGTCCGCGCCCGAGCACTTGGTGTGCTTAGAAAAGCCAGGAGCCGGTGGTCCTCTCCGGACTTACTCCCACCTCCCCGGGGACATCCACGCGGCTTTCTCGTTCACCTGAATCCGGGGGCTTTTCCTCTGAACCTTGAGTCTCATTCATTCACACATTCATTTAATTGACAAATATCTGTTGAATGCCTACTTGGTGTCAGGCACTGGTTTAATCCTTTATTATTCACTAATTTTTTTTCTTGGGTGAGTTTGGTTTTCAGGTAGACTGTAAGCCGCTTGAGGACAAAACCACATCTCAAGCTCGTATAAGCAGTTATGAACATAAAGGGCCTCTCTCTACAAATACTTGCTTGCATATAGAAGGTAGACGATAAACATTTAAGGACACAGTCAGTACAGCAGTGCCCCCTTACACACGGGTGGGAGGGATAGGTTACAAGACCTCAAGTGGATGCCTGAAACCCAATACAAACCTTACATGCACTGGGTTTGTGGTGTTTTCCCCCCTAGTACCTTTTCACTTAAAGGAGGCACTTTATGGTTTCTCTTTGGCATGTCCGAATTGCTAGCATCACTACTCTTGCGCTCTGGGACCACTATTAAATAAAAGAAGTGTTTTATTTTGAACACAAGCACAGGGACACTGCCACCATCTATCTGATAACCTAGAGTGGGCGGATAGTGCTATACAGCCTGAGACAGAGGACAAAGGGGTGATTCATATTCTTGGCAGGACAGACAGGTGGGGGCGGCGGGGCTACTCAAAACTGCCCAATTTAAAACTTAGGAATTCTTTATTTCTGGAGTTTTCCATTTAATGTTAATATCAGACTGCCATTGACAGCAGGTAACTGAAACTAGGAAAAGCTAAACTACAGATAAGGGGCTACTGCTGTATACTGTCTCCAAACTCAAATTCACAGGCTTTGGAGCTTTATCACATTTTCCTCAAAGGCCTTTCCCCAAATCCTTTCTCTGGGTCCCTTCTGGGTCATCACCAAAGGGGCAAAATGCTAGCACTGTGAGCACGGTGGGGGGAGTAGCTGGGGCTGGTGCTGGCTGTGGGATGGGTAGCTCTACAACAAGGCCTAAGGCCTTGTCTCTCCAGCTCCTGAGCTCCCCTCAGGACCTTTGGGGTACCCCTCGGTTTCCCTAAGCCCTTTCCTGAGACACACAAGATGCCTGAAAACTGGCCCTGACTCAGCTCTCTGCCTCATCTCCCACCTAGCCCCAAAAGATATTTAGCATTCCCAAACACTCCATGCCTTTCTGTCTGACTGATCTTCCTTCCTTTTTCCACCTGGAAAATTCCACTTATCTATCAAAACATCTCAGATGTCACCTCTTCCATGTAATCTTTTCTGATGCCCCCCTCCTCCAAACCCAATCTCTGCAGAGCTGGACACTCCCTCCTCCCAAACACTAGGATACACACAGTGGTAACACACATCAGCAGAAGTGTCACTAGCAGTTTGCAAGGGGGCAGGGGAGGAGCCAGCCCACAAAGAGAAGCTGGGCTTCCTGACCTGGGCTTTGAGTGGCCAGCTCCATGTACCTCTCCTAGCTGCTGGAGGGACTCTAGGCCAGAAGGCATTTCAAGAGCATCATTATTGCCCTGGAGCAAAATCTAGTTCACATAGCCTGGTTATATCTCTGCCTATACATTTACTTATTTGCCAGATTATATACACAGACACACATCCCGGGGTGCCAAAAAATGTATACACATTACTTATATTCATCTATTGTTATCAGTATATATTGAATATTACAATTTTAATAGTTTTTTCCTTTCTTCAAATGTATATACATTTTGAGAGCACCCTCTGTGTTTACCATTTCAGGGCTCTTCATTCCATCCTCTAGTTCTGAGTTTCTACTGGATTTTATTTCCCTTCACCCTGGAGAACTTACTTTAGAAAATTTTACAATGAAGGTCCACGGGCAACAAATATGTTCAACTGTGTTTGTTTCACCCTCATTTTTAATGATATTTCTTAGAAATGGATTTCTAGGTTGACAGGTTTTTTTCTTTCAGTACTTTAAAGACATGGTTCCAATGTTTTTTGGCCTCCATTGTTTCTTTTGTTGTTGTTAAGTTTCAAAACAAGCTCTATGCTGTTTGAAAACCTAGTACAATGCATTAAAGCAACTCAAAACAAGACATAGCTCCACTACATCTATAGCTTGAACAAAATGTTGAGGCACACTCTCCCTGCCCCACCCCAACCTGGCCTCCATTGTTTCTGATGAGAAGTCAGCCATCATTTACATTCTTGTTCCCCTCTCTTTTCCATCTGGCTTTTTTTTTTTTCTTTTTTCTTTTGAAATCATTTACACTTCAGAAAAGTTGCAAAATACTAAAGAGAGTCGCCTTTTGTCCTTTACTCAGTTTCCTCTAATGTTAACATTTTATATTGCCATAACATAATTATCAAACACAGGAAATTAACATTGATACAATACTATTAACTAGTCTACCTTCAATATTTGAATTTTGCCAATTTTCCCATTAACATCTTTTTCCTGGTTCCAGGATCCATCCAATTCAGGATCCCACACTGCATTGTCATCATGTTACCTCAGTCTCCTTCAATCTGTGACATTTTCTCAGTCTTTTTCTTTCATCACCTTGACACTTTCGAAGAGTCTAGGCCAGTTTTGTTTTCTCTGTATGGGTTTGTCTGATGTTTTCTCATGATTGCATTGAGGCATTCTGGACAAGAATACCATATAAATGATGTGTGTTGTTAGTGTATCATTTCAGAGAATACATGATGACAATATGTCTTATTACTTATAATGTTAACTTTGATCACATGGTTAAGATGGTGTCTGCCAACTTTCTTTGCTATAAAGTTACTGTTTTTCTCTGTAATTAATATTTTATGGGAAGATACTTTAATTCTATGCAAATATCTTGTTTCTCTACATACCTTTACCCCCTAATTTTAGCATCCATCAATGGTTCTTGACTGAAATCAATTATTGTGGTATTTGATTAATAGTGATATACTATTTCCCTTTTCCTTCTACAGCTACTAATTGGTATTCCACAGTAAAGAAGAGCTGCCCCTTCTTTCTCATTTTTAAAATTCAGTTATATATTTATATCAATATGAATTCATGGATATTTACTTTATTTTCTGAGTTACAATCCATTACTTTTATTATTAATTTTGCTGCTCAAGTTGTCCCAGGTTTGTCTCTGCTTCTAAGTTTTCTCTTTATCTTTGGTTTTTCAGTAGCTTGACTGTGAATTAAATATATGCTGTTTTCTTTGTATTTATCTTGTTTGGGGTTGATGAGACTCTTGGATACATAAGTGATTTATTAATATTTTTCACCAAATAGGAATGTATTAGCCATTATTTCTTCAAATATTTTTTCTGCACATTAGCTATCTCATCTTCCAAAACTCCAATTACACATATTTTAGATATATCTAAATATTTATCATTATATTTATATAATTATATTTATATATATTTATATTTATATAATATATATAAAATATATATTTATAATATTTATATAATTATAAATATTTAGATATTATCTCACAGGCCACTGAGGCTCAGTTCTTTTTTTTTAAGTCATTTCTTTGTTTTTCAGATTAAATAGTCTATTAATCTCTTAAAGTTTCCCAATTCTTTCTTTTGCCGTCTCTAATATGATATAAGGTCTATCCAGGGAATATTTTGGACATTGTATTTTTCAATTCTAGAATTTCCCTTCATACTCTTCTACAGTTTCAGTTTCTCTGCTGAGATTCCCCCATATCTTCGATCATTATGTCTCCATTGTCCCTTGAGTCCTTAAACGTGTTTACAGCAACTATTTTAAAATTCTAGTCTGGGAATTCTGACTCATCTCTGGGTCTGTTTCTCTCTCTCTCTTTTGTCGCTTGAAAAGTATTGAGTTTTGTTCTATTAGGCAATTAAATTACTGGCAGATTATCTTGATCTAGGCAGGCTTGGTTTTACTCTTTTTCAGAACTGGTCTTTTTTTATTTTATTGTTAGTCTTAGAGTGTGGTTGTTTTTGTTTTTGTTTTTAATTGGAGAATATTGGGGAACAGTGTGTTTTTCCAGGACCCATCAGCTCCAAGTCAAGCCGTTGTTTTCACTCTAGTTGTGGAGGGCGCAGCTCACTGGCCCATGTGGGAATCGAACCGATTATCTTGGTGTTATGAGCACTGCGCTCTAACCAACTGAGCCAATCGGCCGCCCAAGGAGTGGTTTCTTATTGTAGAACATGGTCCTTACTCCTAAGGTGTGAACTTTCTGTATCACCTAAGTACTTGAGTTGTTCAGTGACATCTTTTCACTTTGACTGGGCTGAGACACCAACATCTCTAAGCCATGTGCAACCTCTAGTGTTCTGTTCTAGCTCTCTGCTCCAGCTCTCACTGCTCTCTGCAAAGCCTCACAGAGTCTAACCACACGTCTGTGCAGCCCAACCCTCATCTAATGACCCTGGGGAACACCCATGCAGACTTCTGGGAGCACCTCTCTGCCCATTGCCTCCCGCGCTGAAAGCCTTCCCTGCCACTCACAGCCTCCTCAGCAGCCCTGAACTCTAATCTATGCTGTTCAGCTCAGTGAGACCATCATGCACTTCTTAGGGTCCACCTTCTTGAACTGCAATCCAGAAAACTCCCCCAGGCAGAAAGCTGGGTAGATGTAGGGCTCACCTCACATGTTTCTCTTCCCTTGAGGACTGTAATTCTGCTTTGCCTACGTTCAGTGTCAAAAGGGGTTCCTCAAATATTTTGTCTAAATTCATTGTTGTTTATTGTGGGAGAGCAAGTTCCATACCAGTCACTTTGTCACAGTTAGAAGCAGAAGTTGTGTGATTATTAATTTATTTACCGCCACCTCTTCCACCATTACTGGACAGTGAGATCGTTGAGTGCATGGACTATAGTTTACCATCTTTGTTGTCCCCAGTCGGCCCTCAGTAAATAAAAGAATCACTTCCTATTTTGTGACCTTCTTAATAGCCTTTGATAGTCAATTTTAATAAAATATTAATTAAACAAAGATGTTGGGAGACTTGAGTTTTCACTCAGTGATGATTTAAGAGGCAAAAGTCACATTACCTGGCTCCTTGCCCAACCTTGGCCCAGCCAATACCAAAATAGGGATACTTTCCCTGTGCTCTCATCCATACTCTGCCTCTTGGGGAAGCCCCACTGCTATTCAGTTCCTTATTGTCACTATTGTAACTTGGAGAAATCTCTTGCCTTCAAGGTCATGCTTAATTCCCCTTTGTACTAAGAGCCAGAAGGTCTCTGGATTCAGGTCCTTGTTCCACCTCTTACTACTCGGAAGGTCTTGACATGTCTCCAAATCCTCTCTGTACTCATTTTCCTTATCTATGAAAAACAGCTATCTGTTCCCTGCCCGTTTCCCCACGCCCCAACCTCACTCTATAAGCTCCCGACACACACACTTGGTCCCGAGGTCCTATGAGACCATGGATACAAAGCCCTTGGAGTCTGAAAAGCACAGAGGGATGTGTTCTTCTTATTCTTATTTATGGAGAGATTACAGGCCTATCAGTGCACATCCATTCCTCTAGTTAAGGAAACTAAGTATGGAGTAGTGTATTGGCTCAGAATCTTCTCCTACACATTTGGCAGAGTATCTTCTGTCCATTGAGAGAGGGATGACCCAGCTGTTCCTTTGGCTTGAAAACGGGCTTTTCAGAGTTCACCCTGAGTAAAACTGTCATAGCTTAGAATTTCTGGGCTCTGGGGAGCTATCTTAGAAACTACCCCTGGATTTTTATCAAGGTAGTGCTGGAGGGATGAGCTCAGCTTTGGCATTTAACATTCATTCATAAGCACGTATGAGGCGCCCCTGTGGGCCAGGTTCTTCTCAGCAGAGTGAGGAGGCAGTACTGAAGAACACCAGGCTCTACCCTCCCGGAGCCTGAACCCAGCTGGGCCTGAGACAATCAAGTTCTCCCTTGGAGCGCACACGCACATGCGCCAGACATTCCTCTGCTGAAAAGAAAAAGTGAGAGCCCAGGATTTTCCATCCCAGCTCAGCATAGAGGTTCCACCTCACCAAGCCTAGATTCAAGCTCTGTGCCCACAGAGGGCATCACATGACTGCTCACACCCATCTCAGACCAATCCGGACCCCTTCCCCACCCAACCTCCGAGCCAGGATGACGCTTCATTCCGATAACAGAGCTGCTGCTTGGCTTCTGGCCCTGAATTCCTGTTCCAACATCTTTCTAAATCCCCAGTCACTCTCTTTGCAGCCATGCTCCAGTAGATCCAAACTTGCAGCTTGGCTTCAAACACATATTTTAGACCTCTCAGGCCCTCTTTACTTACCTTCTTAAGAGATAGAGTAATGTGAGGTTTGTCTGCACAATAGTCAGGTGGCCAGAATTTGAATTCTACCTCCACCGTTTGCTAGTTCTACCTTCCTGGGCAAGTTACTTAACCACACTAAGTAAGCTTCAGTTTCCCCATCTGTGAAATGGGGATTAAATGGAAAAAATTAATGTCAGCCATTTAGCACAGTGACTGGCATGTAGTAAATATTCAATGAATGTGAGCTATTTTTCCCCCTTAGGGTCAACTCATCTATGCTGGATTCCAGTCTACCCCAAAATTCTGCCTATAAGTCAAGACACCTACTGCTTCATTCTTGCTGCCTATCACCAGACCCCTGGGCAATGTGGCCAAATTCAGGCAGAAAGACATTATGGGCTACGGGCAGGCTCCTTGCTGGTCAAACTGACCATCCTCTGACAGCTTCTCGGTCAGGTCCCCTGACCCTGCACCAACCCATGGCTGATCCTTGGCATAATTAGTGCTACTGGGACAAGTCCCAGCTTGTCCTAAGCTCATGGACCGCTTTTCTTGCCAAGACCTAAAGCCTCAGGTCCCTTTTCCCTTCTGAACCCAGGGATAAGGTTCTTTATCTGAAGCCTCTGGATGAGATTCAGGGAATCTGTAAACCCTCTACTATGCAACAGTTTGTGTGATGTATGTTTTCTTATGGAAATGGTCCTTAGTTTTCACTAGCTTCTCAAATGGGTCTGTGATCCCAAATGTTAAGAACCATTGCTCCAGGGGAATCCTAGAATCTAGAACCCCGTGAGGCTGGGAGCCCTTCTTCTGGCGCACTGAAAACACAGAAAGGTCCTCACTGTAGCCAGTGTCCAGTCTCCACAGTTCTTGGCCACAATGCCGGCTTCTCTGCAGAAGCAGGACCTAGTCAGTGGGGCCCTAAATCTGCCTGAATCCAGTGCCAGTCTATTCCCCAATCCATCAATACTTCTACTCAACTGAGAGGGTTATCTCTGCAGGTCTCCTCCAGCCAGGGAACGGCCTCCTTTCCCCTCACTTACTACCCCTCACCATGATGAGCTGCTGACCCAAGTCCTTTTCCTCAGAGTATAATTTTCTTCCAAGGGAGGAAATGAGAATCTCAGAGAACCTTCTTTACAAATACGTATCCATCCTTCTTTTTATATACTACCTTCTTTAGGAATATTGGTCATTTCACTTAATCCTCATAATAACTCAAGAGGTAGAAACTGAGGCTTGGAGGGGTGAGGAGACTATTATTATAATAATCATTGTTATTATCATTATTATATTAGCTGCCATTTATTTTGTGGTTATTATGGACAAAACACTGCTAAGAATCTTTCCATGCTTTAGTCAGCATGGAATTCTATTACAAGTAAAAAAAACTAGAGGCTCAGAAAGATGGGGTAATTAACTCAACAGCACCCAGGTAGTAAGTGGCAAAGCTGGGACTGAAAAACAGGTCAGTGTGACTCTGCAACCTACTGTTTTCCTTACTCTATGTGTGGATTTAGGATGCCAGACTCCCCCAAATGTTTCAAGTGGACATGGCTATATTCATGGGAGAAACTCCTACTTATTGGAATAAAATGCTCTTGGATTTCCCATTTGTGAGATAAAGTTGGGAAATCCATAAAGAAGTTATCCCTAAGGCCCCTACAGCCCAGACCAAGCCCAGGAATTCTATGCACTTAGCCCAAGAAGGCACCTGGGGCTCTTTTCCCCAGAAAAAGCCTTTTCCCTATCCTCCCCCCCACTAGGTCTGCTCTATTTCCAGGTCCTGACCACTTCCTGTCTTGACTATTACAAGAAGTTACCAGCCATGCCCAGCTGACTCTTGAGATATGACAGCCACACCGGAAAAACCTGGGCATTAGACCAAGGTCTGAGCCAAACAGAGAGCCTCTGGGAAACAGTTTTTCCCCAAAAGAATGACCAAGAGTGGGATGACAATGAGCTGGGAGTATGATCAGCAGTATGCCTCACTTCCCCATGGCTCTGGATGTTTTCAGCCCAGTAAGACCAGCAGTCCTCGGTCCTGACCTGGAGGCACGAGGACTGAGGGAGGAGTGGAAGGGGAGAGCCCACACCTCTTCACTCCAACCAGGACACCTGGCAGGAGAGCACCTCTACCTCTCTGGTCCTCCTTCCTCCCTCCCTCCTCTCCACTCCTCTTGCTTCATTCTCCTCTCCTTAGGGCCTCAGATACCCACGACTACCCCAAAGGCTGCATTCCCCATCCCTGGGTTGTTACTCGCAACTGCCATTCATCTGTTTTCCTGACCCTGTGTCTTTGGTTCCTCCCTAGGAACCCTCACACCCTAAATGATCAGAGGATTGTGTATGTAGTAAAACCTTCAGACTGGGACTCATGAATAAATGCCCTGTTTTTCTAGAGCTCTCCTTTGCCTGGGTCACAAAATGAAACTGTTTCCTACTGCTTCAGACTTCTACTGGGCAACCCACTGAGGAAGATATAAGCTAAGGTGACAAAGTGGTGACAACTTTGTAGCTAACATTTATTGAGGGCTTATTATGTGCCAGGCACTGTGCTAAATGCTTCATACATATTATCTTGTAAAACCCTCACAACACCCTTTAATGAAATGGGTATTGTTTTTATCCCCATTTTACAGATGAGAAGACTGACGTACAGAGAGGGGGAGTTACTTGCCCAAGGTCACTCACTGGTAAACTGTCGTCCTCGGTTCTCCATACCCAGGAGCTTTCAATACTCCCCCCAAAAGGTGATTAATAATGGACATTTGGGACACTGTGGCAGGTGACCATGGGTGCCCTTTGAGGTAGAGTCAAAGTCCCTTAGAAACGAATCGCAGCATGTTAGAATTTGCGAGAGATACACATGAGAGATGCCAAGGGTACGGGAACTTAGGTACACAGGTAGTCCCGGCCCTATTTATCTACGGCAGTTTTTCAATTGTAGTTTTATCAAGCTAGAAAACAAAGCAAATAAAAAAATATGACAGTGATTATGTCGCAGGACCACTTCTAACAAGTCCAAATTCTCAGGAAAAAGAAATGCTGTAACATGTCCGCCTAAGCGGCAAATCATATCACACAAGTGACTCACTGCCTCCCTTCTCTATCCTCAGGTAGGCTCTTCTGCTCCATCTCTTCCCCCATCAACCCACAAGTTTCATCGCAACCAGACGCCACACAGAAAAAACCAGAGGGACAGGGTCACCAGGGAGATGGCCCCTCATTCCACCTTCCCAACTGGAGCCCAAAGCAGCATTCCCCATTTCCTCGGAGGTCAAGTTTCAGACTCCTGCTCCCTGGGAACAGTCTCTGACTCACATAGCATCTCTGATCCCTTCCTTACTCCAAATCACCTTGGTACTTCCACCCTGGTTTTGTTATATGCTGGTTTGACTTTTTTTTTCATCTGCTGGCAGATTGGTAGCAAAGGGGCCCCAGCTCTCTACTTCTTTGTGCACGCCTATTTTCAGGATGCTTGGTGGTAGGAATGATACATGAGAGCCAAATAAAGACAAGCTTTGAGGAGGAGGGGGGTAAAAGAAATCAGACTCCTAAGAGCTGGAAGGGACTTCCAGAGCATCCTTGACTCTTTTACGTCAAAAGGAAACTGAAGCCTGGAATGACAAAGTGACTTGACAAGGTGACCAACTCCACGGCATGGGGAGGAGGGGCTGGGAGGGGAAGGCAGGCACGGCCTGTACAGGCTGGTGCTTTAGAACAGGATTAGGCATCCAGAGGACATGGGTCTGATTCCTGAAACTCCCACCCACTCACTGAGTGCCCCTGTGAGAGCAATTTAGCCTGTACCAGCCTCCGTTTCCTCATTTGTGGAATGGGGATAATTACACCTGGCCCACAGGAAATCGCTGGGAAGAGCACACGGAGCAGGTGGGAGAGCATTAGCATGAGGTACATATGCAGTGTAGGCTGTAATGTCAATAGTGATGAGCAGTATTTCTCTGTCCACTTGTTTGCCAAGTATGTCTATGATTTTGGGGTTCCCCAAAAGAACAATCATTGCTTAATTTTCCTTTTTTGGCTAGAGCTGGTTCCTCAGCCTAGAATACCCTTCTCCCCTGTGGAGCTAATATTCATTGAGTCCTTACTATATGTTACAGACACTGTTTTAAGTGCTTTTACAGGTAATGACTCATTTGATCCTATTTGGTCAATAACCAAATGAGGTTAGGACTACTATTTTCCCCATTTTATAGATCAGGAAAATTGAGGCTTGGCGAGGTTAACAAACTTGCTCAAGGTCACACAGCTCGTGAGTGTAGACCCATCCTGACCGAGGCTACACTCTTAGCCGCTGCTCTACAATGTGTCTGTGAGTGTGATCAGAAGCACCCCATCCTCTACTGGTTTCCATGCCAGCCACTCCTCCTCCAAAGAGCCTTCTCTGATTTCCTCACCAGAAATAATCCTGCTTCTCCCTTTAAAATTCCCCCCACTTCTTTGTTAGTATCTATCTGACAGCCTTTGCCTTCTGCTTGGTATTTTTTAATTTGTGCACAATACATAGCTCAGCTTACCTGTCAGTCTTGACATTCCTTGAGGGCAAGGACCAAGTCCTATTTAATTGTATAAACCCCAAAGGCCTGGCAAAACGCCAACGGCCATTATAAGAAATTTGACCCTGGCAAAATATCACAAAGACTAAATTCTAAATCAAAACGAAAACTTGCAGTACCAGCAAAAAAATGCATTAAGTAAATGATTGTGAAACTCACTACAGTACACAAATGCTCCACATTCCAACCGGTCACCAAGCTTTTGAACGCTAGAACTTTGACCTCTGGCTTCTCCTTAACATGCCCTCCAAAGGGCTAAAGAGTTGAAGGGTGGGTGGGAATGGAATGGGAGAAAGGGGAGGGTCAAGGCTGCCATTTTTTTGAATCTCCTTTGAAGCCGGAGGGCCAGGAAGTTGAGGGAGCCCTGAGACCAGCACTGCTGGATGGGCTGTTTCACGTCCTCAGCTGCCGAGACAAAGTCTCACATACCACAAAGCAAACTGAGACAAAGACACCCTCAACTCCCTGTCCCTACACAGACCATAGCCCTTGGTTCCACAATGACGTGTCTGTCCCTAATAACTAACACCATATAGGATTTAGGTAAATGCAAAACGACTAAAATTTTTTTCAAAACTGCTCATACCCCTTTGGGTACAACCAACCATTTGTGAGATGGGAATCATCTCCATTTGACAGTGGAGTCTGTTAGAAGAAAAATTAAGCTGTTAGGACAGTGGGCACACAAGTGCTTACCACGAAGAAGATTCACATCTACAGGGAATCCCCACGTCCGAGGGAGGAAGCCCGGCGGAGCCATCGGAATGTGATAAAGGAGCAGAGGCGCAGAAGTGACCACAGGGACCTGATAGTCTGTGGGCCCTCGGCTCCAGCCGGTGGGTGGACGCCCCTGCAGACCCAGCAGTCTGGAGCAAGATCCAGAGGAACTGGGTAGGAATCCTTTTTCAGCTAAAAAGTGAGGCTACAGAGGAAGCAAAAGGTGGCACTGCCTGTCTAAACCTACGTGTGCCCCAAGGAATGGCCGGGGGAGAGGCAGAAGTGGGGACAGTCTTGGGAGAAAGAGACGAACTATCACAGAGCTCATGGTAGCCCGGAAGGAAGGGGTAGCCACACCACATGCAGGGTCAAAACACTCAGGGGAACGGTCAACAGGATCCCACAAAGCCACTGAAACAGCGGTTCTTAACCTTTTTTGGGTCTCTGACCCCTTTAAAGATATGATGAAAACCACAAATTCTCTTCTCGGAAAAAGAGCATAAATGAGCCCACGGGGTCTTCATGGGGGAGAATCTGTTCCTATTACCAGAGGAATGGATGGCACTCACAAGTGAACTGCAAACAACTAAATAAGGCAACAGCTAGGGAAGGGGCTCCAGGAGGCAGATGGAGCTGAGGAAAGAGCGTTCTGTAGGGTTCTTATCTCTAATAGATGGAAAGAGAGCTAATTATGAACACAAAGTTGTGGCATGGGGCTGTGAGAACAAGACCAAGAAGGCATAAGTCCAAAACGAGGCAAAAGTTTTTTAATGTTATAATTAACAAAAACAGGTTGTCCTCACGTTCAGAGCAAGAGGAACAGGAAGGGCAGACACAGCCCTCGGCGCTGGTGGTGGGACATCAGCAGAACTCCCTAACCTCTGCTTTGACCTTAGTTCCGTCTTTTCTGTCAAGAACATTGATTTCCAGACTCTAAAATGGGAAACTACATTGCTAAGAATGAACTGAACCCCTAACTAGAACAATTTAGACAGCAATTGGCCACATTAAACGGATTCCAGAATTTTGGCCTAGAACAAGCACCCACGGGGAGATAGTTACCTGAGGAAAGAGAAAAGGCCAATTTCTATCATAGGGAAAGGTCTTAGATCTTTTTGAGGTCACTTTGGAAGACACATCCAGGACCAGTAGATGGAAATCTCAGGGATGTAAACGTCAGATTCCTACTAGGAAGAATATCAATTAGAGTTTTTCCCAAGTGGAGTGGTCTACCTGGGGAGGCACTGAGTCCCATGCTGTGGCAGGCATTCAAGTGAACACTGGGCACTCATTTTAGAGGGCTCTTACGGACATGTCTGAACTAAAGGTCTCTTCCAACCTTGAACTCCTGGCTCTACAAGATTAGGGGAGAAAATAATGAGTAATTTGCTGGTTACCTTTAGACTTTTTAACTTGGCCTCTCTGCCTCTGAATTGGTGCGCATCACTTCCTGCTCACCCCTACACCCTGAGTCTTTCTTCCCTTCTCTTTGCCTCTTGTCCCATTCTCCAGTTTTTTCTCATTCTTCTTCATTCCCTTTTACCCAAATCCTACAAGGTAGAGACTGTGGTTATAGTTGGCAAAGAAGAAGGTACCTCTTTGCTTCCTGTCTAGAATCCCTCTGGGTTCTTGCCTATTTGTATCCCATCCAAATTTGCCACACCTCCTCCATGAAGCTCTCCCTGACCACTCCTCCTCTGAACTTCTAGTACTTTGATCTCATACCTCTCCCTTGGTCCTTAGACACATACTGGTATCCTTTCTTCTGCTTGGTCTTATAACATAGTTTCACTTTTCACATGTAGGTCATTGTTCCTCCAGTGGAGTATAAACTCATGAAATGAAAGAACATGGGTGACTTTGTTTTTAATCTCCTAAAGCACCTACTACTGTGCACTCCATAATTATTCTGAGTCAATGCTAGATTCTACCATTTTAAGTTTCTAAACATATACACACACACACACACACACACATATATGTATATACACACACACACACACACTAAAGGAGAAAATAAAACAAATGGACTAAAGCTGGATATAGCAAGAAGTTAGTTGAGTTCTAAATGAGCAATATCAGAGAACTGGAAGCAACATTAAAGACGATCTAATCAACTCCCTCATTTTGCAAACTGTGGCACTGAATCTGAGTGCTATGTGACTCAGAAGCAGAACTGGACTAAATGCCAGGTCTGTACGTGTCGAAAACAGTGTCTTCTCTTTGATTTCTCATTGCAAAACGTTGGTGAGCGTACGGAAGCAAGTTAACTAATAGTTCTGAGTCTTTGAAAGTGAATAAAACTTCCCTTTGCCTGCAGGCATAGAGATGGACTAAGTGACTTCTGAAGTTTCTCAGGGACAGGTTGTGTGATCACACACGGGCATCCCTATTGGAAGGAAGCATGCTGCTGCAATTGTGCCATCTCGTGGTAGGAGGCAGATATTGCACCATCAGCCATCTCCACAAACACACATTCTACACTGAAAGCCCTGTAGTAACCAAAGAGAGCTTTTAGATGCCACATACGATGGCACTATGCTAAATGCTGCTCTTGGTCATTACACTCTGCTAGAAGTCCCCAGGGTCTTCTCTCGCTCTGGTATCTTCAGCTCCAATTTGACAATTGTGTTAAGGTGACTGATTAGCAGGACCTCTGGCAGTGGGGAAGCTGTAGGTAGGGGCAAGCCTGGCTGAGGTCCTGAAGGGTGGGAATAATTTGAATGGGCAGAAAGAGAAGTGCATATCAGGAGGGAGGGACAAGATGCATCAGGTCATGGGGCAAGGGGGGGAGGGGAGGAAAGGGAGGAAGCTCACAAGAGGGGAAAGGGGGCAGCTGACTGCAGCACACGGTGTTTCTAGGAGACTGGGGCAAATAAAGGAAGGCCTTAGAAATTAACAGGAAGACTTGGAATGACCAGTAGGTCTTAAGGAGGTTTCATAAGTCCTAATTAGGGAAAATATATTTTACGAAATTGGAGTTTTAGAAATATTAACATTATACTGTTGGTTCACAAATTGAACCCCATACACAGAGGGCAAGGACAAAGAAGGCCACCCCAGATTGGTAGGTGGCAGGTTTAATGAGTAAGGGGACTTCCTTCTTAGGCTTGCTCTGAGCGACAGGTAGATGAGGAGCTCTCTGCACCTGCCCGCCAGAATCTCCCAAATTTTAGAGAGGCCTTAATGGGGTTCAGTCATATATACAGACCAGACGGTCTCAACAACACATGGCTCCGTCAAGGCTGTGTCCTTGAAACAGCTCCTAGTGTGGGAAGAGTGGGCAGAGCATTCCGATGACAGGGGAGGGGGTCTGGTGCCCACAAAGTGCCCAGGGTCAGCCTGAGGGTCAATGAGCGGTCACATCCTCTTCCTGACCTCCTCCAACACACGTCATGCTACAGCCTTCAAATGGAGGGGCGAAACTAAAAGAACTAAGAGTTGAGTTTGTTGTTGTCATTCTTCTGATATGATATTTTTAAATTCTTCAATGGGAATAATAACTCCTACCTCCTAAGCGGCTATGAGAGAACGAGATATGATGGGCTTAGCAGGACGCGGCAGTAGAAGTGATGGCTGAGCTGGAACAGCCATCTTAGATCATGAATAAGGGTTACACGCTGCAATGCCACTAGATCAAAGGACCTTGTGGAGAATGGCTGCCATGCCAGCCCTGGACTGCCAACCTCAACTTCAGTGGGAGGGGAAAATACACTTTCATTCCTTTTAAGCCACTGTCTTTCGGTCTCCATAACTCACAGCCAAATATAATTGTAACTTGATACCGTGTTCTATAAATGTTGGTTGTTATCCGTCACATGATTACAAGCATTTAATGTCTGTCTTCCCGCTAGACTGTAAGCTCGTTGAGGGCAGGGGCCCCGTCTGTCTGGTTCAGTACATCCCCAGGTCCCAGCCAGTGACGTACACACATCAGGTACTCAGTAAATGTCTGTTGACTGACTCCTGTTCACACCCTACACGTGCTCCCTGGGTCTGAGCACCCACCTTCGGGCGTCTTTTTCCTTTTCCCATCTCCCCCAGAAAATCTTCCCTGTCCCACCTCACTTCCTTCTGATTCCTCTTCTTACGGGTCTCTTGGAACTTATACTCTGTGTTACATACATGAAGTTGTCCTGCTATTGTTATGCTCTTTGGGGACCATTCTCTACTTAGTCCCTGCATATCCTTGTTTACCTGGACTGTAAGATACTCTGGCCGGAAAACACTTTCAGTTTTTCAATAGTTGGGAGCCTTAACCCCAATTCCTCACACTTGTACACAGTGGACAATAAATACTTCATGAAGAAAGGAAGGAAGGAAGAAAGAAAAGAAGGAAGGAAGGAAGGAAGGAAAGGAGGAAGGAAGGAAGGGAGAGAGAGAAGAAAACTGGACAAGGCCCCACGACTGAAGAGGAATGTTGGCATTTCAAGTTAGGGAGGGTGATTATTAAAAAGGAGAAATAAATAAGTAAGGTCAAAAAAGAGCGGTCAGGATGGTTGGGAGTGAACAAGAGAAAAGACGGTACACATAAAAAGATTAAGATGGAATGTACTTAACGCTACAGAACTACACACTTAAAAATGGTTAAGATGGAAAATTTTATATTATATGTATTTTACCACAATATATTTTTTTAAAGCAGCAGCAGCAAGGACCTGGGATCCCCGGAGCTCCTGGTGTCCCTCTTCCTGCTTGCCACCTGGAGGTGAGACAAGGTGGAGAGTGAGCCTTGAAAGGAAACATAATTGCTGCTCACAACCCTTGAAATTGCAGACCCTTCCAGGACTCTCTGCTCATGGGTGTGACCCTCATATTTCTAGATGCATGGAAAGCCCTTGTCTCCCAGCTCCCATATACCACTTATTTCTGAGTGACATATATGAGACCTCAGATGACATTATCTCACATGTGTGCACGTGCAAACACACACACCTCAATTAATTAGCTAAAAAACAACAACAACCAACTCAGAGACTGGTCGGGATCAGGGAATGCGGCCCAGCCTTGCCAGAGCTGAGCGGTTGATTGACAGGGAGGGCTATGGGCTCCTGAGGTCCCTGGGCTGGTGTTTAGTGTTAAGTCCAGGGCTCCAGCTCAGTCACTCTGGGCCTCTCACTGACTCACCCTGGAAGGGCTAGATCCAAGGACCAGGCGCCTGGAACAAAGCGCCAGATGGAAAGGGCATCTCACCCTCCATACTCAGCCCCTTATCACAGACCCCGGGCCCTATCTGGGTGGCACCAAGCCCAGGGGAGCACAAGGAAGGGAGTGCAGAGGAACAGGGTCAAGAACACAGGCCAGGGCCACTCTTTCCCACCTGGGAGCCTGCACAGGAGGCGGTGGGCCTGAGGGAGTAAATGGTATGGCCTGGAGAGGCCCTGGGAGAGGCAGGAGGATGAGGGTCAAGAGAGGGCGCCAAAACCAGGGAGGGCAGGAGGCCGGGCAGGAAGGGAATGATGGGAGGGGACAGGAGCACGGAGAGTGCAGAGGAAATGATGGGAGGGGCCGGGCTGCTCTCCAGTCATGAACCCCTGCGGTTTCCTCTTCAGGGGTCAGGGCTGGGACAGAAGAGCTCTGGGACATGTGGTGTTGTTCCAAAGTCGCTGTGTGGACCCAGAAAGGACCAGGATGGAGAGTCTGTACTCACCTTGGAGGGATCTGCTTTACCCAGACATGATGTGCTTGACAAAGGCTGGGAAAGAAAACGGAAATCAGCCACTGCACTTGGCCCCTCTCAGCTCTTTATTGCCCTTTTGGCTCCTTAAACGTCTTCCCCTTCCCTATATGGCCTGATTTCAAACCTTCCCACTACCCCTTTCCCAGACTGTGATTCTTCCTTTTATTTGGGGGTTGATGGGAGAAGGTGGAAGAGGGAAGAGACCTCACCTCTGCTCTGTGTCCACTCTTTGCTGATACTCAACATAGATGAAATGAGCTACATTACCTCAACTAATCCCCACAACCTTGAGAAAGGTGCCTGCATTGTCCTATTTCTCAGATGAGAAAACTGAGGCTCAGATAAGGTAAGTGACTTGATGAAGGTCACACAGTTAGTACATCACAGAGCTACCTCCAAAGTCCATGCTCCTTCCATTATACCAAGATGGAAAAGAACAACACCAAAGCCTATCTGGTGGCCATGTCCTCTAGCTCCTGGATCGGTTCTGCTCTGCAGACCCGCCCAGCCCAAACTGTGCCCCCTCTCTCATCCCTGGGTGCACGGGGAAGTGAGGTGTGACTGGATACCTTCATAATTGATGCAGCCATTGGCATCCTCTTGCCCAGCTAACAGCTGCTCCACTTCTGCCTCAGTCATCTTCTCTCCTGGGGAGGCAGGGGTGGGGTCGCAGTGGGCTCTTAATTCCAGATGGCAGAGAAGGGACAAGCAAAGCCCAAGCACTCCCTCCAGTCTGAAGGCCCTAGACGACCTGATCTGGGGAGTGGTCATATGAGCCTCCCCCTAAGATGCTGGAGTGGAGCCAAGGATCTTAAGACCCTTCCTCACCCCCAAGCCCTCTCCCTATGCCTTACAGCCACCACTGGCTGAGCAGAGCAGGGCCCCAGTGACAGGCAACAACAAGGGCAGGAGCCCTGGGTCCCGCCCTCAGGCCTTAGCAATCATCCCTGCTCCACTCTCCTCTCCTCCCAAACCCTGCTGAGCACACCCAGCTGGGGCAGCTGGTTCCTGCAGAGCCCGAGGAGCAGGATGTGATCCTCAGGTTGCAAGGACCCCCAACACCTGCCACCTGGGCCCCTCCCACCTCTCATTCTGCCCATGGGCTCTGGCTTCCCAGAGGGCGTACCCAGGGTGGCCAGGACATGGCGCAGCTCAGCGCCCATGACCGTGCCATTGCTCTCCTTGTCAAATACACGTAGCCCCTCCACAAAGTCCTCGTAGGTGCCCTGTTCCTTGTTGCGTGAGATGTGCTGCAGGATGGGCAGGAAGGTCTCGAAGTCCAGCATCTTGGCATTCATCTCTTTAGGTGGCATGGGAAGGAGAGAGAGTGATGTGAGCAGAACTACACAGGGAGCAGCGGGCCAGGAGGGGCCTCACCCCAGCTCTGCCCGGCTAGAACCCATAGAACCCATCCTGGCAGCACCCAGGGCTTAGCTGTAGCCACTTGCAGGTGGGGCACCCAGTCGGTGATCCTGGAGGGTGCAGAGCCCACGGGAGCAAGGCAGGCGGCTGGCTCTGGGGTACTCCTCTCAGTGAGAGGACGGGGGACAGAAAGGAAAAAGAACCTTGACTCCACTCAGACCTCTGAGCTCCGAGGGGAGTCAAGGGTGGCAACAGCAGGATTTGAGGGGCCCAAAGGGCCACACAGCCCAGGCCTCACATTCACAACATAGACCTTTTGACATGTGACAGACATACAGTCACAGAGTAAACTGATAGGATCGCAAAAAGAAAAGTTTGCGCAATTCTGTATTTGGGTCCCATTACTAGACCACACTGCCTGGAGCTACTCTGAATCAATCATTTCCATAAATTTGCCAATCTCTGGTGACTAGCACACTTTCCCCACATTGTAGTATGTTAAAAGCTTCAATTTAATAGATTAGGCCAGTTTTAAATACTACAAATGTTGGCATTTCTTTCTTTTATTACAACCCAGGAAACCCCCAAAATGGAAGTGCCCAGATATCTTTTGACCTCCAAGAAGCCCTGCTGACATGGACAAGCTCCTGGCCCCCCGGCCCTTTCCTGCCACAACCTGCACCGCACACTGGTGTCTTCAGTAGCAAGAAGAGGAAGGGAAGGGGGCCACAACCACGGGCAGAAGGAGGGGACCTATATGGGGGCCCAAGAAGACTCCAGAAACGGTCCACCCTAGGTTGGCTCCGCCCAGGTTGGCCTGGCCCCCACCTGGCGCCTACACCTCTGAGGAGAAGGACATGTGTGTTAGGGCAGTTGTTAACTGTACTGCCTCACATGGCAGATGATATTCACCAATGGGACACACTCCCTTGCACCATTCTCTAAACCCTCATTCACCAAAAGCAAATGAGTGGAAGATATCACAGAGCTAATCTTGACTCTGCTCTCATTTACATTAAATGAGTATTTTGCAATCCTGGGTGCTCTAACCATCATCAGACACAAAGTATTTGTGACAACAACTCACAGTGGCCACAGGACACCTCAGTGCAGTGGCATCTCAATTAAGAGCTCCTGAGTTGACCGTCCGGGACGGGGGTGGGGGGGTGGAGCTTAGTTAGCAGATTCCCACCAAGCCTCCCTGCCCCAGTGTCCCTGGCACACTTGGGTGTCAGAGAAAGATGGAATGTCGCTCCTGCCCGCCAGGAACAAGCCCAGGCCACATTCTTCAAGGGTCAGCTAAATGCTTCGGGATAAATTGTCAAAATAGGAGCAGGTAACCTAAGGAAGGGAGGCTGGTCTTAAGGCCTAACGCGGGAAAGCGAGAGAGGGCGGCGGACAGGGGGCAGACGCGGGCCAGAGCCCAGCGCCGGCGGCAGCGCAGACCCCGCGGACCTTCGGGCTTGGGCTTGCCCAGGACGCGCAGCACCTCCGCGTTGGTGGGGTTCTGGCCCAGGGCCCGCAGCACGTCCCCGCACTGCGCGTAGGTGATCTTCATCTCTCCGGTCGGGGTCCGGTCAAACAGCGAAAAGGCCTCTTTGAACTCTGCAGAGAGAAGAGCGGGCTGCAGCCTGCTGGGCGGGCGAAGGCGGCTGGGGCTGAGCAGCCTTCACCCGCGCTGTAGAGCGGGTCGATGTGGTCGATAAAACATTCCAGTATTCCCCGTCGGCCATCGTCCCAGCCTCTCCCTGGAGCCCACCCGCACCCGGTTTTCTGACAACTAAAGAGGCCGCCTGGTGCCTCCGTGACGTGTTGCAGGGCTGGGCCTGGGATCTCTTCTATCAGTCGGTTGTCTCATGATTCAGGGTCTCCTCTGCCTTCACCCCTCCCATCCACCTCTCCTTCCCCGGTGCAGGTGAGGTTCCTGACTGTTGAAAGTGGCAGGGAAGTGAAAGTAGCATGGGTGCAGGAGTCAGGATCCCTGGGTTCTCATCTGGGCTTGGCAGAGTAGCACAGGATAAGCCGGCTGGGTCTCTCGTTCCTTGTGCACCCCGGGGAGCATGGCTCCCCCCACTCAACCCTCCCAGTTACTGGGAGTGTCAAGGAGGTGGCAGTGTGAAGAGACACTCTGCAAAGTGGTAAGACCCGCTGGAAAGTCAGCTAGTAATATTAGTACTGCCTGCTCCAGGCTGAAAGAGGGCTCCCGAGCCAGGCCAGGTGATATGGTGGAAACGGCCAGACCATCCCACTCTGCCATTGACCCGCACCTGACCTTGGGCAAACTACTAACCTCTGAGGGCCTTCCTTTTCTTAGCTCTAAGTGGGGATACAATGTCCACCTGAGTGGGTTGAGGGGGGGAGGATTATAAATGGTTATTACCACGTTTTCCTGGTTCTTGAGCCAGCTCAGACCTGTAGGGACTAGTGAGTCCCTGCAGGGACCAGGGCAGGTGTCCAAGGGGCAAAGCTGAATTAAGGCCCTCCTGGGCCCTTGCAAAAAACCTTAATTCCTCATTAATTTGGATTCAAGTAATTCATTACTGGGGATAATTTGGATTGGGAATGGTATTAAAGTTACCTTATATTATCCACAGAGAAGTGGTTTACTAAGCAGATTAACAATATAAACCAAAGAAGAATGTGTAAACTACTTAGGAGAAAAGCTGTTTTTAATCCTCTCCAAGTACCTCAGGGACACATATTTCCTAGAGAAATATGGATTATTTACAAATCGTTCCACATATCAAAGCAGGTTCCCCCTGCTTTGTATGAATTTCAAGACACAAAACTACTCACCTTTCACATTACTGAATAATTGAGTTTAAATGCCATTTCCATTGCTTACTAGCTGTGTGACCTTGGGCAAGCAAATACTTAATGTCTATAAACCTCTTCTCTTCTATAAATGGCACCTACACCACAGGATTCTTAAATTACATTCAAATTAAATACAAGAACTTATGTAAAAGAATCTTAACACAATGAATGGCATAGAGGAAATAAATGCTCAAACAACGCTAGTATTATCTTACTGAGTTTAATCCCAACTTTACCATTTAACGGTGTGACCTGGGCCAAGCCACTTAATTTTGATAAACCTTGTTTTCCTCCTCTGGAACAAAGAAATAACACTGATCTCACAGCTTTGTTAGAAGGGTTTACTTTTTTTTTTCTTTTAACTTTCAAAACAATTGGTATGGCTTCTGGCACAAATTCAGTGCTCAATAAATATATATTTGTTAGTTAAATCTGAACTCCAACTTCTTGATCTTTTCCTCATTTGTTCAGAAGAGTGAAGTCAGATTTAATACCTAAAAGAAGAGTCTCCTCATAAAAGAAGAATGTAATGATATTTAACAGGAGGGTGGAACATGAGAAGTAAAGCAATAAGAACAACAATGGGCCAGGCTCGGAGCCGATCATTTTGCATGGATTACCTCATTACTAGTTACAAAAACATTGGGTATTACTATCCTCATTTGCCAGCGTGGATGTGACTTCCAACCAACTATTAAGGAAGCCAAAGAAATGGTGAAGAGGAAAAAGGACGAGACCTGCTGTCCATGCTAAAGCTCCAGCTTGCTGGGAAGCCTTGTACACACATAAAAACCAAACACTGAAGTTTAGCATTGCTACAGAAAAAAACAAAGCCATTGTAATCTTGAGGTATATGAGAGGTGATGTTCATGGGCCCAGAAGAAACCTTCTCTCAATAGTCTATAGCAGTCAGCTGTTTGCTAAAGCAATAAGTAATGGTATTTGCTCCTTTCCAGAAGGACATGGAAATAAATCTGCAGAGGGACCAGAGAAGGATGTCAAGGGTTAGAAGCTAGTTACTACGAGAAAAAAAGCATAAGAGAAGTTGGGGCCATATCACCTGGAGAGTATAAAGCTACAAAGAAATTTGATAACTCTCTTCAAATAGATGGAGGGTATCTAAAGGATGCTGAATAGTCACAGAATTTCTGAACTGAAAAGAACTGCACTTGGCAAATGAGAAAATTAAGGTTTAAAGAAGTGACTTGCTCAACATCTCATGACCAATAGTGGCAGGATTAGGGCCACTACCAAAGTCTCCTAATTCCCAATAATGTTCTTTCCAGCACAACATAAGAAAACCATCTTCAGCTTCACCAAAGAACAAATGAAGAGACAGCAGGGATAAAATTAAAGCAGAGACAAATCAGATCCAACGTAAGGAAGAATGTCTTCAAAGTCAGAGGGATGAAAGACTGGAATGAGTTAGGCCCCCAGCCCTGAAAATCTTCATGGAGGAACAGGCAACTGGCTGTCCCAGGTGACTTTAACCTCAAATGATTCCTATTTGAGAAATGAAATATTTTTATCATTAGTTTTCTAGTCCTCCTGGGTGCCGCTGTGTTTGTATATACACAAAAGTATATACTTAACTAACATGCATTAAAATTAAATTTAAGAATTTCACAGAACCCCAAACTATGGACTGAAAATGAGTACCCACAGGGTATTACAAAACAGAGTTAGATTCAATTCACTAGTTTCAAAATTCATCCACCAGCTCTCATGACCTATTTGTGGGTAAACTGCTGTCATTTTTTGGAGAGCAATTTGGCAATAACTATTTATAATTTAAAATGCACATATCTTTTGACCCACTGCTAGAAAGGTCCCTGGAGAAAGCACGCTAGTACCCCTAACTGTACACAACATGGAGGTCTATCAGCGTAGACCTGATTAAATTAAAAGGTATATCCATATGTAACAATCTATATAATTGCTTAAAAAAATTAAAAAGCAGAACTGTTTGTGTTAGCTATAAAAGTATATCTAAATATATTATTAAATAATATATTACATATTATTAAACCCAAATATATATTAAATAAAAGCTGTGGGATATAGTATGTATCACATGATTTGATTTGTGTAAACCATATACATATATACACATTCTGGTATATCACTATATATTTTTCTCAAAGGATACATAGACCTATTAATAGTGGTTGTCTTCGGGAGAGGGATCAGCATGAAAGGAAAGCAAGGGAACATGTTTTTAATTATTTACTTTTAAGTAGTATATGATTATTTTTTCTGTGTGCATGAATTAGTTTAATTTTTAAAACATAATATATGCTTAAAATCAAGTGATTGGATCAGGTGGCCTTTTAAAGTCCCTTCCAACTCCTATGCTTTTATGTCTGGGAGCCATTTGGTGGGGGAAACAGAGGGATAAGTTGCAATGACAGTGAGCCGCCACTGTAAAAGAGATATTATGTGATGAAACATTTCATTCTCAAAAAGAAAGACTCCTACAGAAGACAGGCTAAGGGGCAACCATCAAGTTGAAAGGTGGTAAATCCTGTGGCTTGTCTTGAAGCTGCACTAAATAACACTTTATGTAAGACAGAAAATAAATTGTCTTCCTTAAAGATGGAGAAAGGTTGCTGGTAGAGATCACAGGCAGACCAGGGCACCCCAAGTCATCACTGGCCCTGCCACCATTACTGGGTGAGCATCCTGGCAGACTTCAGGATGAGGGGAGAGGAAGCTCGTAACCTAAGGAGGGATTTCCAATGACAGGCACAGAAAGGATGGCTTCTCAACATCTTGGATAGTAGATTTTTGGAGGGAAAAAAAATGGCTGTGCACCTATTATGTTCCACCAACTGCCCGTGTGAGACTGGGCAAGCCACCTAGCTTGTCTGTGCCTCAGCTTTACCACCTGTAAAATGGGGTGGTAGCAGTCCTTACTTCACAGGGTTGTTGTGAGAATTAAATGAGTTAATCCATGCTTAAGTAATAACATGTAGGAAAAGTGAGCAAATAGGAAACCTATAGCAAATAACAGTTTGCTATTATGATGATGATGATGATTACTTTTACCGTGATGATGACAATTCCTCCTCCTCTTCTTCCTCCAGGAAGTGCAACAGAGAGGGTGTGGTGGGGCAGGTGGGGGTGTTAGTACTCACCTTCAATCTGGTCAGCAGTGAAGTCTATCTGTGGAGAGAGAAACACAGAGGAATGAGACTGCTAAAGGCTCCCACTGCAGTCAGCCAGGTCACATCCAACAGGCCACTGATGAGGAGGGAAGGAGACTGGGGCTAAGTGTAAAACACCAGTGTCCTGATGAATGGGACACGACTGACAGGCTATAAAATAATGTAGCCTTCAAAGCTCCCTCAGTACCACTTGTTGAGTGATAGCTCCAAGTGAGAGGGAAAGAGAAGAAGTGCTCTGGATAACGCTGGAACCTTCATTAACTCCCTATTATAATTCCTTTGGGTCAAATGTAAATTCCTTGTCCCCTTGGCCATAAACTGCCCTCACTTTCATCCCTTCACACTTTCCCTATTCCACAATCGTCCCACCAGCCACGTTTCCTCTCCCTTTGGCCTCCCCCCACTCCCCAGCCTTGCCCTCCCCTTTCTACCTCCTATTGACTTTAAATCATCTCCTTCAATGAAGCCTTCCCTCACCCCATCCCACCCAATCCCTCCTTAGCACAGGTCCCTCTTAGGCACGCTGGGACAGCAAGAGTCGTTTGGGTGGACCCTCGATGCCTCATCACTGTTTTCCAGTCATGCCTGTATATCCTGGCAACTTGGGCTCCCGTGGGGCAGGAATGTTTATTGTTCACAGAAATGTCTGGCACAGAGTAGGCACTCCAAAAATATTTATTGAGCAAAAGAGTAGATTTTGGCTTCCCCTCCGATGAAAAATAATTCAATTCTGAGTAGTAAGAGGAAGATAGGAGGCTCTGAAAATGAATGACAATGACCAAGCATGAGTCATCATTTTCATTTAGGATCTTGGCTGTGTGACTTCGTTATGTATCTACCTCCACCCCCCCAAGTCCCCTCTCCACCGGTGGTGGTAACCAATCCTGGAGCACCTTCTTCATGAATCACCTTCCCTAGTCTTAATTCTGAGCTGTGTTATGCCCATCCCAGGCTGACCTCCATTAATGAGGATCCTTGGAGGTGGCTGGAATGAGCTAGGAGACCGGGAAGGGAACTAGCTGTGCCTGGGAGTGGACAGTATCAAAGCTGGGGTGTTGGGGTGGTCAGGAAGTTAAAGGAAGCCTCTAAATGGGCCTAAGGATGATTTACATGACCTCTCTGAGGAAAGGTGCAGTTTGCCTTACTTTGAAATGTTTTAAGTCCCAGGAGCATATGTGTAATTTATATAAAAACACAACATCGGAATATATGGTAAGAACTACACACATTGTGGTTAAGTTTACTTTTGCACTATCTTTGAACGAAGAATCTTCTAAGTAAAGGAAATGGGTGAGTACAAACAATAGGGAAAATAGCCTTCATGAAAGACACCTATTTTTTTTCCACTTTAAAGCAACTTCAACCACCCACAGGATTTGAAGATCCAGACATGGAAAAGAGGGTTGCATCCATGGAGGAGAAATTTAGGGAAGTGGTTGGATGGAGGGAAGTGATAGGCCCAGTGGAAGGCACTCGTCTGATGCCCCTAGGCAGCTGTTGCCCAGACACCAGGGCCCAAGCCTGACAGCGGGGGCGTCCCACAGGAGTGGTGCCTCATCAGAACAAATCAGAAGTACAGGCATCTTGACGGGGAGACAGACAACTTTCCTTGCCAGGCTCTGTCCATAGAGAGAGTGATGTATGATCCAGAAAACCTTCAGGTACTTTCAAGATCTTACACGATGGCTCAGTTTCCCTACAGTGTGCCATGACCAAGCCCAACTGCCTCCATCTCTTGGCCAAGCCAGTTCTGCTTAATTCCTGCCCCTAATAGGGATCACCATAGATCAACCCCAGAGTGCTTGGCACAACTGCAGGGTCTCTGGCACTGTGATGGCTGGGAGGGATCCTGAGAGGACCAGGGAGGGTCATCCAATGAGAACCCAGGGTTTTCGTTTCCTGCCTACTTGTCACACAACCTGGTCCTGAGCTCCTATTTTGCTCTGATTCCTCACTACTGCCAGCCCTGACCTAAGGCTGATATCCCCAGGGGCCCACCACTCCTAACCTGTTATTAATAGCTTTTCTTACCAGTGGCTACTTGACCCCTTACATTCTGGTGCCAAGGCTTAGAACTGCTTTGCTCTCCAGAGGCCTCTGACCTGCTCCTTCTTAGGCCCATCCCCTCCCCGTTCCATTCCTTCCGCAGCTAGGCCAGATAGCTGGGAGGCCTAAAATGACTGAGTCAGCATGCAGGGCCTACATCGGCTCCAGAAAGAGGAAACTTCCAGAGTGAGGGGAGCAGGGCAAGGCAGAGACAGAATAGGGCTGGGCGGCAAAGACAGGCTAGAGAGCCAGTCTCAGCCGGGATGGGCCGTCTCTGCATACTCCAGACAGGAGCCCAGGCTGAGGCCACAGAAGGAGAGGCCTCTTTCCCCCCTTCCCCCACCAAAGAGAAAAGAACACCAGGCTCCTCTCACCCGCTGGAAAGGTCCCTGAGGGTGAAGCCCCCCCAGGCACAGGGAGTACGGCCCCTCCCTGTTTACTTCACTTTTTCCAGGTGACACCCCGGCACTTATCATCGTGTCTTTCCTCCATGTAGATATCATACCAGCTCTGAAGAAAGGGTTAGTCTCTTTCGCTTCACTATGGTGGCCCCCACAGTAAAAAAGGTGGGATGTTTGGTTGGTTGCACCTCCCTGCCATTCCCAATTGTGCTGCGCAAATTTGGGGTGACAGAGCAGGGCTTCCTCAGACAGGACAGAAACCTGTTCTGGAGGGGAAAGGCCTACAACCCCAAACACCCCTCCCCGGCCCCCAACACTTGCTCCCCCACCCCATGGGACGGTGGTCTGGCATGGGGACACCATAGCCTTCACCCCAGCCCAGCTGCCTTGAAGTAGGTCTCTGAGCTCCAGGCGAACAAGATCCTGAATGTCATCCCCACCCAGCTGCCTGAGGCTGAGGCTCACTCACCTTTACGCTCTTGGGGTCAAAGGCAGGCTCCTTGGGGGGCTCAGGAGCTGGGGCAGGGGCTGGGGCTGGGGCTGCCTTGGCCGCTTCCTTCTTCGGCTCAGGCTTCTTGGGAGGCATGTTGCCTTGTCAGGATCTTCCGTGGAGGTGGGACCTAAAGGAATCAAGATGCTGCGGAGCCTGGAGAGCAAGACAGGAGACTGGGCCGCCTCCCTCCCCTTTTATTCTGGGCAGGAACCCCCACAGAGGGGCTGGGTGAGAGCAAGAGCAACTGTTGCTGACTATAAAAGGAAGAAACACCAGCAGGGGACAGCTGACAACTGTGTATTGTCACCAGGTTTGGGGCTACCAGCCCCCTCCCCCCACTCATACTCCTCAAAGCCTCCACCTCTGGGACACGTTGACCCCTTCCTGCCAATTGGTAGAAACCCAGAGGGGCCAGGAAAACAGGCCCTCTCAAAAATGCCAGCGTCCAGCCAGAGAGATGAGCTGACTTGAGCAGTTGATAACCTTCACACAAAGCCCAGGGGAGGGTCAGGCTTTTTTTAGCCCCTCCTGAGCAGAGGCAGCCCACTGCACATTCCTTTTAAGTCAAGATCCTTTAAGCTGAGAGCCACTCTGGGGCCTGCGCGCTTGCCCTGAGGCTCAACTCTCAGGCCCGGAGCCCTGAAGCAACAGCTGGTCCAGCCGACACACACTGTCCCACCCCCGCCCTGGAAGATGGGTGAGGCCTCCCATCTTCCAGAGCAGGCATCCCAGAAACTCCACAGACCTCCAGTTCCCAGGTCTACCACCCCCGCCAACCTTATTCATTCATTCAACAAGTATCGAGCGGTTCACCTATGCCCAGGGGACCAGGGTAAGAGGCAGACAGGTGTGGCTGAGGAGTAATGAGACCAGAGGTCAGAAAATTGGGTCTCATTTTTACTATACCTCAAACTCATTCTGTGCCCCCTCTGTGTGTGTGTGTGTGTGTGTGTGTGTGTGTGTGTGTGTGTGTAGTACTTACTATATACCAGGCACTATTAAGTGCTATTCATATAAAATCTCATCAAATCTTCACCACAATCCCAGAAGGTAGATACTATTATTATTCCTATTTTACACATGGGGAGATTAAAAGTGGTATCAAGTAACAAGGTCACTTGACTAACGAGCTATGAGCTGGATTAGAACCTAAGAGTGTCTGATTCTAAAGTTTATGCTTGAATAATAGATATTAGAATCCCACTTGGGGGAGGAAACACGTATGTTTGTACGTTTGTCAGGAAGGTCAGGATGAATACACACTGAACTGTTCGTGGGAGACACCCCGAGGACCTAGGGGGCGAGGGCGGAACGATGACAGCAATTTGCAGTTTTTTAACTTTTTCACTTCCTGTATTAATGGAAATGTTTGTAATGAGCATGTGCTGTTTTTGTGGAACACGTTCAAGTCACTAAAATGTGCAGGTAAACAACATAAAAAAGCTTATCTACCACACAGAATTGCTTCCAGCTGAACCTTGAGACTCCGCAGTTCAGAGGTAAGGCGAACTCGTGCTGAGAGCACCAGAAGAGTCGCTTGGCCTTTCGAGGCCCAGTTTCCTCACCTGTCAAACCAGATTGCTAGACTACAGAACGTCTGTCCCTGTTAGCGCCTAAGCCTGCAGTGACAGGTGCCCTGCAGCCCACATCTGCCTGCTCCTAGTTTCCCTAAGCACACGGTCCATGTCCCAGACCTTTCTGAGCCCAAAGGGCCCTTAGAGATCACTCCATCCCATCTAGTTTTATAGGTGAGGAATCTAAGGCCCAGGGAGACTTTGGAACTGTTTGAAGACATTCAGCTGTTTACAGCCAAAGCTGAGCAGCTAATTCTGGTCCTTTGTACGGTGCTCGGCCACCACCCTACCCTGTATCCTGGACAAGCTCTCACCCCTAGTGGGACAAGAAACCTTCAAAGGAAACTGAAGAGAGAAAAGGGGCCAGGAACTGCCCAAGGGGATGCTAGAGCAAGAACAGAGCCCAAACCCTAGGCTCGTCCTCTTCCTGGACTGCCACGAAGGCTCCTTTGATCTTTTCCTGTCACCTCTTCCCCACTTCTGCCTCCCCTTCTCTCTTCCTTCTGACGTCTTGCCACCTTCTCCCACAGGCCCCTGCTTGCATCCTTCTCTTTCCCTGTCTGTCCCCTCCCTGACTACTTCATTTCTCAGGAGGTTTGGAGCTCAGGTTGCTGGTGATGAGGAAAAAGAAAGAGGAAGCTCAGCCTCGCTCCCCTCTACTCGCACCTGCATCCCCTTCCTGGACCACGTGTCCTGCGAGGTTTGCAGATACACAAACAGGTTTCTGTAGAAAGCTGCAGGCCAGAAGCTGGACAACCCAGACACTAGTCTGACTTTGCCAGCCACTTCCGCTCTCTGGGCCTCAACTTGCTTATCTCTAAAATGAGAGATAATCAGGAGCTTTCAAATGGTGTTCAACAGACACCTAAGGCCCCTCTGACTTGCTTCGGCTGCAAGGGAGGCAGAGAGGCCAGGTCTTGGAGCTCCCCCATCCCTGCCATTTCAATCAACACCACTCCTGGGGGCTTTATTTACTGGGTGTCCCACGATCATTTTCTAAGAAATGGCTCCATGGTTTAAAAGTTTTAAAACAATCACTGGATGAGATGCTCTCATGTCACATTCCAGTTAAAAAACAAGTTATTCTAATCATTCTAGAAAAAAGTTTGATCTTCAAAAGACAGAGAGATGGGAGGTTGGCCTTTCCTTCCTCTCTCTCTCTCTCTCTCTCTCGCCTCAGTTATTGGAAAATTTTAAAGTATACTTGGAACAACTTAGGTATGTGAATCTACTTTTTCAACTGTGAATTTTATAAAATCTAAATACAGATCAAGTATTTCAGATGAAAATTTATCCAAATTGAGATATGCTATAAAACACGTAGTGGATTTCGAAGACAAAAAAAATAATGTAATACATCTCATTAGTAAATTTTGGATGAACTGGGTTAAAGAGAATAAGTTATTTAAACATTTTAAATATATGCATACTAGAAGTATTACCCATTATTCAAGAACACATACAAACAAACAAAATACACATTAAAAATATCTGATGGTTGCCCAGCATGTAGTTTGGATGGGATGGGGCAATAAGAATTTTCCTTTTGGGACTAAATACATAATTAAACAAGAGAGGCCTCGCATGGACCGTTGATGAAAGAAGGCTATAAAATCAAGGAGAATGAGTAAGCTGATCCTCTGCATCTAAGATTCCTTGCCACCAAGGAAGGAAGAAAAAAGCAATGAACAACCTGAAGTCTCAGAGTCGCTTAAAAGCCCAGAGCACCAAAGGTAAAGGCAGAAAAGGAGTGGAACGGTGTCTAAAGCCAAAGTTTCAAAGACCATGATAACATTGGCTCTCAGAGCACTTTAAACCATCCCCTTAAACTTCATTTCCTCCTCTGCTTTCGCACAGGTGGAGAATGCTGCATGTTTGGCCTAATCACTCAACAGTCAGCCAAAATGGTTGAAGTTAATTTCTCGGCTGCAATTAAGACAGTGCCACCTAGTGACACATTTCTGAACTGAACCAAGGGAGGAGGACCCTGGGAGGGGACCAACAACAGGGGGTTAGAGTCCCATTCAGGATTTAAAAGAGAGGGCAGGACAGCTGGTGTTTAGCAAAGAAATTTACTGTTGAAAAGCAGCAAAGAGCGAGTTGGAATCTTCACCAGTCATCCAGTCTGCATTCTCCCAGTCATCCTGACAGCTGCAAGGGACTTTAGAGGTCAGAGAGGAGTTGACTTGCCCAAGGTCACACTATGAGTCATGGCAGACCTGAGAATACAACCCAGGACACTAAAGCAACTGTAGGAGCTGACAGGGGTTCCGTCAGGGAGAGGCTGGAGCCCCGTGCGGGCATGGAGGCCAGAAGGCATCACTGAAAGAGCAGGCCTGGCACCCTCAAGATGGATGGCGCTCAGTAAAAATAAGACTCAAACCCTTAGCAGGCACTTTTACTCAGCATTTAGGGATAAGCTTTTAATGCTAAGAATGATTCTCTTTTCTTGGTTTCCCTTTCCACCAACTTCTTTTACTTCTTGAATTCTGACTTCCTCTCTAGCATTCCACCTGTGGCTAGATATTGTGGGCTTCTCTTTAGGGCTTCTCTGCTGTTCTTATACCACCCAAGTTCTGCCACCGACCCTCCTGTCTTTTACTCTCATTCATTCATTCATTCATTCAACTAATTGAGCACCTACAATCTGTAGGCCTTTTTACTAAGGTGAGTAAGAGGCCATCCCTGGAGCTCACTGTCTGATGTGGAGGATGGAGATATATAAATAAATAGTATTAATATGATGATAAATACTCTCACAAAGGTGTGACGAAATATTACATAACCAAAAAGAATGCACATAGTTCTACCTGAAAAAATCTGTAGGGGCGGCCGGTTGGTTCAATGGTTAGAGCGCAGTGCTCATAACACCAAGGTCGCCGCCAGTGAGCTGCGCCCTCCACAACTAGATTGAATACAACGACTTGACATGGAGCTGATGGGCCCTGGAAAAACATACTGTTCCCCAATATTCCCCAGTAAAAATTTTTTAAAAAATCTGTATCTCCAGTCCCAACTTCTTTCCTAAATTGTTCCAACTTCACATTTTCAATGAACATTTGGACATTTGTCACCTCAGGCGCTTCAAACACAGTATATTTTTTATTTTTATTTTTTTAAGAAGGGCGCAGCTCACAGTGGCCCATGCGGGGATCAAACCGGCAACCTTGGTGCTACCAGCACCGTGCTCTAACCAACTGAGCTAACCAGCCACCTGTACCAAACACAGTATATTTTAAACCCAGCTTATCACTTATCTCCCAAATCATATTTGTGACACAAAACAAACAACAACAAAGCCCATTCAAGCCAATTATAGTGTATACTAAAGACTGGAATATAATCAAGTCTGTGTTTAATACATGGCTGTGCAATATATTTAGAGAAAAATGAAAGTCTACCTAGAAAAAAGAGAAACAGAGAATCTATTATTTGGTTGACATCCTCTCCAGACAAAATAGATATTTTCTTGTTTATCTAGCAGTCAGGCATATTATGTCCCTTCTGAGGAAAAGGAGATAATAACCAATATCATTCAATTCACTCTTTTTGGTCTAAGTTTGTAGTCACCAAGCAGCCTTGGTTGGTGTTCAAATGCCCTAAGGAGAAGGAATTGGATAAGAATATTTCTCACTGTAAATGAGTATTTTCATTGTCTATCTTTTTTCAGCTTCGACCATCTAGGACCCTAGAATAATGGAAATTTAGATCTGCCTCGACTCCCTGGCAATCTCTTTGCTGCATTCTGGGCCCCTACTCTCATCTCACCTCCAATCCACATAATCTTCAGCTGTCCGCATAATCTTTCTCAGATTCCATTCTCATGATGTCACTCCCGAGCTCAATCAGCAGCACCAGCTCCCTCAGTCTACTTTGTCAAATCTGAAGGCATCAGCCTGAAACCCAAAAGCTTATCAACTGTCTTCAACACCACCATTTCAGCCCAGCTTACACAGCCTCCACTCCAGGCAAGCTAATGTGCTTACAGTTTATCTTTTTCCCTGTGCTTTTGAAGTCTGCCTACCCCTCCTAGCCATCAGCCATGGAGCACACCTCAGAACTCACCTCAGCCGAGATGCATTTTCTGATTAGCCTCAACACTTCAGACACTGCCTTGACTTCAAATTCCTTAAGGAGTTATGTTCAAGGCCAGTGTGTTCTCTAGGTCCAGAAAGGGGGAAATCAAAAAAAACATCAGGTTAGGGGTGGCTGGTTAGCTCAGTTGGTGTGGCGACAGAGTCCCAGAGAGCAGTTTCCAGGCTCTTGGCCTCACGTGGAAAGATGCTGGCTCGGATAGTAGATGGCAGTCATCTGTGACTAACTGACTATCAGCTGTAACCAGTTTGCCAATTAGCCACTAATATAACTGCCACGGCTATGTTGGTTGGTTGGTCGGTTGGTTGGCAGGCAGAGAAGCAGACAGCAGGTTGCAGGCCATGTGGACCCAGCCTCCAGTGAGACTATAGTGGTATGACTCCCCTACGTATGGCTCCATGGGTGTTCCTTTTTGGCCTAGCCATATCCTGCGTTCTTATGTGGGGAGCGGGACTAGAGGCCCCGCAGGCCGCCCCGCACAACAAATGGCACAGCAAGCAGGGTCCCCCGCTCGACAGTTGGTTAGAGTGCAGTGCTCTTAACAAGGTGCCAGTTCAATCCCCATTTGGGCCACTGTAAGCTGCGTCCTCCACAACTAGATTGAAACAACTACTTGATTTGGAGCTGATGGGTCCTGGAAAAACACATTTAAAATAAATAAAAATTAAAAAAAAACAAAAACAAAATATCAGGTTATGACCAGTAAGAGATCAAATTATGTGGTCAAGTCATTTAATCATCAGATAGATTTATAATATTGTAATGTTGTTTATATTTGTGCAGGGCACTATGATAGGTGATGAGGACATCATGGTGGGCTAAAGTCCCCGCCTTTGTGGGACTTATATTAAAATACATATAATTAAAACTATCATACATACTATGAAGGAAAAGAACAAAGATGTAAGAGAGAATCATAGGGTGGAGCTAATCACTTAGATTAGGTAGGACGAGATATTCTGAGGACGTGATATTAAGGCTGAGGCCTGAAGGATAAGTGGAGTTTAACTGGTTAAAGAGTAAGGGGAAAGTGTTTTAGGAAGAAGTACTATGTGTAAAGGCTCCCACTTCAATCGGTCAGTCAATATTTTTTAAACACCTACTAAATGTAATGTTTTTCAAAGAGCAATAAGAGAAATATGACTTGGCCCTCCTTCAGGGACACAAGGTATACATAAATAGAATAATGAATTATATTAGTCTGCTCAGGGTGTTATTACAAAATACCACAGACTGGGCAGCTTAAACAACAGAAATTTCTTTTCTCACTGTTTTGAAGGCTAGAAGTCCATGATCAAGGTGCTAGCAAATTTGGTTTCTGGTGAGAACCCTCTTCCTGGCCACCTTCTCACTACATCCTCATACCATGTTTCCCCGAAAATAAGACCTAGCCAGACAATCAGCTGTAATGCGTCTTTTGGAGCAAAAATTAATATAAGACCCGGTCTCATTTTACTATACGACCGAGTATAATATAATATAATATAATATAATATAATATAATATAATATAATATAATACAATACAATATAATACCGGATCTTATATTAATTTTTGCTCCAAAAGATGCATGAGAGCTGATTGTCCCGCTAGGTCTTATTTTCAGGGAACACGGTATAACTTTTCCTTAGTGCATGTGCACAGGGAAGTGTGGTAAGAAAAAGAGAGCGAGCTCTCTGGTGTCTCTTCTTATAATAACACTAATCCTGTTGGATAAAGACCCCACCCTCTGACCTCATTACCCTTAAAAGCCCCATATCCAAATATAGCAACAATGGGTGTTAGGGCTTCAACATATGAATTTCAAAGGCATACAAATATTAAGTATGTAATAACAATCAATAAACAAAACATAATTATAGCAACAGAAGGAGTTTATTCCATTCATTCATTAAACAAATAAGAATGAGTGCCAATTATGTACCAGATACTGTTCTAAGTGTGGAGACTACAAACAGCTTCTGTCCTCATGGAGCGTATAGGCTAGATAGGAAGTAGACAATTCAACAATTTCAGTGAAGGGTGATGACAGTAATGACACACATGGTTAACACTAGAGTAATAGCAGGGATAGCCAACCTATCCCTGTATTCTAGTAGGTCAGAAAAAGCCTGAAGAAGTATGTTTGTGAGACAGGTTAGTTAACATGTTGTTAGGCAGACAGAAAGATCCCTGGTGGAATAAACATAAGACCACCATATCCTGAAACTTCAGGTACTGAAATAACTCCTTTACTCCAGGACAAAATGTAACAGCGCCTTGAGGTTAATAAATTATCTCATAAAATTCCTTTTGCCAGAGCAGATCTGATACATAAGAATGGGTTTGTTAATCCCTTTAGGGTGGGCAAACAGAACAAACCTGGTAGATGAATTTCATTAGAAGGCGCCAGCTCCCCTTCCCCAAACAGGCAAGGGAAGATATAAAAGTAAATTATCTCATAAAATTCCTTTTGCCAGAGCAGATCTGATACATAAGAATGGGTTTGTTAATCCCTTTAGGGTGGGCAAACAGAACAAACCTGGTAGATGAATTTCATTAGAAGGCGCCAGCTCCCCTTCCCCAAACAGGCAAGGGAAGATATAAAAGTAAGAGCTTTTGCCTCAGTCAGGGGGCCACTCCCATTTGTGAACCACCTCCTGCTCAGGAGCTGCAACACTTTGCTTTTAATAAACTATCCTCTTTTACAACTCCTCACTTCTCCTTGGTCCGTGCTTCCATTCTTCCGTTTCACGGGACACAATCCCGGCACTCACTCAATCACTCACTCACTCACAGGAAATATTCCTACATCATTTGCAGGATGGGCAGAGATAGCCATGGAAGAGAGTTCTGGACAGAGAAAGCAATACATGGAAAGCTTCTGAGGCAAGAAAGTGGGTCAAGAACTTCCATGTAACTGGTGAAGGGGAGGGAAGGAAAGTTTTCCCTCTACCCTCTTAGGTTCAGTATCTGGGGCCCTGCAATGTAAACTGACAAAAGACAGATTAACATAATTTTTAAAACAAGAGTTTATTTACACATGAAACATGCACAAACACAGGAGAATTCAGTGAGAAGTAACTCAAAGAGGTGGTTAGAATATGGGCCAATAAATTTGTGGCGAAGTGGCAAGACAAAGGAAAAAGGGTTAGAGCTCCGAGGGGTGATAAATTGTGGAAAGGTAAGTATATAGAGAAACTTATGAAAGATAAGGGTTATTTTAGTAAGGTTTGTTTGTGCAGACACAACTTAGTGCAAATCTGTCTCCAGTGATAACAGTTGTTTTCCTTCTGCTGGTATAGAAGAGGGGTGAGAAACACCTTCATAAAGGGAAATTTATATCCTGCTTTTAAGCAACTAGGGGAGGGAAAAGAGCATTCTCTGTGTTTGCTGTTTCTTAATTGCTTTCAGTTCAAAATAATCCTTATGCCAAAGTGGAATGTTCTAATCTCTTCACTAGAATGTAGAGTAAAAGAGGGAGACAGGTGAGATAAAGCTGAATAAGGAGGCGAGGACTAGACCTTAGAGGGCCTTATAAGACAAGTTAAAGGGTTTGGACTATATCCTCAGAACAATGGGGAATCCTGAGTTATGGGGTAAGGTTTAGGGAGGGGAGTTCTGACATGACCAGACTTATTTTTGGAGGTAGGTAAAACTGGAAGCAGGAAGAGACATGAAGGTCTATTTAAGAGGTAAAGTTAGTAGCGCTTTGTGACTACCGTGTTTCCCTGAAAATAAGACCCAGCCAGACAATCAGCTCTAATGCACCTTTTGGAACAAAAATTAATATAAGACCCAATCTTATTTTACCATTATATAAACCCGGTCTTAATATAATATAATATAATATAATATAATATAATAATATAATATAATATAATATAATATAATATAATACCAGGTCATATTAACTTTTGCTCCAAAAGATGCATAGAGCTGATTGATCTGTTAGGTCTATATTTTTGGAGAAATATAGTATATGCTACGGTTAAAGAAAGAGAGTGGTCCAGGTTTGGACAGTGGAGAAGAGGATGATGCCTTAAACAGGGACAGGAAATATTTCAAGTACTGTGAGGAATGAGGAGTTTCCCTGAGAATAAAGTACCTGTGAGATATTCAGATAGAGACATCCAGTTGACAACTAGGCATTTGGGTCTGGAGTTCTAAGAAGCAGTCTGGCTGGAGATACAGATTTTGGAGTAATTTTAGATGAAAATTATGAGAATGGATGGGTTTGCCTAGGAATAATGTGTAAGGTGAGATGGCCTAGAACAGAAGCATTCTAATGTTAGAGGGGCTGCCAAGGAAACGAATAAAGAACAGAGCAGTAGAAGGAAAACGAGGAGACTGTGTGATCAGAGATGACAAAGGAAAGGGATGATTTCACCAAGAGGAGTCAACATGGGGGGCGGAAAGAGCCTCAAGGTCAGGTTATATAAGGAGGATAAAAGGCAGCATGCAACAGGGACAAAAGAAGGGTACAGATAAGGAGGACTGAAGGAATTCAGAATTCAGAGGTAAGCTTACTCTGGGCTATCTTTCAGTGGTACCTGCATCTTGCCAAAGATACCATGTCTAGCTTCTTGAATACTTTCCTAAATGCTGGCCTCAAAATCTGATGGAACATAAAACAGACCAAGAGGCAGGTTAAGGAGGAGAGATAATTTACCATGTTTGGGATAATGCTCATTGTAACCCAACTCCACTCACCAGAGAAACATATATGGATAATGGGTGACAGTGGGGTGCCCAAGTGCTTGCTGGATGGTGAGTTTAAGTAGGGCAATCAGGAACAGAGAAAGAAGTAAAAATCCTCTGAAAGATCCCATCACAGAACAGCTTCAAACAATGTGGTCTTGCTGCGCACATAGAAAACTACAACAGATGTGTTAGCCCACTGAACAATAGTCACAAAAGAGATGCCCTTTTTTAGGGGGGGGAAAAATCCTTTAGGCAAATTCTAAGCTTAAGAGCCAGAGTGCCAAACATCACAGACTGTTTAAATGCTGACTCTAGATACACATATTCACACACACAGCAATATCATCTTTATGGATCCTGTATTTTAAGTTCCTTCATTTAAGTTTATAAGAATCCATTGCACACGTGTAAGACTTGGGTTGGCAGCACATTCTATGGAAAAAGAGCTGTGTTTGTAAAATGAACACAAGCTTAGCCTGAGCGAAGTGTCATGCGACTGCTAAGAAATGCAAATACAACTTTAGTCTACTTTAATAGAAGTGTCCAGATAATAAACAAGTAGTTTTACTGCATTCTGAATTAGAATAAATCTGGAGTGTTGTGTCAGTTAAATGCATCAGACTTTAAGAATACTTCTTACCCATCCCTTTCTTTCCATTTCCACTACCAGATTTTCTCATCTTGTACCTGGTAGATGTACAAAGACGGACTAATTATCAAACGCTCTCATCGCACACGCCTTTGGGAATTTCACTTTGCCATCAATTCTCACATGAAGAACTGGAGTCTATTTCTCCTCTAGTTGAATGCAGGCTGGCCCTGTGTCTTTGGCCAACAAGAAGTGATGGGGTTTAACTGACCGGCCTAGGTCTTAAGGGGCCCAATAACTTCTGCTTCCATCCTCTTGGTTGCCAACCACCAAGTCAAGAAGCTAGAGCTAAACTACTGACTGACGAGAAGCCAAGGTTGAAAGACAGCTGTGGAGAACCGAGGAGCTCAGTCAGCAGCCAGCACCAAGGCCTGAAACATGTGAGTCCTTGCATCTTTCAGCCCCAGTCAGACCAATGATGGTAATACTCTTTATCTGTGCTATCCAGTATGGAGGTCGGCCACATGTCTATTAAGTCCTTGGAATTTGGCCAGGGCATCTAATGAACTTCATTTTTAATTTCACTTGAATTTAACTAAACTTTAAAACAGCGAGTAGCTACCGTACTGGACAGTGTAGAGTATTGCCATTCAAATTCACCCAGCATAACCCTGTTGAAAGAACAGGGCACAGAAAATCACCGTAGCACCTACCCTTTATGGGGCTACAAGTACATAAGCAGTGATTACAGAGGGCTGGTGGATACGCGAGTTGCTTTGTCGACTGTTGTTTATAAAAACAGTCACACAAAGGAAGAGAGTGACCTATTCTAATCTGATTGCATCTGTATAAAATAAGAACCAGAAAGGGAAATTTCCATACAGTGTAATATACTATGAGTACCACATGTAACCTAGAAATGTTCTAACTAGAAAATTAACCTTCTCGTGGCCCAGATGGTTGGAGTGCCATGCTAACGCTGAGATCGCCAGTTCGATTCCCACGTGGGCCAGTGAGCTGCGCCCTCTACAGCTAAGATTGTGAACAAGGGCTCTCCCTGGAGCTGGGCAGCCGTGAGCAGCCGTGAGCAGCTGGAGGTCGGCAAGGACTGCCAGGGCTGCTGGAGCTCCTGCGGGCTGCTGTGCTGCCGTGGGCTACCGTGTGCCGCCAGGAGCGGCCCGTGGCCAGCGTAAGTGGCCTGTAGCCATCGTGAGTGGCCAGCAGCCGGCAAGAGCTGCTGTGAGCTGCTGACTGACGACTGGCGACCGACTGCCTCAGCCGGGGGAGCGCAAGGCTCCTAACACCACGTGGGCCAGGGAGCTGTGTCCTACACAACTAGACTGAGACACAACGGCTTGAACCGGAGTCGGGGGAGGAGGTGGAAGAAGGGGGGAAATTAACCTTCAAAAATGATATTTCTCATCTCCTGAAAAACAAAGTTTTACTAGTTCTCTGGTTCACATATTTTTGGGGGGAGGGGGCATGAAAGTAATTTGAGAGAACCTACTGCATTCGACAGCCACATACATTAATGTATTCATCTTATTTTTTTCCGACTAAGCACATAGAAGTTCAGAGAGCTTATAACTTGCCTTAGGTCCTAAAAATACGTGGTAGTGCCAAATTCAAAAGCAAGCCTCTGCCTTTCCAATTCACCAGAATGCCTCTCCAATCAAGAATAAAAAATTGAGATTTTCCATGACCTGGTCACGTAATATTTCCAGTTAATGCCTTACCTCTTCACAGACTGATCTCATTTCTGCTTTCCTTCACTTATTCTCCTTTTTTCCCTTCTCATTCTAAACCATTCTTCAAAGCCCAATTTGTCCCGTTTTCCTTCTGTGAAAAGTTCCTCATCTTAATCCCAATTAATTTCCCTCTTCTCTGAATTTTTACATCATTTATAATGGGCACCACACAAGGTAGCAGCACTTTTTTCCCTTAAGTAGACCGCAATCTCTTTGAGGACAGGGGCCATACTAAAACTCGGAAGGGTGGAAATTTCCTATTTCCCTCTGAGCTATGAAGAGGTACCTCTGGAATGGAGAAATGACCTGAATTCAATAGGCACATACTTCATGATTAATTAAACTCAGCGTCAAACTCCCGAGTTTTACCCTTTGCTTAATTGACCGCACACGAATTAATCCAGAAAGCTGAGGGGCGAATCAAGACGGCAGCCGGGCCACGTGACGATCCCCTCCAGCTCCAGCACGACACGCCCAGCCCGCTGGGTGCTGATTGGGCGTGGCCCAACCGAGGGTGGCCGATTGGGCGTGGCGTGCGTGAGTAGAGGCGGGGCCGAGAAGAGGAACCTATGCTCTGGGTCAGACTCGGTAGCCTCCGATAATCCTCGACAATTTCCGGCACCGGTCTCCTCCTCCGCCGGTTGGCCTCGGGTTTTTCCGGCCTCCTTCGGGCTTTTCCGTCTGGCTCCCGCGCGGATCTCTTCACTTCGGGTATTTCCGTGTCCCGCTCGGAAGTGCTCGGCCATCGCTCGGCCGCCCCCATCCCCCGGTAACGGTCGCTGGTGAGTTTAAATGAGCCGGGGCTGGCCGGGCCGGAGCCGCTACGGGGGGGGGCCTGAGGCACTACAGAAAGTGGGTTTGAGCCTCAAGGATGACGGTGCTGCAGGAACCCGTCCAGGTAACGATAACCCCCTTCTCTGAGGCTTGGCTCGCGGCCCCAGTCGGGAAGCCGCGTATGGCTACTCCGCGGCCTGGTGCGGCCTAGGCCCGGCTGCTTCTCCCGCCTCTCCTTGTGCCGGGTCCTGCCTGTCTTCTCGTCAGTTCCGAGGCCTTGCCCACAACCTAAGCCGTGTTGTCGCTGGGCCTACGTTACTTCTGCCCCGAGTGCGAGCGGCATTCGGCGATAATACCTGCCTTTCCGAGCCGACGTCCGGCCAGCCCTGCTGTCAGTCTAGGGGCCTGGTCCTGGCCGGGGTGAGAGAGCAGGGGGGGCGGGGGGCGGGGGGAACTCGCCCCAGGTGCTCGGTTACCTCCAGGATGATTGGGAAGCACGTTTGATCAGAGCTTGCGCGGTCTTCCTCAAGGTGGGGCAAGTTTGTGAGCGGGAGGGGGGGTGGTGGTTTGGGTCGGGTTTTGTCTTAGGTGCGAGGTTGGAGGGATCGGTCTTTTTAATACCAATTTCTATTGCGGTAACAGACTGAGTAGCCCACGTTGCTTTTCTCGTTCGGTGAATTCCCCACTGAACAATCATCTGAGAACTCCCAAGGCCTAGTGCTAAGGTGCAAGCACCTATACAAGGGGTGGGGGTGGGGGTGGGGGTGGAAACGGCAAATCTGGGGGTTGTTTTCCCATAGCCTCTGATGGGGATCAAGAGTGTTTCAGTTCTTGTTTATAAGGCGTCCAGGAAATGAAAGACCAAGAGTGGTTTTTCCATCTATCTCATGTCCTTTCCGCACCAAGGTATGCTTTGCCGCACGCTGCTCTGTTGGCATGGGAGAAACCCTACTGGATTGTAAGTGTGCGACGCAGTGCCAAGTCATTTCCCCCCTGCCATCTGAAGAAACCGAGTCTTTTGTCCCTTGGTGAGGGACCAGGTCCGGGAGACTTTCAATGCACCCTTTGATCTTTGACTTGATTTAAAAAGTTGACCTCTATCAACTATTGTCATTGAGTCATGGGACTTTCTTTATTTTGAAGTTATAAAGCAAGGAGCATTGAGAAGTTAATTCATATTACCCTTAATAGGCCTGTGATAGCAAATAGTAGATTTTTTAAGACATTACTGCTTCCTGTTTCCTTAATTCTTCTTCACCAGATGAAATGCCAATTTTCTTCTAGTTGGCTTCTTCTCTAGCCCTTTACATATAGCAGCTATTATTGGTTGAATTCATATAATGTGGGATTCTAGCTTAGGAAATTCACCTGTTTGTAAGTTGTACCAGTGCTTCCAAAGCTATTTGTTAACATCCAGATTCCTCTTACTAGTAAAGCGTCCCTTTTAAGATTTTTTTTTTTTTTGAGGCCTAACATGAAATTAGAAGTTACTATCTGTACCTTAAATGGATAAGTAGATCACTCAGTTGTTTAATTTGTCTCATATTCTTGTAATTTTGCCTTAGTAATTGATACATTTGCCTTCTCTTACCCCAAAAGGCTTCTAAAATGATAAACTAGTTGTATTGCTAGTTTATAACCACTATTTAATGATCATTTCAACTCGTATAAAAACATGGAGAAGAAAAGAAATATATAGCCTATGCCTACATAGTATCCCTCAGGTTTCCTTTTTTTTTTTTCCTTAAACTACTCTTGGCAGTAATACACTTAGGTGTTTTTAAGGCTTAAAAGTCAGATTTGGTTTGCTTGGGGTTTTTTCACACTACCTTTGCTCATTATATTCAGGGATGGTGGTAAGAAGCTTTAGGATATGGCTAGGTGAGAATTTTGGTTGTGACTTATAGTATACAAGTAAGATACCATTCAGGAAGGGATCTGGAGCCACTTGAGAGGAACAAGCAACTTTGGCTACAGTGATAAAGATCAACTGATCAGGGATAGTGCTGAAAATGGAAAGAATTAGGAGGAAAATAAAAATAGGACAGATAAATAAGATACTTTTTTTTAACTATGGCGAGTGATTGGATGTATTTGTATAGGAATGGAGTAAGTTGGAAAGTTGTTTCCTTTCTTGGCATAACTCAAGGTATTACTGGGCATAGGAAAAAGTTGAGAGAAAAGATGAGCAACTGTTTTCTGCTTTTTTTCTTTAAAATTTTAATGTAGGATAGTCAGTATGATATACCATGTAAGCCTAAATATAAGCTCCTCCATATTATTTCTCATAGTAAAAGTGTTACTTGTCTGTGGGGGTGCAAAAAAACCAGCTTTCGCCCCACCTTCTGTTTTCTAGCTGGGCTAATTATCAGATTAACACGAGACAGGTTAACAGTAGAAAATGTCCAAATTTTATTACAGATGTGCATGATGGAGTGTTATAAGAATGAGACATGAAGACACATTGGACAATTGAGGTTTATGTGCCATTTTAGTCAAAGGTGAAGTGGAGCAGGGGTCTGGGATTTCAAAGGAAAGTAGGCAATTCACAGGTAGACAAGAAAGAGCAAACATGTGGTAAACAAATTCTTGCTGGGCTACCCAGAAACAATGGGTCACAGAAGTAAGCTCAACAAACAGGCTTTGCTAGGCTTCTCACTTTCTTCCACATTTAGTTTATATTGAGGCTAAAAGAAGGTGATGCTCCCCTTCTTTTTCGATCTGAATTCCTTTAGACAGGTAAGGGGGGAGAGTCAAAGGTTCTGAGTCTTTTGTTTCTTAATAACCAGCTTAAAATCAATATGCCAGAAGGCATATTTTGGGTTGGCAAAACTTTGGTTCCCCTCAGATCTCTCCTATTATGAGACAGAGTTCTGTTAATTATTTTTAATATGACTGTTTGGGAAAGAAACTCACATAAATGAGTTCAATCAGTGCTAATTTGGATGTTTATAAAAGTCACCTGATTAAATTGATCTAAAAAAGCAAACACATTTTAATAGATTTATCAATTATTCCTGGGAGTAGGGCTTCACAGTTAGAAATGTTAGATGAAGTTGTAAACAAGCCTTGTGAAAATCACCTTACTAAGCAGTATAGTAAGTGGGTACCATACACCTCATATCGTTTTAGAGATCATTAGATAGTGAAGGTATACTTTTGGCTTGGGATAAGATGTACAGGGACAACAATCTAACATGGATTCAAAGAGTACCCTATTTCAAATAACTTAAAATTGAAGGTGGTCAGAAAAATGGTGTTAGGTGACAAAAAAAGGCTTCATTGCTGTCAAAGATATATGTGAACAGTTTCAGTAAAATTGTTCTATTCATTGAGAATAGAAAAAAATGAAATTTCTAAATATGTTTTGTGATTTTTAAAATATATGTGTGTAACTATTGATTAATCAATAGGCGTTGGAGTGTTTGATCGTCATTCAAAAATGTATATATTCATGTTAACTGAAACACATTTGTTTATGAATTTTTCTTTCGGAAAGTAGAAGATCACCATATATTTAGGTACAATATAGTATCTTGAAGACAGTGCTACATAGTACCTGAACTGAAAGAATAAACTTTGGGGAGTGAGGGTGGAGGAAGAAGTCATTGCAAGTACATAATAATTTAATTCCTTTATGGATTCGTGTCCTGATGTAGCCCTTTCTGGGCTTATGGTCTGTTAAGAGAGAAAACATTAACCAAGTAATCACAAATTAATATACAGACTGTGATCAGGATATTATAAATAGGGTGTGAGGAGAGAGACCTAATAGGAGGATCCTGACGCAGGTTCAGGTGTCAGGTTTGTAACTGGACCACCGAAGGAGGTACTGCAAAACAGCAAAAAGTTAAGCAGCCTCAATGACAAAAATCAAATAGGAAAGAAGGTTATGCGTCTGCTGTGTACCAAGCACAAAAAGAATATAAAAGACATTTTAAAACCTCTTAAAAGGAAGTCAAGAAAGACCTTTTTGAGCAAATAATATTGAATGTTATGCAGATTCTGAGATCTGAAGATTGCAAAAGAAATAGTAATTTGAAGAGCATTTAAGAGAAAACAGCATGAGCAGAGTCTCTAAGACAGCAGAACGTGGAGTTGGAAGAACTGAAAGAAGTCCAGTGTGGCTGGAGTTGCATAATAATGGAAGGCCATTTTCATTTCAAGGATATTGGGGAATCGTTGAAGGATTTTTAGCAGAGGGTTGTGAATGTTAAGATCTCTCTGGCTACTGTATGAGAAATGTATTTGGAGGAGGGAGGCAAGAGTGAAAAAGTCTTAGGATAAAGGTAATGTACACTAAAATGGTAACAATGGAGTAGGAAAGAGGTAGATAAATTCAAGAGATGTTTTGGATTTAGAACCAATGAGACAGGAAAACTGATTGGATGGGGGGAGGTTAATGACGGCTGCCTGGATTTCATTTTGGTGGTGCCATTTAATAAATGGAAAATCTTTTGAGGAGGAGATACGTTTGAAGGCGGACAATTAAGAATTCTGTCTTGTCCAAATTGAGTTGGAGACATTTGTGACACCAGCCAATAGAAATGTGACGGTATAACCTCTAATTTTTGAGGGGTCTAGTCTTGTTGGGAAGGTAAGAATGCTTAACAGGAACGATTGGATAATGTTGTAAGTCATTATGTATTTGGTTGCACAGATAACAAAGGAATTCAGAAAAGAGATCCTTGCAGACTGGAAAAATAGGAAAGGTTTCTTGAAGGAGTAGAACTTAAAGCTTTAGAAGATGGGAAGTCTTTGAATTGGGAGAGAAGAGGAAAACCATTTCTGGCATGGAACAGCAGGAGCAAAAGCCCAAAGTTGGGAGTGATGTGCAGGAACAGAAGAGTGAAATATTACAGCTTTGGCAAGAATGGAATTGACAGCAGCAAGAGATAAGGTTCTGCTAGCCAGGGAGAATCAGGTTACAAGGGACTTAACATCCAGGCTGAGGAGTTTAGATTTAATGTATTGTAATAAATAGCCATTGTAGGTTTTTGAAGTGAAGAATTATGTAATGAAAGCACTACTTTGGGAAGATTGATCTAGTGCTGTTGGGAAGGAGGGATGAGACAAGAGCTGCGGAGACATGCAGACGAGTAGAAAAATCCAGTTACATGGTAATATACACCAAGGTTTCTCTATCTTGGCGCTATTGATGCTTTGGGCAAGCTACCCTGTTTCCCCGAAAATAAGACGTAGCTGGACAATCAGCTGTAATGCGTCTTGTGGAGCAAAAATTAATATAAGACCCAGTCTTATGTAATATAAATATATATAGTAAAATAAAACTGGGTCTTATATTAATTTTTGCTCCACAGACGCATTAGAGTTGATTGTCCTGCGAGGTCTTATTTTCGGGGAAACAGTAATTTATTGTGGGGGACACTGTCTGGTGTATTGTAGAGTGTTTTGCAGCATCGCTGGCCTCTACCCACGAGATGCCCCCTCACAACCAAAATTGCCCCCCCCCCCACGTTGCTAAATGTCCCTTAGGGGGCAAAATTGCCCAGATTAAAAACCGCTGATGTAGATCTAAACTAGAGTTGTAGAAATTAGATTGTAATGTATAATAGTAAAATTGCAGAGTGGTTTTTTTTCTTATATTGTCTGAGGCTTTTATTATCAATTTTTTATGGTCTAAAAAAGCAGTTATTTTCTTTTTTGACAAGAACAAAACAAAATTATGTCATCACATTTAAGTCTGAATTAGTTATACAACTTATAGAAGTTGTTTGTATTTTAAATAGTATTTTGTATTTAAGAAGAGCAAGCAAGGAACTTTGCCATTTAATTTTTATGCTGTTGATTTATCTTTTGAATTAATGCAATCTAGGACTAATGCATTAATTTAATCAGTAGGATTTCTCTTGTAAACTTTTTTTGGGTGGGAGGTGTTGCTCTCTTTGGCTTCCTGACTCTTAACAGCATTTCATCTATGTGGCTTTAATTTGTAGAGCTCTTGAGGTGCTGTACGGAATAATACTCTTTTAGGGGCAGATCCACACAAGTACTTGGACAGAATTGGATGAATAACTAGGGGGCTAATCTTAGCCCTTCTCATCATCAGCTATCAATTTGCAGTGCCTTAGAGAATGGTTCATTCCCCACTGCGTTCCCCAAAAGAGACACCATTACTCAGGAATGCAGAGGTGCTTGAGCTGAGTACTGTGTTTCCCAAAAAAAGACTTAGCTGGACCATCAGCTCTAATGCGTCTTTTGGAGCAAAAATTAATATAAGACTCGGTCCCGGGTATAAAATAATGCAATATAAATACAAATACAATACCAGGTCTTATATAAGCCCAGGTCTTATATATAAGACTGGCTCTTATATTAATTTTTGCTCCAAAAGACACATTAGAGCTGATTGTCCAGCTAGGTCTTATTTTCGGGGAAATACGGTACTGATGGAAGCTATATGTGGTGTTCTCTTAAGTGGCAAGTTTTACTACTGGGATTTATGGGAACTTGAGTTTGCTGAATTCACTTTGCCTTTATGACCCTCTCAAGAATTGGTGATAAAGGATTGTTGTTCTGAACAAAGCTTGACTTTAAATCAGAAATGGATAGAACTCTTGAATATACTGCTTTTATTTTTCTCTTTCATTTCTTTGATTTTAAAAAGGAAAGAATTCAAAGTTCTAGGACTTTATGGCTGTAGTATATATGTGTCAAATTTTCCTGGTGATCAGTAGTACTAAGGTAGCTGGTGAATCATTGCATCTTTTGTGACTTAAGCGTCACAGAATAAATAATTGTGGCAGATATGCTGGGAGATGCTATATGATGGAAACTGTAAATTATATAATATATATAAATTATTTATATTAAGAGATGGGAAAGAAAATGTGTTTTTTTTAAGATTTTTATTGGGGGAGGGGAACAGGACTTTATTGGGGAACAGTGTGTACTTCCAGGACTTTTTTCCAAGTCAAGTTGTTCTTTCAATCTTAGTTGTGGAGAGTGCCGTTCAGCTTCCAGTTGTTGTCCTTTCAGTCTTAGTTGTGGAGGGCACAGCTCAGCTCCAGGTCCAGTTGCCGTTTTCTAGTTGCAAGGGGCGCAGCCCACCATCCCTTTCGGGAGTCGAACCGGCAACCTTGTGGTTGAAGAGCCTGCACTCCAACCAACTGAGCCATCCGGGAGCTCAGCGGCAGCTCAGCTCAAGGTGCTGTGTTCAATCTTAGTTGCTTGGGGCACTGCCCACCATCCCTTGCGGGACTCGAGGAATCGAACTGGCAACCCTTCGGAGTTAGGAGCACGGAGCTCTAACCGCCCGAGCAACCAGGCACTTAAGAAAATGGTTTTAAGTGCCTAATGTGTGCCAGTCAGTATACTAGGAGCACTACATATGTATCATTTCGTTTAATTCACACAAATCCAAGAAATAGAGCTGCAATTTTCAGATGAGGAAATTGAGGCTGAAAAAAGTTAAATAATCACCCCCAAAGTCACACTGCTGAAAGTACTGGCACACAACTTTGAACAAAGATCTCCAACATCAAATCCTGAGTATATTCTCTCTACTCACCATGTTTTTTCATTTACAACAAAATTAAACAAGTTCTTAAGAAATCCCCATGTTTTATAAAGGAGTAATTAGGTGGTGATTATTTGCAATACAAAATAATTCTTCTATGTGCCACAAAGTTTCCTCTAATAGAGATTTCCAGAGATCCTTAAGTATGTATGGAATATACAAGAATGCAGAGAGACTTAAGGCTAAGAGTAACTGAAGATGCTAGTAATTGGAGGACTGCCAGAGTCAAGGATCGTTTGTGTATTCATTCTACATACATTACTGCTTAAAAAGTACCCAGTAGGTGCTGGGATTATAATAGTGAGCAAAAACAGATGTCCCTACCTTTCTAGTGTTTATGTTATAGTGAGGAAGACATTATGCAGTACTATCCTACATAAATATAAATTACAACAGTGAGAAGTGTAACAAAGGAAAGGTACTTGGTGCTATTAGAGTGTATAATAAGGATGCCTGACCTCATGTAGGGGTCCCAAAAAAGCCTTTCCTGAGAAAGAAGTCCAAAAAATGACTAGAATCTGCATGGTTTGGAGGAAAGGAGGAGCCTGACAGGTAAAGTGCATTGTGACAGGAGGGTAACATGGCAGGTTTGAGGAGCTGAAAGAAGGTTGTTGTGCTAGAATGGAAAGCATGATACAAGATGAATTGGAGAGGTAAGCATGGACTATACCACACTGCCTGGTTTGGTGCCTTTGGTTTTTATTGTTAAGGACAATGGGAAGCCCCTGAGGATTTTAGCAGAGGGGTGATATCAGATCTGATTTGGGAGAAGCTCACAGAGAGAATGGATCATCGGTGAAAAAGAATTCAGAAAGGCCAAATAAGACTCTATTATTAAAGCAGTCTAGGAAAAAAATGGTCTGCCTTAAAAAGGAAATGTTTATTGAGTTTCTCTCTTTCATTATTACTTTAGTTGTCTAATTTAAATATCATTTTGAAAGCTACCTCTATGCGTGGTTCCAGAACTGTAGGTCATATATGGTCTGGTAGGTCACCAGAAGGCCACATCAGTTCTTAGCTCAGAGAAGTGCCATGGTCATCTTGATTAGTGTCAGAGAGATCCCCTTTATCTGACCTGGATTGGGGTGTGGAGATCATATTAAGCATTTAAGAAATAGTTGTTGAGTCAAATTAGGTTTGAATACCCTTTAGCCTATCAGGAGATTTTTGGGGGTTTTTTTGTTGTTTTTTTTTTTTTGTTCAAGTTACTATGTAGTCCCAATGTTGAAATTTTCTGAAGAGAACACTCATAGATTATCACATTACCTTTTATCTATCTCTTTTGCTGTGTTGTAATATAAAGGAGATGTAGGTTAGACAGCAGTGATTCTGTAGTATATTTAAAACCTGCACTTAAATTTACCCCTTTCCAACACCACATGTTTTTGTTCTGAGGTTCAGCTTCCCAATTGTTTGATTGAAAAATAAAAAAAAGCACAGAGACTGCAATGACAGTGACCAAATAGGTGCCTATGGAATAATGAATGCCTAGCTTACTCACAGTTTCTTATTGTTAGTAGAGATCTGAAAATCCAAAATGTTAAGGCTTTGTACAGCTGAAGAACTTGATTTTCTCAAGTTGGTTAAGTTTTTTACTGAGATCGGGATCACATAGCAAACAAAGTAGATGCTCAGTAAATGTTTACTGAATGGATGACTGATTGTTTCAAAAGTGGTAGGTATATTGAGTATATTGAGATAAGGCAAACGATCTGAATAGTACGGAGGAAAGTCTAGAGGAAAGTCGACCGTGTGATCTAAGCTGCTATTAACTAGGAAAATCTAGGTGTCTTCCAGGTATTTGTAGATCACACCATTAAGAGATTTTATTGCCCCCAAACCTGATCTATTCTAACCCTTCTGTCAGACTGACCTATATCTCCTTATCAGATTTTTGCTTTTTAATACTTTGTTTATTGTGTCAAGAAAGAAACAACTAGATGTTGTTTTGTATTTATATTGTCAACATTAATGTTCCATCTGATTCATGTAAAATCAATTGTAGTAGGAATGTCTTAACTTGTGTTTTATCTCCAGATTGGGTTTCTAAAAGTTTGTAGGTCAGTGGAAAGTGGAAAATGCATTCAGAATTCCAAAATAAATATTCAACAAACATTTGTTGAACATTCATTATGTTTAAGGGCAGTTATCCAGGATAACTAGGGAAATAGCTAGTAAAGTAGGATAACCAGGGAGTTATGGAGAAAAATAGAATCTGATTTTTGTCTTCAAGAAGTTGCAACCTATGTAGTTAACCAAGTAATATAACCAAATTTAGTAAACAGTCTGATTATTTTTTTAAAGCATAAACAAAACTGTCTAGAGTCCCATAGGATGGAGTTATTAATATCGTATGGGATAGATCAGTGAAGGCTTCATGAAAGATAGAGGAACATGTAGGCTGAATTTTGAGGAAAGGATGACTAAAATTTCAGGAGATAGAAGGTAAAGACAAAGTACAGCCCAAACACAGGCAACAATGTTAGCAAAAACCTTGAAGTATTAAAATACAGTGGATGTTTAGGGACCTATAGAGGCTTTTTCTAGTTCTAGACCATAGGCAGCTTTAGTGAGATGTGAAAACAGAGCTGTCAAAGGAAGAGTAAAAGCCAGATGGGATTTGAATAGTTTACTAAGGAGTTTGTATTTTATTCTGTAGATGTTTATTTTATAAATTTTGTGAGGCTGTCCAAGAGGAATTGTTAGAAAGTTTTGATCAGAGAGGAAGACATGATGATGATGATGGCAGCAGCTAAAAGTATAGTAGTTCCCCCTTATCCACGTTTTGAAAATGTTAAATGGAAAATTCCAGAAATAAACAATTCATAAGTTTTGATTTGCACACTATTCTGAGTAGTGTAATGAAATCTAGCACCATCCTGCTTCATCCCACCTAGGATGTGACTCATCCCTTTGTTTAGTATTCACGCTGTTTAAACTACCTGCTCCTTAGTCACTTTGTAGGCTTCTCATTATGAGATTGACTATTGTGTTATCACAGTGCTTGTGTTCAAGCAACCATTATTTTACTTAATAATGGCCCCACAGCACAAGAGCAGTGATGCTGGTGATTTGGATATGCCAAAGAGAAGCTGTAAAGTGCTTCTTTTAAAGAGTGAAAAGGTGAATACAGTACAAATGAGATCTTTTGAGAGAGGGAGACCACAGTCACATAATTTTTGTTACAGTATATTGTTACAATTGTTCTATTTTATTATTAGTTATTGTTAATCTCTTATTGTGTCTAATTTATAAATTAAACTTTATGGTAGGTATGTATATATAGGAAAAAGCATAGTATGTATACTAAAAGCATAGTATGTATACTAAAAGCATAGTATGTATACTAAAAGCATAGTATGTATAGGTACTATTCACTGTTTCAGGCATCCATTGGGAGTCTTAGAATATATCCCCCAAGGATAAAGGGGGGCTACTATATCTAATTTCAACTCCACAAATATATCTATCACCTGTTATGTATCAGGCTCTAATACTGTCTCCCATCAGCTAGACCAGTGATTCTTAATAAACCAAGATATCTGCAAACCCCAGCACTATATACAGGTTTTCTGTGTATAGGTGCATGTGCTTTTTTCTGGGGAGCCTCATAGCTTTCATAAGTTTTTCAAGAGTGTGCTATAAAAGGAAAAGGGGCCGGACTGGTAGCTCAGGTGGTTGGAGCTCCATGCTCCTAACTCGAAGGCTGCCGGTTCGATTCCCACATGGGCCAGTGGGCTCTCAACCACAAGGTTGCCGGTTCAACTACTGGAGTCCCGCAAGGGATGGTGGGCTCCTCCCCCTGCAACTAAGATTGAACACAGCACCTTGAGCTGCGCTGCCTCCCGGATGGCTCAGATGGCTGGAGCGTGGGCTCTCAACCATAAAGTTGCCAGTTTGATTCCTCAAGTCCTGCAAGGGATGGTGGGCAGCTCCCCCTGCAACTAAGATTGAAAAGACAACAACTTGACTTGGAAAAAAGTGCTGGAAGTACACACTGTTCCCCAATAAAGTCCTGTACCCCTTCCCCAATAAAATCTTAAAAAAAAAAGGAGGGAGAACTAAGTACTTACCTAGAAATGGAGAAGAATTGTTCTGAACCCTGAATGCTTACCAGTAAAAAGGTTTAAAAATAAGGATACCTAAACTCAATCCCAACTGCCAGGGACTGTGATTGAGTCAGTGGCTTTGAAGTAGAGCACTATCAAGCAAGAGTTGATAGCCACTGATCTCGTCAGGAGTGACACTGAAAGGTACCCCATGGGAACGGAAACTATTAATTACTGTACTCCCACTCTAGAAAGTGCCTGGCACATAGTAGGTACTCAGTAAATACTTCTTGAATGAATGAGTACTAGAGCCCCCCAGTTCAGAAAAGTTAAAAAGACCCCATGTCCCCCCCGCCCCCTCCAATTGCTTTATCATTCATGGTAAGTCACCCTGGAATCAGTAAAAACATTTCCTCACACAAATGATAGTATACCCTTTTACTCTAAATAGCTAAGTATAATGTTGATATCCATCACAGGCAGATGTCATCAGAGGTAAAACCAAGGAGCAGTAAGGACTAGGGGCCTTAGATCCTTGGCCAATGGTACACGGAAGAGTTAGGAGCAGCAGAGATGGGAACATTTTATTGAGGGTTCTGGCTGTTTCAGCATAGCCTGTTTTGGGTACCTTTTTCGTTTAGATGGCTCTAATTAGGGAAGAATCATATAGTGATCTAACAGTACTTCTTAACAGGTCCTATTGGTATTTAGTGACCTTTTATTTTCTCTTCCTGTCTTTATTCCCCAGTAGAGAGTACCCTCCAATTACTGAGTCTTTTTTTAATGTGATACGATATATTGGTATTCTCAGTATTCTTTTCTATGAGATTGAGAGGAATTGTGGGATTAATTTATGTGGAGGTATTTCAGAAACGATATGCCAGCTGGCAGAAAACTGAACTGTGGCAAAATTACAATTGTATGAACCCCATTCTCTTCTGAAAATAATGAGTTGGGATAAATCAGTCTTTTGGGAACAAATTATCTTTTGTTTTCTTTTTTTTAAAGATTTTATTGGGGAAGGGAACAGGACTTTATTGGGAAACAATGTGTGCTGCTAGGCCTTTTTCTTTTTTTTTTTTTTCCCAAGTCAAGTTGTTGTCCTTTCAATCTTAGTTGTGGAGGGCGCAACTCAGCTCCAGGTCCAGTTGCCCTTGCTAGTTGCAGGGGGTGCAGCCCATGGGGAGTCGAACCGGCAAGCTTTTGGTTGAGAGGACGCGCTCCAACCAACTGAGCCATCCGGGAGCTTAGCTGCAGCTCAGCTCAAGGTGCCATGTTCAATCTTAGTTGCAGGGGGCGCTGCCCACCATCCCTTGCAGGGGGCGCTGCCCACCATCCCTTGCGGGACTCGAGGAATTGAACCAGCAACCTTGTGGTTGAGAGCCCACTGTCCCATGAGGGAATCGAACTGGAGCCTTCGGAGTTAGGCACATGGAGCTCCAACCGCCTGAGCTACCAGGCCAGCCCCGGGAACAAATTATCTTTTGTATGGATTCTATAAACATCTGAAAATTCCAGGATTTCTCTTATTTAGAGCAGATAAGTTTTATGCACATATATTGGAATCATTTTACGGAATATGCCAACTACTGAAAATATTGGGGGCGAGTGAAATGGTAGTTGCTATTACATTTCTTACCAAAGGGAAATTTCTTTGTAGCCCAATTAATTTGGGTGGTTTATGAAAGGTGATGGTATTATGATTCATTTCCATTAATATCTAGGATGTTTTAATAGGAATAAGAAGTGGGTTAGGGCTGAGAAGGAACATGAAGGCCTAAGGCCATGGAACTTGAGTAATTCAAGTCTTTCCTTTAAAGCAAAGGGACATGACCTGAAGGATTCGAAATTATTTTATTCATGGCACCTGAATTAACATTAAATGAGACAACCTCTTTGACTTTGGGGATTCTGCTGAATAGGGACGTTTTTAATTAGAGTAAGTCTTCTAGGTCAGTCCTTTTCAAACTTTAACATGCATAAAAATCACCTGGGGATCTTGTTTAAATGCATTCTGATTTACCGTGTTTCCCCCAAAATAAGACCTAGCCGGACAATCAGCTCTAAAGCGTCTTTTGGAGCAAAAATTAATATAAGACCTGGTCTTATATTACTATAAGACCGGATCTATACTATACTATACTATACTATACTATACTATACTATACTATACTATACTATACTATATAATACTGGACCTTATATTAATTTTTGCTCAAAAAGATGCATTAGAACTGATGGTCTGGCTAGGTCTTATTTTCGGGGAAACACGGTTGTAGGTCTGGGATGGGTCTGAGATTCCACACTTCTAGAAAGCTCCCAGAAGATGCTAGTATTTGAAGTAGCAGGCAATGACTGGATTAAGAACACTAACATTGGAGGAAAAAATGCTGGCAGTGTTGGTATAGTTTACTCAAAAGTTAAGTTTAAATTCTCTCTTTCTTCCTATCCGTTGTATCTGGATGGGAATGGTCAGATAAGACATCTCTGAGATAGTATATAATACTATATAGATAATAAGGTTAAGTAAACAAGAGGCTCTACAGACCCCAAATGAAGTTACTTTACCATTTATTTGTTGAGGAAATAGAAAAATATACTCCAGGGCTAAGTCATCAAGTACTGTTAGGACTTCTAATTTTAAAAATTATAATTAATACTCATAGCAATGTTATTAAACATTTGCTTGTTCGTTTAAATACTTGAGCTTTACTATATCCAAGGTGTATTAATCACTTATAATGTAATCCAGATTTATTGTTATAATGTTAGCTAATGATCTTCATTAGGTAATCAGATCTTACTTGTGAGCTAGTGTACATGCTAAAAATAAAAAAAATTGTTATATCATGATCAGTTGTGAAATATCTCAAAAATAGTTACTAAAAATATGTCAGCTTATGAATGATTTATTTTCAAAAAAGTTAATTGGAGACTTTCATATCTTATGACAGACTAAAAGTTAAAAGAAACCCAAGTGGGTTAAAAGAAACTCCTGTGGTTTAGTGCTCCTAAAAATTCTGGGTAAAACAGTAAGAAGACAAATCACCTAACAGAAATGTATGACACATAAACCAGCAGTTTCAGAAAATAATTTAACATTACCCAGTAAAGATGTACATGTGTATACTCAACAATCCAGTAATTTTATTCTTAAGTATATATTCTAATTTAGAGAGATTCTTACACATGTACCCCAAGAGATGAATACAAGAGTTTTCATTGCAGCATTATTATAACTGAAAAACAAAAACAATCAAACAACTAGAAATAACCCAAATGTTCATATGCTGTAAAATTGATAAAATACGTTTTGGTATATTTACACAGTGGAAATATTTATTCAGGCATCAAAATGAATGAACTCCAGCTGCACAGGACACTGAGGATGAATTTTCAGAACATAATATTGGGTTATAAAAGTAAATCATCGGACAATACATGTAATATGATTGTATTTATTTAAAATTCAAGACAGAGAAAACTAAATGTGACATTGCTTAAAGATGATAGATACAAATGTGTAAAAATTGTGAAGAAAACCAAAAGAAAGATTAACAAAATTCAGGGTAGTGGTTTCCTCATTAAGTCAGAGAGAGGTTATGTGACAGATGAAGAGCGCATAATGGGCTTCAGAGATGTTGGTAATCTTTTATTTCTTGAGCTGGATAGGGAGTACGTGGGTCAAAGTGCTTTTGTTCGTTATTATTTAAAATGTTCTATCTGATACATGCGAGTACTCAATGTTTCATAATTCTAAAAAAGAAAAAATATGTTCAAGTAGATTAAAGGTTATACCTGTGATAGCTTTACTCATTTGTATTTCAGTATGCTTCCGTGAGTGGGTGAGAACAGGGTGGCATTGAGGGTATGCGACGGGGAAGTTTTTGTAGGTAACATGCCTTTGAACATCTCTCTCATATGTGTCATGAAAAATGGTTGAAAACCACTGCTGTAAGTTTAGAGCAATGAATAACTAATATGAGTGCTCATACTAGAAGAGGTATGTTTCCATGTTCCCCCTGTACCCCCCCAAAAAATCCTAGAGATCAGCCTGAAAAGCTCTATGAAGTAGATGTTATTTAAGCTGGGTCTTTAGGGTGAGCAATTTATAAGGGGAGGTAGGTAAGGGAACCCACATTTCCCAGTGAAGGAAAAGGAAGTTACAAAGGCACAGAGGCCCAAAAGTCCATGGAGAGTCCAGTGAGTAAGTTCAGATATGTGAAGAGCCTTATCTAACACACTTTGGAGTTTGCACTGTGGGCATTGAGGTTTTATTACTTAAATTAGGGGTGTTGATTTAAGGATCATATGCAAGGCTCTGTGCTAGGAGTTACCGTCAACTCTATATGTATATTTATGTTCTTTTCCTCCTCTTTCAGGCTGCTATATGGCAAGCACTAAACCACTATGCTTACCGAGATGCAGTTTTCCTCGCAGAACGACTGTATGCAGAAGGTTTGTAATGCATTCGTTTCTGTTGAACCACAAATGAATAAAATACATGAATTCCATCACTTTTGAGGACTGTAACAAGATTCTGAGCATCACATTGTTTTCCTTATGACTGACATTGGTTCATAAAAACCTTTCCTGTATCTGTGTAGTCCCATTATAGGCTACTTTTAATAATTGTGTAGAGTTGCTTCAGGTTTTACACTATGTTTTGTTTAATCTTTTTCAATCTTTAGGTATTTTTCCCCAAGTTTTTTTTATTAGAACAGAGTCTGTATTCTGTGGTGAAGAGTATGGATAAGAGTCTATGGCTTCAGCACAGACCCTAACCCTGTCACCTAAATATGCAGTTGTATACTTTGGGCAAGTTGCTTAAGTCTGAGTATTTTAGATTTCTCATCTATAAAATAAAGATAATAATTATTGCCTCATACAATTGAAGAATTAAATGAGGTAATGTATTTAAAGCACTTGGCACAATCTTCTGGCATGGTAATAAAATGCTCAATAAACTCTGCTAGTAATGGATGTTTTGTTTCTGTCATTAATTATTCTCTAAGATGGTAATGTAGATAATTATGTACAGTTTTTTTTTTAGACTTTTATTTGTAAGTGTGTTTTTCTAGGACCCATCAGCTCCAAGTCAAATAGTTGTTTCAGTCTAGTGGTGGAGGGCACAGCTCACAGTGGCCCATGTGGGGATTGAACCAGCAACCTGGTTGTTAAGAGCACCCGTGCTCTAACCAGCTGAGCTAACCAGCCACCCCCGTACAGTTTTTTTTTAAGTCATTTCCTTCGCTTATATACTCTGAAATGGCATATACAAGTCAAACAATGTGATCAATTCTACAACAAATTACTTTTTGCCCAGTTAATAACCCAGCTGAGAGAGGTATAATAATCTGGGGTGTCACCAACAGTATAAAACTTCCTTCAGAGTCCTATCAGTATCAGATTTGACCATTTTAAGGTATTTTTGCTTACTTGAGAATTGTGAGATATTTTGTCTTGCATTTTTATAACCATAAGGGATTATGAGTGTTTTCTCAAAATGTTTGTTTTAAATTTTTTCGTATTTTGTGAGCTATATCTTTATTACATATTTGCCCCAGATTGTTGCTTTTTAATCTTAATTCTACTTATTTTTTGTTATTCTGATATTTAAAATTGTTATGTAGTTGAACTCACCAGCTTTGTCCTATTCCTTCAATAGCTGGAAAATTGTCATCTTTCTATCTATAATAAATATATGGATCTTGGTAGTTTAAAAAATTTAAAGAATTTATCATGGTATTAGTACTTAATTTATTCAGTGTTATTTATTAAATAATGCTTTTTTTTCTCTCCCACATGATATTTCACTTGGTTTTATATTAAACTTTTAAAAAATGTTTTGCTGTCTCCAGAATCTCCTCTTTCATTAGTTAATTTACTATTTTTAACCCAGTATCATTCCATTTTATAATTAATTCTTTATATTGTCTTTTAGAGTTTAATAAGGTCTATCTCTTCTTCCATCATTTTTTTTTTTCCCTTTCCAATTCATTCTTTGGTAAGAAGTCTTTACTTTTTTCTTATCCTTCCATATTTCCATATGTATTTTATTATTGCTTTGAAATTTCACAGATATTTTGATCAATGCTGACCTGTAACTACACAAGTCTGTAAATTGATTTAGGAAATACTAACACCATGCTATATATATACACGTATATATATACATATAGCCTTCCCAGCCAGAAACAGTGCTGCATTCTTTTTACTCTGGTATTTATTTGTTTGTTTAATTTTCCTACTTTTTGTGTAAGCGCCCATTGGATTACTTGCCAAGAATTTTTATTTCTTATGGTTGTAGATGAGCTTTATTTTGTGTATTTTGTGTGTTCCTGCATGAATTGATAGTGGAACCTTTTTTCACAGTTTTATGATTTCAGTCTAATAGTAAATGTTTAGTAACCTAACTAGAAGCATAAGAAGGTAGATATTAGGGGTTTGCTAGGCATGTGTCACAAAAGGACAAGAAATAAAAACATAAAGAATAGACAAGATGTGGATCGGGAAATACAATCTACATAGGAAAGTTAATACAGAAAGGGATTGGTAAGTAAGAGAGGATATAGAGAGGTACCAGAAGTCCAGATGATGTTGAATTGGGAGATGTATGGGAATAATGTAGAAGAGGAAGACCATGAAACAGGTGTGCAAAATTCTTTTGTTTAATGAAGCAGAATGTGCTGAATCACATAGCTGAGAGTTATGAGAAGAAAGAATGAATCTCAGGAGCAGGGGATTTCACAAAAGGGCAAAGAGGAATGCTTAGAAATAATTTTGAGAAGCAAGGAGGAAACCAACCTTACCTTGACGCTGATATAAGTGAGGTATGAGAGAATGAGCATCTCAGAGGAGACTGGGCATGCAGTTAGGAAAGTGGGGAAGATCTGTGGAGCAGGAGTCTGGGGTCCCAATGAAAACATTTAGAAGAGTGAGGGAAAGAAGATAATACAGTAGATTACCCTACTTTCCTCAATTATGTAAAAGGGTTTATTATGAGTAATCTACTTACATATATTTTCATCGATAACTAGGCAACCCTCATGTTTTGCCGTCTTACACTTTTTCGTTTTTGAATTTGTTTATTAAAGATAGGCAATTTCTAGTTTATTATAGTTAGGCTCCAAAAGATTGTAAATTAGTGGTTTCAAATTGAGACAATTAGTTTTCCCATAGAATTCGGGCAGGATCCAAATTAATCCCCATAAAGTTGTTTAATCTACTTTCTATCTGTGTCTGATACAATGCTTAACACTTGGGAAGTTGCTTAGTGTTAATTTCTCTCAATATAGAAATTAACCACTTTGTATTTCTATGAGGGAAGATTTTACAGGTTAAGTGCAGTGGGAACAGATACTATCCTGACTTAATAATAATGACAACAGTAACTTCTGCCATTTATTGATTACTTACTGTGTACTAGGTCCTCTAGATACTTATCAATATTAATTCGTTACTTAGTCTTCAATAATCCTATGAAATAGACACTGCTATTGCCATTTTAGAAATGAAAAAACTAAGACCAGTGTTCACAAGCCGTAAGTGGTAGATCTGACTCTACTTCTCTGAGGGTAGCAAATACCGGGGTGCCAAAAAAATATATATACATGTGACTTGTATATCGGTATATATTGAGTATTAGAATTTTAATACAGTTTTTTTCTTTTCTTAAGATGTGTATACCTTCTTTTTGGCCCCTTCTGTACATGCCACTCCTCTGATTTATCATTAGATGTCACTGATCATCACAGTACTCATTCCCACTGAACCAGCCTCAGAATTCTTGTCAACACAGTGTTGCTGGCTGACACTTCGTTGACCAGAGTTAGTATGCTAGAAGTGACCTATTTATTTGCCCCTTTGCTCAGTGGCTTCCTATGCTACCAGCAGTAGCTCCTCTGTTTTAGAGAAAGACATCCAACAGGCATGAAGCTAAAGAAGCTGATGGGCAGGATCCTCTGTAAGTCAAATTCTTGAAATAATTTCTCAGTTTTACCAGTTCCTTGTCACTCGTTTTTCTCCTAAGCGTTCCATAGATAGCCTGCCTAAGACTGTGGTATAAGCAGATGGTATAAGAGAAAATCTCAACTCAGGTATTCATTAACCACTTGGTCTTAGTGAAGAACTTATTCTGAGCCTAATTGTCCTCATCTTTAAAATGAGAAGAGAATCTATTTAACAAGATGACTTTAAGTACTAAATATAATCTGTAGTTTCTGGCACATAGGAAGTCCTTTACAAGTGTTTCCCCGAAAATAAGACCGTATTAATTATGTATTACGTATAATGTATTATGTATTAATTACGTAATTATGTATATTAATTTTTGCTCCAATAGATGCATTAGGGCTTATGTTCAGGGGATGGCATCCTGAAAAATTATGCTAGGGCTTATTTTATGGTTGGGTCTTATTTTCGGGGAAACACGGTTCATCACGCATATCCTAATATAGTGACTTTTCAGATTTTTTTTTACTGTTATTATATATCATGCACTCTGATACTTTCTATTTGCAGGTTGGTACCCAATAAATTGACTTCACAATCCACTAGTGAAGTGAGACTTACTGTTTGGAAAAACTGTCCTAATCTTATCATTTCCCTCCACATCTCCTTCCACCATTGTAAACACCTATTTTTCCTTCCCACTGCCAATACCTGATCTCCTTGACCAAGGTTTTTATCCATTCCTAATTGATTAACTGTTGGAAAGAACACAGATTCAAAGCTTTCCCCCTTGTTCTGGTAGATGGCACGTGGGACTTATAAAATTTTCTAAGGTTTCTAATTGTAATTATATACACTATGTTTCCCTGAAAATAAGACCTAGCCGGACAATCAGCTCTAATGCGTCTTTTGAAAGACCTGGTCTTATTTTACTGTAATATAAGACCGGGTCTTATCTAACATGATATAGTATAAGACCTTATATTACTTTTTGCTCCAAAAGATGCATTAGGGCTTATGTTCAGGGGATGTCATCCTGAAATATCATGCTAGGGCTTATTTTCCAGTTAGGTCTTATTTTCAGGAAACATGGTATTTAACTGTTAGAAATGAATACAAATGGGTAGTCAGGCACATATAGAAATACTCTTAGATGATATGGGCAAAGAATACATTAGTACAACTAACATGATAGGTCCTTGGGGGGGTGGAGAGAGAGAGACGATTTATTTATATTCAGAAAATTAACCAGATGTAGGTTTTATGTGCATTTTTTTTTTAAAATAAGGAAATGCTCAGGGCCTCTAGGAAGAGATGAAAAGTTGCTATCTTTAAAGACCATATGGGACTGGCAATTGTATCTGTTGAAAGAAAAGGAAAAAGAAATAGCTGAAAGCATTGTGGCAACATGCATTCCTTAAGTATTTTGAGGGTCCTAGTCTAAAGTTCAAAATTGCTTGAAATCTAGTGTTTCATTTTAATATAGGTTTGCATCCTACACTACAAAATGTTTATTTTCAATATGAATACATTTTAAGTTAAAATGTTCACCAGTTTTCTACCTGTCTTAATGATTAATGGGCCAGATGTAGAAATTGCACTGGGTGTATAAATTTCAGTAAATTGGGCTCAGTTGATGAGAACTGAGTCACAGTAAAACATTCAGCATCTGTTTCTCTTCTCTAACTTAACCATGATATTGAAAACCCCAATTCAGAAATATGTGACTACAAATGGTAACATTAAAAAAAATCATTTAGGGGGCAACTGATTAGCTCAGTTGGTTAAAGTGCAGTGCTCTTAACAACAGGGTTGCCGGTTCGATCCCCACATGGGCCACTGTGAGCTGCGCCCTCCACAACTAGATTGAAACAACCACTTGACCTGGAGCTGGTGGGTCCTGGAAAAACACACTTAAAATAAATAAAAGTTTTTAAAAAATCATTGAGGGGAAATGTCCAGCATACTATGAAAAATGTGGGCCATTATTGGTGGGAAACTTGATAAATATATCCTGTTGCTAAAAATTCAAGTCACTTTGTTATCTGAAAGGAACGGAAGGATGCCTGGCCCATTGGCCTGTCCTTTTACTGTCATAATTAAATGCTTGCCAGTGAAGAAGATCATGCTATTTTTAAAATCTTCGTAGTTTTCATTTTTGTTATGTGTTAGTAAATTAAGATTCTAGTCTTCTCAATGAACATTTTTTGTCCAAGACTCAACTGTTTCAGTTCATTATCTTAGATGTTTCACACAAACGTCATGCACATCAAACTCAATGCATTCAAAGCTGGATTCATAATCCTACCCTAATCTGAGACACCACTGTCACTTACTAGAAAATCTTCCTAATTTTCCCATATCTGCCCTTCCCTGCTTTTTCCCTTTCCCCCTCCCAAATCAACTCATTCTCTTTTCTGTTTAAAACCCTTAGATTACTATAAGGATCTATCCCTAAATCTTTAACATAGGTTGCAAAGCCATGCACAATCTGGCCATCTGCTTTCTCCTCGTGTATTGCCACTTTCCCCCTCAAACACTAAGGAGTCTTTTTGAATTTCCTCCAGCCCTCTTATCTGTGGTATATTTACTCCAAGCATGGTTTCAAAGTATTTAAAAACAGTATTAACCCCGTCATATACAACAAATACAAAACCAGTTAGTACTGGTGTTTAGAATGTAGACAAAATACAGAGAAAATAAAAAGAGGGTGTAGTATCAAAATACTGAACTTGTATATGTAGATGAAATGTTCAACAACAGAAATGACTCTGAAAGATGGAACAAATCATACAATATGAAAAGTACAGCACTGAAGCAATTGAAAACAGTCAGCAAAAAAGGCAAAAAAGTTAATGATGAAATGGAATTTACTTGAGCCACTTATGTGGTTCAGTGTCACATATGTACACCCCACATTAATATCAGGTGACTATTCAGGTATTCTAAGTTTAGGAGAAGGCTAATAATAATTTAATAATAGCACATATAGCTCGTACTGTGTCACGCACTATCTTAAGTACTCTACATATATTAACTCATTTAATCCTAAAAGCAACCCTTAGAGCTAGGGATCACTATGTCCTTATTTTACAGATAAGAAAACGGAGGATCAGAGAAGTTAACTTGCCCTAAGTCACATAGCTAATAAGTGGTGGTGTCAGAATCTGGCTCCAAGCAGTTTGGCTCTAAGAGTTAGTATTCTAATCCAGGTGCTGTAATGCCTATAGTTGATATAAGAACTTAAAAGATAATCAAGACAAAACGTGTATCACAAATCATAGCTGATCCATAGTTTCTACGCCCTATAAACACTTACAACATCAGCGTTCATGACAGCACAGCAAGCAGAACTCTAACATCTAAGGAATTCTCTATGGTATTTGTAGAGTTTATCAAGGCTGGATAAAGGACACTCACCTCAACAAACTTAAGTCTTGCCAAAACTGGTCCCTTTTTGAAACGGCTGCTCATTTACATTGTACGTCAACATGAAGAGGTGTCTATCTGGGTTGAAAGCACTGAAAGACTAATTCACCTTCTTATTTGATGGAAATGTATCTGAAGGATGTAAGCTTAAATCCCTCTTATTTATTTTGGACTTACATTAAATGACCTTTCAACTTTTGAAGCCTGTTTGTAAGAAGAGGAGCTTCAGTATTGTTCTGTAATTTCTTGTTTTCTGGAACTCTTTTCTTTTTTTTCTTACCACAGTGAAATGTTTCATCATATAGATCAGGGGTGTCCAAAGTGCGGCCTGCGGGCCAAGTGCAGCCCGCAATCCATTTTTAACTGGCCCCCAGCAAATTCCCAAAATATATTTAGTTTACTTAAATAAACCAGGTGAGGCAGTACATACTTCACCTTGAGTGAGTGGCCGCTGTTTGTGTATTTTACCACATATGGCCCTTGGTAAAAAAGCGTTGAAAAAAGTTTGGACACCCCTGTTATAGATGTACCATAATTTAACTAGCACATGATTGATTTCTCAATATTACTTTAAAAGTGACTTAATAGAGTCAATGCTTATATCACTCCCGATTATAAAATATATTATGGACCTTAATAATTCTCAATCACATATTTTAATTAAGACTCTAAAGTATGGTAAATCAATGTCATATAGATATCTGTAACTAGTTTCTAGATCCTGTTATTTTGATCTCTGTACACTTACTAGCTAAGTTATGATCAGCCTTAGAATTTTTCTGAATTTAGTACTTGAAGCAGCCTCTATCAATCAATTGGAGTTACTGTTTCGGATGAAATCTATTTGTCAATTTATTATAGATTTATTATAGCTGCTTACTGTTGGCTCACTAATTGTGTTAGGACTGTCAGGGTATGTCTGGGGAGCCTCAAAAACCACTTATGTCTCTCCATGTTTTTCACAACCCTTCAAGTAGTTGTAGATGATTTCCATCATCTGTTTCATTAATCTTAAAGTTTGCTTAAACCTCCGTAATTCCATTTGAACATACAGTTTTTAATTTAGTACACTTCAAAAGGTAACTGTAGTACGACACTAAAATCAGTTTCTCTGTTTCTCTCTCTCTCTCTGTTTCTGTCACACACACACACACACACACACACACAATATTTGGCATCTTTATGTTATTAGGGAATTTTTACTGCAGTGAAATATGGACCTAAACATAATCAACTGTTTTAAGCCATACATTTGATAAAACATTATTATGGCTGAAAGTTAGACAAGTTTTTGGGAGCCATTGTTTATTGGTATCACCAGTAGTTTTTGAAAATTTGTTTATGAGGTGACAAGATACTAGGTCTTTGCAAAATCTAGAAGAAATCACTAATTTTCTAATTCATGTGAATTAGCACCTGTAGTTCAGTAAAATTAACAATTTGTTCCCACTGCGGTAGAGCTCCCCATTCATTTTTTTGCTTATGATGCACTACTATTGTACATCCCATTAACACATTTGTGCTAAAATATCATTTACTACATACTATTCATTGTATATTATCTTTTTATACTAGGGTTTCATCAAAATATTAAGATGGACCTGAGAAGGGTTCTGTTGGGTTTTGCTTGCACATATATATGACCCAAAAAAACAAAAAACTTTTGAGTAAAATTTCAAATTATTTTTTTATCCCACATCTTTGAGTGACGTTAACTTTTCAGGAAGATGTGAACAGTGATTCTCAAACTTTAGTGCCCATCAGGATCACCTGAAGAGTTTGTTACAACAGATTGCTGGTCCCCACTCCCAGAATTACTGATGGTAGTGGGCCTGAGGTAGGGCCAAAGAATTTCCATTTCTAACAAGCTCCCAAGTCATGGTGACACTGGTACTTTGAGAAACACTGGCTTAGAGGATCCCTCAGCCCACTGAGATTATTATATAAGCCATTTTTAGAAGCACAGATTGGTGATTTTCCCTTTTTCTGTCCCCTCTGTTCTTGCCTCCATATAATCATCTAGATTGATTGGTAGATTGTCAGGATAGAATTGAGGTAACGGTCAGTTTGGGAGAGAGTTAAATAAGGGGAAAAAATGCCACATTTTATTAACTAAGATGGAAGGATATTTCCCAATGTGAAGATAGGGGACAGGTTGATGAATTATTCAGCTCTTGCCATTGGAGAGCAGTTTAATTATTGCAACTGTGCAGGTGTAAAGTCTGTCAGTTAAATGTTTAAATGGTGTGGGTATTCACAATTTAGAAATTTTGTAAATCTTAAATTATCTTGAATATAATTTAGTGTATATTTATTGTTAGAAATAAGTGTTTTTTTTCAACCTGGTCCTTTTTCAATGTAGAAATTATTTCAGATTGGTAATTTATAACCCTGAGTTTTTCTCTCTAATGAAATTTGACTTCTATCCTCTCAAAGGGTCTATTAGAAAAATATTACATAAAAAGAAGATGCTTTACTGGTAGTCTATTTAAAGGTGTGTGTGTGTGTGTGTGTGCGCGCGCGCGCGCGCGTTTGTTTTTCTTAAGGATTTACAGAGAATACCACGATTGTCTTCACTGTATCCCCTTGGTTCCTTGTAGGAAGGACTCAGGGAACTAACTTTTCTATCAATAAAGTATTTCTCCTTTATTCAAATTTGGGTTAATGTTTCAAATTAAATAACATGCCTAATTTTTTTGTTGCTAAACTTGTTTATTGCCAGATAAACAATGATTAACATTCAACCTACTGAATAATAGCCTTTTTTTTCCCCGTATGTGTTCTTAGTACACTCAGAAGAAGCCTTGTTTTTATTGGCAACCTGTTATTACCGCTCAGGAAAGGCATATAAAGCGTATAGACTCTTGAAAGGACACAGTTGTACAACACCACAATGTAAATACCTGCTTGCAAAATGTTGTGTAGATCTCAGCAAGTAAGTTTTTACAAATCTTTTCTAATTTCGTCCCTACTTATACTCTGATTTTCCTTTTTCCCCTCTTTTTTGGTAGTAGAGATTTGTCTAGTTCAGTAACTTTTGAAATGTTTATACTATTGCCTATGATATTTATTTTTGTTAGGAAAGATTTCATTGTTATGGTAATAAGTAATAGAATTTAACTCTGGAGAAACTGAAGTTATAACTAATTTCTATCATTTTCTAAAGTCCCAAGGATTACTTCCTTTGCTTTGTTTTCATTGTTAGTCCAATGGAATAAGCCTAAAAACCCACTTACCCGTTCACCTGACATTAATGCTCCCTTGTATCTAGGGAGTTGTGTAATTATTTCCCTTTCAATATGATTCTGTTTGGGAACCACTACTCCTACCCTTTTGAAGCAGTGGGGCAGATTCAGGAGAGTATGTACTTCCTTTGCACATTATAATTAAACCCAATCAGCTGTCCCAATTCTGAATCTGGAGGTAGCAAGAGGTATAAGCAGTTACGTTCTGTTAAACTCTCTTTCTGTGCTGTAAGAGACGGAGTCATGGTAAAAGTGACTAGACAGATTGTTGTAAAAGCCTGTATGTGTATTCAGTTTATAAGTTTGCAGTGAAAGATACAAATAAGCTTCATAAAGTCTCCATAATTTAATAAGTATTTTATTTGCCCAGTGTCTGATTGATGACTTTTAAAGCTAGCTACCATATCTATAAAGTTTCTGAGACATTTGTTACTGAATTACTTTTATTCCAAAGATTCTGATGTTAAATTCTTTAATATCTATTTATTTAATTTACCAGCTTCTTAAGCCACTTCTTACATAAAATATCCTTACACCATTTACAAATAGTTACAGTTTTTTAAAAATCCCACTGACGGTAAAAAGAACTTTAGATATTATCTTTTAAGTGTAAACGGACTTGAGAGTTTTCTGCATGATTGGAAAAAACTTCAAAATACAAACCATTATAAATTGATATACTGAAAATATATACTGAAATCAGGCAAATTTTTTTTTCCATAGGGAACATTTGTGATTTTCTATAATTGACAAATAAAAAGAGATGAAGTGCTATTCAGGTTTCATTTATAAACCTAAAAATGACTGAGGCCATTAAGCATGCAATTTTTAATTAAAATATGTTAGTCTTATTTAATTTGCTTGCAAATTTCTATTTCAAGGAATTACAGAAGTGAGAAGGGTCACCACATCTGTTAATGAAAAACCATTCATATTTTTCCGGCAGCATAATGGTCTTCCATTTCTTTTGACATGAGTAATGTGTATGTTGTTCAGATGAGATTTGCATATACAGAGACTAAATTTAACTGGTTCTATTTTTAAAGGCAAGACTGGGATTTTAAGATCATAAATTCCCAGTCTTACAAATGATTTCTAAATACAAGTTTATTGGTATTCTAAAGGTACCATGAACTTTTTACTTCATCTCTCTCTAGTAAGAGGTATTGGTAATGAACAATGTCTTTACACTCAGGGATTTTTGTATTGACTTATTTTAATCTGTAAATTCGTGTTTTAAAGGCTTGCAGAAGGGGAACAGATCTTATCTGGTGGAGTATTTAATAAACAGAAAAGCCATGATGATATTGTCACTGAGTTTGGTGATTCAGCTTGCTTTACTCTTTCATTGTTGGGACATGTATATTGGTAAGTAATCATTCAAATTACAAAAAAATTGTTTTCAATACTGGAATGATTTGTGTTTTTAAAAACCTATGTTGATCTGTGTTTATCATATAGCACTTGGCTGAGTAGTCCACAGTCTTCTAGTTCCATGATCTTGGTAAGCCTGTAAAATAGTAGAGATGTTGATGCCATTTTTGACTATCCACTTCTCCTTAATAATAATAGCTACAGCAGCACTAGCTAACAATTTGAGTGCCCAAGTGGATTTTTAACCTTGGTTGAGAATATCTTCATGTGATCCATTGAGGAAAAAGAAGAAAAGAGTGAAGTTTTTTCTCTAATATTGAATATCATTGCTATTCCTTAGAAAGAGACTTGAAGGCAAGTTTCAGTATAGTAATTCCATATCTGGCTTCTTCCCCAGTTAGCTCTTATATCATATATATATATATATATATATATATATATATATATATATATATATACATATGTGTGTGTGTCTTTCTTTTTGCCTATATATGTGTGTGTGTGTGCATAGCTAATCTCTTCCAAACAGACATTAATTTTGTTTTAAATTTCTTCTATTTTATAGTCTGTTCATCAGATCATGGCTTATAAAAATTAGCCTTGTCAACTTACCAAAGTTGAAAAGAATTTTCCTTTCACTAAAATAAAATATAGTTTAAATAATACTGGAGTAGAGGAGTTTCAACACAAATGATCACCTGTTACATTTCCAGAAAATTTTTCCATGAATAAATTATCTTTGCTTAAATCAGTTTGTCCACCACTTTTCTGGCCATTATATAATTCATGTGGTCTACTCATTACAACTTTAAAAATTACTAACAAAAGTGTCTGTTTTATATTACTTTGTGCAAGAAAAGCAAGGGGGTGATGCTATTTGAAATCAGGAAAGAGATAATATAAAACTGAGAAAGATCTAATTTCCTGTCTGCAGAAAGCTTATAATCAATTTCAAAAGAGATGAGGGGACTATTAACATGAATTACTTCAGGTGAGAAGCAATAAGAACTCTTGGAAAATTAGGATAATTCTCAAACATTGAGATTTCACTATATTTTCCTTTTCTTGGCCTTATGCTAAAAGTTCCCACTTTCTACTCCTGTTACTTTGAAAAAAATGTTTTATATGTCTTTTTTTTTCATTTCCTATTCTTAGATTACCTTTCAATCCATGGTAAATGATTATATAATTTTTGTGACAATTATTTTTCCTTTAACAAATTCCATCTGACGGTCTGAGATACAGACTTTGATAAAACTTATATTTTCTGAAGTCTGTCACCTGCCCCTACTTCCCTCTGCCTGTGTTTATTGGCAAGTTTGGAAGCTAAATAGCCTTCAACTGGTGGTACTTTCTTTAGTACATAATTTATTCTAGTTTCTACTCACTTGCAAAATTTGGAAATAATGCAAACTAATATGTAGTTAGTTACCCCAGGGGATCTTTACATTTCTCTGAGATTACACTGACAGCGCATAAACAGATGGTATGTTTATGTTTTGATACATGAGGGTTCTTTTGAAAACCTTCGTTAGATGCCATCTGGTTCTTTATAAAACCTTAGAGTTTTGGAAGAATTACTGTATCTTAATTTTTTTCCATTAGACAATGAGGAATTTCAACCTTAAACCAGATGAAAGTTTAAGTGAAAGTGTCAATAAGGCTCACTAACCCTCAACCCAATCCTCCCTTCCATTTAAAAGCTAGGGAGGTAACAGGGCTGGTCTAATATTAATTTCCAGAATTCCAAGTATATAGGGTTTCAGGGATAAATGTAAGCTTTTATACACCTGATTTATAAAGAAACAAATTTTTCTTTCATTAAGAGCTACTACCTCTACTTTGTTAGAAAATCTGATCGTGTAAATATGCTATATTTAAAGCATGTATGTCACTTTCAAAATAACTGTTGGGATATTATATTAAAAATTAAGAATGAGACTGAAATATTTGTATGTTTGTCATATCTCCTTCAGTAATTCTAGTATCTGACAGTAAATTTAAAGCATTGTAGTATTCAAGAAGGCAATGATAGTTTATTTTATTAGCATTCCTTTCAATTCATTTTCTGTTTGCTTTCACCTGACTTTTGACTTGAACTGCCCTAAATAACAGAGATTGGAGGATGGTGAGAAGGAGAAATGGGTGATCTAGCGAAGCATCAAGAATTCTCAGAACTTTATATAAGACTTACCTAATTTCTGTACGAAAAATTTCTTTACAATAAATATTTTTAGTTTTATATCTTGCCTAATTTACTTGTTTGTCTTTGCAGCAAGACAGATCGGCTTGCCAAAGGATCAGAATGTTACCAAAAGAGCCTTAGTTTAAATCCTTTCCTCTGGTCCCCCTTTGAATCGTTATGTGAAATAGGTAGGTTTGTAGAGGTGGTTGGGGGAGAGATGCCCCATTACCTCTTCCTTTTTTACCCCCTGCTTAGTTTTTGTAAAATGATACAAATTATCCACAAGAAAAATATTTTTCAAAGCTAAGGTTTGTTAAAATTGACAACAAGAAATAAGGTAGCTATGTCTCAGGAATAATGTGGCCTTTCTTTTGTCCTCTAGAATGAGTTGTATTATAACACTAGCCAAAATAGCTTTTCGGATAAGGAAAGAAATGAATAGCATGCCCAAAGCAGAAACTGTTACATAAGTAAGACCTGGAAAATGCGGGGCGAGAGTATCTCAGTATATGTGCTCTGGGATAGATGAAGGATCATTTTAAAATATTGTCGTGTCTATATACATGGAAGCGTTTGAAGCTCTACTGTAGTATCTACTGGGTTTCAACTCTCCACCCTCACTCCTTACCTTGAGCAAAATGAGATATCTAGATCTTTGCTTTCTGCTTTAAAACAAACAAATCTGCATTTTTCTCGGATTTATTATATTTAAAATCAATGTCATTGCAGTGTAGTTTACTTCCTAAATTTACAGTTTTATCTTAGGGGTAAATTTTTGCAATAAATTGATGGATGGGCTTTTGGGAGGTAAATTTGATTAGCTGAAACAGACAGGAGAACTTCAAAACTCTGGATAAGGGCTTATTTCCACTTATTTATGCATAGCGGAGAAAAAAACAAAATATCCTCATTTCTTCAGAACTTTTTTTTTCCCTTCACAGGTGAAAAGCCAGATCCTGACCAAACGTTTAAATTAACATCTTTACAGAACTTTAGCAACTGTCTGCCCAACTCTTGCACAACAGTAGTATCTAATCATAATTTAGCTCACAGACAGCCTGAGACAGTTCTTACGGAAACACCCCAGGACACAATTGTAAGTGTATCATACGCTAGTATTCAAAATATTATGAAAACAAAAAAGAATGATCTGAACTAAATAATGTATTGTAAATGACATGGTAGAAATTTTCTGTTTCAGGAATTAAACAGACTGAATTTAGAATCTTCCAATTCAAAGTATTCCTTGAATACAGATTCCTCAGTGTCTTATATTGATTCAGCTGTAATTTCACCAGATACTGTCCCTCTTGGAACAGGAACTTCCATATTATCTAAACAGGTTCAAAATAAACCAAAAACTGGTCGAAGCTTATTAGGAGGACCAGCTGCTCTTAGCCCATTAACCCCCAGGTAAGACAAGCAAAAGATAGTTTAAAATGTGCTGTAATATTAAATGATCTTATAATAATTTATATTATTAGTAATATAAATTAACATGAACAGCAACTTCTAAATCATGGAAATAGAGGCATTTAATAAGTCAATAATGGATCTATTCTGTTTTCAGAAAATGAAGTAAAAAAAATACAATGCCTGTGACTAAAAAATTAATATTAAGTATTGGAGAAAATTTAAAACTCAAATATGCCTTATTCAGCTAGTGTTTGCGTTAAAAGATAGTGTCTTTATGGCTGTGCATCAGTGAATAGCAGTGAACCTCTTGAAATGTTGGAATGCTTATGATATAATGCTTATGTTGGAGTTGCTGTAATATTAAATGATCTTATAATAATTTATATTATTAGTAATATAAATTAACATGAACAGCAACTTCTAAATCATGGAAATAGAGGCATTTAATAAGTCAATAATGGATCTATTCTGTTTTCAGAAAATGAAGTAAAAAAAATACAATGCCTGTGACTAAAAAATTAATATTAAGTATTGGAGAAAATTTAAAACTCAAATATGCCTTATTCAGCTAGTGTTTGCGTTAAAAGATAGTGTCTTTATGGCTGTGCATCAGTGAATAGCAGTGAACCTCTTGAAATGTTGGAATGCTTATGATATAATCAGAGTGGTATCAGTGGTTACTGTTAAAGTGCTGTTTTCCAAAACATGGAGGAAGGAATGACACCTATCAATATGAAATATTTTGTCAAAATTAGTAGATATATATGCATGTATAAATATAGGAAACCAGCCCAGAGGATACATACGTAAAAATTATCAAAATAAAAAAATTGTGCGTTAGAACAGGCTATGAATTGGGTTCCAAGGCCAGGGAGCTAATAAAGTAGCATAACCATGAGATTACAACAACTCATTGACCCACAAATGGATTCAATGGTCTCTAGAGACATTTTCTGTATAATAGTGTCTAAATTCCAAGAATTTGAAGTAATTTGATCATTTGGAACTTAGCTTTTACAAAGCCACTCTTTATTTCTAATAAATCTCCTGAGATCGGTAGTTGCTAGTCAGTTTAGTCTTGTTTGATTGATTTTTTAAATTTTAGTTATGGTGGGTGGAATAGTCTACATTCATGGCTTATTTTTAATCTGCCCCTTAGATCCTCACTGCCCCCAAGACTGATTTGCCATTCTCTTCCTTTTAGACCTTCTAATTTAAGTATACTGCTGCTTTATATATGCCTTGATGACTTTTTGACACCTTGATTTCAACCTCTTCTCAGTTTTGGGATTTTGCCATTAGAAACCCCAAGTCCTGGAGATGGATCCTATTTACAAAACTACACTAATACATCTTCTGTAATTGACGTGCCACCCACCGGAGCCCCTTCAAAAAAGGTATTTTCCATGTAAAATACAATTTTGGTATTGATGAAAGAAATTGATTTAAAATTCCAATCTGTTAAAAGCATTGTCAGAGAAACTCTAACCTTATATAATTGTTGCTGCCTTAGAGTTGTTGATCTGAATGTAAAAGGTTATCATTCTCATAGCCTCCTGGTTATAGTTGGAGACATAAAGCTGGTCGCTCTTTTGGCCACATAAAATTATAACTCAAAAGTAGAGTTTATTTCAGCATAGAGCATATACAGATTTTTACTTTTAATTTCCTCTTTTTAATGAAATTCAGGTTGTTTCTGTCACTTGGAATATAAATAAGAAATTATACCTGCCATAGTTTTTACTTGTCCCCACCTTTTGTTTTTTGTTATACTAACATTAAAACAAAAAAAAGATTGACTTGCATAAAGCCAGCTGTTTCCAATAATAAAATTCTTATGGTGGACCCTCATAGATGTGTAGTAAATTCATAGTAAACGTGTAATAAAATAAAAATTATTTGACATTATTTTTATAGTTAATACTGTAACAAGTTTTGAGATTCTTTTTATGTTCTTTTATAAAGGTCTATGGCCAAATTAGTAAAGGCCAAAGTGCCATTTATTTAAAGGATATCTGTGGTGCAGGGTATCTTCTGTGAGAATTAAAGTGGTTTATGTATGTAAAATGCGAGTTGCCGTGCTTAACAGATGTTTAAGAAATGGAAGCTAAATAAGTCAGACTAGTATGTGAATAACATATAGCCCATTTACTCTCCTAGAGACATATTTCTTCTGGGTTTTATTCTTTTACTTCCTTGGAGTCTGTAAAAATGTTTTTCTATATTAGCTCCTTAGTGAGTGATAATAGGAACTCCAAGAGTGGTATGAAAGGGGACTACAAAGTAGTTAATGTGTGGATAATTTTAAATGTGATTTCTAAAAGTAGGCAACTCCCTGCTATTGTACTGTTAAGGGGAGTGAAATATAATTGTGGAAATTAATTTATTACAGTTATAAGAAGGCATAGTAGCATGGTAGTTAGCAAAACCAGGCAAGCCATTATAATCAAGGACAAGTTAGGCAGTGAAGAGGTATATGATTTTAGTGCCCAGATAATAAAAGCCACTTATTGTCTCATCCCCTTATGCTTCTGTTCTCTTGTTATCTGATTGCAAGACAGTCTTAGAAAAGCTATACTTGTAGGTCTGTATGCAGTATCAACTAAAAATATCAAACCAAGTAGTGAGTGCAGTACGTACTTCTTTGTTAAATGAGGAAGGACCAGAATTGACTTGAAGTTTTGTCCCTTGGGTGAATGGAGGAGGAGGAGGAGGAGGAGGATGAAGGAATATAAAGTTTTATTTTGAGGTAGGGGTAGACTAGATGAGAATATTCAGTGGATAGTTAGTCATAGAGGAAAGAATATGGCCTGGTGATAGAAATAATAATTAAGGCTGTTAAAATGGCCGTGCTCTCCTAGAGAAAGAGGAGCACATTAGTGGAAGGAACAGGGGCCAGCAAATCAAGAGGTAAGACAAATAATAAAGATACTATGCTATTTTGGAAGTTATACAAAGTTTCAAAAAGGAAGGGATGATGAGTGATGATGAATGCAGGAAAGACCAAAAGAAGGCTTTCATATCTGGTGAGAAAATGATTATTAGTGATTATTTGTAATGTGCAATTTGAGAATCATGTATAGTGGCTACCAAAGTAGCAGTTAAGTTCTGAAGAAAATTATCTTGTAGTTAAAAAATTTTAAATATCCATTAACAGTTGTCATAGATCACTTTATAAAGAAGCTAAGTGAGAAAATGAATAGAAATAAGGTGGTAAATTAGAAAAATACAGGGGCAAGCAAAGGTTGTTTTATCCCCCTCCAAGGGAGCAGAAACTAGTTAATGAAAGATTAAATACACCAGAAAGAAATATTAACTCTAAGAGCAATATCCTTAGAATTTGGAAAATTATTGGACGATTTTATTTTTAATCTAACTACTATAGGTTTCCCCTGCTATCTAAAAGTAGAGCATTCATGAAACCTTTGTAAGCCAAAATGGCTTGAAGCAAAGACGCAGTTACCATTAATTTAGATGGAAAAATTTTGAGGATTCCCAGACCCAAAATTCAGTGCACGCACAATGTCTTTATTTCATTCACCAGGATTGAAACAATTACATCCAGTTATTCGCTAAGCATAACATCCTTACGATCTCTCTTAGGCTCACCTGATACTTTAGGGCACATCTTGCTAACAGATGCACAAAATAAATTGAGAAATAAATAGCACAGATCCTCACAGACCCAATTCAAAGCTATGGCAGCTCAATGTCGAAATGCTGAGTGTAGTTCCCAGGGAAGGAGCTTGGTGGTGCCACTGTCGCTGCCAGGGGCTCAAGATGCTCTCTAACAGCTCACTGCAAAAGAAACGCTGAACGCTGTTTTTGCTTTTCACTATTTTCATAAAATTCAGATTTCTTTTGGTTTTTGAAAACAGGTACTGATGTAGGTCTTTTGTAAACACAAAGTTGTGTAACACGAACTTTCAAAAGGTGGGAAATACCTATATAGCACTGTTTTTGGCAAAGAAGGAATATAAAAAGAATTATTATTACTTTTTATGTATACTTTTTATGTATTATTACTTTTTATATATACAAAGCTAGATCCTAAATCTTGAGACTACAGCTGTCTTAAAATTCTTTAGCACTTAGCCCAAACTGAAAAAGATGTGTAATAAATGGCTTCCAGGAATTTTGAGCCTTTCCTTAGAAACTAAAGTGAAAGATGAAAGGATAGTATAAAGACAAAAATACTGAGGTTAAAATGTAAAAATAGGCTGATGTTCTTTCTAATGACATAAGTAATGACATTAATAGTTTGTGTTTTAATAGTTTGTGTTTTAGATGACAGCATATATTATGAAATCTTTGGGGAAAATGTAGATGGGAGCATCATGGTGTCTTTCATCATTTACAGTGCAGTTTATAATTCACAAACCTTAGACTTTTTGTGTTTTACAGTCTGTTGCCAGAATCGGCCAAACTGGAACAAAGTCTGTCTTCTCACAGAGTGGAAATAGTCGAGAGGTAACTCCAGTTCTTGTTGCACAAACACAAAGTTCTGGCCCACAAACAAGGTATTTATTATGGTGTCATTATTTGATGTTGTTCAGCTTTTCCTCCTATAAATTATATATGATTATATATAATCATATGATTATACTTTAATTTAGGCAGATTTTGACTCTCAAAAATTCTAAAATGACTATTACAAATTTTGAATACAAGTATGTCAGATTTGAGATTTCTGACTTGCTGAAAAGGCTAGTGTAATTTTTAGTTGTGTATTATAATGCAAATCAAGACAAGAATTAGCCAAAATATCTTTTTAATTTTACTCTCATGAATTTATTTAAACTGGATATTCTGAACACTCCTCCAAAATAATTTTCTTATTTACATGGCTTTCTCCGTTGGTCAAGTTACAGATAGGCTTCATTCCCCCTGTTCCCTATTATACATTTCTGTAAACAGATCGTAAAATTAATCTTCCAGTAAATCTTCAAATAATGAATTCATTTCCACACAGAAATGGTGTTAAATGGGATTTATTTTCCTATTCAAGGACTCAAAAATAAATTGTAGCTAATATTTTAAAAGATACAACTCTGTCTCCTAAAATAGTGAACATGTACCAGTAAGTCTTAAAACAGTCACACATGTGCATATACCTTGACTATGTAAAAGGCTTCAATATTTCTAAAACTCCAGGATGGTGAGTGTCATTATGAGTGCCAGCTCTAGACAAGTGACAGTGATTGCCTGGGGCTCAGTTATGAGAAGGAGCCTGAGGCCTCCTGCAGAGTAACATTATATAGGCTGAGTATATGCTAGTGCTAAAGAATATATAAACCATTTCTTACACATTTCATTTAAAACTAAACAAATACATAGTATGTTCATTATAATGAGCATCAACTGTTAATAATTTTGTGTTCTTTGTATTATTGATTCCATTTTATCTCCTTTATTGCCTATATTAGTTTCCTACAGCTACTGTAACAGAGTACCATATACTGGATAGCTTAAAACAACAGAAATTTATTCACTCACAGTTCTACGTACCATAATCCAAAAGTAAGATGTTGATAGGGCCATTCAACCTCTGCAGCCTCTAGATGGGGATCCTTCCTTTCCTCTTTCAGCTTCTGGCAGCCCTAGGCATTCCTTAGTATGCGGTAGCGTAATTCAGGATCTACCTCCATCCCCACATGGCCATCTTCCCTGGGTGCCTCTGTATCCAACTTTCTTATTTTAAGGACATCAGTAATATTGAATTATGGCCCACCCTAATGACCTCACCTTGGCTACAACGATCCTATTTCCAAATAAGGTCCCATTCACAGATACTGGGCGTAGGAATTCAACATACCTTTTTGGGAGACACAATTCAACACATAATATTACTTTATTACCAGTTACTCTTCATTTTTTATTTTTAGAGGTTGTGTTAGGGTTTATAGCATACATTTTAAATTATCAAAGATTACCTTCTAGTAATAATATACCAAGTCAGGTATAGTATAAAACCTTATTACAATATATTTTTATGCTCCTCTCCCAGTCTTTATGCTATTGTTGTCATATAGTTTGCTTCTACATGTTATAAACCACAGAGTGCATTGTTGTAGTTTTTGCTTTAGTTATACATAATTTTTTTGAATAAGGAAAAGAAGTCTATTTTATATTTAGTCACATATTTACAATTTTTGGTGCTCTTTATTTCTTTCTGTGATCTAAATTTCAATTTCGTATCTTTTTCTTTCATCTTTAAAGGCTTCCTTTAACATTTCCTGTAGTCCAGGTCTGCAGATAATGAATTTTTTTAGCATTTGTATCTCAGAAGAAAGTTTTTATTTCACTTTTTGTTTTTCAATTACCGTTGACATCCAACATTATTTTTTGTTTTAGAAAGAATTTTTGAATGGATATAGACTTCTAGTTGACAGATTTCTTTCTCTTTAAAGATTTTATTGTACTGTCTTCTAGCCTGCATTGTGTTTGACAAGAAGTCTGCTGCCCTTCTCATTTTTGTTCCTCTATATTTAATTAATGTCTCTTTTCTCTGTTTTAAGATATCCTCTGTCACTAATTTTAAGCCATTTGATTATGTTGTGTTGTAGTGTACTTTTCTTCTTTTTTGGCCTTCGGATTCATTGAGCTTCTTGGACCTGAGTTTATCGTTTTCATCAAATTTAACTTATTTCTACCATTTTTTTTTCAAATAATTTTTCTGTCCATGTCCATGTCCTCTCCCCTTCTGGGACTCCAAGTACTTGTATGTTAGACTGTTTTCAATTGTCCCAAGGTTCACCAATACTGATCATTTTATTTCCAGTCTTCTTCCTCTGTTTCATTTTGGATAGTGTTTATTGCCATGTCTTCAAATTGACTTGTCTTTTTTTTTTTGCAGTATCTAATCTGCTGTTAATCCCATTTAGTGTGTGTGTGTATGTATATATATATAAATTTTTGTCTTAGGCATTCTGTCTTTCATCTTTAGAAGTTTGATTTGGTTCTCTCCTTAACATACCCGTTCCTTCTTCTACCTTTTTGACCATATGGAATATATTGATAATAGTTCTTTTTAATGACCTTGTCTTCTAAGTCTTACCGGGTCATTTCTAGGTCTGTTTTATTTTTTTGTTAATTGGTTTTTCTCTATAGGTTATGGTATCCTGCTTCTTTGTATACCTAGTATTTGATTGAATGCCAGTTATTGGAAATTTTACATTGTTGAGGGCTGGACTTTTTTGTATTCTTTTGAATATATTTAAGTTTTGTTCTGGGATACAGTTAAGTTACTTGTTAGCATTTTATCCTTTTAGGTCTTGCTTTTTGTGGGTGGGGCAAGAGCAGCTGTAAGTCTGGACTAATTTTGCCCCTTTGAGTACTCTACTTAATGGCCTATTTAGTATGAAATTTCTTTACTCTGACTATTGAAAATGTGAACTATTCTTAGCCCAAGGTGAGCTCCAAGAATTATTCTGCCTGCTTATTTCCAGTAGTTCTTTCCCCAGATTCAGGTACTTTCCTTGCTTCAGTAGTGTAAAGCAATTCTGATGCTAGCTACCCAGACTTAGCACTGACTCTGCAGGCTAAGGCCAGAGTCCCAACGAGATTATCATCAAGGCTCGTTGACGTGCCAGTTGAAAGCAGAGGTTTCCCAGGCCACCCACACTCTGACCAACGGCCCACAAATTTGAGGATTCCCACTACCCCCTGATGTTTAATAATTTTCTAGAACAACTCACAGAATCTAGGCTATACTTAACGGTTTTATTATAAAGGATACAAAGCCAGATCAGAGAAATGAGGCCCATAGGGTAAGGAATGGGAGAGTCCTGAACACAGAACTTCTGTGTCCTCACCCTGTGAATTAAGATGTGTCACCCTCTTGGCACTCTGGTATCTTCACCAGCCAGGAAGCTCAACCAAGCTTTGATGTTCAGAGTTTTTATTGGGGTTTCATTATGTAGGCATGGTAGATTGCCATCATTGCCCACATAACTGAGCTCAGTCTCCAGCCCCCCCTCCCCTTCTGGAAGATGTCAGGCTAATATCACAGGGCTCAACGCCCCAGCCCTCTAATCACATGGTGGATCTTTCCGACATGGCCAGCCCCTCGTGTTGAAACTATCTGGGGTAGTTTCAAAAATCGAACACTTACACTGATCAGTTTTCAGTTGAAGACTAGGGACGCCTTCTGCAGATCTTTGAAGCTCCGCTCTTTGTAGCTCTCTCCTTTCAGGTACTCTGACCTGCAAATTCTAGCTGCCTTGGCTTCCCTGAATTCTTCACATTTTCTTCTCAACACAGGGAGACCTCTGAACTCTGTTTATGTTCTCTATCCCTGCACTGCATCCTCAGAACTTTCCTCAGACACATGCTGCCTGCTCTCCAGTGTCTGAAAAGCATTGTTTCGTGTATTTGTTCAGTGTGATACTTGTTTAAGATGGGAGAATAAATCTGGTTCATATTACTTCTTCATAATTGGCAGCAGAAGTCTGTTCTTTTATTTAGAAAGTTGTTTTTTAGAAATGATTGGAATAGCACAGTACTCTTAGCTAAATCACCCAAGAAAGTTTTTGTCATCATTTTATCCACATATGCTAGCCTCTAAAAATCATTCCTATAACTTTCCAAGGCATTATTTATAACTACTAGGACATTCCATATTTTATTACAAAGCCATAAAATGATGCTAGTTACAAAAACTTTTTTAAAAAAGTATTTAATATAACTAGCATATAATCACATTAGTAAGTGGGGTGCAAGCATATTGAATGCATATTTTTAATATACCTGAGTTGAAGCAATAGTTAATGATCATAAACTCAGTTTTTTAAAAAGTCTACGTTTATAATTTTTTTTTAGTACAACACCTCAGGTATTGAGCCCCACTATCACATCTCCCCCAAATGCACTGCCTCGAAGAAGTTCACGACTTTTTACTAGTGACAGCTCTACAACCAAGGTAATTGAAAGATTTTGTATGTCACATTTGCTTAATGCTTCTGCCTCTAAAGTTTCTGTTCATCAATGACTCAATCTCTAATAAATAAATTAGGTGAGTGTTTAAAATTTTTTTAATGTTTTTTAGTTTGAAGGGCCGTCTATAACATTTGTAAATTTTCTTGGGCCTTTAATGAATATTTTATAATATTGTTGAAATGACAAATTATGATGAAGAGCAGATCAGTGGTTATTAGGAGATAAGACTCGAGGGAGGTGTGACTATGAAAGCATAGCACCAGGGAATTTCTTTGTGTTCTGGTAGTACAGTCCTGTATCTATTGTGACAGTTGATTACACAAATCCATACATGTGATAAAATTCATAGAACTATGCACACCAAAAAAAAAAAAAAAAGATGCATGTAAAAGTTGATGAAATCCAAATAAGATGTGTAGTTTAGTTGATAGTATTGTACCAATTCCAATTTCCTGGAATGGATGATGTAGTATAGTTATTTCAGATATTATCATTAGTGAAAATTGGGGGGAAAAATATATGGAAATGTTTTCTTTGCACATTTCTTTGCACAGTTGAGGGCCTTGTTATGCCTCTGGTAAATTGTTTTGGCCCATGGACAATCTTTAACTCTGACATATAAAGTTCAACAGTTTTATGATGCCCTGAGACTATTAGATAGTATTGCATCCACTTATTTTCTTATTTTTCAATAATAAATGAAAGTGATATACTTTCAGAAAAGAGCAATAATATTAGGTTGGTTTGAAAGTAATTGTGGTTTTTGCAATTTTTACCTTTTAAACCACAATTACTTTTGCACCAACCTAATATATTTAATGCTAATTCACCTTAAATACTAGTTAATATGATCTATTTTCAGAATTATTTCATTTAAAATTAAATGACTTTGAAGACTTGCTTTATAAAATATCTTCCAAGAAAAATATACATCAATCAAGATTGTACATTTATTTGTATCTAATATTTGAAAAAGGGTTGGGGGAATGTCTAAAATACGAGTGTAACAAGTGTGGGGCTTTCCTCCTTTTTACAGGAGAATAGCAAAAAATTGAAAATGAAGTTTCCACCTAAAATCCCAAACAGAAAAACAAAAAGTAAAACTAATAAAGGAGGAATAACTCAACCAAACATAAATGATAGCCTGGAAATTACAAAATTGGACTCTTCCATCATTTCAGAAGGAAAAATCTCCACTATCACACCCCAGATCCAGGCATTTAATCTACAGAAAGCAGCAGCAGGTCTGTTTTAAATGCTTAATATTTTTTTATTTTATTTTATTCACTTATTTTAAGTAAATTTCCTTATGTTCATTAAAGTTCCTTCATTCTTTTCTAGATAGATGTTGGAATTTTTAATGAATTATTTTGTAATTAGCCTTTCTAGAAAACAACTGTTGTATTGTGTTTTTCTCCTTTGTTAACTAAGTTGTTTTCTCCTAGAAGGTTTGATGAGCCTTCTTCGTGAAATGGGGAAAGGTTATTTAGCTTTGTGTTCATACAACTGTAAAGAAGCTATAAATATCTTGAGCCACCTACCTTCTCATCACTACAATACTGGTTGGGTACTGTGCCAAATTGGAAGGGCCTATTTTGAACTTTCAGAGTACATGCAAGTAAGTATAGAAAACTGTTATATATGCCTTTGTACAGATAATTTAAATTTAATTAAAATGCCTATGCTTGAGAAGGCTAGGTCTAAAAGATCAATATTTATTATATAATGTCTATATTTATTTTCTTTGTATATTTATAATTTTTAAATACAGTTCTTTCTTTGTGTTAAGACGTGAGTAATTTAAATTATTTGGGATTATTTGAGATAGATTTGTAGAGAACCCAAGACATCCATATATTCTTGTGTGGAACATTTATACTCAGTTGGATCTGAAAATATATACCATGTAATAGATATTTATAGTCAAAATTCTTCTATATTCAGAGTTCTTAGTGAAATGAATTTTTGGCATTTAATATATTTTATAAACTTAAGGGATGTTATGAAGAAATTGTGTGTAATTGAGGACACAGTGTCCTTATTACAATTTATACTTTTAATTTTAATTTTATTTATACCAGAAAAGAAGATGATTAACCTAAAGCCAAAGAAAATTTTAACTTTCAATTTAAGTTTCCTCTCCAATTCTCCTTCCAAAGCATTTTCTCCTCCTACCCTCTATACTTAAAAAAAAAAAAAAACTTAAGAAGCCCATATATTAATAAAATTTCTCTAATATAAATTATTTAAAGTTGATAATAAGGTTATTTTTTGGCCTATCTACTTTCGGTTCATTTATTCAGTGTATATTTGAGTGCATGTCATGTCCTCCACTCACTTCCAGACTCTATAATTAGACAGATATTGCTTGCCTTCATAGAGCTTACATTCTAATTTTAGTAAAAGAGACAGATTATTAGCCAATAAGTCTATAAAGAAAAACAGGTGGCAGGAAGTCCTAGGAAGAGGAAACGAAGCATGGTAAGGAAACGGGGGTCAGTACAGTATGGTGCTATTTTTTTAAAAGCTTGCTCAGAAAAAGAATTTTACACGTCCCTTTATGAGCCATGCAAAGATCTAGAGGTGAAGCGTTCTTCCAGGTGGATAATAAATGCAGAAGATACCTGTTCGTGTAATTTTGTACACTAAAGGAAAAGAGCTGTAGATAGAAAGCCTCATTCATTGCTTGAAGATCCGTGTTTGGATTACGGTCCTTTACTGGTACACAAGCAAAAGCTGTGTTTGGCAAGCCCTTTTCAAAATTATTTATTGTTTCACAGGTAATTTAAAATACATGAGTTTTGTTGTTTCCCCTAATTATAGAGCAGATATACAGACATAGATATTTAACTAAAGGAAGCCTTTGTTTTGACTTAATTTTGTGTGTGTGTGTGTTTTCCATTTTTCTTTTCTATACCACAGTCACGTCAGAGGAAGCAATAGATTCTGAAAAATTTGAAACCAAAAAGTTTCCAAAACCTGTATTTAGCTGGTGGTTAGGTTTGTCTTCTCATAACCAATGCCTATTTAAAAAATGCCCCTTTGAAAAACTTACCTGTATAATTTGTAAGGGATTTCAGAGAAATTACAAATCATCAAATTAGCCTAGATAGCATAAGGCCATTTCTTAGAATTAAGTTCCTAATTTTATAACTTCCTTATTTTCTGTCTAATTTTATAATTTCCTATTTCCTTATTTTTCTATCATCTTCATTTCGTTAAGAACAGACCAGCTATTCCTTAATTCTAAACTAAACTTGACTTTCAGAATTTTGAACTTACTGAATCAATAAACTAGGGAACAAATTGGTTTTGTATAACCCAAAGCTTCAAACTTCAGGGGAAGAGAAGCACAGTTCTGGGAGCTGTGAGTGTGGTGAGGAAAAAAAATCTGATCTAATTGCTGAGGAGGGACCCTAAGTCAAGAGAGTGCTGCGATGGGAAAAGAATTTTCTAGGCAGGGACTACAGTTCCTGGCAGGTATGGTATTGGTGCGTATAGTTAGTGCTCAACATGCCATAGAGCTAGTGGCCAACGGAACCTGTTTTTCCCCTAAAGTTTTCAGTTCAGCCTCTTAATAAACGTCAGTACAAAAATAGGTTTTGTGTTACAGAAGTCATTCTTCTCTCACCTTTCCTGAGAATGTTATTCTGTGAAGCCTTTGTTAAAAGTTGGAAATGTGTTTTTTGAGAGTAAAATAATTGGCTTGTCCTTTTTAAATTGTTAACTTTGCGTAGATCTCTCATCATTTTTTTAAATTTTTGCTGGAAACTTAAAAGTTTCTTTTCAGAACTCATGTTTCTACCATCACTTTTGTTTAAAAATTAAGTTAAGTGTGAATATGATTACATCAATATTTGACCTACCATGGAAGGTTGCTCAATTGGGCCTTTTGTTATTACTAATTCACATAAACACCATGAAACAGGCAGCATTTAGGTCCTATGAGATGAGTACCCAATGCTCTCCCTGTAGATGTGTAAACTGTATCAAGTTGTTTTCCTCTTACTAGTTTTTATATTTCAGGCTGAAAGAATATTCTCAGAGGTTAGAAGAATTGAGAATTATAGAGTTGAAGGCATGGAAATCTACTCTACAACACTTTGGCATCTTCAAAAGGATGTTGCTCTTTCAGTTCTTTCAAAAGATTTAACAGACATGGATAAAAATTCACCAGAGGTGGGTTAACTAAAACGCTTTGCTTATGTAGCTATCTTTTGATCACCCTTACCAAATGGACATGAACCAAATAATTTCAGGACCATTTAGCATCACCCACACCCTTCTCTATAGGCAGAACTCAGAGAAGAGCACAGAGACCTAAAATAGATGGTACAAATAGAAAAATCACAAAGCAGATATTTCATTCAAGATTAATCAAGATTTGGCTGTGTTAAAATTCTTATCACCAAGATTAGAGTTCATGTAGCAGAAATTATATAGATTGAAAAAGTGCTAATTTTAAATTGAAATAAAATAGTAATTTTAATTGTCATTTTAAGACATAGGCACAATTCATTTACATGCTGCAATCCTGTAAGAATTGTATTTCAGTGCATCCCAAGAATATTTAGTGGTACTTTTTTTTTTTTTAATTTTTATTGAGGAATATTGGGGAACAGTGTGTTTTTCCAGGGACCATCAGCTCCAAGTTGTTTTCAGTCTAGTTGTGGAGGGCACAGCTCAGCTCCAAGTCCAGTTGTTGTTCTCAATCTAGTTATGGAGGGAGCAGCTCACTGGCCCATGTGGGAATCGGACCGGCGACCTGAGTGTTAGGAGCACTGCGCTCTAACCACCTGAGCCAACCGGCAGTCCCTAGTGGTACTTTTATAACATATTTAAGCTTAGAATTTAAAACAGTCTGTTCTTATTATTCTTGGTAGTTATGTTCTGTAGTCTCCATGAACATTGAATTAGCAAATACTGACCATTGCTCTTAGGGGAAATACACACCTACTTCACACAGATTATAATCTTAAATCCTAAAAACAACTCCGCCAGATACATTTTATTTTACAAAAGAGAAAATGAAGTTCAGAAGTGTTAAGGTGACTTGCCAGAGGCCACCTTACAAATAGGTACCAGAGTTGGCATTCAAACTCTGTCCATCTGGCCCTCGAACCTGAGCTGCTTGCACCGCACTGCACTGCCCTCCAGTCTGACCTGCTGGAAAAAGGAGGCAGAGGGTTACCTTTTTTGACCTCAACAGAGAATGTGCCTGTTGGGCAACTCATTTTGAGTCCACCAATGACCACTAAAGCAATGTGAGTATTGATTTGGGTTTTACAAATTTAGCAAGTAGACAATTTTGCAAATATGGAATCCATGAATAATGAGAATTGACTATATCTAGTAGAACTTCAGTTTTTTTCTTTCTGTTCTAAGCGAGATCTGAGTCTTGATTTTAGCTATAGATATGGTTTTGTTAGAAAAAATAAAATTTTAATTGTGCATTTGATTTTTGTTTCCATTTTTTTAAGGCCTGGTGTGCTGCAGGGAACTGTTTCAGTTTGCAACGGGAACATGATATTGCAATTAAATTCTTCCAGAGAGCTATCCAGGTTGATCCAAATTATGCTTATGCCTATACTCTATTAGGGCATGAGTTTGTGTTAACTGAAGAATTAGACAAAGCATTAGCTTGTTTTCGAAATGCTATCAGAGTCAATCCTAGACATTATAATGCATGGTAAGTGCTAATGAAGTGCAGACAATGCTTATTGATGGGGCTGATACTTGGTAATTTTTCTTATTAGGCATCTTTTTGTTGTAATGAATTTGATTACTTAAGATTGGTACATGCTGGTTGATAATTTCTGACCAAAGTATTTTTTATGTGAAACATATACCTTTAACAAACTTTTAAATTAACTAATGATAATACCAGATCCTTGTACTCAATAGTTTCAACCTTTTCTCTTACCAAATTTTTGCAAATAGTTTGTTTTGTTACTTTGATTTGTTACTTTTTCTTAGAACACTAAAATGGTGATTGGGATAAAAAGTGGTTGGGAAAGTGGAAAGGAATAATATAATTCACCTATTGGATAATACAAAATAAACATTGAAAACTATCCACTGGTTAAGGTACTGCCTGGCTCATATTGTTACCAAGCAAAGAAGACATGAAAAGCTTTGTTCTTATTTCTGTCTCAACATATTTATTGCTGACGTTTTCTTATATTTTTCTTGACTGACTGAATAGTTAAAATATCAAGAGGTGTTCTTCTGTTATCATAGCTCTATGGTAGTTTTTATGTCAGACATGGTTTATTTGTCTGTTGGGTTAATCATTATAGCAGTGGAATTTTATCATTCTGTTTCTTATTAAATCTGAAGCACTAGATTACTAACATATATTTTTTATTTATGTGTATATTTCAGTGGATTTTATCTCATTTCTAAGTAGTTACGTTGCCTGAAAGAGGACCTTGTATAAAAGTGCTAGTGTCTGGTGACACATTAAAGTCAAGCCTTGCCAACACTGCCTCTTCACATAAATGTAAAGTGCTCTGTAGTATTTTCAGAATTCCATTCTTAATAAGACTTGTGTTGTTTTTTAGATGTATAGTGTCTGTTCTGCTACATTGCAATAATTGCATTCTTAAACTATTGTATCAAAAATTGTTATAAAAATAGTTTAATTTGAAAAAAGGAATATTCAGATCAGCAGGCTTTTACTAGGAAGAATTTAAATGGGAGGTATTTAGGTAACTATAAGTAACTAAACACCAAGTAAATTTATTATTCCACCTCCAAAGTAAATAGTCTTTTGTTCTCTCTACCTTCACCATAATTAGTACAGAGCTTTTTATACCGTTTCTTCACTTCTAACACCATTATAATGATAAAATCACTCAAAGCAAATATATTGTGCTTCTTTTCTTCTTCATTTGGTGCTTATTCCCCATCATCATTGTCTAGTTATAGCCAAGAGAGGTCTCAATTTCCTTATTTGAAAATGTGAATGATAATAGTACTTATCTCCTTGGTTCCTCTTAAGATTAAATGAGATAATTTACATAAAGAATTTAACAAAGTTATTGGCACTCACATAATAACCACTCAGTAAAAATTAGTATTAAATATAGATTGTAGTGGTGGATTTAAGGATGTGGTTTCTTTTTTTACCCAAATTGTCATAATTTTGTCTGATGGATTGATTGACTAATACATAGTTTTTACTTGTAAAGGTGACTTGTCTAAAATGTTTTGATGATTTTTCTATTTTTCTACTGGTTTATTAAAATGCCAGATTCCATACATGTTTTATTAGTTGAACTAAATGAGCCACCACAGTGTATGTCCCTAAAATTATACTTTTTATACTTTCAGGTATGGTTTAGGAATGATTTATTACAAGCAAGAAAAATTCAGCCTTGCAGAAATGCATTTCCAGAAAGCACTTGATATCAACCCTCAGAGTTCAGTTTTACTTTGCCACATTGGAGTAGTAAGTAGCTTTCTAAACATTGTTCAATTAATCTCCCATTTGAAATGTGTTTATTATTGACTTAATTATTATAATGGGAATTAGAATTTTTTTTTATGTTGTTATTCTTGAAACAATATCCTGGATTCCTTTATAGCCCAAAATACCACCTTTTTGCTTGGCATAAAGAGAAATGGCTGAAGTATGTTCATCTCTTGGGCAGGTCACCGAGTTTCTCTGAGCCACTTTATGAATAATACCACTTTGCTTACCTCATAGGCAAGACTATTACAAGATTCGGATGAGCTACTTCATCTTTTTTAAAGTACTTTTCCATGTTAATATTAACTCCTAAATTAAGTAATTAATATTTTAAGGCAAATGGTTTCCTGTGGTTCAGCCTCTGAGTGATAGAGGTCAGAACTAATTCAAATTCTTAAAAGGCAATATGGATCAACAATTTTATGTTTATGTTTTTCAAATGTATCTGATAATAAGTTGTACTTTGATAGGAGAAAAGGTATGTTTGCTTTTTAAAATTTCATTTATTAGTTTTTCTATTCTTGCTCTCTTACCCCTCTCTCCTCTATCTTCCCCTGTTCCCCTCCCCTCGCCCTTTATCTTTCTCTTAGCAAATTTGGTTTTGTGAGAATGGGCATACAATATGAGGAAATTATGTTATTTTGAATTTTACTATCCATTTATTTGCGGGAAGAATTCTAGTTTTTTTTTTATATTTAATTAAATTTATTGGGGAGACAATGGTTAGTAAAATTACACAGGTTTCAAGTGTACAATCCTGTAATACATAACCTATATATCACACTGTGTGTTCAGCACCCAGAGTCAGTTCTCCTTCCATCACCATATATTTGACCCCTTTACCCTCTTCTTCTATCCCTCTTCCCCCTTAGTTCTTTATAATTTTCTTAAAAATTGACATGGTAACTTCTTTTATAGTTACATGCTATACAGAAAATATATTGACTTAAACATTATTTTTTACATCACTTAAGGAAATCGAACTTGAGTGTCTCTTGATACCATTTAGTAAAGTTCGACATTTTTTAAAGTAGGCTTTCTTCTAACGTTATTGTGTAAGAGGTCATTTTAACATTTTCAGTGGTTTTTTGAAGAAGTTTTCAGATAAAAAGAGTATACTTTTCTCTTAGGAAACTAGTATTTGGGATTTCAATCCTATGGGCAGAATGGCCACATGTAATGATAATCATTGCATAGATGAATTTAACAACCAGATGTTGGCAGTACCTACTCTTATTACAGTGATTTTTGTTAAAGTTCCACAGCCACATCCATTCACTCCACTTTATTTTTAACATATAATTCATCCAAGGAGGAACATAGCAGAATATGAGTATATGCAAATGAATAATAATGAGGCTTGGTTTGTTTTTTAAGTTATTTAAAATAAATTATTTATTTCCCAGTATTACAGGTCAATTGTTTTCAAATATATACAGCAGAATTTTTTTATAATAAATTCCTAAAATAGGTAAAAGTATAAATATTCTAAGTGAAAAAGGTTGTTAATGTTCAGAGCCAAATTCTCTAGGGGTTTTTTGGAACACATGTTTGAAAATCCTAATACTTAGAGGACCATAATAGACCTGTTGAATTGCTAGCATTATCTAGCTAAATACGTAGTATACAGATTTTTGTGCGAGAGGAAAAACAAGGTTTTTCTTTTCTTTTAGACGTAAAGGTAACCAAATATTTTCTCTAAAGACAGATTCTTGATTATTGTTATGGTTATTGTTATGTTGAATTGGGCACTAGAGGACCTAGGTTCTGATGCCAGAGCAACTTATTTAACATCTCTGGACTTTAACATTCTCATCTTTAAAGTGAAGTGCTTTCACTGGAGTAGGAAGAGATTTTAGAGGTAATCTATTGCTAGTTTGGTAATCAGTCACTAAATCCACTTAACCCGGTGAGCAACCCAGTAAGTCCATACAACCTTATCCCTCGTGGTTTTATTATCTTTATGTTGGTTTGAGTGGCATTATTTGTTTCTCACCTTTCTTCATAAATATCAAAAGGTTAACATTAATGGGATCTTTATTTCCTATAGGTTCAGCATGCACTGAAAAAATCTGAGAAGGCTTTGGATACTCTAAACAAAGCCATTGTTATTGATCCCAAAAACCCTCTATGCAAATTTCACAGAGCCTCAGTTTTATTTGCAAATGAAAAATATAAGGTAAGACATATATCTTAATGGTCTTCTGCATTGTGTTACTTAAGCTTTGTCCCCTTTTTTAATAAACCAATAGTTATTTATACTCTTTTATCTCAATTCATTTTCCCCATTCTCAAGAGCTATTAACTTTATTGTCTTTGTGATTTCATTCATAAAATGCTCATAGGAAGGATGGGTATTTGGATATTTAAGAATATGTGGTTATCCTTTGTAAAGATTCCGTATATAGAAAGACAATTTTCCCATTAGGGAGTTATCTTAAAGCTAAGACTTAAACAGTCCTCTTAATACCAAACTGTGAACAGGGGACAAATTAATGTGTGTGCGTTATTCAACAAATATTTATTGAGTACCTAGTATGTCAGGCACTGGGAATATTTGTTGCTCTTGCAAGCAAAGCAACCTCATTTCCTGCCTTTGAAGAGCTTACCATCTAATCCCCTTCTATTAGGTTGGTGCAAAAGTAATTGAGATTTTTGCAATTTTTTTAACCTTTTAAACCGCAATTACTTTTTTTTTTTTTTAATTTTTATTGGGGAATGTTGGGGAACAGTGTTTTTCCAGGACCCATTAGCTCCAAGTCAAGTCATTGTTCTCAATCTAGTTGTGGAGGGCGACGCTTAGCTCCAAGTCAAGCCATTGTTTTCAATCTAGTTGTGGAGGGCGAAGCTCACTGGCCCATGTGGGGATCAACCCGGCAACCTTGGTGTTAGACCACTGCGCTCTAACCAACTGAGCCAACTGGCCGCCCCAAAACCGCGGTTACTTTTGCACCAACCTAATATAAAGAGAACAATCAAATAATCACAAAAATAATGTATGTGAGAACACAAAGGAAAAATATAGTGAGTTATGCAAGCTAATAATGAGACTAGGTCTAGTCTGATGTGTTTCTTCTCACTGTTTTTCAAATGATGGAGCTATAGCGTGAAAAAAGGTATTAAGGAAAGAAGGTCAGGAAAATTGTGAAAGAGAAGAGACATAAAGAGACACAGGATTTTTTGTTATCATTTATTGTCATAAACCATGAATACAAAGTTTTAATTTTGAAGTTCAGGTTACTTTTCTAAAACATTCAGGCTCTTACTGAAAGGAGTAAAAACTTACCAAAAATATATCCAAAATTTAAGTGCACAGAAGAACTTGGGCCAAGTAATTCATTTTAGTATTTAGTAGACTCTTTCCCTAGAAATCTGTTCTTTCAGGACACATTGAAATTTGCTGAAAATTGAAAAATATAAAGCCAGTGATACATTTTTAACTTTTTTCAAGACTGCTGAAGATACATAAGAAATCAAATGTGTGATTTATTTTTTCTTATTTGTTCAGTAATTCTTCTAGCCTTATTCTATTTTTCTTTATGAAGAAGTAGATGTCTAGTCCTACTGTTTTTGTCCTTTTAATATAGCTTCTTTTAAATTTAATAAACACTTTTCAACTTTTACCTTACTCTTTGAGGTACTCTAATTGTAATTCAGTATTTGTTTTCATGTTTTTTGCTTCATCGTATGTCTTTAGATATGTGGTTAGGTTATTCATTTGAAGGAATGTATTCAATTTGTTATTCTTAAAGCCACTGTAATGCCAACACACCTACCATGCCATATAAATCATCCCTGTACTTGCTTCTAGAAACCGAAGTTCTAATCTGACCCATTGTTCAAGCTGCAAGGGTTGTAGCCATTTTTGAGTATCAGTTTGGGGCTTGGCTAAATTATAAGCCCTACTTTGATACATGGATTGGATATAGGTATGTCCAATATGCCTATATTAAATTAACACAAAAGGGGCCATAAGGAAAAGTTACTGATTGCTTCTGAAATGCCTTGGCTCCAAAATGAAGATCAAATAGTGTTAGAGAGCCACCTCAACATCTCTGTGGCAAAAACATTGCTAAACACGACCTTATTTAATGTGTTTTATTGCTATCTAATCTTGTAAGTCTTAAGTCTTTTAGTGCAAAAGTGAGAACTCTATTGCTATGTTTGACACTTTCTCACGGGGGGGACACGATAGGTGCATAAAATTTTGATAACAGTTCTAACGTGCACTCATGGAAAGAAGACGCATCAGTTCTGAACCATGTGTGCTATAGCAGGAGTGGGGTGTGTCATCCTGGTGATGATTTCTTTAAAGCAGTGGTTCTTGAAGGTGGTCTGGGAACTTCTGGCGGTCCCAAAAAATTCTTTCAAGAGGTCCACAAGGTCAAAACTACATGCATAATAATATTTAGATGTTATTTGCCTTTTTCACTCATTCTCTCATGAATGTACACTGGAATTTTCCAAAAGCTGTATGACATGATGTCGTTACAGACTGAATGCAGAAGCATAAAAGAAAATCCAGCTGTCTTGTTAATGAGAGATTTGCAAAAATATTAAGCAGTGCCACTCTTCTCACTAATTGTTATGAAAAATAGTGACTTTATATTTTAAAATAGTATCTGTGTTAACATGTAATGGGTGTGTTATTGTTACCTTTAAATTAATGGATAAATGAAAAGTTTTGATTTCTAATATGATAAGTAATGATTTCTATAACCCACATTGACAAAACTCTTTGGGTTACTCAGTAAGCTTTAAGAGTATAAAGAGGTCCAGAGACCAAAAAATGTGAGAACTACTGCTTTGCAGTATTAAAATGAGTCTCAGGCTTCTTCTTTGTGATACAGGCTTTGTCAGTCCTCATCAGGAATGTTTGACAGATGTAGCTGAGAGGTCTTAAGTAACTAATACCCATGACCACAGATCATTCATTTTGCTACTCTATTATATGTGTATTTTACAACATTCAACACTATGGAAGGAAAAAAGAACATCTACTTCACAAAATTTTCATGGGTAATAAATTTTTCATTTCCTGACATGCGGGTATGGTTCTCCGACACGTTCAGTCTGACAGTCATTTTGAGTTTATTTCTCTTGGATTGTCAGCAATTAGGAAGAGAGTGAAGTGTAAGAATGCATCAGAGCCCCCTACATATACTTGTATAAAAAACAGCATTTTAAACAAATATACTGCCTGTGAAAGTGTGTGTATGTGTGTTGCCTTCAGTCTTCTTTTTCATTCTTTTTATTACAGAAAATTTCAAATATCACTATGATAATGAATCCCTATGAACCTACCAGCCAGCTACGTTCACATGTTCACATTACATTCCACAAAAAAGATTTTAAATGTATCTTTTTTTTTAAGATAATACCAATAAGAAATTTACAAAAGCCAAGAAATTACATTTGACTTTAGGTTAGGGGGGGAAATGTGTAAATTTTTTGGAACTGTGAAATAGGATTGGTTCCTTATTCTTTATACCCTCTTTAAAGACATAAAACTAAAGTCTTACACCAATCATGAAGAAAGAAATCCCTTTATGTTATCTAAATTCCATAATCATCTGATACCTTTACTAGCCAACTGTCTTTGATCACTGCTTTATTCTTTATAACTTTGTGGGGCTTTTTTACAAAAAATTTTTTGTTAACAAAAAAAGTTCAAATAATATGAAAGTATAAAAAATACAGAGTATGCCTCATAAGCTCACCCTCAGGGAGAGTCACTATTAACAGCTCAGAACGTACACCTCTAGTTCTTTTTATTATTATTTGTATATTTTTGAATTGTTTGTAACAGTGGAGGCTTATACTATGGAGGCAGGATAATGGGCCCATGTCCATGCTCTAATCCTCCGTACCTGTGAATATGTTACCTTATGTGGCCAAAAAGACTGCAGATGTGATTAAGTACATGGACCTTGAGGTGGGGACAGTACCCTGGATTATTTAGATGGGCCCAGTCTAATCACATAAATCCTTAAAAGTGGAGGATCTTTCCTCACTGTAGTCAGAACCAGCACGAGAAGGACTCAATCTGACCTTGCTGCCTTTGAAAACAGGAAGGAATCAACAGATCAAGGAACATGAGCAGCTTGTAGATGCAGAGAAAGGCAAGGAAACAGATTACCCCCAGAAGGGAAGGCAGCGGTGCAGACACTTGATTTTAGCCCAGTGAAACTCGTAATGGACTTCTAACCCACAGAACTGTGATAAAAGATGACTTGTTTTAAGCCATCAGATTTGTTGTAATTTGTTATGACAGCACTAGGAAACTAATACAACTACACATACAGTTCTACAACTTGCTTTTTTCACTTAACACCCCTGGTAATAGATATTTGGTATTGGTATTTATCTCTCTCTTTTTTTTTTAACCTAACTTACATTGGATTTTGTTTCACTTTGAAGAGGTGTAGAGAAGAAAACAAAAAGTAGATAACTTGTGTGCACACGTTAGAGAACTTCAAAAAGTAGAGAAAGCTGCTAAGTAAAAAATAGAAGGCTCACCCCACCCCCTCAAGCATCCCCTCTCCAAAGGTGAACCATGCTTACCTTGTTTAGGGGCATATCTGCATTGATTTGTCAGGAAAAAGAAAAAAGAAAAATGCATGCATATGCCCACATAAATGTATTTATAAAATTTTATTAAAATGCCCATATAAATATTTGTATGTGTGTGGTATGTATGTTTTCTTACAAAATAGTACTGTACATACTCTTGCATCTTGCTTATACCCCATTCCCCCCCTTTTTTTTGATGAACAGTAATTTATTTAAGTAGGCTGTGATTAGATGCACCTTGATTGTGTCTAGTGTTTTGCAATAATATGATGGGTTGAATATTCTTATAAAGATGATTTAGTAAAATTTTTTGAGCATATCCCTGGAATAAATTTTTAGGAGTGGGGATGCTGAATCAATGGTTACATGCACTTTTTAACTTAATAAGTAATGCTAAATTGTTCTCACAAACAGTTTACATCAGTTTATAGTTCCACCCTCAATGATGAGAAAACCAGATTCTCCTCATTCATGGTAACTTTATGTAATGTCAGATTACTTTGATTTTTGTCCATTTGCTAGGTGAAAAATGGACAATATCTCATTTGAGGGACCAGCTAATCATCATATCATTCCTTTAAATACAAATTCTATCTTCTCAGTCTCCCCAAGCCTGTAGCAATGGTCAAAAGATTACTGGACAGTTTTAATTCTGTTCAGAGGGTTAAATTTGAGGCTCTTTCATCATTAGTTAAAATGGCGGTTGGTATTCAAAGCTTAGTGCTTTGTCAGGGAGAAGGGCTTGTAATAGATCTTTGGATTTGTTTTGTTCTGCAATTAGTTGTCAAAATATTTTCACACACAATGTGATGGAGTATTGCTATTTTCAATAAAATGGTGACAAAAGCAAGAGTTGTCACCACCTGAGTGTGTTTTCAGTATACTCTGGTGAATTCATCATTTCTTGGTTCTTGTTGTCATAAGTGTTTTTTATGCATTTTATTTTCACAACAAGAAGAAGTAACGCCATAGGAATTACATCGATTAAGATCTAGTAAGCTTTAAGTTAAGATGATTTGGGAAATCAAATAGTTTTGCTTAGTCAAAACTTTGCTATTCTGTTTTTCTTTGCTTTTTTTCAGTCTGCATTACAAGAACTTGAAGAATTGAAACAAATTGTTCCCAAAGAATCCCTCGTGTACTTCCTAATAGGAAAGGTAAAGATTGGGGCCATAGTCCTAAACTGTGGCTTTCATAACAAATATTAACTTTTGAACAATAAATATAATACTTATTGTGCAACATCTATGGAGCAAATTCAACTAGATCTCTGAACTAAATGCTCTGGGAATAAAGAATGGATTTAGTTTTAACACTTACAAAAAATGATATCCTAACGAAGGGGCAAGAAAACACACCATAATCCTAACCCTCCTATGCTTTGGAAGTATACGAGCAAGGACTTGCAAGCAATGGCCAGTAATGAGTTCCTATCTGGAGACTACCTCATTGAACGTCCTGAGCTTCCAATTATCAATAAAATACTTACCAAACAAAGAAAATTAATGGCAGTATAGACTGGGCTCCCAGATGCCATTGGTTAAGGGTAGCTGGGAACAATGGACAAATATTGAGAATTGAAATAACTGCATTTAAAACTAGTGTAAATGAGTGCTAATCAAGCAGTATACAGTCCATTTCTTCCCAATGTCATTGTTCCATTCAGAGTGATTTTATTGGAAGCTCACTCACTACCTGAGAGAGGCAAGAAATTCTAACATGAATATATTAAAAAGAATTCAAAAGTTTGGTATGAGTTTTTCTATGGGGTGAAAATGCCCTACTCATCAGAATGGGTTTGTAGCACACAAATCAGGAGCCTAACTTAAATTACAAATGCTTAAGATTTTATAGTTGAAGCTCACAACTTAATGAAAAATGTAGTGCTACTGTTTATTTTTAGGTTTACAAGAAGTTAGGTCAGACGCACCTCGCCCTGATGAATTTCTCTTGGGCTATGGATTTAGATCCTAAAGGAGCCAATAACCAGATTAAAGAGGCAATTGATAAGCGCTACCTTCCAGATGATGAGGAGCCAATAACCCAAGAAGAACAGATCAGTGAGTATCATTTATGTGAATTAGATTTGTTGTTACTTAAACCAGAGAACTAGTGAAACACCACATCAGAGTTAAGTAAGATGGACCCGATGTTCCTTTAATTTTTTTTTTTTACCATGGTATATTTTTTATAAGAAATGGAATTTTAAGGAAATTTAACAGCATGATATAATAACAAAGTACATATGGAGTCAGGTAACTAGTCTCAGTTCTGGTTCAAGTTTGTTGGGTGGCTTTGACAAATTCATTGCTGATTTCTTCCTGGGCTTCAATATATGTTTGAATATGTAATGAATGCTTACCTTACCTTTGTAGGAATGTGTGTGTGGGGGGGGAACGATGATAGATGTGATGGTTTGTTGAAATCATAAGTGCTAAGCGAACAAATAGTAAATTTGTCCACATTTTAATGTATTGGCAGATTTTGTAGTAGTGGCTATTCAAATTCTGTATAGCGCTGGCAAATCCAAATGCATGGCTAATATATATAAACTGAGGGGCAAGAAAAGAGGAGGGAACAAAGAATTAAAGTTTAAGGCAGTGAGTACTCTATCCCTAAATTGAGTGTATATCTTAAAATAACTAGTGAGAACCAAAACTTAATGTATCAATATTTTTTAATAAGAGAATTCAATAACTTCTGATGAGATAAACTAAGGTGCTCTGTCCCAGAAAACTTAATGAAGGGCTTTAATTAAAATTATAATACAGGCCTGTGAGCCTTTGGGCTGCAGCCTTTTGAGCCGCTTCATTTGCTCGGGCCAGCTCCTAACTCTTTAGAGTGTGCTATCTCTTCTAATAAACTTCTCTTTCACCACTTTAAAAAAATATAACACGTACAAGTCCCAATAATTTTGAAACTGAAGGTTATATTCTATATTTCTGTGGACTAGCAGGGACTGTCTCCAAAATGGAGGGAACGTCAGTCTTTTTTTAATGCCTCAGAAAACATCCTAATTACTAGGGTGGGAATAAGGAATTCATTGGGAAGTAGCAGTTTTAGTAGTTAAAACCTTTAGAAGTTAAATGCAATAAACTAATCTCAGATATTGCTGTAAAATGAGGCACTTGAATTGCAGTGTATTGAAGGATATCAGGATTTTTAAAGGCCTTTATTTAGCGTCGCATTTCCCTGAGTATAATTTTCATGATTTGTTTTCATGAACCCACAAGAATTGTCAGGCCCCTTACTGTAGACTTTCTGTTTTGTTTTTTTAAAGTGGGAACAGATGAATCCCAGGAGAGCAGCATGACAGATGCGGACGATACACAACTTCATGCAGCTGAAAGTGATGAATTTTAACTTCTGGAAATCAGACTTTTACAACTGGATGTGTGGCTAGTGCTGACGTGTTTCTTGTCCCTCCATATACTGAGTCTTCACTCTTGAGCCACAGTGTCATCATACGTCACTTATACCATGAGTGTGCCACTTTCATTGGACCCTGACTACACAGAATGAAAGGCAGTGCAATATTTAGCTGCTAACAAGACTGGCTCTTTCACCAGTATGAATGACAATTTAGGGGGATAGGGTGGGGAACTTTCTTTTCTTTTTTTCTTTAATCTCCCTTTGTTGGAAAGCTATCATGGAAGGAAGAGTTATGTTTGATCTTGAAGGAACCATTAGATATGGAAAATAGTGATGAACCAGAATTTCTTGGTCATTTTTCCAAAAATTTGTTTTTATTTGGTTCTGTTCCTGATAAACAGAGTGACTGACCTTTATTTCTAGGTTCTTCAAGAATTAGCAAGTGTTAGCAAGTGCCAGGTGGAACAATAAAAGACATTGCCTATAACAGAATAACTTGATTGCCAAGGAATATAAATTACCTTAAACTTGCAGTGTCTCCCATAAGCAAATGTAATTGGCATACTGGGACTCGTGTGTAGGAATTAAATACCCTCCAAACAGTGTACACTTATTCTTGGCAAGAATTCTAACCAAGAATTTTAATTTATTCATCTTGCTTCAGTGTTGATCATTGTTGTCTTGATATTGCAAACTTTAAAGTTGGTCCTTACCATATTGCCTGTTCTCTAAGCTCTGTGGGATCACCTTTAACATTCAGAGATGATAAAGTGGTCGCCCACTGAAAAGCGAAAACAAGTCCCTTCATAACCATTTTAAGTTCACCGTAAGAATCAAAATGAGAACACTAAAGTAGAGAGACTTTAAGAGATCATGATAGTGAAAGCCTTAATACAATCAGAATTGTACCGTAACCTTGACTCTATGTTTGTTCAAGACAGTACCCTTTGACTTTTCTAAGTGTTTAAGCAGGTGCAAGAATGTGTGTGGTCACCTTTGGGTGAGGTCATTTCCATTCTTTTCGGCTCTCCCTGCTTCACATTATTTTCAGTTAATGTGAGTCACCAAAACATTTACTGAGAGTGATTGAGTTTAGGATATTGGAAATTTTTAGCTGCAAAAAAAAAAACCAAAAAAAGTCCTGTGAAAGAGATGAGTTCTCTCCTGAGTTTATCATAATATAGGTTGGTGTCTTTGGGGAATGGCCACAATTTTAAAGATCTAATTATGCATAATAAAATGGAAATTATTGGAATTTCACAGTAACAGATTTAAAGTCTTAAATTGTGTATTGTTTATTGTAATGTATTGAAATTTTTAGAGAAACTTTAGTTGTTAACATTTTATTAAGTGCCAATGTCAGAATATAACAAATTATAGTTTCTTATGAATGACAGGCCGACAGTTATTATTTTGGATTATTTGATGAAGGACAAACTTATATACTGGTTACCTGTATTAGTCAAGCTGTGAAAATGAGGTGGATTACAGAAGATGTGAAAAAAATTTAGCCTATAGACTCGGTAATTTTCTATCATTTACTACTAATCTGCTCATTTAAATTTGGATTAGATACCATTATAAATTAATTCAAATCAGAGTCGTAGATTAGGTATTGGGTGCCAGAGAGGTACTTAACAAAATTTCCTACCTAAACCTATGTATATGTGCTGCCTAAAAAAATATATAAGAAAAAAAAAGGAAAAGTTGGGAGTAAATGAATATCATTAAAAATTCCTAAAGGCTAGCACTTGGATTCTAACAAATATTCCATTTTATTATCCATTAGTTCTGTAATATTTAATTTTATATTCTTTTAATTTTTTTTAATTGGCAAATCATAAGCCAGCTGTATAACAGTATCAAAGAGTTTCATAGAAAGCTTCAACCTGAGCTCTATGTTACAAAGCCTAGAAAAAAACTAAGCTCAGAAAATAATTTGCTGATATATAATTAGCTATCTTTTTGTAGCAAAAATTTATGTCCTGTGCCCGAGGTGAGTGAGAGTCTTTCTGGTACTAATTTTGAGACCAAGGATAGAAGGATAGTTGTGGAAGGCACACATGGCCGTGGTTGGTTGAGGGACAGACACCCAGCCCAAGCTTGGCCTGATTGCGCAATTCCTCACACTTACTTTCAAAGTCATTTAGGTATTTGCAGCCTTATTACCCACCTAGTAACTTTCTGGTTTTCTCCCCTAACCGGTCCCCGCCCCGACTGCCCCCTCCCCCATGGAATGGGGATCAAACAACCAGAAGAGGACATACATTTTGATAAAGAAAAAGGATGTTTGCTTCAAATTTCAGAAGTTACTTTGAAGGAAATTAAAAATACTAAGTACTTTGACATCCTTTTTTTTTCTCTCTAAGCTTTTCACACATATACATACATATATATACACGCATACACTTTTGTTGTTCAAAAGTTATGTTGTGGCATTGGATATGTCCCCCCCTTGGAAATGGTCCTTAACTCTGGGATTTTAGAAGGTTGGCAATATTTTTTCAAGAGAACAATGGTACTCAGAATAATGAAAGGTGATCCCTACTTTTTCTGTATTTCATTACTTTAAAATTTTTATTTTTTCCAAGAACTGCAAGTAACATTTGAACCATGCTGCTGTTGTACCTTAAACAAGAACTCAGTGATAACCAGTATTTAGTCTATTAAAAATGCTCTTTTTGAAGAAAAAAGTTTGGAAGTCTCTGATTAGCCAGAGTATGGTATGGGTCTTCACTGAAAAATATGGTGACCCGTTTTCTTTGTGACAACCTGGGAAAATGCAAGTGTGGGTGTGATGTGTGTGTTCTATTTGCATTGAAACAATGTAATTTTGTGTCTTTTTGTTTTTCCTGCCCTATTTTAGAAATTGTACAGTCTTGGAGTGGGGGGTCTTTTCTGTTAATATATTTGCAATTCATTAAAGGATATGGAAAATCCAAATAAATTACTTTTGAAAGCAATTTATAATCAAGTTGTTAAAGCTATATAAGAACTGTGCCATCTGTATCTTTATGGTAAGGCACAGCAAAATAGTGAAAGATTACAGTTTTATGTTCCACAAAAGTCTAGGGCAGTGTTTCTTTAATATTTTTTTTAATTTAAGCCCTCTTTTAATACATATATGTTTTTTAAAAGTCACATTCGTTTTTAGTGTTATTTGGAATTTCAAAATAAATATTGTGGCAAAAAATGGTGATTTTTAGAATACACATATTTTTTCAAACTGTAGAAGCCCTTTGTCAGCAGCTGTTAAATTGCAAGTCAACTGCTTATTCTTTAATCGTGTGATTTTTAAAAGATATACAAAGCTTCTTTGTTCCAATTAAAATCTATTTTAAAAATCAAGATCTGAAAGAATATGCAAACTAAATTTTACGCTAATTTGATATCTTGGAGAAAGTGGAGACAGTTGAAGGGTTTTGTGCAGACTTAAAACATTAAGTGTTAGCGACAAGGAAAAACACGAAATGGGATGAGCTAGGCAGATCAGAGGGAACAACTCATACTTCATAACCTTCCCTAAGGCCTGCCGTGTACTATCAGCTGGGCAGGGATAGCTGCAAGTGTAGATAGGAAGTATTTGGATTGTTTAGCTGCTAATTAATGGTAATGAAAGTTCAGTATAGGTTTTATTTTTCTTTATAAGTACACACGTCACTAAATAGTTATGTTTAATGTAATCTTGGCACGTGTACTATGTTACTTTTTGTACAATCTTTTCAGTCCTAAACCTATAAGGTAGTTACTACTCATATTTTAATGAAAGAGAAAGCTGAAGCTCAGCTGCTAGATAATAGAGCTGGACACTTTTGGACTTAGAGTTCAAATCGTCTTCCTGAGTTTTGAACTTCCTCTGAAAGTTTCAAATCATGTCTGAAATTTCATGAAAGTTTCGAACGTTAACTGATAGGTGTCCTCCTAGCTACACAGCGTCATAGAAGTTCAGGTTTTACAGAAGAAACTTGATTTTAACCATAGATTCAGATTTATCTTGTGTATAGTCTTTGGATGGGGCTTTGATATGCATCCTGCCTCTCTGCTTCTCACACTGAAATTGAAAGTGTGTCATCCCTTCTAGAATTGGAATCCCCGTCTGGAATTTGCTATAAAACAGAAAATTTTAAATCCTCAATTTTCTTTTAGTTATGTATTTTATTACCAATTTTCCCTATCATATGCATTCTTTTTACATTCAGCACCCTCAACATAGAATTTTCAATTTGGGGCTAAAAGCTGTATTTGAGAAAATTCAAGTCCTTGAAAATGCATAATGTTTCACTGGACTTTGAATAAGGAAAAGTAACTGGACACTAAGAAAGTGAAGTAGAATTAAGGTTTCTACTCATGTATTTTTAAAACGCACTAAACTGGTATCTAGGAAATGTAGATTTTGCTCCTTAGGTGCTGTGTAACCCTGAACAGTTCACCTAAACCTTTTTCTTATCAACACAGAGAAGATCACATCTATCCTTCGCTCACAGAGAACTGAGGATCAAATGTCTTAAATCGTCATGGATGTGCTTTGTAAAATTAAAGCACCGTGCAAATACCCAGTGATACTAAAGGGATGTTATGGATAACAGATTGATCCCAAAACATGGTCCTGCAAGAAAAGGTCACCGCAGAACAGTAAACTTTTAATCTAGAACAGGGATTGTGTATGGTCTTCCTACCAGTCGGCCCATTGCCTGTTTGATTTTATTGGAACACAGCATGTCCTTTTGTTTATGTATTGTCTGTGGCTGCGTTCTCACTTCAGTGACAGAGTTGAGTAGTTGCACAGAGACTGGCCTACAAAGCCTTAGTATTTATTTACTATTTGATATTTTATAGTGTATATACATATATATATATATATGTATATACACATTACATGTATAGATTATACTGGACCTATAACCTGACATTTTATATTTTGCACCCCCTGATCCAGAATTTATAGCTGTATTGGCATAATATTTTGTGAATCACCCAAATAATATGCTGTGTGAGTTGCTAGATTCTGTTCAATACTTTGTGAATTAACATATTACTGGACCGGGTTCCACACAAGAAGAAAAATCCGTCAGTAGTTCTTAGTTTCTTAATGAAAAGACTTGATTGGGTGAATGGATTTCCTTGTATATAATGGCACTCCTTATACTTTCTGCCAGTGTGTAGCACTTAATACCAATTGATGCTATCTCTGTAGCATCATAATCATTTGCCCATAATCGTTTGCATATCTTGAATAATATTAGCATGAATTTGCTTTTTGGCATTTGTGGATTACGTTGATACAAGAATAATATTTCATCTTTACAGTCTTTTAAGGTACTGCTTTATACTAGAGGAAACTAAGGCTTAGAGAAACCAAAGCATTTGCAAAAAAAGTAGAAAATCTTTGCCAGGAACAACTGGGCAGAATTTTGCTTACATATTATTGGCCAGGACTGGGTCACATAATCATTCCTAGTTGCAAGGTATGCTGGCAAATTCAGAATCTGGTAAAAGGGAGTGAGTTTGCCATGACTTGTTTAGATAAATCATGACGTATCTCTGGGGTTGGACACAAGGAAACAGATTTTGTTAGCAAAGATGACAACCTGGTGGTTGTCTCAGCAGCCAAGAGCACCTGCCACACTCATTGATCTTGTATTCAACTTGGTGAACTTTCTTATTCTAAGAGTTTGTAGGGTTTCTATTTAAGATACCTGTAAATAATGATATTAATTCCTTTTTAATCCTTGTATAAATTACCACATTTTTTTAAACTGCTATGTCTAGGATCACCAATATTACGTTAAACAGTAGCAGCTATAATGGTAAGCACTCATTGCCTTATTCCCTATCTTTATTTTTATTTATTTATTTATTTTTATTCCCAATCTTAAAATGCTTAATTTTCATAAGCTTTTAAACCCAATGATAGTCTAAAGCCACTGATATGCATTATGTTCTCTTTGCTAATCTCATTGTCAAACAACACTCAATTCCCACTTTACCATTTATAACCATGGATACTCAGTTAAGATACCCTCATTTCTATTGCTAGTTTTCAATGGTTTTTTGTTTTGTTTTGTTTTTTCGTTTTTTTTTAATCAAGAGTAGGTGCTGAAATGTATCTTTTAAAAAAGCATCTTGAGACTTTTGGGCCTGGCAAACAATGGCAGTAGCCTGATTACAAAGGTGGTTCTCACTGTCTACCAAAACAATAATAAAATCAAGCAGAACAAATAAAAATTACACAGAGTTCATTACTAGGAGAATGCTGTAACTTCAAATTATCTGTAAGAAAAAATTTCCAGTAGGGATTTTGCTACCACCATAAGCCTGTGGGTGTAGAGAATGAGGAAGAAGGTTAAATCAGTCTGCGACAGCAGAATAAAGTAGAAGACTTGGAGGAAAAACAGAATCCACAGGAAAGAAAATGAAATAAATGCAAAATACTGAAACAGATTGGGACCTGGTAGATCACAGCCCTCACTTCAGGGAAAGGTTTGAAAATGTGTGGGACCAAGAGGTAGCCTCATAGCAGTGTTTCTGGGGGAGATTCAGATACAAGAAGAGGAGGTGAAAGGAAGCGTAAGACTTCACAGAAAAGAGAAGGTACATTGACCTTTCTTCCCACTCTCACCAGCAAATTCCTTAAACTACACAAAAGAAAGTGGAACAGATAGATAAGGGCTCTAAAACTAAGAATTCTGTCCATGAAATTATTTAGAATAGAGTATAACAATCCACATGTGAGGTGTGATTAAGTTCTCCAACTTGTTGCAATGACATTGCTAACCTTTTTTGAGATCAGAGGGATTATTCATTATGAATTTGTACCAACTGGACAGTTAACTAAGTTTACTATTCTGAAGTGCTGAAAAGGCTGCGTGAAAAACTTAGACGACCTGAACTTTTCGCCAACAATACATGGCTCTTGCATCACGACAATGCACCAGCTCACACAGCACTGTCTGTGAGGGAGTTTTTAACCAGTAAACAAATAACTATTGGAACACCCTCCCTACTCACCTGATCTGGCCCCCAATGACTTCTTTCTTTACCTGAAGATAAAATGTTGAAAGACATTTTGATGATATTTAGGACATCAAGGGTAATATGACGACAGCTCTGATGACCATTCCAAAAAAAGAGTTCCAAAATTGCTTTGAAGGGTGGACTAGGCACTGGTGTCAGTGCATAGTGTCCCAAGGGGAGTCCTTTGAAGGTGACCATAGTGATATTCAGCAATGAGGTGTGTAGCACCTTTTCAAGGATGAGTCCGTGAACATAACTGTCTGACCTCATCTATACAAAACTATTGCAAAAAGTCAGAAAATGTAAGACTTTCTGCTAATGAAAAATCTCCTCCCCCAAACAACCACAAAGCTAAAGAAAAGAAATAATCCTTTTAAAATCATGAGAAAGTGAAAAACCACCATAAATTAGAAGGAAAAAAAGTTGATAAATTTGACTATATTAGAAACCCTTTGCATGACAAAAAAAAAGACACACTGGGAAGAAATGTTTGCCCATATAACAGATAAAGGACAAATACTCCTGATACAGAAAATGTTTTTAAATTTTCAGAGGAAAAGACATGAACAGACAATTCATACACCAAAAAAATGTAAAAATGGCCCTTAAACATGAAAAGTTCAACTTCACTCAGTAGGAAATTCACATTAAAACTCCATTGAGATGCAATTTCCCACCCAACAGACTGACAAAAATTCAAAACTTGAGTATACACTCAGCAAAGCTATGGGAAATGGACACTCTCCTCCATTGGTGGTGGGAAACAAAATGGTACAACCCTATGAAGAGGAATTTGACAGTATACAGCAAAACTCCATGTGCATTTCCTCTTCATCTCAGCAACCCCACTTCTAGGAATTTACCTGGAAAACACGCCTCAAAAACATGAAAATACATTTGCATAGCTTATTCATTATAGCATTATTTGTAATTGCAAAATATTGGAAACTAAATGTCCAAGCATAGAAGATTGGTTGGATAAATTGTGGGACACACATAATAAAGTACTATGCATCTGTTTAAAAAAAGATTGTCTCTATGAACTGTTATGAAATAGTTTTCGGGAAATGGTAAGTGAAAAATAAAATGAAAAAGTTCATGCTACCTTTTGTGTAAAAAAAGAAAACAAAGTGAAAACATACAGCTGTCTGCTTCACAAAAGGAAACATTGGAAGGATAAACCAGAAAAGAGTGAAGTTAGTTACTTATGACGGGTGAAGAGGAATGGAGTGGAAGAAGGGATTTGGGAGGGAATGACACTTCTCTGAGTACATTTTTATAATATTTTTACTTTTAAGAGCATATTAACAAGCTACATTTTAAAAAAAAACACAGTAAGGATTGGGAGGGAGATAAAACTGAAAAATCAAACTGTAATGAACCTAACTGTAGAATTTCAATTACATGCTATAACCAGACTGGGAAGGGGAGTGGAGGAGAGAACTAAGAAGAATTAATTGAAGTAACTTACGAAGACTGTATTTGTCTACATACCCTCAGTCTTGGACAGGGTAGGGTGTGTGTTGGAGTGGTGATGGGGGATAAAAGTGCAAACAAATCCTGAACTCTATAGTAGGTTAGCTTATTTTAGTGATGTGCATGAATGAAGCAATGGGAAACTAAGATATATTACAGGATTGAACAAATGAATAAATATGTTAATATCATTGGGGATCAGAGTTCTCGCTATGGCAGAAGGTACGTTATAAATATGTAAAGGAAACAAGCAAGCAAGAAACAACCCTGTGGGATTAATTGCAATTGAAATTATTGTTTTGAACTCATGATTTCTAAAACATGTATATTTATACATACATTATGTCTATGTTATGTGTATAGACATATACCTAACACGCATTATGTACACATATATTTATGTATTATATGTATACTTGTAGGTATGTATATATGTAGGTATGTGTGTGCATACCTGTGTGTGCATATGTATATATGTAGGTATGTAGGTGTGCATATGTATATATGTGCATACCTGTGTGTGCATATATATATGCATTTTCAACCCTGTCCACTGAAAGGGCCAAGAAGCAAAGACATCCAAGTAGCAATGAGCATACTTAGTGCCCAAATCTTGGGCTAAGACAGGGAAAGCACACATCTTGCTACGCCAAAAAGTAAGGAAGCGCTTTTAAAAAAAAGAAAAAAAGATGGAGTTGTGTCACAAGAACACAGGAGCTAACTTGAAAGGGCTCCCACTGGCCAAACCTGAGACATTTGATCACCAAATAAGTATAATAATAAATGATAAGCCATTGGAGAAAAATAGGAATTCATGACCTTGTACTAATAATAAATGAATGAAGCAAGCAAGAAAGAAGAAAGGGCGTTCAGGCTGCTGTAACAAAAATATCACAGACTGGATGGTACAACATTCTCAGTTCTGAAGCCTGTGAAGTCCAAGATCAAGGTGCCAGCAGTTTCAGTGTCTGATGAGAGCCTGCTTCCTGGTTCACAGAAGGTGGTCTTCTAGCTCTGTCCTCACCTGGTGGAAGGAGGCCGGGAGCCCTCTGGGGTCTCTTTTATAAGGGCACTAATCCCATTCGTGAGGGCTCCACCCTCATGACCTCGTCATCGCCCAAGCCCCCAGCACCTAATGCCATCATATTGGGGGTTAGGATTTCAACATGAATTTGGGGAGGGTATAAACATTCAGCCCATTGCATTCTTCCCTTGGCCCCCCAAGATTCATGTCCTTCTCACATGCAAAATACATTTATTCCACCCCAACAGCCCAAAAGTCTTATCTCATTCCCACATTAACTCAAGCTGAAGTTCAAAGCCTACATATCACCTAAATCAGGTATGGATGAGACTTGGGGTGCGATTCATCCTGGGGGCAAATTCCTCTCCAGTTGTGAACCTGTGGATCCAAATAAGTTATGTGTTTCCAAAATACAATGGTGGGACAGGCATAGAACAGACATTCTCATCCCAAATGAGAGAAGAGTTAAAAAAGGAAAAGTCTCAAGTAAGTTCAAAATCTAACAGGGCAAATTTCATTAGCCCTTACAGCTTGAGACTAATCCTCTTTGGCTCCATACTCTGCCTTCTGGACCCACTGGGGTGGCAATGTCACCCCATGGCCAAAGGCTAACTGGTAAATCTGGCAGGGAGTGCTCCCTTGATTCTGTAATCATGATAGTAAAGGTTGAATCAGGCAAGAATCATCAATGGATGCTAAATCTAGGGGGACATTTTGATAAGAAGCACTATATTGGTTTTAAATTGTCTCCCTCCCACACCATTTATTAATTGCAAAGGTGAAAAAAAAATTAGCGGAGAAATTGAACAACACCTTAACTGGATAGTCAAAATTACATCACCAATGAAGGACATATGGATACTGTGTGCCTCCAGATGTAATATCCTAAAAGAGACACATCACCTCTACAGTATTCCAGCTGAGAATGCATAACGTTAATTTACACAAAGGAAGTATTGAACAAATACAAAGTAAAGAATATTCTATTTTTCAAATCAAAGCAGGGGCGGCCAGATGGCTCAATTGGTTAGAGCGCGAGCTCTTAACTACAGGGTTGCCAGTTCAATCCCCACATGGGCCACTGTGAGCTGTGCCCTCCACAACTAGATTGAAACAACTACTTGACTTGGAGCTTATGGGTCCTGGAAAAATGCACTTAAATAAAATAAAAACTGAGTTTTTCCCTTCATAATTAATGACTTCACCTTAATTATATGACCAAAATTAACGTCAGGAATGGGACCAGTTGATAGCACGTGCTTCCTGATAGGATGCATGGAGAAGTCCACAGCATCACTTCTGGCAATATTTCTGCCCCAAATGCGTAACTTAAATCTAATTATGGAGAAATACCAGACACACTCATAGCCAGGGAGACTGTACATAATAAGTAGCCTGAAATCCTCAAGTGTCTAGGTTATGAAAGACAAAGACAGACTACAGAACTTTTCCAGATTAAAGGAGACTAAATTGACCAGTAAATGCAATGTGTGATGCTGGATTGGTGTCTGGACCAGAAAGTTTTTTTAAAAATGTTTTTTTCCTGTAAAGCATATTAATGAAACAACTGGCAAATGTGAATAAGCTCTATGGATTAAATAATAATGTCAATGTTCATTTCTTGATTTTGATAACTGTACTGATATAAGAGAATAGCCTTATTTTTAGGAAATACAAGTATTTAGAGTACCAGGGCATAATGTCTCCAATTTATTCTCAAACAGTTCTGAAAAAAAGTGTGTGTGTGTGTGTGTGTGTGTGTGTGTGTGTGTGTGTAGGGAGTGAGAATATAAAGCAAACTTTCTAAAATGTTAACATTTGAGGAATCTCAATGAAGAATAGATGGTAATTTGTATTATTTTTGTATTACGATATCATATATAATATAATACATTTAGATATACTTTTTAATTTTTTAATTTATAAAATAAATATATTTATAATATATGAGTTATAATGTCAATCATATTTCAATTAAAAAAAGATTTTGGTGAATTGGTTGGTAATTTGGTTAATTCGTCAGCTTATTGTTCTTCCACAGAGTTCACCAGGCATGAATGAGGATAAAAGTCATGGTATCCAGGAGACCAAAGTGAAAAGGTAACCGCACTGTCAAAGGCATCCTTTACAAGGAAGGGCATAAAGAATAAACCGGGGTCAAGGACCCTGAGACAAAGCCCCTTGTCTGACACTGTCCTGTTCAGCTTCTAGAAAATGACAGTGCCTTCTTGTATACTCCACCGAGTCTCTTAGACTACGCCTGCTCTACTGGTCCCTGCTCCTTGAACCACTGCCTTCCTTCAGCTTTTGGCCTGACTCTAACTACAGAGTCAGTTAGAAAAGATCAGTTTCTAGAAAGTGGTTGCTATCCCTCACCTTCTGAGCTTTGCACGTGCTATTCCCTCTGTGTTTCCTCATCCCAGCCTCACCCCATACTTCCCGCTATCTCAGCCCTTTTATCCTACTGTAATGGCTTTGCCTGTTTTTGTCTGTCCTCCCCACTTCTGTGTGAACTTTGAAGACGGGACACCATCTTCATCGTCACATCTTCAGGGCCTTGGCAGTGCCTGGCACATAGCAGGTGTTCAACAACTATTTTCTTAATGACTGTTGAGGTTGGGATGGATAGAAACCTAATTGCTAAAAGCAGGCAGCACTCAGCTGCTGGGCTTCATGAAGGAGGACCCAGTGACCCACGTTATTATTTACAAATAGAGTCAACGTAGCTATTTACATTTTACTGTAGCCCTACTGAATATCACTGCCTGGTGATCTCTTAACTAAGCTGATGACAGTGAGAATAAAAAGAAATTATAAATACGTGATATTGTAAAGGAAAATCAATACAAATGGATGGGTATAGGGGCGATACTTACAACTCAGGATCGCTTCTCTTATTTTAATTCAGAAGGCCAGAATCCTAAGGATGAACAATAACAGCATCAGCCAATCTTTATTGAGTACCTACTACGTGCAACACTTTACCTGTGTTAATCTTTACAATAACCGTTGAGAAAACTGAGGGATAGAGTTATTAAATATTTGCCTGGGATTCTTCATGGTAAAACCACTGCTATTGCTTTCTTATCCTTCTTAAATTTTTAATAAGTATTTTAGCCAACAATTATTTATTTAGGCTTCTGTGCCTGACAGTACATTGTGTAAAATAACATATAGAAAACAGTTTCTGCCCTTAAGGAGCTTATGATCCATTTAAAATGTTTAATTTATTTTTTGAATAAATGTTTAATTTAAATTATTTCTTGACATGGTTCAAAAGTTCAAAAAGAGAAAAATTCTCCTCACACTTCATCTTCCAGCTACTTGTTTACCCTTCTAAGAAGCAACCAGTGTTATTTAAAGTGTATCCTGCTAGAAACATGATTTAAGTGTATACAAGTACATATGGAAAGGCATTTTTTCTTTCATACCTTACACAAAGAAAAACATATCACAAACATTATTTGATTCCTTTTTTGTTTTTTCATTTAATATATTCCAGAGATCACTCTCTAGTAGTACATGTAGGTAGGACTTCCTCTTTCTTTTTTATGGCTGGATATTTGATAATAGCCACACAGCAATAATGAGAATGACATTAAATACTTACATGGTAGCTAAATACTATTCCAAGAGTCTTACTTATATTAGCATATTTACTCCTTTCAACAATACTATGAAATAAGTATGATTATTATTCCCATATTGCAGAGATGGAAACTGAGGCACTGAGTGTTTAAATAACTTGCCCAATGTCATAAAATTAGCAAGTAATGAACAGGACCAGCTACTTAGTTTGTGGGGTCTAGTACAAAATGAAAGTGTGGGCCTCTTGTTCAAAAAGTAGGGGAGAAAGTGCCACTGAATGGCACTAAAATATAAAGATTTTCCTTTCTTTCATGGTCTCTGTCTAGACTTGTCATGGTGTTTTTTATTTGTTGTTTAATGTCATCTAAGTAAAGAAAAAATTTTAAATTTAAATCATCAACAGGAATTTTGCCATCTATCTTTATCTTGTGCTCTTGTGCAATGCCAGTTTTCAAGAGCATTTAATTCTTATTTTGAATTGCTGAAATTATACAATTTGGATTTTGTTGCTTGTATCATCAGCACATGTATTTTGTTCTTATCAGAATAGTGGGAACTCTGGATGAACTAACGCAAAGGTTTTGATTTCACTTCTTGATGTGTGCATATTCTACTCTACTTTCAGCTTACTGATAAGTAAGGAAGGACGGAAAGAAAAAGGAAGTCTGGATTGCCTTTTCCTTCTGTCATCATTTTCAGCATCAGTGACTGGCTAATACAAAGAAGTAACATGAATAAGAAATGATACGGTTCCTTGGTCTTTCATGTTTCTTAGAATGCATTTCCTTCTTTCTCAGTTGGAAGCAAGTTCTAGTTCGAATGGAAAACAGCCTCTCAGGACTTACTAAGTCACATATGTCACACCTACCTTGTACTCACTTTGTATCTTGTTGAACTCCCACACATCACAGATCCACCAGAATTCTATGCTCATGGGGCATCACAAATGCTGTCTGTAATTGGGGTGACAAGGAAGGTTGATGCCTAATTGTGCCTATCTCCTTTGCTTGCTCAGGCATTTGCTTCAATGCCCCATTGGACTTCATTTACAAAACCCAAGTTCAAAAGTAAAATTATTAAGAATTTCAAGGTGGCAACAACAGAACCTAGGACCTTTATGAGTGTGGGGCCCTGTGTGACCGCACAGGTCATATGCCCATGAAGCCAACCCTGGTAACAGCACAGGAGCCAAATCATAATTTACTTAACCAGTCCGCTAATGAAGTGTATTTGTTTCATTTTCTTCATCTTTTGCTATTAGAAACAATGTTTGTTGAAAAAACAAACAAACAATGTATACATCGATTATCTCAAACTTTGGAAGTAGGGAAAATATTTATTATACTTTTTTCATTTTATTTAACGTGTTCTGATATAATCTTAACTATATTCCCTGGTTGAGATTCAAGGCTTCTTCCTCATGAGCAACTCTATGATAATAACGAAATAAACAGCCCCATATTTCCAGACTTTTCAGAGAATATATTAGTAAGATAAATTCTAGAGCATAAAATAGTGCCTGCCACATTGTTGTTGCTCAATAAATATTTAGGGAATGAATGAATACGTTGTTAGAGATGGAATTGCTGAATTAAAAGGGTATTTGCATTTATAGTTTTGATGGCTATTGCCTAATTGCCCTCTGTAGATATTGGAACAACTAATATTTTCACCACCCCCCACCCCAAAAAAAGGCTATTTCCCCTCTCCATTGCCAACACAATGTATTAGCAAACGTTATCTTCATGACCTGTTAGATGAAAACAGTATCTCAATGGAAATTTAAATGCTTGTCTTTTAGTGAGTTGAACATCTTTTCATTCATTTACCAGCCATTCCTATGTCCTTTCTTGTAAAATTTCCGTAGAATCTTTTGTCCATTTTTCTAGAGAGAGACTGTTCTTCTAAAAAAATATTTTTTCATTGTGAAGTATCCATACAGAAAAATATACAAAGGTTTTGTACATTTTGCTAAACAGTTATAGAGCAATTACCTGTGTACCCATCACCTGATCAAAAAGAAGAACACTGAAAGGAAAAGGAACTCTGGATTGCCTTAGGAACTCTGGAACTGCCTGTTCCTAAGAAAAACCTCCACCCTCAATCAAACAAAACTCTCTCTGCCCCGTTAGCCGGCCTGACTTTCAGTATTGTGTTCATTTCCTTCCTTTTTAAAAATAATTATACCACCTATCTATGCATCCCTATGCAATATAGTTTAGTTTTGCCTGCTTTTAAACTTTATATAAATGGAATCATACTTTGTATATTTTTTTGTGTCTTGCTTTTTTTGTGTTTTTGTTTTTGTTTTGTTTTTTGTTTTGTTTTGTGTTTTGTGTTTTTAATATTACCTTTGTGAATATTTATTTATATTGTTGAACATACCATAGTTTATTAATTTTCGTTGTATGAATATACCACAATTTAACCATTTTATGCTTGATAAACATTTGGGAGGTTTCCAGTGTGGAGTGCTGAGGAACAAAGCTGCTATGACTATTCTTGTACAGTGATCCTGACATTTACAATTCTGCATTTCTTTATAATACATATCCAGTAGTGTGACTGCTGGGACACAGTATACATAGCTTCAGTTTTATTAGATTTTATCAGAGTCTTTTTCCAAAATGGCTGTGCCAGTTTACACTCCCACCAGCAGGGTAAGGATGAAGATGGCTGGTATTTATTTATTGATTTGTAGGAGGTCTTTATAGACAGTATTATAGAAATTAGCCCTTTGTAATAGGAGTAGCAAATATTCCCCCCCCCCCCAAGTTTACAGTCTCTTTAAAAAGGTACTGATGTTCTTCCAACCCCCCCTAGAGGAATGAAAATGTAACTGGAAGAAATGGAGTATTCTAATTTTGAAGCATTTAAATGAAAAAATGTTCTGGGTTATCCACTTTATCACTCTTAATGTGCAATCGTATATGTCATCAGTACAAATAATCATACCAGAAATTTTCATGGAATGCTCTGGAATACAAGATGTCAATATAATAATGATTATAGTTAAAACTGTTGACCTTGTGTTAGGCACTGTTTTAAATCCATTACATATATTAACTAATTTAATCCTTACAATAACCCTAGCAGGTGGGTACTATTTTTTGCTCCATTTTACAGATACATGAAATAAGGAGCTGGATTAAAGATGTTTTCTAGGGCCGATTTAAGCAAAATTAATAAACTCAGAAAAGATTCTTAACTAATAAAGATGTTTTGTTTTTATAATTTCTTTTTCATCTTGGGAATGAATGATACCCCATCTGGGTTTCTTTTCTCCATCTCAGATCTGCAATATACCCCATAGCTTTCTCTTTTTTCTTTGAAGAAAGACAAAATGTATATATCGTTCTTCCAATCTTTACTCACAATTCCTTGTTCTTTGTGTCACAGGGACATCAGAAATCTGCAGGTATCACTGGGAACCAGAGAGTGTTTGGAGCAAGTGGAAAATGGAAAGAGACAGACAGAGATAAGGGGTGAAGGACAGGGCCACAGCCTGGCATGGGTGTGTGAAGGGTGGGAAGGATGCTTTCTTATGGTAGTGTTTCTTAACCTGCAGTCCACAGATTAGGAAATCCATGAATTTAGATCAGGGAAAGTGATATGCCTTTATTTTTGCTAAAATGTTAGCAGAAAACTAGCATTTCCTTCAGTTATGAATGGAGACGACAAACCAAGTCGTATTAGCAGTGCCTGTGATTTTGTCATCGGTAGAAATCACAGATATTTTCCTAATAATATGACAGCTGTCACAGCGATCTTGAAATATTATTTATGCTCATTTACTACCTGAAAATTATGGTGGTCATTAGGTCTGCCATTAGATCTTATTATTTAATACATTAATATAAAGCCCAGATATTACTACATCACACCTTTCAAAATATTTTGAAAATTGTATTTTAATGTCATTGCTTTCCTTTAAATTCCTCTGTATGTTTGTTACACATAAAAAGTATTCTGAGAAGAGGTCCATATGTTTCACCAGACTGCCAAAGGGTCCACGGTGTGAAAAAGTTAAGAACTCTGCTTTATGGATATTTCGACTTTCATTCTTATTGAATGAGCCTTTAGAGAGTCCCAGAAATGAATCTCAAGACCGGTGAGGCTGTCATAGTTTTATTATTTCTATTTTTCCAGAGACCCTTCCTCACATAACTTTCATGCCTCTTCAATGTCCTGTTTTTTCTTACCTCACTGCCCCTCTTTCTGTTCTTTTCATTCTCCTGTGGGTGTCTTTTTACACTTCTCTGGGTAGTTTATCCTTCAGCATATCATCAATCAACATATTTAGGTAGAGAACTCCAAACCTTCCCTAGTCCAGATTGGCCATCCTCTCCCAAATTCCATATTTCCAGTTGCCTCTGGGACACTTCCACTTAGTTTTACCACTCCTATCTGGAACTGAACATATTAAAAACTAAGATTTCTCCCAAAATTTGCACATTGTCCCACTTTGCCTGGACGACCATCTTGTCTGTCCCCCTGGTTTTCCGACATTAGAATTATTTTAAAATTTAAATAAATTACTTAAAAAAGCAAACCCTTGGAATCTTTGTAAATGGCACAAAAATCAAAAGATACAAAAGGATATACAATGAAATGTAAGTCTTCCTTCCACCCGGTCCCCTAGGCACTCAGTTATCAGCCCAGTTGGAAAGCACTTTGAGTCATTTTGATTCCTTATTATATTGGCTACATCTCAAGTCCTTCCCGTTTGTGAGATGTGTGCCCTTTCCTCTCCAGGCTCTTGTGACCTTATATCTGGTTGGCTTTATATATATATGTATGTGTATATTTTATATTCATATATAAAATCTCTCCTATGGCCTTCCGGCCTCGAGTTTTCATCACGTCGCTTCCTGGATGAAGAACCCACAGGGGTGAGGGGCCGGGGTTGGGGGTGATGGAGAAGAGGACCCAAAGGGGACTTAGGTAGGGGGTTCGGAGTGGCCGACTGGTTGGAAGCTCTGCCAGGATTCCTATTTATATCTTTCCCACCGCGGGCCCCCCTCCAGTCGCCTTGTCCAAATGTCTCTCATTTCCAAGAGCCAAGACAGAGACAGCGAGATACAGAGACAGAGACGCCGAGGCACCAGCATCCCTCTCCCCTCCTGTCCCGCCCCACCGCTCTGACGGACACCCGCCATTATCCAATGGCGCTCACGATGTGCCCCGGAAAGACCAATGAGAGACAGAGGAGGGCAGAAGATTCCCCGCCTCCACTTCTAGGCTTGGTTGAGCCGTGCAGGTAGGTCCGGGGCCGGGGGAGCAGCCGTTGGCACTGGTGCCGCGGGGGTAGGGGGCACGAGTCGTTAGGGGTGATGATGGGAAGGGGGAGGTGGCCCTATCGGCCGGAGTTTGAGGGGGTGACCAGGCGGGAGGCGGGGGGCCGGCGGGCCCGGGGAGCGGGCGCCGCCGAGGGCCCTGGAAGCGGCTGGACTTGGGGGAGCGGGGACGCGTGTATGAGGCACAGGGACCCCCGCCCCGCGCCCACTCGCAGGCCTGGGCCGCGGGCTGCCGGCCGAGCGGCTGGGGGCCTGGTGCCCGGGGGCGGGCCGGGGCCGGGCCTGGGGCCGGGGGCGCCGAGCAGAGCCCGGGGCGCCAGGCCGAGCCGAGGTGGGACGGACCGACGCGCAGAGGAAGGGAAGCCGCATCCCTCGGGCCGCCCCTCCTGAAGCGAGCCGGGGCAACGGCCGCAGGCGCCCCTGCCCGGAGCCCACTTCCCCATTCGCCCCCTCCCTGACAATGGGGATGGGACAGAAGGAGTCGCCCCACTGCGGGAAGCTGGCGGGGGGTGTAGGTTTGGGACTAGGGTCCAAGGTGGGGGGAGGGGTGAGAACTCGGGCTCTCCCCTTTCTCTTCTTCCCATGTCTTTTGCGATGGGGATCATGGAGGGTCTATTAAACCCTCCTGAGACTTGGGTCAAGAGTCAAACTCCCCCTTACCCCCCCCCAAAAAAAAAACAACAACCGATGAGCGGTAAGAAAAGTGATGCCAAGTCTTCGAAGCCCAAGTGACAAACGCAAAGCAGGAACAAATCTACTCCAGAGGTTTATATTTAATTTTTTTTTTTCAAAATGAGGGTATTGTAGTTTTTGATGTTTTGAAATTTATTTTACAGAGGTGGGTGCTGTTATTCTTGTCTCTACTCGGGCAAGCCTCCATTTTAAGCGAAGCAGTAACTGGTTAAGCTGGAATTTTCATTCAGGCCTAGGACTTGAACGAGGATCCTAGGAGAGGTCATTTAATCCATCCTCCTGCCTCCAGGCAAACTTGCCTCCCTCCTTCCTCAAAATTAAGTTGTTTGGTCTGCTTTTAACGATCTCCAGGGAAGAAGGCTCTTTTATTTGCTTGTAGCACTTCAGTCAAGAATGGATTTTGTTTTTTATGTAGATGGGTCCTGAAACTTAATAAAATTTAGGACAGTGAGAATGATCAGAGAGCTTTTTATTAAAGAAAATTAAATGTGACAAGGGTCTGTTTTAGATGGTCAGTTAAATCACTTTTCAGTAGTGTTTATGAAGTACCCGGAAGAATCATTTTTCTACCTGGGATTTTGGTTTTCTAACTATTTGATAAGCAATTTTATATTATATACAACATGTATTACACAGTTAATTCACCGTTTATGTAAACTATATTTCTACATGTAGATGGATATACACATATATACATTTGCCTCTTTCCAAAGGGGACTGTTTTGTACATCTTTTTAGGATGGTGAAGCAAATAGTACTTCAAATCTCTGTCCAGATACTTAAACTATTTGCTTATTCTTGATTATTTTTTAGTCTAAATGAAAGTCCTCTCTTTCAGATACCTTCTTGAAACAAAAAAATTTCCTACCTGCTCATACTCGGTGACTGAGGGATTACTAAGACTCCCTGCTTGCTCATTTTTGAGAGAATCGTCTGAACTATTCCTGACACTATGAATGCTATGTGGATGCCTCCTAAGGTAAGATGTGTTATTTTTTTTTTTAATTAAAGGCCTCATTTTATTTTTCTTTAGAATTGAGAATATTCTTCTCGAATTTGCAATTCTTCAACCTGTTACCTGACCCCTCAAAAACTACTCTCATGTTTGCTTCCTAGGACTCATTGGTTACTCTTTACTTTGTATTGCTACTGTTCTTAATTGTTGGTGTTAAAATATGAATGAAGTTTCTCAAGTTAACTTTCATTATAATGATGTGTTAATTTTTTAACTTTAAATTATGACAACCCACATAGCTGTAAAATTATCCTCCTATCTCAGTAGGATGGATTGGCAGTTCAGACATCCAGGTCCACTTTCAAACAGATAGTCATAGGTAGAAGGGTGTGTCTCACTCTTGCGAATCTGTAGCTGATTCATGTATTACAAGTGATGTGTCATTAACCATTTGTTTACTCTGAAACTTCATGTAGAATTTTCTGAGACCTGTTGGTTTGCGTGTACAACTCTGCTGGAGAGCCCTGCTACTTCCTAGTCCTTTGCATAGGAATTAACACTCCTTTTCTCCACAGGTAGCACTTTTGGGCTGATGATCTTTAGATGAAAAAGCTCTTATTGATGTGGTTCTCAAGTCCCTTCACTCCTTCCAATTTCTTGTACATAGATGGCCAAAGGACACTTCATTAGGACTAAGCAAAGGGCAAAGCTGAAGACATTTGTAGGGAGGAAAATGAGAGGAAGGATGGACAGAGAAAGATAAGGAGTGATGGAAGCCCTCACCAGTTTCGCCAAGTGGCTCAGGTTGCCTTCCTTTGGAGCTAGGTATTAGTGTATTTAAGATCGTTGTGTGGTATCTGCCCTGTGGAATTCCAATTTAATGCAATGAATAAATCAGAATAATGTAACCTAAATATTTGGACGGTTGGAAATCTTTAGGTAAATGTAGACTGAGTTCTCTTCTTCATTTATGTTCCAGCTCTTGTTGTTGCTTATATTAGTGTAAAAGAAGTCAAAGTGACAGTTTACCAGCCATTCTCCGTGTAGAGTTGGAGGGGTTGTATGGGGAACCCACCCAGAAGTCCTGAACCCTTAGGAATTGGAAAACCTTATATAAGAGTGTTCTCTTTGGTACCAAGTGTTTAGCGCCAGGACCTGGTGACCTCTGTTATCTTTAGGAAGCAGGCAAGGGGATATCAGCGGGTACTAGGTCCCTAGAAACCCAAGGAAATTAGGATTCACATATTGAATTTTATTTTATCATTACCTTGGTTTTAACTAATGTATTAGGTACATAGAGCCTCCTTCTTAAGACATATATGATGTTTAAGATTTTACCACTAAATCTCTGAACTTGGGGTGTTATGTGGTTGACTGTTGAACAACCCCAGGGGTTAGGGGTGCCGACCCCCACCCCACACACAGTCGAAAATAATGAATAACTTTTGACTGCCCCCAAACTTAACTTCTAATAGCTTACTGTTGACTGGAAGCTCAACCAATAACATAACATATCACATATTTTGTATGTTATATGTATTATATACTGTATTCTTAGAATAAAGTAAGCTAGAGAAGAAAATTTATTAAGAAAATCTTAAGGAAGAGAAATGCATTTATTGTATTGAAAAAAATTCGCACAGTTCAAACTCATTGTTCAAAGGTCAACTGTAGGTCCACAACAACCCCTGAAGTTGTACCAAAGACCTCTGGCATGGCAGGAGTACAGAGCTCCCTACTATATGAGTTACCACCTGTTAACTACTTAAGAATGTAATTATGTGGCTGCCTTAATTTTATGTTTCCTACCAGTTCTTTGATCAGTGGAAGATCTCTTCTGAATCTGAGCGGATTTTTTATTTGCTAACATTTTCCTCCTCCTTTTACTACTTAGAAAAACTTAGTTATAGTGTTTGATTAGGACAGGGGGGAAAAAGGCACTTTTTTAGGGGGAAGAGGATAACATTGAATTTGCAGGATGGGAAATAAAAAGGGAGGGAGAGAACTTTATTCTCTTTCTCAGTTGTAAATATCCTTAAAATGTTTCTGAGATGTATTTTCAGGTTACAGCTGTTCATTTTTAGTAAAAAAAAATGATAGCCTAATTAAAGTGTATACTTTGGAGCCAAAGTGTTCATTTTTTGTAGTTCTTACACTTTGTTTCTGATTATCTCATTTCAGAATGAACTCCAGTTCTGTTAGGCATTACATCAATGTCAGGCCTTAATATGTACTTGTTTCCATGCTTATAGAAAACAGTGCCAATCCTCACCCTTTTCATAAACCAAAGTACCAAAGGAAACCTAAGTAACAAAGAAAAAGTAACTCCAAACAGAAACTCCTCAGTTGAAAGCACAGTTGTTAATTCGAAGTTACCATGGAAATTATTTACCCCTTTCTTTCTATATCCGGGGTCTACAGCGTTTTTCTTGCTAGCCATGACTAAGCAATGCCAATGATGTTTGCTGTTTTTAGGTCCAGTTGTCAGGGTTAGGGGATGGGTGAGATGGGAGAGGAACAGGGAGAAGGAGAACTTGGGTAAGCTGGAGAAAAGAGCAAAGTGAAGAAGAAGAGGCAGAGAGAAAGGAAAGATGGTCTTTGGTGTGTGATGTGCCACCATTAGTTGTGTCAGATAGCTCTTAGGGGCTGCTGGTTGTCCTGTGTGCAAGACTGAACTATGGTGAGAGCAAATAAAAAGTATTCTTGACAAACAAAAGGACAGAATTAAAACAATTCAGTATGATTTGGAAAGATCTCAAAGATACACAGTTAAGTGATAAAAGCAAGATGCAGAACAGTGTGAATGGTATGGTACCCTTTGTATTTTTTGCAAAAGAAACGGAGGAAAGAAAATTTGTGTTGGCTTGTTGTATATACATTAAAAAAACAACAAAAAGCTAGAGGAATAAACAAGAAGATGGTGACATTGGTTGCCTGTTAAGTCTAAGGAACTGAGCAGCGAGAGGATACTGTGGGAAGGAGACAGCTTACTGCATTATAATTTTTTATACTTTCTGATATTTGTATCAAAAATCAAAAAATTCAAGTTAAGAAAAACCTTAAAAAACAGTATCTCAATCCTTACATCTTTTCTTCTCCTGTGTCTGGAAGTCAGAGAAACATGAGGGGCCCAACTGACAGAGCAGGTAGCCCTTCAACGATGGGTGAAGGGGTACATGCACATCGGGTACTGTAATCTAGAACACATTCTCCTGGTATCTTGACGAAGTGTGAATTTATAGATGTGTATTTCTAGTACTGAATTGTGAAATCAGGCATTAAAAATTTTCACTTGCTCTTCAAGTTTTAGTATAAAAAGATTTTTATTGTTTATTCCTTCAGGTTGGCAATTAGATTCACTGTCGCATTCTTGGTTGTGTGATTTGGGGCAATTTCTTAACCTGTCTGAGATTCAGGGTCCTTCTTTGTACTGGAAATAATACTAACATTTATTTCAGAGAATTGGTGTATATTTGTAAAAGCTCTTGAGTCTGACTCAGTGAACTACGACTGTTCTTATAATTACGATTGATAATAGTTCTTTATAGCCTAGTGATAAGAGTGGGACTTCGGCTAATGTTGGGCAAGTTCTTTAACCTCTTAGAACTTTGGTGTCCTCATTTGTAGAAAGGGAATAATCCGAATACCTAGAACCTGGGATGAACTTTGTAAGGGCTGAATGAGTTATTGGTGCCAAGTGCCCAGAATGACACTTGGTATGTGCAAACACGAGCTGCTGATTTTCTGCATGCCACCTGTCTGCGCGGGCTGCCGTAACAGCGTCACAAACTCGGTGGCTGAACACAACGGAAATCGATGGTCTCAGTTCTGCAGGCAGAAGTCTGAGGGCAGGAGCATGCTCCCTCCGAAGGTGCTAGGCCAGGATCTGGTCCAGGCCTCTCTTCTAGTTTCTGGTGGTTCCTTGGCTTGTGGCAGCATAACTCCTTTGTACATAGAGTTCTCCCTGTATGCGTGTTTTGTGTTCCAAAATTCTCCTTTTTAAAAGGACAACAGCCACGTTAGATTGGGGCCCACCCTAATGACCTCATTTTAACTTGATTACCTCTGTAAAGACCCTATCTCCCACTAAGGTTACATTCTGAGCGAATGGGGGTTAGGAGTCCAAAACTACTTTTTTTTGGGGGGGGGGGCGGGAGCAGTGCACAGTTCAACCCATAACAACACCGTGTCATTCATTAAGAGTGGCAGACCTTCAACACCGATATATAGGAAATGAACATTTTGGTACAAATTGGTAACGTGATTTAAAGAAGTAGATTATTTCTTTAGGCTTCTCATTTATCTTTAATATGTACAGAATTTTGTTATCATTGAAACTTTAGATTTATATAAAAGTGAATCTTTAGAAAGTAAGGTTATTCTTTTTTTTGGTATCAGTAATATTCTGATTTGAAAAATTAGGATCAAGATTACAGTCTTGCTCTCCATGTCTCATCATTTGTAGAAATTGATGGAAATTTGAGATTTCCTTAATCTGTAAGAATTAGGCCCAGATATCTGTCTCTAGGGGTTTGGGAGGAAAGGATACCCAGTAATGTGGAATTTACACCCCCTTCTCTGTGTGAATAAAGAGATGTTTTATATTCAGTCAGATGCCACATTTGAAAAAGCTGTTAGGTTGGTGCAAAAGTAATTGCAGTTTTTGCAATTATTTCTAACCGTTTAAACAGCAATTACTTCTGCACCAGCCTACTAATAGCATGGTTATTCTCCAGCCTTTGCCTTCAAACTGTCATTTTTGAGGCAGACAGTATGGGTCACCTGAGAAATAGTAAGACCATGAGGAAGTCCCTCCTCTGGCCTGACTAATTTGGCCAGCCCTCTGCTTGTGTCCCCCCACCCCCCGGCTTCTAGGTAAAGTTCAGACTTAAACTTAGAGCATAGGGCCCTGATGATGCGGCTGCTGCTGGCCTTTCTGTTTGGTTTTTAAACTTTACCTTTCACCATTGGCCTGTGTGCACCTCTGCTTCATGGTTTCCTCTGTTTCAAAGGCTTGTCTGCCTCCTTAAAGCACCCTGAACAAAATTTTGCCTTTTAATAATAATCCAAAATTATTGAAGATTCTTCACGATGCCCATCAGTTACTGTGTTGTGTCTTTGGAGACCATGAACTCTACTGTATTGGTGGACTAGTATGTACTCTTGAGCTATTCTTTATATTCTTTTGTGTGTTATTATTTATTTGCATGATCTCCTACCTTAGTATCAGATAATTACTGTTCTTGTTACTGTCCTTGTTCCAGCCTCCAGCACCCCTTCCCTCTAATTTAATGCTTGTATAAATTATTTGCCAAGGAAGAGGAAATAGATCTTTACTGATAGTGGGAGGAACTTTTCTATGGATAAAATACATGAAGAATGACAATTTTTTTGGCAGCCAGGTGCAAAATGATGTGGTTTTGCCATGTGCATTTTATGGAGAGGAAGGGTCCATTGTTTTCATCAGATTTTTACAATGATCTAGGGCTGCTCTTGATAGAAAGTCATGTTATAAAGTTGCATCAGAGTCTAGTTCCCAGATTCCTTCTATCCCCCTATGCTGAAGTGAAGGAGTTCATAGTACGGAGTATTGTTGGGGCTGTGGGAGGAAGGACCACTGGACTAGTCCTGGGAGAGCTGACAGGCTGAGGCAGAGTAACAGTGGTAGGGGGTGGAGTGAGGAAATGAAGTTAGGTAGTGGACAGGAGAGCAGCTGTGGGTATTGGCCTTGCAGAAGTAATTGAACATCTCTGTGCCTCAGTTACCTCGTCTGAAAAATGGGAAAAATAATAAAAAAATACAAATAATAACACCTACCTCACAGGACGGTTGTGAGGAGGAAATGAGTTAATACATGAGAAGCGCACGGAAGAGCGCCCGGCACATAGTAAATTACAAGTGGTATGTGTGCTGGCTCTGTCATCATCGTTATCCCTGGCTGCTCTTTCCCAGAGTTCTTTGTAAACTTTTTCCCTCTTTCACATCAGTGTTTGCCTTAACTTGGCTCTCTCTCCTCTCACCCTCTGCAGTTCTTGGGAGATATCTTAGTTGAGTTTGTGTCTCATTCACCATCCATTTAATACTGATGGTTTGCAAATGTGTTTTTTCCAGCTCTAAGTGGTCTTCTGATCTCCAATCCCACACACAGAACTGCCTCCTGGACATTTGCACTTGGATGTCCCTTGTTCATTTCAAACTGACCTCCTCGTCTATTTCCCCAAGTCCATCCTCTTCCTATCTTCCATCTCCCAGTGAGTGGTACCATCACCCACCCCGTCACTAAATTCCCCCTTGTGGCATATTAGTCACCAGGTTCTTGAGATCCTAGATGGTAATGTTTCCCTGGTCACTCCCACTTCTCCCTTCTGGGATCATACCTTCGTCACCCTTTGTTTGCCTTCATGACCTTCAATCACCTTTTGATCATCGTCTTTGACTGCCCTCCAAGTTGCTGTCAAAGTGATCCTTATAAAATGCAGATTTCATCATCTGATGATGTGCCTCCTCCCCAATGGCTAATGTGGCTCAAGGTAAAGGTCAAGTTTTTTTGCTAAGCACCCAGGACCTTGGCGATCGGGCTTCTGTCAGATCATCGCTGCTCCTGCCTGAGCACCTCTGTACTCAACGGTGCTGACCTGCTTGCAGTGCCTTCTGTGCACCTGTTGCTCCTCTGCCTCTGGGCCTTCACACTTGCAGTTGCCTGTTTAAAATGGCCTCCACCCTGTTCTAGAAACTAACAGTGGTGTTGGTAACAGTAACCACAACAGTAGCTGACGCTGAGAGCTTCGTACGTACCCACGCATGGCCTTTGAGCATGGATGTATACCTAGCACTTCTATACAGTGATTGCAGGTTTTCTTCTCTCACCCAGTTCGTCTCTGAGTTCTTGGAGAGTAGGGGCTGTCTCATCTTGTATCATCACTGCTTGCCGTGTGATGGCACTGAGTACGTGTGCGTTTAATGGATGGTCTGAGGGCTGCATCGCCTTACCTGGGAGGTGCATCTGAGGAGGGTACTAGTAGAAAAACCACAGTAATCCCATCCACGTGCAAATCCTGGCCTTCCCCTTGGGAACTCGAGGATCCGATCTTCAATGTGAGCAGTTTTGTAGCTTTGGAATAAGGATTACAAAGAGGTGGGGGTTTTTTTTGTTTTTTGTTTTTGTTTTGTTAATCTTTCCATTGAGTGATGAAGGATACAGGTGTTTTTGTTTTCTTATTGAGAGCCAGTTTGCTGACAACCCAGTGTCATCTGGTAACTAGAATGTTTTCATTCACATTATTAGAATGAAGTATAGGAAAATAAATATTTCGGTGTGTGGTGATAGTTTTAGAGATTAGTTCTTATTCATTAGCAATCACATGTTCCCTCTCTCCTTCTCCTTCATGGCTCTGTTAAGTATGAGTTTAGATACATAACATTTTATCTTTTGTCACTGCATATAAATTGTGTTTGTAGCAAACAGCCCAGAAAATGGACAAGCTTGTAATTGGAGCCTGTTTATTTTTATCTAGGTCTTGATCATGATAGTCATTTTTTGGCCAGCAGGGGGAGCTGAAGTCACTGATATGTGACTCTATCTCTTGATTTGCAAAAAGTTTGTTAGAGCTAGAAGAAAAGCCTTACTGACAAAGAACATGATCGAGTTCACAAAGAAGAAATACAAATGGCCAAGAGGCATAGAAGAAACATTTTTATTCTGATAAGTAACCAAAGGAATGCAGATTAAAATAATATGCTATTTTTTAACCTGTCAGATGGCAATTTAAGTTTGTTGTCAATGGTGGTAAGGGGATAGCCTCCAAACCCGCTAGTGGAACTGTACATTGGGTTCAATTTTTCTGAAAGATATTTTGCAAAGCATCTGAAGATGTCCTTAACTCAGTAGTTCCACTTGCAGGAATTTATTTTAAGGAGAAAAAACAGACATACATAGAAAGATTTGTAAACAAAGATATTCATTGAAACATTATTTATACTAGTGAGAATTGAAAATAAACTTCAATGAGCAGTAAGATTAATGGGTAAATTATGGCATATTTAAAGGTGGATGATTACACAGCCATAAAACAATATTTTTGAAGAATTTTTAATGTCTTAGAATGTTGAGTACATGATAAATGAAAAATTCAGGATACATAGCTGTATAAGGAGGACTCTAAATTTATAAAAATTAAAGAGTATATATCACACACATATACACAGTACATAGACAAAAGAATGAAAGAAACTATACCAACAAGTGGCACTGAGTCTATTAGAGAGGGAGGCTATCAGCCAATTTTTTGGTCTCAATTGGCACCAACGGATGTCTGGAAGTGAGCCATTGTTATCTTATAAGATGTTAATCTCAGAAATTTAAGGCCTCAACTCATACATTGCTTCTATCCTATAGGACCCCAGAGTGGACTTAATATACATAAATTTATGCACTTCTTGAGTAGTCTTAACCTTAAATACCTCTTGGTGATACATTCTACAAGTTTCTTTTTAATCTGTTGTAGAAAAAAAGACTCAACCTTTTCAAGTTTAAAAGCTTAACATCTGAGACTTGGTGAATAAGTTAGTTTTTACCATATTGATACATTTTCTGATTTTGATCATAGTGCCCCTTCTTGGCTTCTGTGGTTCTCAACTGAAAATGATTGATTTTAAAATGTAGTCTCCAATGAAGCCTCCTTCAGCCTCCAGTCCTTCCATCTACACTTCTCTGGATCTTTGTCAACATTGCTTTGCCTTTCTGGACTTATCGTAACCAATCAGAACTGCATTTCAGATATAGCTAAATTATGATTTATTAGGATGGGAAAATATGTTCTATTTACAGTCTTCTCCTTGTTGTGGCCAATAGAATTTGCAACCCCTGCCCCCTCTTTTTTTTGCATATAACATCACACTGTCTTTAGGGAACATTCTATAATTATTCAAAAATTCCTTTTTGACTAGAAGCTGTGAATTCTTTAGGTACAACTAGATTGTTTTTCCTGTAAATGCCTTACTTTTGATTTGTCCATGCTGTAAGCAACACCTGTCATTTTCCTGACTTCAGTATTTTAGCCTCTTCTATCTTAGTGGGTCTTAGAGGTAACTCAGGGTAAGAATCACCTTTTTAGTAAGATCTGGTGGTTAGAAAACTTGACCTAATGTTGAGGTGAAATGTGCCTCTGCTGTTTTCAGTTTGGGCCTTATTTGTCTGTACAGGAACTGCCTAGTGCAACTCTAGTTCCTCTTTTGCTGGACAGCCCTTCAGATATTTAGACAACTTTCGTGCTTGCCAAAGGATTTGATTCTAAGCTGAAAATAAACCGTAGTGTTTGCAAATGTTTCTCGTTTGATACACTTAAAAATCCTTCCCATCTCTTAGTTTCCTTGTTTTTTCAACTCAGTGTAGTATTATCAGGAAGCTCATCATTCCATTTGAAAAATGGAGAATTTTCTGTATATTTTTCATACAGTTTATTAAAATGTTAAATACAGCATTTCCAAACCATTACCTAGATCAATTTTCTGCTTATATTTCTTAATTTGGGGAAGTGCCTCCACTTCCACCCATAATTTTCTGTGTCTAAATCATGCCCCATCTATGGTAAGCATTCTCAATTTTGTGGTTGCACTCAGCTTTTTTTTTTTTTTTTAATAAACTTATATTTAGGATCTTCTTTTATAGAAGCCCACATGCATTATATACTTTTATAAAAGCCCACATGCTTACTTTCTCCTTTTGAGAATTTGAGTAGACTGTTGTGTGATTTCCTCTTTTATTCTTTTAAAGTAATTTATTTAATTTATTTTTTAATTGGGGAATATTGGGGTGAACAGTGTGTTTCTCCAGGGCCATCAGCTCCAAGTCGTTGTCCTTCAATCTAGTTGTGGAGGGCGCAGCTCAGCTCCAAGTCCAGTCGCCAATTTCAATCTTAGTTGCAGGGGACTCAATCCCATGTGGGAATTGAACCGGCAAGACAACCTTGTTGTTAAGTGCTCACGGCTCTAACCAACTGAGCCATTCTGCTGCCCGGTGATTTCCTCTTTTAGAAGCCATGTTGTCTTTTCCTCAGAAGGTTATTCATGCTGATGTTTCTTCTGATCCCATCCTCTATGAGAGATTTGCCAATTTGGCTGATTTGAAGCTTGCAGCTAGAGCCCTTCTCTTGACTACATGGGACTTATATTGATGGCATAGTTTTGTTCATTTTATTCAGAAAATATTTATTAAGTGCCTAAGTATGCCAGGAGTTAAGCAAGGGGCTGGGTAAATGTTGAAGGGCACAGATCCAGATTCTGTCTTGGGTTTATAGGAGGTCACTCCCCTCACATGACTGTCAGCCAGGAGGTTCTTCCCTGCAGTTTTTTAATTTTTGTATTTAAATTCTTTTAAAATGCATAGAATACTTTGGGACTCCATGAGTAACATCTGATACATTGGTTTGGAAGCATCTTTGTTTAATGATGAATTTGATTCACTATCAGTGATTTGTATGCTTTGAAGAATAATTTAGAAATAGGTTTTTCTTCCTTATGTCTTCCTCAATAAATATTGAAACAAATTAAAGTTAGGCCTATCAGCTGTCTTGCTTTTATCACTGTTTATGGCCTATCCTTCAAACAACCCATCCCATCGTTATTTGGCACCTGGCTTTTTATATACCTAGTATTTAAGCCATCTCTTTGTGGCTTTGCATTTCCTTGCAAGGTTTTCATTGTTTTGCCTACAAAGGTCTTCTTAGTGCTCCTGATTAGCTACAATTTATGGTCTTTTAGTACTTTTCCTCGTTTTTGTTAAAGTCTATTTTGAGAAAAGTTGTTTTCCTCCTCCTCTCCTGATCCCCCATTTGTCTCCCTCACCCCCACACTACTTAGCAATTCAAAAATTATGGTGGAGCACCTGACTTTTTTGATCTCTTACATTCAGTAAAGTATTTTAAAGTCCATCTCTAGGATTTGTATTACACATTTGCTTTTTAAGCATAATTTTATCTAAAGTCTAGATTTTCTTTTCTAAAATTGGGTGGCAATATATATTTTTAGTTTTTCCTGACTTATAGAATGTTGGTTATGTATTTTTTTATGTCTTATTACTAGTGGGTCATACATGTCATTTTTTCGTTATAATTTAGAACGAAGTTCTGTTATATGTGTATGTCTTAGTAGGGTCTAATATTTTTTTGAGAAAGCATTTATTGTATTATTTAAAATTTTACATCAGTTCCCTCCCAGAGAAGTTTTATGTTGTTAAACATTTAGATTGTTGAGCACTGCGTTATTGTTATTGTTGTACTTTTCAAGTTTCTGAATCAATGAGCTTTAAAGTTGAAAAGAAACCTTGATTTAAGTTAGTCAAGCTCTCTTATTTTATACATGAAGAAACTAAGAGCAGTGAAGTCATTTCCCCACAGTCACATAGCTACTTAGTGGTAGTCGGTAGAGCTAGAACTTGAATGCCAGTCTAGCATTAATTGTGTTAGTCTAGTGATTATTGGGGAATAGATTTAGCTGCTAATCACGTTTATATTGGACCACATGCAAACAACAAGTGTTGACTTATGGGGGTAAAAAATAAAATGAACAGTCTGGTTTGGAAATGAGTTGACTCATGTTTTTTCCTGTTCAGCACATACTCTTTCTCTTACATCCTATATTTGTGGATCAGGGCATCTTTGCACTCCGGATAGTGCCGGGATGACAACACCAAATTTTTTCTCTTTAAACTACCCTATTATAGAAGGCTTGCCAACCATGTGTTATAATATTCTTCAGGCAGAGTATAATGTTACTGCTTTTGTTGAAGCTTTTAAAATAATAAAACATTCCAATCCTATCTCACTGAAGACAACCCTTTTTCCAGTAATAGGATTTTGTGTTCCTTAAACTCTTCACTTACTGATGTCCTAGTTTGTACTATTATTCCTATAGATGACTGTACGGATGACATCTTGGGTCTTCCTCATTTAATTCTCACATAGAGTAATTTAGAATAACTTGAGTTTGATGGGAACCTGATTTTTTTCTCTTGCTGGCAATGAGTTTGCAGATGTAACATACAGGCAGATTAGTGCTCTGAGGTAATCTCTCAAGGGGAAATAAATGGCAGAGTTATGGCTTGCCTTCGGATACTTTCACAAGTGATTCAACTTTTTTTGGGGGGGGGAGCAAAGTGAAATTGTTTAGAAACTAAGTGTTATTTTGACTTTGTCTTTTTTTTTTTACAGCTTTATTGAGATACACTTTGTGTATCATAAAATTTACTAAAATACACAAATTTTGTTTAGTATATTCAGTTGTGCATTAATCACCACAATCTAATTTTAGAACATTTCAATACCCAAAAAGAAACCCTGTATCTATTAGTAGTCACTCTCTATTCCCTTTGTCCCAGCCCCTGGCAATCACTAACCTACTTTCTGTCTCCATGGTTTGCCTGTGCAGGATATTTCATATCAATGAAATCATATAATATGTGTTCTTTTGTGACAGGCTTCTTTCACTGAGCATGTTTTCAAAGTTCATCTATGTTGTAGCATATATCAGTATTTCAGTCCTTTTTATGCCAACTAATATTCCATTGTAAGGCTAAGCCCCATAAATCACTAGGTTATATGATAACTCTTTAACTTTTGGAGGAACCACCAAACTGTTTTCTAAAGCAGCTATACCATTTTACATTCCCATCGCAATGTCTGAGGGTTCTTATTTCTCCACATTTTTGCTAACAGTTGCAATTGTCCGTCATTTTGATTATAGCCATGCTAGTGTGGGTGTGAAGTGGTATCTCATTGTGGTTTTGAATTCATTTTCCTGATGACTAATGATGATGAGATTTTTTCAGGTGCTTAATAGCCATTTGTGTATCTTCTTTTGGAGAAATCTCTATTTCTGCCCAATCCTTTGCTTAACTGGATTGTATTTTTATTGCTTAGTTGTAGGAGTTCTTTAGATATTCTGGATACAAGTCCCTCATCACATGATTTTTCAGTATTCTGCCCCATTTTATCGGTTATATTTTCACTTTCTTGATGGGGACCTTTAATGCACAAAACTTTATAATTTTGATGATGTCCAATCTATGTATTTTTTTGTTATTTGTTCTCTTGGTGCCATAGCTAAAAACCATTGCCTAACCTAAGATAATGAAGATTTACTATTGTTCTCTTCTAGGAATTTTATGGTTTTACCTCATATATTTAGGCCTGTGATCCATTTTGAATTACCGTAATTTTTGTGTATGGTGTGAGATAGGGCTCCATCTTCATTCTGCTGTATGTCAATATCCAGTTGTCCCAGTACTGTTTGCTGAAAAGACTATTCCTCCACCTACACCCCCTCCCTCAATTGCATTGTTCTGGCTTTGCCCCAGGGTAATAGCAAATATTTGAGAATGAAAGGGAGATACAAAGTTAAATACAATTGGATTGGGTCACACATTTTCCTTTTCTACACCTTTTGCCTATCTTGAGACATTCAGGATAGAGGTTCCAAGTCAAGCACTTTAGATCCTTGCCTCCTACTTAGGTCCTTAATCTCTTCTCTTAGTTTTATTTCGGAGTACTTGCTTTGTTACCTCATTTTGGTTATGCTGTAAATAACACCTAATTTTTTCTTTTTTTAATTAAATTTATTGGGGTGACAATTGTTAGTAAATTTACATAGATTTCAGGTGTACAATTCTGTATTACATCGTCTATAAATCCCATTGTGTGTTCACCACCCAGAGTCAGTTCTCCTTCCATCACCATATATTTGATCCCCTTTACCCTCATCACCCACCCCCCACCCCCTTACCCTCTGGTAACCACTAAATTATTGTCTGTGTCTATGAGTTTTTGTTTCTCATTTGTTTGTCTTGTTCTTTTTGGTTTATATACCACATATCAGTGAAATCATAGGGTTCTCTGCTTTTTCTGTCTGACTTATTTCACTTAGCATTATACTCTCAAGATCCATCCATGTTGTCACAAATGCTCCTATATCATCTTTCCTTAACGCCGAATAGTATTCCATTGTGTATATGTACCACAACTTCTTTATCCATTCATCTATCGAAGGACATTTTGGTTGTTTCCATGTCTTGGCCACCGTAAACAAAGCTGCAATGAACATTGGCGTACACGTGTCTCTATAGAGAAATGCTTTTATATTTTTGGGGTAGATACCCAGGAGAGCGATTGCTGGGTCATGTGGTAATTCCATTCGTAATTTCTTGAGGAACCTGCACACTGCCTTCCATAGCGGCTGCACCAGTCTGCATTCCCACCAACAGTGTATGAGGGTTCCTTTTTCTCCACAGCCTCTCCAACACTTGTTACTATTTGTTTTGTTGATGAAAGCCATTCTGACTGGGGTGAGGTGATATTCATTGTGGTTTTCATTTGCATTTCTCTGATGATTACCGATGTTGAGCATTTTTTCATATGTCTATTTGCCATTTGTATATCCTCTTTGGAGAAATGTCTCTTCAGGTCCTCTGTCCATTTTTCAATTGGGTTGTTTGTTTTTTTGTTGTTGAGTTTCATGAGTTCCTTGTATATTTTGGATATTAGCCCCTTATCAGAGGAACTGTTTGCAAAAATCTTCTCCCATTCAGTTGGTTGCCTCATTATTTTGTCAATAGTTTCTTTTGCTGTGCAGAAGCTTTTCAGTTTCATATAATCCCATTTAAATAACACCTAATTTTAGCATTCTTGGGGTGGTTGTTTAGGAAAGCTTCACCAAAGGGCCAGAAGAGAGTGGAATTGGAAGCATAAAGCAGTAAAATTTTGCTAATTGTTCTCTTCTTATTTCTTAGCTTTGAATTTTTAACCATTTAAAATATCAGTAAATAGGGATTTTTCTTGACTACTGCATAGCTTATCATGGTGACTCAGTTTTTTTTCCTCCAGAGGTACTACAGTGTTTAGCATCCAGTAGGCATTCAATAAATATTTATGAATGAATGGGAATTAATGATAGAACTTTAAGGGGATCTCCAGCTTTACTGAAAATCATTCAAGGCAAGAATGCAAAATATTACTGTTGTATTGTTATAAAAATGTAATGCACTGGCCTATTACCAGCAATATCACATTTTGATACTGCCCCCATAGATACTTTAGGAAGTGTGAGTAGTTTTTCTCCTTCCCTACACAGAGTGAATTTTTTTTTTCTTCTTTACACCACAGAAGATGTAGTTTCATTTAGCTCTTTTATTATTTTTTGTTCTGCTAGTTGAAGTTAGTTTATTTGGGACAAACTTTGTTAGTTGAATTTGTCTCTAAATTTAATTGTGAGCATTAATTTGAAATCTAGTTGAAAATACCAAATACTGTATTCTGGTTTGTTTGTTTTTTTAAGATTTTATTGGGGAAGGGGAACAGGACTTTATTGGGGAACAGTGTGTACTTCCAGGACTTTTTTCCAAGTCAAGTTGTTGTTCTTTCAGTCTTAGTTGTGGAGGGTGCCGTTCAGCTTCAAGTTGTTGTCCTTTCAGTCTTAGTTGTGGAGGGTGCAGCTCAACTCCAGGTCTAGCTACAGTTTTCTAGTTGCAGGGGGCTCTGCCCACCATCCCTTGCGGGAGTCGAACCAGCAACCTTGTGGTTGAGAGCCCGTGCTCCAACCAACAGCCATCTGGGAGGCAGCTCAGTGCAAGGTGCCGTGTTCAATTTTAGTTGCAGGGGGTGCTGCCCACCATCCCTTGCGGGACTCGAGGAATTGAACTGGCAACCTTGTGGTTGAGAGGACGCACTCCAACCCACTGAGCCATCCGGGAGCTCAGCGGCAGCTCAGCTCAAGGTGCCGTGTTCAATCTTAGTTGCAGGGGGCGGAGCCCACCATCCCTTGCAGGACTCCAGGAGTTGAACCGGTAACCTTGTGGTTGAGAGCCCACTGGCCCATGTGGGAATGGAACCGGCAGCCTTCGGAGTTAGGAGCACGGAGCTTCAACCTCCTGAGCCACTGGGCCAGCCCCCTGTATTCTGTTTTTGTCAGTCTAATTCAGAGGTGAAAAAAGATTGCTGTTAAGAAAATTATATATGATTTAGTAAATGAGTGACAGAGATAAGACAGGGACTTTAGCATTTCCTGAATTCTAGTTACGTATTCAATACCTTATGGTCTCATTTATAATGCTGTACCCGTGACAATTTTTACATTAGATTTTTTTCAGGTTTCATTATCTGTATAAAGGGACTATGTTTAGGTTTTTGTATTTTTTGTTTGTTTGTTTTTTGGCATGCTTATTTAGCTATAAATGTTCTAAAGTAGTGCTTCTCCAACTTTTCCTTTAAAGTACTGTCAGCGTCTGGGATTGTCCAGAGCAGCTTGTCACAAAAAGGACATTTCTCTGAAGACTCCTCCTCTCTCTTGAGAAAACTGAAAGTTTTGCATTTTGCTCCGTAATGTTTTTGTGTTTATTTTAACAAAAGTGTGTCTGCCTTTACTGTCATCTTTAAATTGACACTTCAGTTAAGTCTGTACTGTTTATTGAGTGGCTCCAGTTACTCCCTAGCTATATATTCCAGAGTGTACACGAGAACCCAGTTCAAGAATCTAGGAATTAGTGGATTAAAAAGTAATGTTTCTTTCCAAGAATGGAGTGCCTCTCCATTGGAAGGAACAGGTGTGCTTGCTCCAAAATTTCTAGGTTTGCTTTGCCCTCAGAGCAAGAATTTAGAAGTTGCATCTTCACTTTTGACTCAGAAACTGACTTAAAAAAATTTTTTTAAATGCCTTTTGCCTTATGCACCTGTTGCCTCTTTCTCTTTGAACGTTTTTTTGCCCTCTGACTCTCTTTTATCAGGCCCTGCACAGCTTAGCTGCTCATAGTTCCCTTGAGGTTCTTCTACATGTTTACCTTTACATTTCATTTGGAAAAGAAACCAGGTAGTTTCTTGGTAAATTTTGGGCAAATTCTGACATTCAAGTTTATTATCTGATAGTGTTTAGGTCCTGGGAAGACTGCTTCATTTGACATTGCCTCACCTGCAAAATCAGTCTTATTAGAGCCCTCCTTTTGTTATGTTTGGTCAGTTAACTTTTTTGGTTAATTCTAATTATTTGGGAATTTTACAATGTTCTATACTGAAGTTCAAAGCATTAGAATTAATTAAAGTCCACATAAATAATCAATTTAGTTCTTTCACTCCTTGAGAAACTATTAAAATATTCATAGAAAGTCCTGGTGGAAATGCATGCATTAGAAGTCAGTGCTTGTGTAGTTGCTTTGAAGTCTGGGACTGCAGAAGATAAAACCATCAATCTTGGATGTTAGATCTTAATTTAGCTGATAGCCTGAGAGCACCTGACTTGTTTCTTTAAGTGATATAGTTGTATTCAGTTGAATTTTAGTGCTATCTTCTGAATTATCCCCACATAAATTATTTCTAGATTTAGGAGTGCTTTCAGGGTTAACCTGTAACTTTAGTTATTGTTTTCATAACTAATAAGCGTTACATCATGAGGTTGCCTAAGATTAGTTTTTCTTAATAGTTATGGGATTACTTCTATGGAGAGATGGTAAAATAATATATTTATATAAATTCTTAAATCTATCTCTAGTACAAGGATGACAATCACCTAGATAAGTGGGTTTGAAACTAAGGAATGTCATGCATTCTTATAATACTTTGCCATTTACAAGTTTTTCAAATTACTTAAATTGTTTAATCTTAATGAGTTTGTTGCTATTGCACTGAGTACATAACAATAATGATATTTTGAATCAGTTGAGACCTCCATTTAATGAAAAATCTTGATTTCTGAGCTTTATAGTCATTGTAATTAGTGTGAGCATTTTCTTTTACTTATATTTGGCTAAATCTTGATACTTGTGAAACTGAAATAGGTAGTATTGTTTGGGTTTCATACTTTTATCATGTTTGCACTTATTTACTAAGTGAGTAGCATGTTTTTGTTGGGAGGATATAAGTCTAGAGGATAAGTCTAGCCGGTGATGCAGTAGGAAAAGTGAAAATTGGAGACTGGACACCCTGATCCCAGCATGTCCTTCAACTTTGAGGCTTTGAGCAGTTTCCTAACTGTTCTCGCTTGGCCTCATTTCCCACTAATAAAATTTGGAGGTTGAACTAGTTGGCCTTTCATATTCCTTCTACATCCAAAATTCTTTGATTTAAATTTCTTAACTTTGGTTCAGTTTATTGTGGCTTTCTATTTAACATTTAGTTGGTTAAATATTAACATGAGAACATGCATCAATTTCAGTTTAAAGATGTTTCTTTCATGGTATAATTTTAATATTGTCTTAGATTGATGTGTTCATTTCTGTGATATCTAGGACAGGTATTGAGCTTAATAGGTGCTCACTAAATTTTTTTAGAATAAATGCATTTTAACTTTTTTTAATGTGGCTTTAGATTTATGATTGTAAATAATCCTTTTCAGAATTAAAATGTTTTTAGGGAACTCAAAGTATTTTTATATATAGTGTTATCTGAGTTTATGAATGAAAACATTGTTTGCCAGAGTCTGTAGATTGGGATTTTAAGTTTATGTTAAGGGAGATGTGCTGACCTTTACTTATCTCATATTTTAACCTTTTAGTGAACATTGGAAAATAACTTCATTTATTGATAATGATAATGATAGTAGTTAAACTTACGAGTGTGAGGTAGGCACTATTATCATCTCCTTTTTACAGAGCAGAAACTGAGGCTTACAGTAGGTTAAGTACTTTGACCAAAGTAACACAACTGGTAAGTGATGGAGGCAGAATAAAATCTAAGGCTGTCCCTGGATTCCGTACTCTTACGAGGTGTGATCAAACAATATGGTTAATGTTTAAATAAAAATAAAAATTTATTACAGTAAAAGACACATTGCCATTAATCTCCCTCAAAATACTCCTCCTCGCTTAGAACACACTTATCCCATCGTTCTTGCCACTTTCTGAAGCAGTTCTGGAAGTCCTCTTTCGTGAGTGTCTTTAGCTGCGCTGTCGTGGCTGCCTCGATGTCCTGAATCATTTTGACTTTGGAGAAGAGCCAGAAGTCACACGGTGCCAGATCCAGTTAATAAGGTGAATGAGGACACACTGTCATGTTTTTATTTGACAGAAATTGCCCTATACCAGAAGTGATGTGTGACTCGGAGCCTTTCTCTTGTAATCACATTAATACAGTGAATGCTGCTGCCAAGAGCCATCCAATGGAAAGGCAGGGATCTTCAATACAGGAAACAGCGCATAAAATAAGTGTATGACAAGTTTCAACTTGTTTGGTGCAGTCAGTCGGGTGTGAGCTACGGTTGAGAGGAGGTGTGTTTTAAAGTGCTGTACATCATCCTCCATCATGACTGCTCCATGTCACACATCGCTTCTGGTATATGGCAATTTGTCAAATAAAAACATTACGGTGTGTCCTCATCCACCTCATTCACTGGATCTGGCACCGTGCAACTTTGGCTCTTCCCAAAGTCAAAATGAACATGAAAGGTAAACATGTTGAATTGATTCAGGACATGGAGGCAGCCATGACAGGGCAACTAAAGACACTTATGAAAGAGGACTTCCAGAACTGCTTCGGAACGAGGTAAGAATGATCGGATAAGTGTGTTTGAAGCAAGGGGGAGTATTTTGAGGGGGACTAATGGCAATGTGTCTTTTATTGTAATAATTTTTTTGAAGTCACTGTATTTTTTGATCACACCTTTGTAATTACCACACTATACGTTTTTTCATTTATTCAGCAAATACTTAGGAAGTGCCTCCTTTTGCAAGGCTATGGGTTAGGTCTCTGGGATGCAGTGGTAAATAATGAAACTGGGTCTCTCCTTTTGAAACTGAATTGTTTAAGCTTTAGGACTTTCTCCTGAGTTAATATAATTGCTTTTTAAAAAAAGTGTAAAACAAAATAATCCCTTGTCCTTGTGAGATTAGCTTGTACATATGAAGTACATATGACAGAATATTCTATTTAGGAGTTTCTGGCTTGTTAGTAGGTATGTGGTGGGGAAGTTAGTGCCTTTTTGGAATGTTTATTGTACAGAAGAGAGTAATAAATCTGAAGTTGGGATATCCTTAGTTCCCGCTTTTAAGAATTTTCAGGCTGGTTTCAGGTGAGAATGACATATGTGAAAACAACCTCAGAGGAATTACACACAGCATTTAATCAAGGGCAGAGTAATAGAGTGCCAATTACCTATGTTATTGTTAAGTGATAATGGTGGTGTGGTAGAATATATCTTGAAGGAAAAATAATTTGGAGGTGGATTGGGGGAAAGGAATGAACAAAGTATGATGGTGAGGAGGGATGGTTCTCTTTTTCCAGCAGAAAACACATAAAGACAAGGATGGGTACAGAGTTGTGTACAGGAAGGAAGGGCCTTTCTGAGGAATAAATAATAAGGTGATATAAAAGAAATATTTGTTACATTGTTCTTGTGTTGCTGGAAGTCCAGAAGTCTTACAGATGTCAGGATTGATTGATACAATGGCTTAATACTGTCACTAAGGACCAAAGTTCTTGCCAACTCTTTATTCCGCTCCCTTTTGATGGTGGTGGTATCTTCAGGCTTGCTGTAAGGTGACATTAGTAGTTCGAAGTATCATGTTTAGCACTATCTGAGAAAGAGGGAATGTTTCTTTCTCATCTTTAGGATTGAAGAGGCTTTTCTTACAATCCTCTTTTGGAGGGCTTCCAGTGGGTTTCCACTCATGTCTCATTGGCTGGGGTTAGGTTCATGCACATTCACAACCAATCATTGGCAAAGAGAATGGGTTAAAATTAATCCATTAAGATAGAGTGGATATTGGAAAGTCAACCACAATGATGATTCCAAGAATGATTTGAAAAGTTGAGCAGCATGTGTCTATGTTTTTAATCAGTCTTGATTAAAAACTGTTTCTGGAGAAATTTTAAGAAAATGTATTTCTCTCCCTAAGATTTTGTGTTTGTAGTGGCTCACCTTTGAATGTCCTTATTTGTAAAAATTGGTGCCTAAGCAGAATCTGATTTGAGATAAGAGTGTAAAATAGGTTGACTGATTTAAGTGCCGTAAATACTGTGAATTTCTGATTCTTGGTCTAAGCAATGAGAGAAAGGGAAAGTTGGAATTTATTTTTCCCCAAAATGCATGTTTTGAAATGAGCGTTTATACCTTTTTCTTAATCATTGAAAAAATGTGTTTCATAACCGTGGCTGTTTGGGGGGCCTAGTTAAAATCTGGCAGTTAAGTTTTAAGAGTTGAAGCAGTACTAGGATTAATTATTTTGTGGTGGGTATCTTTGGACATAATATTTAAGTATACACTGCAAAGGGCTTTGCCTTATTTGGTGGTTTTCATTCTGCTCATTTAGATTTCAGAATCCTCAGATTAGGGCTCTAGTTCGCCATCTATTGGTCCTGGAATTGTTTAACACAGTTCTGCTATACTTTGTGAAATTACTGTTAATATTTATGTGGAGATATGTGGGTACATTTTTTAAATCAACTAAATTTTCTTCCCCGGGATTATACATTCAAAAGCCAAGACCAAGATCAATGTTGGATGTGTATACAAGCATGTATCCATATATTAATTTATTCTTTGTGTAATTTGACCCTGTGACTTCCTTAGCTGCTTGCTTTTGATATTTGAGAACCATGACTGTGTTTGAAAGTGACTTTAAGAGTACAAATGGTAACTCATGAAAAGATAGGTGCAGATACTGTAGGAGCTGGTGAGGTAGTGTAAGTTTGTAGACGGACTAAAACAGGGTGTTTTTTTGACTAGCAGAAGTGAGGCATACCACCGGATATTGGTTCTGGTAAGCCACAAAACAGTATTGAACATTTCTCATTTTCATTTTTGGTAGTAAACCATACTCTTCTCATCTGCTGAATTTGATGACTGAATTGTTGGAAACACTTTTTTCTTCATTTAAAATAATATTTTGATGAATCCCAGAGTTCTTTTTTGAAATCTCAAAGCATTTAGTTCATCTTTTGGCAACTTTTTTTTTTAAGTTTTAATGGATGGTCGAATTACAGTTAATGCATTTATGTAAATGTGACACTGCATTATTTGCTGAATTTTTAAAATCTAGAAAAGGTTCCATTATTTTTAAGGCCTTGTTTTGGGAAAGCAAAGAAATATGCTATATACTGACAGATGGGTCAAGAGAAATTATAGTGCCAGTACTTTAAACCAACTCTGGTAGTAAAGTGGGATGTTTGCTTTTTGTTTTGAGATTTGGATTTCTGTGTTCTTTGTTAAACTTTCAGCATAGCAGTGAACTTCCTTTTGGTGGCGACAAGAGGCATAAATACTCATTGTGTAATGCCATTTGCCTGTTTTGGCGGATCTGCCAAGCCATGACACCCAAAACAAGGCGCGTGCTTCTTAACGAAAACTACAGTTCCCAGCGGGCCCGGCGCTGGTGGGCCATCACTTCCCCTCTCGTTTCCTGCCTCCCCTAGTCGGGTTGGCCCGCCGCAGGCCGTGGCCTGCGCCTGCGCAATGACGACGTGCGGGTTTTTTTTTTTTTTGTTTTTCTTTTTCGTTTTTTTTTTTTTTTTTTTTTACCCTGGCGGCTGCGGAGCGCGGCGCTGGGGATAGTACCCAGGCGTGCTGCAGTGTACGGAGGCAGGCTGCTAGGACAAAGAGCGGTAGGAAGCGCTTCACTGGTCAGGGAGCTTCCTACCAGATTCACGCACGTTTACCCTGGAATAGTGGGCACCGTCGGCATTAGCCTGTTTACTACACAGTGCAAACAATTCCTCGTTCACGTCCTCTCGCTCCACCCCGCCAGCCCGCCTTGCCCCTCGTAGCCGGCGCGCGGCCCCGCCAAGCCCGGCGAGGAGGGAATGTGACGGCGTCAGTGCCTCAGGTTAGCCTCACCTCGGCCAGAGCAAGGGCCTACCCCGCCTGCCGCAGTGCCGCGTGCCGACGCCGCACTTCTGGGAGCAGCTGGGGCCCGCCACCGCGGCCTCCGCACATGGAGGTGCAGAAACAGTGGCCGCGGCGAGGAGCCATGACTGAGGCGGCGGCGGTGGCCGCGCCTCCTGGCGGCCCGCGGGGGTGGCGCGGCGGGCGCCCCCTGGCGGCGCGCCGGGGCGGAGCGGCCCTTAGCCGCCGCAGCCGCAGCCGGCGGAGGCGCTGCTGTCCCTCCTCCCCGTGTCCCCGGCGCTCGCCCGCTCGCTCGCTCGCTCCATTCTCCCTCCGCTTCAGATTAAAGGGGGGGAGGGAAAAGGAGCTCGGCCGCCATTTTCCCAGTGCCGCCGCCACCGCCGCCACCGCTCGCCGAACCGGCGGGACAACCGAGCGCCGTAGCGAAGCCGACTCGTCTCGCCGCGGCGGTGCGGGGGGCGGCCGGAGCGCGCTCTCCGGCCAGGAAGAGACGTACGGGGGTGGCGGTCGGGGTGCGGGCTCGGGCTGCAGACGGCGGCGCTTGTTTGTGCGGGGCGGGGGGGCGGCTTCACCCTCTGCCCCCGCCCGCCCGTCCTCCCGGCCGGGCTGCGGTCCCCGGCCGTGCCCAGGCCCCGCCGGAGCCGAGGAAGGCCGGAGAAAGGGCCCGAAAGAGAAGAAAAAGCGGCCGCTCCCCGCCGCCGCCTTCCCCTCCCCCTCCGCCTCGCCCCCCCGCCCGGAAAGTCAGGGCGGCTCCGGGCGCCGGGGGGGAGGAGAGCGGCGGGCCCGGGCCGGAGCCGCCGCCGCGCGCCCCCGCCCGCCGCCGCCGGCCCTCGGCGCCCAGGCCGGGGGCTGTTTGCAAACTGCGCCCATTTTGTGGGGCTGAATCCGCCCGGGCTACGCTCCTCCATCACGTGGTAGGTGCTGCTGCTGCTCCTCTCCTCCACCTCCTCCCGCTGCCCTTTCTCCTTCTCCTCGCTCTCCCTGTGGCTCCCATTTCTCCCTCTCTTTGTTAGTTGTAACTAGAAAGGCAGGGCAGGGCAGGAAAAATTCCCCGGAACTTTAAATGGCCTCTTCGGGCTTCCCCGCTGCGGGTCCGGGGCTGGGAGTCGCCCCAAGGGCGGGGGTGTGCGGGGGCCCTTCCCCACCAGCTGCCGCCTCGTTCGCCAGCTTTTCCTTTGGCGTTCTATTTAAAAAATGAGGCCTTAAGAAAACGATTTATTCCCGTTAAAAAAATCCCAAAACAAACTCTGGCTCTCGCCTTGAACTTCTCTTGACTGTAAAAGGCCTTTCTGTGTTCGAAACATCTTGTGCGTTCCGCGGTGTGGATCTCAACTCTGTTTAGTGAGATGATTATTTGTTTCATTTATTTATTATTTTTGTTGCCTGTAAATTGAGGTCACTTAGGTTTTCAGATCTAGTCTTCCTCAGGCGGACGTGTTTTTTTTTTTTTTTTTTTTTTAAACTAAAGAGGAAGAGGCATTTATTTGCTTTTAAGTGAGTTTGGGGGGCCTGTTTTCCGGCTGACGGTCTTTTGATTCTCGGCAGATAGTTTGGTGGTTTTTCCATACGATAAATAATCCTACCCTCATGTTTTACTTAGAAATCCTTTTGTTTTCCATTTTCGGGATCCAAGTGTGGTTTTTTTGAGAAACACGTTACTTAACTATTGCTTATTGGATTGCCTTAGGGGAGAACGGGGTGACATGATGGCGCCACTTTAAATTGCTCTTTCCTCCTCCGTTTTTCCCCCCTTTATTCTAGAGGTCACTGGTGCATTTTTCGTGACCTATTAATAAAACTGTATTTGAGAGTATTAACGGTACAACTCTTAGGGCTAGAGTTTGGTATCTTAAGGGTCGCGTGACCCAAATCCCGAGGTCCCCAAAGTTCCGAGAAACCTCTCTAGTCCTCCTGCCTCGCCTCCCTCCCCTCCATTCACAATCCTGGTGTTGCCATCTCCTTTGTCACGTGGCTAGCAATCATTGTTTTTTTGTTTGTTTTGGGGTGTGTGTTTATATTTTTAAATTGTAGCCCAGAAGAACCTCTCTCTTCCCCATTGGAGAGATCACAACGTTTTAGTTGTTTTAGTTTTAGAGTCCGAGAACATTTATAATAAAGGATAAAATTACATAATCTTTGACTTGCATAATCATGATATAGTTGTAGATTGTTACTGGACTTCGTCTCTAAAGCACTTTCAAGTATGGAAAGTAGTCCATTGGAATATGTTTTTCGTATCTCAGAATAGTATGGATTCTATTTTCCCTACTTTTGGGGTCAATTAAAGTACCACTATTTACAAAGGCTTAAGTGGGTGTGTTTTCCCCTCCCCCCTATAGGATATGCTTGCTTCCTTTTCTAACATACTGTCTGACCAATTTAGAAATTTTCAATTGTCTGCAGGCTTGTCAGTTAAAACGGTTTTTCTTTTCTCCTAACAACAAGTGAATACTTTTGAGTAATAATTGTGCTTTACCTCAAGGTATTTCATTACCTTTCTCTTGTACTTTTGATCTGGAGAGTATTTGCTTTTAATCGTGTAGGTTTGGAAGAATGTTCAATTGTCTGTTTCTTTGTATGTTTTTTTCCTAATAATTGAGTAAATTACTATTTTACAAAATACCAAGTATATTTCTCTAATTTCTACATAGGTTATCCACTTTTGAAATTTAAAAAATATTGAATTAAACATTTTTTTAAAGTAAATATGAAATGTAGTGATTCTTAAAGATGCATTGAATTGTGTCCTTTTACTATGTATATTTTGAATGGTTTGGGCCATTTTCTTGGCTAACAGTTACATCATGTCATGTGATATGTGCAGTGTGATGTGTAGTTCTAAAAATAAGGCAAGGTAAAAATGCTCATCCCTTGGGAATTTTAAAAATGTATTATAAATTGGGATAACTGATTTATATTTTTGATTTTGGTCATGGAATTCTTGATTTTGGTTTCCACTAGGTTTCTCCAATACAGTATGCAGTGCCTTTGACCTTTAGCGCATTTGATGTATTTCTTAGTGATCTCTCATGACTGGAGGTGGTTAACTTTTTATTTCTGAAGTGTGCACTGGTTGGAGAGAAACTTAGATGTGATCAAGATTTTTAACATCTTTATTATGGTGCAGATGATCTCTGATGACTGCCTCCTTGAAAAATGTATAAAATAAGTGTTTTTTGATTTGTGTCTGTAGACAGTTAAAAAAGAGTGATCAGTTAAATATCGGCGGAGCCTTGAAGTGGGATGGGGTGGGGTTTTTGATCCTTATACCTTATATGAATCTACTGAAGTGAGGTATTTAGAAGTGTTCCTGCATCTTTCCTGAAAGCCTTATTCAGAACGTTAGTATTTGACTTTTGTGCTTCACCAAAGTGAGATGTTAAATTTTTGTCTGATTTTCTTTCTTCTTGCCTACACATGTTATTTCTGTGGCTAAATCTGCAGAGCATTCTTTGATTGTTAGGTGACTTATCATTATCCTGTTGAGGAAAATTCTGGAAGCTAGAAAATGAGTAAGCCTTAGTTCACTTTTGAACTTTTATCAAGGTGAGAGGGAAAATAACGCTACTCCATTTTTTCCTTCTTCAAACACTGCCAATACTCTTCCAGCTCTAGTAATGCTACACTGTAACCTACATCCTCTGGATTTTATTGGGTTGACCACAGATTTTAATTGTATTTTTAAAGTAAAACAAGTTTTAGATTTGTTCTGTTTGATGTAACCTGTAAACATTAGGGCCATTGTGGTTGGTGATGCTGGTTTGAGAAGGTATTTTAATGTTTGATTTGAGTGGTTCTAGTTAGGAACTTTGTGAATAAAGCTGGTTACCTCTTTATACTAGAAAAGCAATTTTTATTTATTTATTTATTATTTTTTTTGAAAAGCAATTTTTAAATGTAAAAACTGTCATACAAGTCCACGTTGTATTTTCTAAACAACAGTCATTGAAAATCCTTCATTTAAAGAGTAATGCTTATATATTTATATTTATATTTAGTCAGCTGCTTTCAGGGCTGGTAGGGGTTTTGCTTCTTTGAGGCCATTAAGACACAGAAATTTACGTGACTTCCTTCCTGAAGAGAGATATTTTTTAAATGATTCTTTTTCCCTCAAAGAATCTCTCCATTTTCTTGAGTTTGGAAAGGAGGAAATGTGCAGATTAAGTATGTGGCCTTCAGTTGATTATTTAGAGTTTTAAAGCGTCTTTTCTTTGCTCTCTTTCTATTTTTAAGTTAAGTTTCTGCCTTGATTGGTTATAGTGTTCTAGGACTCAGGAAGCATATTTTACATTAGTGCCCTTTTATTTGATCACTTTATAAAGAAGTACAGTGCAGGTGTCTCAAATAAAATGGTCCCAAACACCTGGCCTGCCTACTGTGTCAGTGGAGAAAGTATTTGGACCAGGTCCTTTACCTAAAATAGGACTTTATTTCTTGGAAATCTATATTAAGACTGGTTTTTGAGTCTTCATGTTGCTTCTGAAGATGTATGTTCAAATTACAGTTTCTATCCTAATAAATTGCATATTAGCCTCTGGGCATGCTAAAAGTTGTGCAAAAATATTCCTGCCAGAGTGTAATAATTCATAACACAACATAAGACTCTTTCATCAGTACTTCCCATTCTCTGAAATGTGAGATCAAATAATGAACCACAGTAATGGTTAGTAAAGAGAATATGAATTAGAAAAGACAAATATCACCAATGTTGGAAGGCCACAAGAAGAGGTAGTGAGTAAATGGTGTCCCTGGGTGTCACTTGCAGATTGTGGATACAATTGTGGGTCAGAGGAAAAACCAATATGTACAGTTGGGAGGGTCACTGTTAGTTCAGATATCATTTGTTTCTATGCTATGCCATGTGCCTGTGTTTTAGAATGCAGGGTAAAATGTATAGGAGAAAAGAAGCCAATAGGTGTGATTTACAAAAAGCCTGGATTCCAAAAAGGTCTGAAATTGGCATTTGTGTGTGTGTGTGTGTGTGTGTGTGTGTGTGTGTGTGTGTGTGTGAGAGAGAGAGAGAGAGAGTGTGTTAAGCTTTTTCTTTGGTAGAATAAAGGTAAAGGAAAATGAAGGGTAAGAGAAAACTGACTTCAAAGTAGAAAGCACAACTCATGAGAGAACTGCAAATAAACTTTGGTAGTCTGAAAGAATAACTTAAAGATTTGTATATGAAGGTTTTAAACCTTTATGCCAAGAAGCCCTCAAGGTGGAGAGACCTTTTAAATTCTTGTTCTGTGGTTGGGTAGTGGTGTCTGGCAAATAATAGCTGCTTAACTAGTATTGCTTTCAGGAAGGCTTGCTTTTTTCAAGATTTTAGGCTAGCTCCATAAAATTTTAACATTTGAATATCCTGACCTGTTAGGGAATTATTTTACGGAGAATTTGTGTGTATATTTTACTGTTGTTGACTACATAAACTTGCCTCCCCCCTACCTCCCAGTTCTAATTTTTTTTTTAGAATTACAGTTTCTCCCCAAGCTTTTGAGAATCAGGAAATGTAAGGTGGAGGTAAATTCAGTGCAGTTTTATCTAAATGTTATCAAAAACTCTGGTTCTTGTTACTTGAACCAGGAATCCCAAATGAGATATCACTCTGAATTTTAACTACAGCAGATTCTGCCCTTGTTTGGAAAAAGTTGCTTGGGTGGCATCAAACTTAATGGAGGCCCTCACCTTTTAATTTCTTTTTTTAAAAAGGAGCAGTTTAAGGTCAGACTTGGTTAATCTCAGTTGGAGGGGAAGTGTTGGGGAATAAAAAAGATGAATAACAATTTTGTTGTTAGACTGTCAAACCAAAAATTGCTAAAAACTGATATCCAGGCTTTCTCTTGCTACTCGCTATTTGGCCTTTGTGACTGCTTATTAGCACTTCTACCAGAGGGTGTGAAGGGATAGAGGCGAACGTTAATTAGTTTAATTTCTGATGTTTGCTAGTATAAGGCTTTGTAGAAATACTGGTTTGATAAGTTGAACTGTCAGGAAAGTTTCATTAAACTGTTCATACATTATCATGGAGAACTGAGGATTTTGAAGACCTTAAGTATATATCAAAAAAAAAAAAAATTGGGCAGCTGTTTTTGCAGTTACTGGTTTACTGCTTACCCCTCCTAGTTTCCCCTTTAGCCTCCCAAGAGAATGAAAGGATGTTAGTGTTAATTTTTAAAATTTCCCTGGCATTGGAAAAATTAATTTTGATTTATCATTAATTCAGTACGTGAAAGGTAGGTTTTAGTGAGATCCCTGGAATTTCGTCAAGGACCCCTGCCAAGAATAACTTGTTTGCTTTTGAATTGCTTGGACCCTTCAAGAAGTCCCTGATTTTAGGATTGTTCAAACACTTGCATTATTAGAGTTTGTTAGAAAGAAATGAGATAAAAGTTCATTTTTCCCCTCTTTGTCTTTTTGTGAGGTGGACTGGTAGGAAATTTGAATTCAGTGGTAGGTTAGAAATAGGATAAACATAAATTAATATTTTGATACGTAGTCATTCTTCAAAATGTTTTTCTGTTTATATTAAAAATGGGATCGTACTTATGTAGGTTGATCTTTTTCCCCCCACTTAGCTATATATCAGGTTTTTCGTATCAGCATATACAGTTCTTTTTTAAATGGCTCTATAATCTAGTATCTTTTTTAAGTTTGAGGTGGTTTGGGGTTTTTTTCGCATTATAATTCTTAAGTGAGAGAATTGTACATACATCTTTTTGTATCTGTGAGAATATTTCTGTCGAGTAGGGTCTTAGAAGTCCAGATACTGAGGACAAGTTTGAGTAATTGCATTTAGAATTCTGATAGATAACTGCCTTCAGAGGGCTTATGTAACCAAATTTAATAGATTAAAAAGTTTGCCAGTCTGAGTGCAGATGCTTGGCAATATAAATGACTGGAATTTGAGGTAGATGAAGTCTGTCCTAGATTCAGTTGATGCCTGCTTCTTGTTAGGTTGTTATCACTATGATCAGACATCCCCTTTAACTTCAGAATAGATCTCCATCTGATGCATTCAACATAGAATGCTCAGGTTAACTACTGTGTTTCCCTGAAAATAAGACCTACCCCAAAAAGAAGCCCCAGTTAAGATCGTCAGCCAGACGGATGCATTTAATACGTTACGACAATGTTCCCGAAGAAGATGACATGACTGTATTTGAATAAATATAGATTGTTGGACATGAAAAAATAAGACATCCCCTGAAAATACCCCCGAATGTATCTTTTGGAGCAAAAATTAATACAAGACGCCGTCTTAGTTTTGGGGAAATACGGTTTGAGGCCCGGTCTTATTTTCGGGGAAACACGGTAACGTGTGTTGATTGGTTCACTGTCTGCCAGCCCCAGTCTACATGTGTAGTATAAAGATAAAACAAACCATAACCCCCTTTTAAAGGAGTCTAGGGAAGGAAGGGAAAGACAATTGGGAGTTTATTTTACATTCTGAGCTGTTGCCCAGGTGCCATGGAAGTGCAGGTAAGACTGGAGAGGGAGGGGAACACTGGCAAGAGCATGAATCTTAAAAGAGGAGCATGCTCAAAGAATGGTGCAAGGGCTGGAAATGCCTGGGACTGCAGGGAGCTGGAGTGGGTATACATTGGAGTTGAGGCTGAGTGTGCAAAAGGGGGTAGATAATATGCTGAGTGACGAGTTCAGATTCAGCTCTACCGTTGTGTCACTGACAGATTTTAAGCAGGAGCACAACATGGTCAGATTATGTTCCCTCCCTCTTTCCCTCTCTTCCTCCTTTTTTTTCCAATCACTTTGGTAGTGGATGTTAGATTGAAGGCTTGCTGAGACAGGAAGAAAGCATTTGGAAGATTATTACTGCCTGCATTACCATAGTACATAATGAGGTTCTGAACTAAGGCAGTGGCATTAAGGATGGAATGAATGTGCCTATTATTTTATCTATTTTGAACTCTCCTGAGTCAGCCTTGAAAATTCAGTCAGAATGTTCTCTCTTTCTGGAAGCCTTCCTTGACCCCTTCAGGCAAAACACAGTGCTTTATCATCTGGATTTACCTTCACACCTAATTTATATCTTATTTTTGACATTAATGAAATTTACAATTCTTAATGCCTCTCTCCACATTAGACCATGAACTCCTGTAGTCTTTGTATTATTTGTGTCTAGCATTAGTGTATGTTTAAATGAGATATCTATAATGGATGGTAAGTCGGTGACTGGGAACAGGATTCACTCACATAGGGAATGTTTGAGGGGCAGGAATTGGTTTTGTATTTGGTGTTGGGGGTAGGGAATGGGTTTTGGATATGGGATGCTTGAAGTTGAAGTAAGCAGTATGGGTGATACTGGACCGTACTCATTCTTTAGCTTTCAACTTAGATGTTCCCTCTGGGAAGCCTTCTGTGATCCCTACCCACTTTCAGCCTGTGTGAAGTTTCTCTAATATGGTCCCCTGGGATTCCCTGATCACACAGTAGCGTGTGTCTTTACTGGTCCTTGTCATCATTGTAAGCACTTAGTGTGTTGCTTTTAATATTATGGGTATTGTAATTAATAAAAGGTTTATTGGAGATAATCGGTTGGTATTCCCTCATTAACTTTCCTCTAAAGACTAAAATTCGAAATCTAGTAACGATTAGTTACAAAGCCCTTCCAATTTAAACCTAACCTGAAACTACTTAGTACAGTGGTTAAAAAAGCATGGGCTTTATAATTAGGGATTTGAACCTGCCTCTGAAACTTAGGAGTTGTGTGATTTTGGGCACATAACTTCTGAACATCAAATTTCCTGATCTATAAAATGAAAATAAGGAGTACTTCCCTTCCAGTGTTATTGTGAAGATTAAATGAGAACACGTGTAAAAACACTTAGCACAGTGACTAACATAGTAAAGGTCAATTAATGTTAGTGAACAGCAGTCATAATAATAACCAATCCTCCAGCCAGAGCTACAATTCCCTTAGTAATTACAAAACTTTTTCATTTAGGAAGCCCTGTTGGCATTGGAAAGGGTTAGGGACTGGGTTGATGAGGTCCACATTATTTATTTTATAATAAAAATTAAGCCTCCCTATTGTATTTCATAGCATGTCTACATTTGTTTCCATGTAAAAAAAAATGCTTTCTAGTGTATCCTGTAATGTAGTTTTCAGTACGTCATCACAAATCACTGCTTTCTTCCTCTCTCTCTTCCTAAGAAGCTGTACATGTACCACTTGGTTCATCCAAATTGTTTTGAGGATCATCTCCCAAATCCTTTCTCATTATTTTGATTATGTCTGTTTCTTGGTTGGAGTTTCCTCATCTTTTTCTGAAGTCCTACCTCAGCCAAATCTGTTTTGATTATTCTAGCCTAGTCAGTAAGTGCTTACAGTGTTTTCTCTGTACCAACTTAAAGATAGCATGAAAAAGAAGGATGCTAAAGAAGGTTGCCTGTCTTGGAACTAGAATTAATAAATTGACAATTAGGGAGCATTCAGATATTTGGATTGAGTGATGGTGATTTTTAAGTGCATTGTACAATTTAGGAAGAAAGCAGTGTGAATCTGAATAGTCTGGAAAAGTTTTTGTAGAGATACTGTGTATTGAAGGATTAAGTTTTGGGCTTGAAGGGTAGAAGGGCCTTCTAGGTAGAAGCAGCATAGACAAAAATCATGGAGTTGGGAATCAGAGGACAGTTCTAGGTTCACAGTGCCTGATACACTTGCTTTGATGTTGTTTTAACCTTTTCACTGCGTTGATTTCAAGTTCTCCAAAATGCTTCAAAAATCCACAGAAAATAATTACAGTATTTATACATTTAAGTAAATACAGTTAAGGTGCTACATTTTATTAAAATAAATGATTAAAAAAATAATAAATGATTAAAGTATAAACATTTCCTATTGTCATTCATTCTTGAAAAACGCAAAAATATAGAAAAATGTACATCTGCTTTCCTAAACTTCCTTCCTGGGACACCGAGCTGGTGGGGTAAAGTCGAACGTCTCAGTAAGCGACATGGAAATATCATTTGACTATAGATGAATGTCGCAGCGAAAATGTTCGGTTTCATCTTGGAGAATTTTGACTCATGAAAAAGGCACCAGGAGCTATTCTGGGCAGAGAAGTGAGGTGATAGATAGGTATGGAAAGGATCAGAGGACTGAGGCAGGCCTGGCTGGGTTTGCGTTGGTGGTGTTAGGAATAGAGGGGGTATATCAAACCTGAATTGCTCTATGAGGAGGAATAAATGGAAAGATTTCATCGTAAAGAAGATGAAGTGATGAAGGAAAAGAGAACCTTCTCTCTTGTCTTTAACAACCTGTACATTTTATGTTCGTGTCACTTATTTGGCTCTTCTGCACAATTTAGCCCCTTCCAATTTCTGGATTTAATCTTGGAGGAGACTTTGAGCATTGTACTGTGGTGACCACTTTAGTTGAGGTTCTTGTTACATCCTGTCTGGATTATTACAGTAGCTTCTTCATTGGTCTTTGCCTTTTCACTTTCTTTTAATCCATCCTACCCAACTGGTCTCTCTAAAGCACTGGTCTGATGTGTCACTCCCATGTGAAAAACCTTTAATGACACTGTGCTGCTTTTAAGTCTGGGTAAAGTCTGCTATTTAAGGTTGTCCATTAATGAACTGGCTTCAAACTGCCTTTCCACCTTTTTCTATACTGCTTCCTCTATTAAAATATTCTTTACATTTCAAACACATTGATCATTTCTTTTAACCTCCAGGATAAGTCTGTGTTTCCCCCGTGTCTTGCCTTTGCCCATGCCATTTCTTGTCACTGGAATGCCATGTTACATTCTCTTGCCTTAGGCTTTTACATAATGAAATTTTAGCTAATTTTCAAGTTTCGGCTGAAATTTTGACAACTTTATGGTCACTTCCCTAAGCATCCTTCCAACTCTTTCTTTTCATTGTGTAGAATAATGAGGTAATGATGAGGAAGAGGTTAGTAGAAGCCACATTATGGACAAACTTTTCTTCCCCGTTTGATTTTTGCTTTTGTTTTCAGTGGAAGTGTGGTTGTTGTCCAGCCAAATGACCCAAACTCTTCCCCTTGGGTTTCCATAGCTTATCAACATTTTCGCAAGGTGGATGCTGCCAGTTTATTCCTGTGTACTTGGAGTCCTGCCTTGGAAACCATGAGGAATAAGGCAAAGTTTTCATTTGCAAGTGTGGAGTTAGTCCTGACTTGCGTATTTGAAGTAGCTGGATGTTTTCCTTTCTAGAAACAATATGTCTTTATGTCTTCAGATATAGATATAAAGATACAGACATAGTCTGTATCTCTAAGCAATATTTCTAATTTGGGTGGTGTGATTTTGCCCCCATGGGATATTTGACAAGTCCTGATGCATTTTTGGTTATAATTTGTAGGCTGGTTCTACTGGCATCTAGTGGATGGAGGCCAGGAATGTTGTTAAATGTCATGCACAGGAGAGACCACCTTCCCAAACAACAAGTTATTCACAAAATGTCAGAGGCGTGCTGAGGTGTTTGTGCCTCCCAAGTGCCTCTGTGTTAGGTGGAAGTTTGTCCTCGAACCTATATTATCATTTAGAATAGTAGGATCATTAGCACAGGAAGGGACCCTAGAAGTCACGTATTTGAACTTTATTTCAACTTGTGTACCTCAGAACATTGTTCTGCAAGATATTAATAGCTGTAATGGGAAAAAAGTGTTTATTTGTTAAATAAGTTTGGTAAAGGCAAACATTTGAGTATTTGATACGATAAAGTACATGCATTGTGGGTTTCCATCAGTGAAGTTTTTCCCAAGTGTGTTTGCCTCATGAACCCATTTGACATTTTCCAGTCCCCCAAACACTTCCTTGGAACTGGGAGGGAAACCATTTAATTACCTATAGCACATAGGGTCTTTCTTTTGTCCCTTCAACGCTTACTGGGGAATCTTTATGTCAGGGACAGCAGGTACATTAGCTTCATCTGTATTTATCAGCTTGTGGTTTATTAGATGAACTAAAAATTGGGATATTCTAGGTTTCTTATTTTGAGTGTACAATGTAAGTTTATTGTCATCCCCACCAGTAAATTAGAAATAATAACCCCAGCCCAAAACCTACTGCCCAGGTTGTTATGAGGATTAATAAGTTACATAGTTTTAATGCTTTGTATTCTTTGGAAAAAAAGTGATTTATCATAAGTTGTGTTGTTTTTGTAAAACTGCTTAAGTTTGACCATCTTCCTCTACTTTAAATTGTTGAAGAGTGAAGCTTTTGGGATTCAAGTGGAATGAGAATCATTGATTTTTTGTTTTTTGTTTTTTATTGGGGTGACAATTGTTAGTAAAATTGCATAGATTTCAGGTGTACAATTCTGTATTACATCATCTATAAATCTCATTGTGTGTTCACCACCCAGAGTCAGTTCTCCTTCCATCACCATATATTTGATCCCTCTTACCTTCATCTCCCACCCCTCACCCCCCTTACCCTGTGGTAACCACTAAACTATTGTCTGTGTCTGTGAGTTTTTGTTTCTCATTTGCTTGTCTTGTTCTTTTGTTTTTGGTTTATATACCACATATCAGTGAAATCATATGGTTCTCTGCTTTTTCTGTCTGACTTATTTCACGAGAATTGTTGTCTTAATCAACGGTTTGCTGAGTATGTTAAATTTTAAGAAAGTTAACAGTGACATTTTACTTTACTCAGATTTTTTGGCTCTTTAAGAATTTGTATTATTATTTTTTCTTTTTGCTTCTGATATGCTTATGGTGGAAACATTACATAAGCCAGAAAACAAAAGAATCTTAGCACCCACCTTTTAAACAAAAAAAATGTTTTGTAATACCTTTTTAAATTTTAAAAAATATTTTTCAATTACGTTTGACATATATTAGTTTTAGGTGTGCAACACAGTGATTAGACATTTATGTAACTTACGAAATAATCACTCCAATAAGTCCAGTATCCATCTGATACCATACATATTTATTACACTACTCACTGTATTCCTTATGCTACACGTGCTCATGATTATTTTGTAACTACCAATTTGTACCTCTTAATCCCTTTTCCCCTTCACCATCCTCCCAGCCCTGCCCCACAATTTGGCAACCATCAAAATGTTCTCTGTATCTATGAGCTTGCTTCTGTTTGTTCTGTTTTCTTTAACCTGTTCTCTAGATTCCATATGTAAGTGAAATCACATGACGTTCGTCTTTTTCTGTCTCACTTATTCAGCATAGTAACCTCCAAGTCCATCCATGTTGTTGTAGATGGCATTTATTTTTTTATGGCTGAGTAATATTCCACTGTATGTATGTACCACCTCTTCTTTATACATTCCTCCATTGATGGAAACCCAGATTGCCTCCATATCTTGGCTCTTGTAAACAATGCTGCAATGAACATACTGATGCATATGTCCCTTCAAAGTAGTGTTTTGGATTTCTTTGGATAAATACCCAGAAGTGTGATTACTGGATCCTTCTTTGTCTCTTGTTATAGCCTCCGTTGTTTTCCCCCCTTCTTCTCCCCCCCCACTCTGGTTCAAGCCATTGTTTCTCAGTCTAGTTGTATAGGACACAGCTCCCTGGCCCGTGCTGGTGTTATAAGCCTTGTGCTGCCCGCAGCTGAGTCAGTCGGTCGCCAGTCATCGGTCGGCTGCTCATGGCAGCTCTCGCTGTATAGACTTTGTTTTAAAGTCTTATTTTGTCTGGCATAAGTGTTGCTGCCCCAGATTTTCTTTTTTCCCATGAAATAATCTTTTCTATCCTTTTAGTCTGTATCTTTGATTGGAAGTGAGCCTTGTAGGCAGTGTAAGTAAGGGTTTTGTTCTCTTGTCCATTCAGCCACCTTGTGTCTTTTAATTGGAGTATTTATTCCATTTACATTTAAAGTAATTGTTGATAGATATGTAGTTATTGACATTTTATTCATGTTTTTGATCTTTTAAATTTTCTTGTTAAAGAAGTCCCTTTGAAATTTCTTGTAATAAATACTGTTTTGGTGGCGGTGAACTCCTTTAGCTTTTTCTTGTCTGGGAAGCCCTTTAATCTGTCCTTCTATTCTAAATGATCGCTTTGCTGGGTATAGTAATCTTGGTTGTAGTTCCTTGCTTTTCATCACTGACCGTTTCATGCCAATCTCATCTGGCCTGCAAAGTTTCTATTGAGAAACCAGCTGACAGTCTTCTAGGAGCTCCCTTGTCAGTAACTAACTGCTTTTTTCTTGCTTATTTGAAGATTCTGTCTTTGTCTTTAACTTTTGGCATTTTACTTATGATGTGTCTTGGTGTGGGCCTATTTGGGTTCATCTTGTTTGGGACTGTCTGTGCTTCCTGAGCTTGTATGTTTGTTTCCTTCGCCAGGTGAGGGAAGTTTTCTGTCATTATGTCTTCAAATAGGTTTTCAATTCCTTGCGCGCGCGCGCTCGCGCTCTCCTCTGTCTCTCTCTCTCGCTGGTACCCATGTGATGCAATGTTGGTGTGCTTGATGTTGACCCAGAGGCTCCTTAAACTATCCTCATTTTTTTTTTTAATTCTTTTTGCTGTCTGATTGCGTGTTTTCTGATGTCTTATATTCCAGGTTGCTGATTCGATTCTCTGCTTTATCTAATCTGTTTATTCCCTCTAATGTGTTTTTTTCCTTCAGTTATTCTTCATCTCTGACTTTTATTTTTAATGTTTCCTATCTCCATTTTTGTTTCCTGTCTCTTTGTTGAAGTGCTCCCTGAGATCATTGAACATCCTTATAACTAGTTTTGAACTCTGCATCTGGTAGATTGCTTGTTTTCATTTTGTTCAGTTCTTTTTCTGGAGCTTTGTTCTGCTCTTTCATTTGGGACATGTTTCTTTGTCTCCCCATTTTGACTGCCTCACTTTTTTTGTTGTTTTTGTTTCTATGTATTAGGTAGAGCTGCTATGTCTGCCTGACTTAGTAGAGTGGCCTTATGTAGTAGGTATCCTGGGGGCCTCAGTGGCACAATCCCTGGTCCAGAGCTGGGTACTCCAGGTGTGTCCATTGTGTGGGTTGTATATGCCCTCCTGCTGTAGTTGAGTCTTGGTTGCTGTTCGAATGTCAGTTGGAGGGTTGACCCTCAGGCTGATTGGTTGTGAAGACTGGCTGTGACTGTAGTGGAGGAGCTGTTGTGCAAGTGCTGACCCTACGAAGCAGGATTCACTTCAGGGTCTGGTGCCTGCCCGGTCTGTCCTTTGGGTGTGTTAGTTGTGGAGGTGGTTGGGTGGTGGTCTGGTGTAGTCTGAAGCTGGCCACTAAGTGTGTTGGTTCTGGGGCCTCTTGGGAGGAGCTCTGTTGCAGGCCAAGTTCAGCGGCCATCTGTGCCCTTCCCTGCGGCCACTTGGTATGAGCTACTGTGAGCTACAAAGCGATCTGCAGATGGTTGCCACTTGTGCTGGGATTGGAGATGCCTGGGAGAGACCAAGCTGCAAACTGAGGACAGTTAATGTTAGGGTGGGATTGGGGCTGCTCAGCAAGAGGTACAGGCCACAACGAGGCCAGATGCTGCGTGCTTGGACTTTGCGGACCTTTGAGAGATTTTAGACAAGTTCACAGCATGAACCAAGATAGGCCATTTGTATGGAAAAGCCACTGGAAGCAGCTTGGGTATGCCTGCAAGGTGAGTAGGAGGACAAGGTCTCAGGGAATCACCAGGGTCAGGCAAATGTAGTTAGCCAGGTTGATGAAGACTTAAATATGGCAGTTGTCTGTCTGTCTGCTGGGTCAGAGGAGGCTCAACAAAGGAACAATGATGCTTGCTAGCACTCCTGTCTGTGAGAAGGCTGCTCCTCCAGCCCTCACCCTGGAGCCAGACAATTCAGTTCCTCCCTGTATGTTCCTGGTACCTTTCTAGCTGCTGCCCCAGCACTGGAGTTCAGAGCAAGTGAGTCCATCAAGTGAGTCCATGTGTTGGGGGTGGCGGGAATGGCTGCTTTAAGAGGAATGCTTGGGACTGCAGCAGCCCTCCTGCTCACACAGTCACAGTCTCCACTGGTTTTTCACGGCCAGAAGTTACGGGGACCTTTCTTGCTGGTACTGGAACCCTGGGCTTGGGAGCCTGGCCTTTGTTAGTTGTTTCTGCCAAGTAAAAATAATGTTACACGAGAAAAGCTTTGAGTTGAGCTTGCAGTGCAGTTGTACAGGTGCTTTGTCTCGGACTTCTTAAAGCAACAGAAGTGCTTTATGCATACTTTTCCTTTCATCACACAAACCATTAAAAATAGAGATTTAATAAAATTCATAAGTTTTGTAATTTTATCAAGGACCTTGTTAAGTGGAACTGACTTTAAAAAAAACTACGAAAAAAAAAAAACTACGAATGAATAGAGACTAGAATGACCAATAACTATTAGTGTACGTTGGTGTCTCTGCCTTGATTTGTGCTAAGGTACCAGCAGTTTTGTTCAGCCTTGTTTCTGTACCCTTGTTGCAAATGTCAACACAGTGAAAAAAGGCTAATAATATTTTAGTATTACTATGAAAATAGCTTTGATCTTGTGGATCACTGAAATGGTCTTTGAGCTCCCAAGAAATTATAAACCCCACTTTAAGAACAACTGCCTTAGTACTTTACATAGATTGTCTTTTGCTCACAGACCAGATCAGGTGGATGAAGAAGCAGCAAAGGACTGAGGTTTGTAGCTTGGGTTACAAAATTAAAGCAGTGCCATTACCTAAGATGATGAAACAGGGTAAGGAGTAAGTGTGTTGGAAGAAGACAGTGAATTTTGAGTTTGAGGGAACTTGAGGAACATAGAGGTGGAAATGTTGATTAATGCAGCTCAGCAAGTTTTTCTGAGCATCAGGAGGGCTTGTTGCCAAGGAATTGAGTTGAGAGAGAGGAGGCAGAAGGGACCTTGGTATCAAGGACATTGGGAAAGGAGAATTTCAAGAATGGAGTGGTCAGCACTGCCTAATGCTTCAAAGAAGTTGAATAGAGTGGGGACAGACTTGACCGTTGGATTTGATATAATGGGATTAATGATGACCTTTGCCGGAGCAGGAGGAATAGAAGCCAGATTATAGAAAAGAGGGCAGAGGCAACTGTTTATGCTATTCTTTTAAGAAGTTTTGGGATAAAGGGAAAGAGACATGTTGGGCAATTAATTTGAGAGGTGGGCTGTATTGAGGACAGTGAAAGAAAAGAAAATTGATTACAGGTATGATACAGTTAAGCTTGTAGTATGATCTGTCTTCAGAGAAGTGAGAAGCTGAAGAACACTGGATTCTTTGGCCAGAAAAATGCACAGACCTATGACATTTGGCATACAAACTTTTTCGTAGGGTTGGGGAGTTCCTTACTAATTTAATTCTTTTCTGTTTAATTGCTAGGGATTCAGCTTTATACATTTGCTTCAAATCCACTAATTTGAAGATGTTTTAAAGAGATTTTTCTTTTAAATGCAGGTGATTTCACTTTAACAATTTGTGTTTCGGAAAGGAACTTTTGTTCTGGCTACTTGCAATCTGAGGTAACAAGTGACAGAAAAAGGGTGGAATTCTTCCCCTTATGCAGGATTGTGTGAATGCCCTCCATCCCCCTGCAGAATGGTTTGTTTTCTTTCTGGAGGCAGAGTTTGGCTTACAGCCTCAAGTAGTGTTTGTATTAAAAACATGTGTGTTGTTTTCTAATGAGCTTGTATTTCTAACTTCCTTTTCTTCTTTTTCTTCTAGTCTGTTCTCTGGGGAGGCAGTAAGGGGCCGTGGAGCTGGCCTCGGCACCGGGAGAGGCTGGACTTCCTGTCTCTCTGTGCTGAATGGCTGCGATGGCGCCCGCTCTCACTGACGCAGCAGCTGAAGCACACCATATCCGGTTCAAACTGGCTCCCCCATCTTCCACTTTGTCCCCTGGCAGTGCCGAAAATAACGGCAACGCCAACATCCTTATTGCTGCCAACGGAACCAAAAGAAAAGCCATTGCTGCAGAGGATCCCAGTCTAGACTTCCGAAATAATCCTAAGGAAGACTTGGGAAAGCTGCAACCATTGGTGGCGTCTTATCTCTGCTCCGATGTAACACCTGTTCCCTCAAAGGAGTCTTTGAAGTTGCAAGGTGTCTTCAGCAAGCAGACAGTCCTTAAATCTCACCCTCTCTTATCTCAGTCCTATGAACTCCGAGCTGAGCTGTTGGGGAGACAGCCAGTTTTGGAGTTTTCCTTAGAAAATCTGAGAACCATGAATACAAGTGGTCAGACAGCTTTGCCACAAGCACCTGTAAATGGGTTGGCTAAGAAATTGACTAAAAGTTCAACACATTCTGATCATGACAATTCCAGTCCCCTCAATGGGGGAAAACGAGCTCTCACTTCATCTTCTCTCCAGGGAGGTGAAGTGGTGGCATCTGAATCTGGGGACTTGAAGGGGGGTATGACCAATTGCACTCTTCCACATAGAAGCCTTGATGTAGAACACACAACTATGTTTAGCAATAATAGCACTGCAAACAAATCTTCTGTAAATTCCATGGAACAGCCGGCACTTCAAGGAAGCAGTAGGATATCACCTGGCACAGACTCCAGTTCTAACTTGGGGTGTGTCAAGTTAGAGGGTAAAAAATCTCCCCTGTCTTCCATTCTTTTCAGTGCTTTAGATTCTGACACAAGGATAACAGCTTTACTGAGGCGGCAGGCTGATATTGAGAGCCGCGCCCGCAGGTTACAGAAGCGATTACAGGTTGTGCAAGCCAAGCAGGTGGAGAGGCATATACAGCATCAGCTGGGAGGATTTTTAGAGAAAACTTTGAGCAAACTGCCAAACTTGGAATCCTTGAGGCCCAGGAGCCAGTTGATGCTGACTCGAAAGGCTGAAGCTGCACTGAGAAAAGCTGCCAGTGAGACCACCACTTCAGAGGGACTTAGCAACTTCCTGAAAAGCGATTCAATTTCAGAAGAATTGGAGAGATTTACAGCGAGTGGTATAGTCAACTTGAGATGCAGTGAACAAGCATTTGATTCCGATGTCACTGACAGTAGTTCGGGAGGAGAGTCTGACATTGAAGAAGAAGAACTGACCAGAGCTGATCCTGAGCAGCGCCATGTGCCCCTGTGAGTAGAACCCGTGCAAAATGTCCTTCTTGAGAAATGTTGGGAGAAAGGAGAAAGACTTCTTGAATTCCCACGAGGAGAATGGGATTCTTTCTATATAAATGTCTAGGTTCCATTTGTCTTTTTCTTAATTTTGTGTGGGTGCATGTACCTGCGAGTGAAGAAATGGAAGCCATTTCTGGTATAGTGTTGTGTTGCTGTAGGCTAAAAGCTGCTCATTTCTTTTTGAAGTCTCATTAAGAAAACTAGAAGACATCCTATTGGTAATCCTGTACCCATACTCTCAGAGTGAATAATTACATTTCTTTGAAATATGTAGGATATTAATATTTTTGTAGGTGTCTGACTTGACTTCAGACTTTGTTGTTTCCAGTAGGTGGGGACAAAAGTTTAGTTGAGCTAGTTAACTTCGCTCTTATTTATAATTGTTTTTAATTGAGCTTTCAGCCAAGCACGTACACAATCTTCACATTCAAGACTTGATTTCCTTAGATTTGGAGGACTAATCAGAAAATATCTCCAAATGTTTTAGAGGTTGCCTCCAAACAGTCCACTTTTTCACAACTTGATTCTCTGCCTGAAAGAGTCCATTTTTATCGGATTTGGACTTTCTTTTCTCTCAGCTAATTAAATGTATTGACATATTTGGGATAAATTCTTACTGGTTTTTCCAAATCTGTTAGTTTGAAGAGAATTCCACGTAAGTTTTGGATGTCACTCCAAATTGGTGTAGTGGAGCCAGACTTGATTTAATAGTGTCCTCCTAATCTAAATTCAACTCCTTATGGATAAACAAGGTAGTACAGTATAAATAACTCCTTAAAGATAAGTCAATACATTTATCTACTTAAAAGTGTTAGACTTATGAGAGAGGGAAATAGGAGAAGTTGGAAAAGGGGCAGGAGAGTTAACCAGTAGATCCTCTTTCATTTCCTCTTTGGATAGGGATTTTGTAAAGGTTGGATTACTAAAGAAGGCTGAAATAGGTGGATATGTTGGAATAATTGGTTTTTCCTTACCTATAGTAAAATAGTGACAGATTTTTACTGGAGACTTCACTGAGACAGCTATGCTTTTAATTTTTAAGCATAAGTAAATTTCCTTTTTTTCTCAATTTTGTTTATATTATCCATGTGGATATACTGTGTGTCTTGATATGAAATTTTGGTTTATATTTCTATTTTGAAGGAAAAAGTATATAATTTTGGTGAATTTCTTCCTTGTAGATGTAGTTCTGTTACCATTCGTTAGTTTCCTGCGTTCAAGAGTCCACTTCTATATTCACATCTAAATAAAGCAAATAAATATATTTCAGAGACTTGCTACTGCTATAACATAGTTATCTTTTCTTAAATGGACTAGTAGTTTAAATCAGCTTACCAATATGTGTGGCATTACTTTAACTGAGTGCTGCAATAAACCACTGCTTTAAAAAATCTTGGTTAACATGAAATGTATTGTGTTTTAGAGTAATTTCATGTAACAAATACTGTAGTTGAAGCATTTTAAGTTTCATGTACTTGTTTTGTGTATTTGAGAAACGCACCTACTGTATAAGCTTATTGTTTCCAAGATACATTGTATTAAAGAAATTTTAAGTTTTGGTAACATGTGGGTGACTGTTCCAATCCAGTGAAATCACAATACTTCACAGAACTTTTCTTATTCCTTGGGATAATCTAGTGACTTGAAAAGACTCCTTAGTCCATTCACTTAGTACTTAGTTCTGGACATTCTGCTCACATAATGGTTTGTTCATTGGAAGAGGGGGTATAAAGGACAGCTAACAATGGATCATTTTAGGAAACTTGGAGGATCAGTGAATCCTCTTACAGTTAACTAAATAATACTTTAAAAAGTTGAATTTAGCAGAATTGGGGCACTAAAAGTACTGTGAAGCTTTGCGCAGTGGCAGTATCGTAGCCAATGAGGTTTATCCGAAGCGCAATTATTGCTAATTAAAAGTACTGTAAAGTAAATATACTTTTTGTACATTTTTATATAATTAAATTTAAATTAAAAGCATTAATAAAACATAACTACTTCAAAGTTGTTGTTGAGCAAGGTTACCACATTGATTCCTAACGCAGGTAGTTAGCCAGGTGTTTGTTGACCTTCTGAGTATTTTAAACGTTTTCATCAATTGGTCAGAAGAAAGTGGAGGCATTGCTTAATTAAAAAAGAAAAAATGGGGAAGGTCTTAGGATGCTGAGAAGTCTTTTCTTTCTGATTTAGTAGTCCCTCCCAAATCTTATAACCACATTTATTATAATTGAGTCCTAGAATAAGAAGTTAGTTAACAAGGTCATTAGCTTGATCCAGCTGGCGTTTCAGTTTGTTAACCAGTAGCCTGTCTGTTTAATATTTCATTCCTTTGTTGAAGTACTTCTGCTGGAGATACAGTTGCTAGATTTAGTCTAGGCAGCCATGATGAAAATATTTAGTGGAGGGGACTGTGGAAATGGATTGTTTTTGAAATAATGATGTTGCTTAAATTATAAGTGGAGGGTTCTGTGAACATTACAAGCCTTCACGAAGAATTCATTTGTGTTTTTTTCCTACCTCCGAGAGGAAAAAATGATCCATTGTTAAGTCCACATGCCAGCTGTAGCTGACTGATTGATTTTTATATGTTGTTGCAATTTCGGCCAATTATATATTTATCATTGTATTATACTTTACAGTTAGTAAATTCTGTATCACTAGATGAAACATGTTAAGAGTTCTTTCCTTTTTCTGGATTAATATTTTTGGTTTACTGATTTTATGTTTAGTTTAAAACTGTCATACCTTTTTATTTTAATCTTCCCAAAATATTTTACATGTCTTCCTGTCTTGGTACATATTTACTACTAGTTTGAAAACTCTGCACTATATTGGGTCTGTCTTGTATTATATTATGGTTTAGTAACATCACTGTGGAAGGAGCAGGGATTTAAACATCATTTCCTTGATCAAGGGACTAACAAGGAAGCTGTTTAAATAAATACCTTAATGTTTAATTCTTAATTGTACAAGTATAGATAAAAACATTTAGTTAACTCATCTGTGTGTAATGTAACTGTGCATGCGTCTCTCTTCTTCACTTTAGTTTTTCTTTATATTTCTTTCTCTTTTTCCCTCTAAGTTTTGTTCTGCTATTTTGTTATGAATTCTTAGACCCATACCTCATTTTGCTAAATTTAGTTTTCATTTTCTTGGTCCTTGTGCTTATAAACTTGTATAGCAAGTACTTGCTGTTAAGAAAATGCTTTTTTCCAGATATTTTCCTAAATATGCTCTTAGATCATCAGCAAGGTTCTTAGTACCTGGACATTATGCAGACCTCTCCTCACTAAAAAAACAATTTTTCTCCTGACTGAACTATTATGATAGGCTTATCTTAATGGGTAATATAAAAATAATCCCATAAAATGTTTCATTGTGACTACTGAAATATGTGTTGTTTTATATTATTCCATATACAGAGGGTGCCCAAAAAATGTATACACATTTTAAGACAGGAAAACTGTATTAAAATTGCAATACTCAATATATACTGATAACAAAAGATGAGTACAAGTCACGTTTGACTTCTGCAATAACAAGAGGTGCTCAAAGTGGTTACCATCAGCGTCCAGACACTTCTCATTATGGCAAACTACTGCTTGAGCAACGTTGACCAAAGTGTCCACTTGTATACAATTTTATTTTGGCAGCCAGGTATATTAAATAATGCCTTTTTTGTAAGGACCTCAGGGAGAAAGATACGCAACTAAGAGTAATTGTATTTTTTCCTAAGCTTTTAAGTCTGTTTTTATTACCTGGATGCTGTAATTTGTGTTGTTCAGTAGGTTTCTGTTTTCCTGTTGGCTTTTGGAAGTCTAGAGCCAAGCTTGTAGGTCTTGTTGTACCTTTTTTTAAGCCTCATTCTTGGCTTCATTTTGTCCTCCTTGATCTTGTTTTATTTTCATGTTTTTATTTCTGGCTTAATTTATTCTAGCTTGTATTATTTGTTAGGTAGCCTCCTGGAATCTACAGATCAGGATCGGTAAAAATAAATGCTCAGTTTAGTGACAATAAAAAAGTTATTTGAATTTTGGATTGTCTTGATTGCAGTGACTTTCCTTTACTTCTGGGAATTTCACCCTCTTGGAGTTGTTGATGAAGACTTCCAGATACAATGAATTTACTAGTGTGTTTGTAGGTTTTGCTTTTTTAGGTACTCTGAAATGCTTTGTGTTGTAGCTCCTACTTGAATTTGTTAAGTATACACAGGTATAATTGCCAAAGTCAACTTGATTTGTGCTTATTTTCCTATTCCTTATCCTTTCACGGAATGATGGAGTGAGAGGAATGTTAGCCAGGAGACCTAAGATCTAACCATTCTTCTACAAACTGCTGTAGGGCTAATCATGTAACCACTTTTCTAAAAGAAAAATGAGGGAATCAAACTAGATGATCTAGTAGTTTGAGGGCTCAAACTACTGCAAATTGTGCTACTCTATCTTTAAATAACATTGATGGAGCTCTTCTCAGCTCCTTTGTTTGTTTGCATGTGGGGAAACCGAGGCAAAAGTCCCTGTAAGTCCTCTGGTGTAAATTGAAACAAAACAGCTTTCTTGGTTTGTGACTTAGAGCTTTGATTCTTTTAATGCCATGGGGTTTTTTGTCCATTCAAGTTGTTATTGTATTTCTTAGTGTGTGGGATACATGTGAGAATAATTCCATTGTGTTCTGGAAGTTACTTCAGAGCTGAGTAAACTTGCATTTGCTGAACACCTTTGATTTAATGTCCCTCGTTTTTCTGTTAGCCTGCATGTGACATCCAGTGGCAGAAACAGGAACTTCTGTATTTACTTCTGTTTCCTTACTCCCCTCCCCCTTTTCCTGAGAATATATATTGATAGTAAGAATTATTCTTGCTTGGTGCTTCTTGTGTGATTCTGAGGGAAAGAAGTTAGGCAACAGGAATTTGGATTACCCATTTGCTGCAGATGTAGTTGCTACAAATGTTTTCTGTTGCCCCCGTGACTGGTGTTTTCATTCTCTAAAGTTGAGTTTAAGTACTCTTATGATAGTGTTAAAGTGGTCATGTAATAAGTACTTGCTGAATGAACAAATGTGTGAGAACACGAGATGCCATAGGTAAATACACTGAGTCTCTACAAATTTATAGATTTGATGTGAAGTGGAAGATATGGTAAGACAAAGATGAATTCTTGGAATAGTGCCTGGCACATAGTATTTAAAGTAAATGCTAGGTGGTACGAATGAAGTAGGACGAGATCACAGCTGGTTGATGGCATTGGAAAGAAAAGATACTAGAAATGAGCCTTGAAGGTGGCAAAGGTTTTGATAGAAAGTTTTCTTTTGGTTGTGGCCTACTGAGATAGGTCAGTACAAGTCAAAGGCACAGAATACACAGAGGACAGAGGCTAAAAGATGTGGGATTTTGGTGGCTAGAGTGGGGATATTTTAAAGATCTAGTAGTCATATAGGTAAGGGTGATAAATCTAGTGTAAAAAGGAGAAGAGAAAAATTCCAGAGATGATGCGGAAGTAGATTTAGGGGTCTTAGCAGTGGGTATAGAGGTTAGTGAAAGAGGGATCATCATAGATGATTGAAGTTTCAATTTTGGGCTATTATAAGAATACAGTTTATAAAATAACCCTAATAGCTCATGAGAGTTCAGGTTATTTACTAGAATCTTAAAAATGAAGGTTTCTGTATTTCTTACAAGTTTCAGCAGTGTTAAAAAATCAGGAAAGGGACTTCCAAGTAATTCTCTATAAACAGAGAGGGAAGAGTTGACTTGTACAGAGAGAAGGCTTAAAGATTCATTTTGGAGACTTTGGAATTTATTAATTAATTTATCAGATGTATTGAATGCTGAGGTGCTAGTTGCTAGGGATATATAGTGGTGAATAAGAGAGAGACAATCCCTGCTGTGCCCTCATGGGAAATGTATGTTAAAAATAAAAAGGCAGATTACCTAGGCAAGTAATCACATCGGTAATGATACATATACAAAGTTGTGGGTGTCACAGAAATGAAATTCAGAGTACTATGATGGTGCATATCAGAAGCATCTAGTTAAGATGGGTGAGGGTGTCATAGCAAGTATCCTGAAGAAGTAACATGTAAGCTGAGACCTGAATGATTAGCTGGTAGTGAAGAAGAGTGTGTTACTGGTTGAGGAAACAGCATATATGCTAAGGCCTTGGGAATGGGAGGTGCTTGATACTTTCTAGAACAAAGTGTAAGGAGAGGTGAGAAATGAGACCAGGGAAGGAGCTAGAAGCCAGAATCGTACAGGTGGCCCTATAGGTCATCTCAGGTTGACACAGGGTTTATATAAATTGCACTTTTTTTTTTTTTGTTTAAGACCCTTCTTTGTGTGAAGAGAGGAATGGATGTGGATTGTGGAAGACTAGTTCGTAGGCTGTTGGGGTAAGCCAGGCAAGAGAAAATGGGAACTCAGTCTTTGGATATTGGAAGTTGGGTGACTGGAACCTGTGATTAATTGGATGCGATGAGAAAGAGGGAAGAGGTATTATGGGTGATTCCCAGGTTATTGTCAGGAGTAACTAGACTGGATGGATGTGTTGAGATGGGGAAGGAACATATAGGGGAGGTTATTGAATGTATTGGGTACTCACTAATTTTCATTTGAACATGTTTGGCTGTTGAGCATACCTGGAGGTTTCAGTGTGGTTTGCAGAGCACCCTATTAGATTCTATCAGCATGATAAAATAAAGTTGTACTAGAAAATGAAAAGCTTGGGGCCACATTCTATTTCAAATGAATAGTACTTTCATTAGTTTCCTTTTCCTCACCCTACACAAAGACCAAAATGGACTAGATTATTTTGCAGTCTAGGCAGAAATTCATGCCTAAGGTTAGGTCTACCAGTTGTAGTCTTTTTCCTGTTTTCCAATGTGTACTCCATTATGCTTGTATGTTCAATGTCAAGAGAGCTTGAGTTTCTATAAATTTGAACCAAGGGGCTCAGTATATAATAAATATAAAGAGTAAATCTTACTAATTTTGGTTCCCATTAATTAAGACTTTGTTGCAACTTGAACCTATCTGTTTGATTTATATATAAATCAAAGAAGGTTTTTGCACCAAAGTGGTAAGCAAAATTGCTTTTAAATCAGTTTCAATCTGATCAAAGTATCTGGAGAGTTTATTTCTCAACTAGAAAATACTGAAAAGTTGTTAAACTGTAAATGTTGTGGGTTGCTCTGGGAACCTATTTGGTAGCGTTATAGCAACTATCTAGATTATATTCAGAACTCAGTTAAGAGGATTTCTGGAGAAAATTGTTTTGGAGGAAAGTGGAGATTGAGGAATGGCATTGAGGAAGAGGGGTTGCATTCCATTGTAAATCATTTTCTTATAAGTTGTTTTACTTTTGCCTAACAGAATAAAGGGCATGTACCAGGGAATGGAATGATAATCAGATAAGTTGTAATGACCATTTTCTTGCTCATCCTTTATTTGCTGTTTCCTATTTGTATTTCTGGTACTTGAGAGATACATCCTGAGAAAATACAAACTGAGGGAGATAGAGCTTAGGACCTTTGGGACCAAATTAGTCTGAAACCTGGGAGATCACAGAGCCCCAGGAGCATTTTAACTGAACTGATTTGGTTGAGCTAGGAAACATTCTTTTTTTCTTTTAAATAATAGGTTTCTTATTTTGTTTTTATTTACTTATTTTTTTTAAGGAGGATACAGCTCACAGTGGCCCATGCAGGGATTGAAGAGGCAACCTTGGTGTTATTAGCACCGTGCTCTAACCAACTCAGCTAACCGGCTACCCCAGGAAACAACATTCTTAACCAACTTTGCCTAATGAGACAGCAGAATTGAGACATGTTGATAGGGAAAAAATAATAGCCTACATTTGTTGAATATTTTGAGGTAGGCAGAGTACTTTATGCGCATTAACTTATTTAATCCCCACAATACCGTGAGGTAGATATTATTAGTTTTACAGACTGAGGAATGAAAAGTTTAAGTATCGTATTTTGCTGTGTATAATGCACTCCCGTGTATAATGTGTACCCATGTTTTTCGCCCAAGCTTTCAGGGGAAAAGAAATATTTCATTTAATTTTTTTAATTCAAATTTTTGTTTACATTTAGGTACTTGCTTTTTGTATTATCAAGGAATTCTTAGAGTACAAGAACTCTTCCTCGTTGCAAGTTCATCATAAGTTCAACAAAACTGATTATCATATTCTAGGGTATTGCATACGGATATTGTTATTGATGTCTAGAGTAACTTTTATCTCGTAAGCATAAATAAAAGAATCAAAAACATTTATATAGGTATGAAATTAGTACTACCCATGTACAATGCGCATCCTTATTTTTCCCTCACAAATTTTGGGGGAAAAATGCACATTATACATGGCAAAATACAGTAACTTAATGTCACACAGCAAATAAAAAATCAAGGTATTAATCTAGGCTCTTTACCCTCAGCCTGGGCATAAACACTAGCTATATCAGTGGAAACAGTCAAATTGTCTTTTAGATTTGGTTGATGAAAATAAATCTGCCAGACATCATGTAAAATAATAGCATTTCACTTTATATTCAAGAGGCTTTATAGAAATATTAAGTAATTTGGTAGTGTATTTTGAGAAAAAGTATATGGTCTGTGTTTAACCAAATACACCCATTAGACTGCAATACCGATACTCATTTATTTCATGGAATACAACTTGGATAGGTTGGGGAGGGGCTAAAGTGGTTTTTTTTTAAAGAGAAGGAAACAAGGGAATCAATATGTATTGATCACACCTAATAAGTCAGATGGTTTGCATTTCGTATCCTATTTAATCTTTAAAAATGTTCACATGGTGACATAATATCCCCGTTTTACATTTCAGACCTTGACTATAGATATGTTAAATAATTTGCTTGATGTCAAAGTAAAGATAAAAACTACTTCCTTCTAACTGCTCTTTTTACTGTTTTTCTCTGGTAATTGATTGGTAAGGAGCAGAAAGAAGATTCTGTTTTGAGAAATGCAGCAACCTGAATGAAAGCACACAGCTCTCTGAAGCCCCCTCTGATGGCATTGTGCACTGACGGCCATGGCATTGACCATGAGGGATGATGGAGAGGTTAACTCGATTTCCTCTACTGTAATGAATAATCCAGAGGAGTGACCTATTTTGTAATTTTTTCCCATCATATGGGTAAAATAAACATTTTTGACATTCTGAAGGAAAGATTTATATTTTAACTTACTTGGAAAAATCCTTTTATTTCCCCAGTTGCTGGGAAAAAATATTTTAAGATATGAAAGTATTTTATGTTCTTTCTCCTTTAGTCTTCCCTTGTGCTTACAGCTGATAAATGAATTGTAAGCATTTGTTGACTGTTAAAGTATTTTCCTCAAGAAATCGCTGGTAAATATGGTTACTATAGGAACCTTAAAGGCATGAAATAGCGATTGATGACTGTCTTGATTGGTTTTTCCACCCACTTATATGAATTTGTCATTTCAGTGTCTGAGTATGAAGTTTATGATTAGCATTTTATATCTTATTTTTATTGATTTGATAATCACCAGAAAACCTGAAGGATGAGCTGGAGGTTATTATTTTTCTTAGTATTTGTGGGTTTAGTATTAAGAGGGAGCAATACAGTAGAAAGAATTCTAGATTGTTAGGAATTGTTAATTTTAGTTTTGTCTTTTAATCTTCCCAGGCTTAAATTCCTCATTTACAAAATCTGGTTTATACTTTTTTGAATAATGATGAGACTCAAGCTGAGATGAGAAAGGCTTTTGTCACTTGGGCATACTGTCCGTTTTGCTGAGGTATGCTGGGTGGCGAGGTAGCTCACACTAACTGCATTTCTATAGGGAGTCCATAGACTAGGTCCCTTCAGGGAGTGAGTGTGGCAGAGAGCTTCAGCGGTCTGTTCACTTGTTTCTCTCATGAGGCGACCTGGTGCCAGTGTGTGTGCCTGTAGTAACTGTTATATTTTTTGTGTTCCATTTATGGCAATGAAGAAATTTGAAAGTAAGGTTACAACATAGGGGCCCTGTGGATAGGGTGTAGTGAGTGAAGAGGACAAAGGTTTTTTACCATATCAATATCTTTTTCTCTTAATAAAGCTATTGTGGGAGTGTTAGAAATATCTCTAATGAAAAACAATCTCTATCTCTCCCTCCCCCCATAAGCAAAACAATAAAAAAATTATTTTTTAAAATGGTAAAAAGTTCTTTCTTAATAAACTGTTTCTGGGAAAGAAAGAGGAATAAAAACTATTATAGATTGTAAAGTTCATTTATATAGAACAAATGAGGGACCGTTTGACACTACCAAATATCAAAGGTAGAATTTTAGTTACTGCTTTTTAGATGCATAAAGTTAACGTAGTTGAATCTTTTATTGATTCATTTAGTTGCCTTCCATAGAATTTTACTTTGAGAATGAAGAGATCTGGAGCTTTTCTTAAAAATTTTTTTTTAGACCTTGAGAATTTTCAGTGGAGTTGTTGCAACCATTGTTTCTCTAGATTTCCAACTGGGTGAAAATGTTTTTCTTTTTAAACTGGCACTCCCCCAGCAGATTTTTCCAGCAAGTATTCTTTGGGCACACCCTATGCATAGCGAATTTTGCAAGATCTTTATTCACAAGGCTGGAAGACAGGCCAATCATCTCTTTGTAAGATGAAAACAGGCTTGCTTAACGCTCACTTTACTTCTACCCAGCTGTATTTGAAATCGGTCTCTTATGCAAATACATTCAAGCATTCACAGAAGTAATTTGACTTGGAAGTTTAAGTGGAAAGGCTAATTTTGAAGTTTGCTCGGTGCAATGATTGTTTTCCCAATTTGTTGTTAATGATAAACTTGATAGTAAGTAGGTCTCAGATCTAAGAGTTGAGACGTGTTAGGTGACTTTCATATTTGCAAGTGTACGTTCAAGACATTGACATGATATGTATTTATGTGGTTTTGCATTTTGTTAGGTGTGGTAGGTTACTATTTCCATTAATGTCCAAAGCAATGTTAGATTACTTACACTTTCATGGTTTACTCTAAATAAACAGTGTGATAGTATTACTTGAAGTAAATTTCCTTGAATTTTCATCTGTGAACATTAAGATTGGCTGACAAATTTGTCGGACAGTTAAGATCGCAAATTGTTGCAACGATGTTGCTCACCATTTTTGACATCAGAGGGATTATTCATTATGAATTTGCGTCATGTGGACAGTTAACCAAGTTTTCTATTTGGAAGTGCTGAAAAGGCGTGAAAAAGTTAGACGACCTGAACTTTGCGCCAACAATTCATGGCTTTCTCATCACGACAATGCACCAGCTCACAGGTCACTGTCTGTGAGGGAGTTTTTAGCCGGTAAACAAATAACTGCATTGGAACACCCTCCCTACTCACTTGATCTGGCCCCCAGTGACTTCTTTACTCGAAGATAAAGGAAATATTGAAAGGAAGACATTTTGATGACATTCAGGACATCAAGCGTAACAGGACAACAGTTCTTGATGGTCATTCCAGAAAGAGTTCCAAAATTGCTTTGAAGGGTGGACGAGGCACTGGCGTCAGTGCATAGCTTCCCAAGGGGAGTCCTCGAAGGTGACCGTGGTGATATTCAGCAGTGAGGTGTGTAGCACTTTTTCTAGGATGAGTTCCTGAACTTAATTGTCTGACCTTGTATTTTGCCCAAGTGTTTCCTAGTAGGCCAGCCTTCTAAAAAGCTTCTTTTATTCCATTGGTAGTCCTTCAGCAGTGATCAGAGGAGTTAACCACAGTTGATAACCTGAGTAGAAATTAAGGTGTGTCATCGAGGGTAGTCAAAAATATCAATTCCAGGAAAGGAGATCGAGAATTCTCTGAGCAAAGAATAACAAGTATAAAAATATTTCAAGGTAACTCTTAATTATTTGGAGACTAACCTTTCAGGATCATGCACCATCAAGATTAACCTTGTCCCCAAAGGGCAAGGAAACGCTTCTCTGATAGTAAAATAAGAAATTATGAAACTACTTAAGAAGAATTGAGAACTTGGTTTTTGTTTTCAAGGAATAATTTATGTGACTGACATTCCCCCCCCCAAAAAAAAAAAATTCCAACCCATGTTAAGTAGAAAGGAAGCATTAGAATTAGGCAGTGCGTGCTCAGTACTAGATACTTGGTACAGGCATTAATTGGTGAAATTTAGAACAGAGTGATTACTACGGGCTAAGGTGATCAGTCAGTAGACCTCAGAAGAGATGGACGTTTAGCTTGGATCTGTGATCACATTTAGGTTTCTAAGAGGAAATAGAATGTTTCAGGTACAAGGATGAGGGATCTCAGGTGAGGTCCTTGTGTTGGTAACAGAATCTCAGACCTATCTGCCAGAGAGAAAGGGTTCAAAAAATTGGAAGAAAAGGTTGGTAGGGTAATTTGGGGTCATGTTTTTGAATGCTGGACTAGTACATCTGGATTTTTGTCCTGAGAATAGTTGACAGCATAATTAAAGTGCTCCTAAGAGCCTTTGAGAGCTTTGTGAGTTGGATGGACTTGGAGGTATAAGATGCCCCCGTTGGGAGCAGGGCAAGTGAAAGCAAGTAGCCAGCTGTAAGTAAAAGTCTTTTGAACCAGGACAGTGAACATGGAATGGGAAGAAAGGTCCAGATGCAAGATTGATGAAATCGAGATTTTAGAGCTCACTTTGGACACAAGCACAAATTTGTCATTTACAGATGAGAAACCCAGGGACAGAGAGGTCAAATGACTGCTAAAGGTTATTAGGATAAGAGTCAAGGTTGAGTAGAGCTGTTGACTCCAAATCTAACATATTTCATTGATTACGTATTTTAGGAAACTTGGTGATGTGAATAGATTTTGATCCTAGAAAATTGGCAGAATGTTGATGCAACTAAGAGAGGCAAGAAGGGATGTCAGTGTATGGGGATGGAAAGAAATGCCATGAAATTATTTGGAATTAAAGGCCTTTTTGTTGGAGAAGAGTTTCTCTAGGAGGAGTGACTATTGAGCTTTTCTGTGTAACTCTTAAAGTTTTTAATTTTTTAATTGAAATTAATTGATTTACATTAGTTTTAGGTATACAACATACTGGTTCCATATTTGTATATATTGCTAAATGATCCAGCACAATAAATCTAGTTAACATCTATCACCATAAATACAGAATTTTATTTTTTTCTGATGAGGACTTTTAAGATTTACTGTGTTAGCAACTTTCAAATATGTAACACGGTATTATTACCTATAGTTGGCTGTGCTGTACATTACATCCCCAGGACTTATTTATTTTATAACTGGAAGTTTGTACCTTTTGACTGTGTTTTGCCACCCCCCACTTCCTGCCTCTGGCAACCACCAATCTGTTCTATGTAGCTCATAGTTTTTTGTGTATGGTTTGAAGTAAGATTTTTAATTTTATTCTCTTCCCCTCCTGCCCCACCCATGGTAACCACTTGTCCCTAAACAATATATTGAGTAGACCATTCTTTTTCTATGATTAGAAATGCCACTTATGTTGTAATCTAAATCCATATACATGTCTGTTAATGTGTTTGTCTTCTATTTCATTGATCCAATGTTAATTCCTGCATCAGTATGGCAGTTGGAATTACTAAAGCTTTAAATGATACAATATGTTCTCCATACTATCTGTAATATATACTATTTGCTATAGCTTTAAATAGCTGATAGAGTAACTGCACTCTCCTTTTACTTAAAATCAGATACATTTGTGAGGATACTATTCTTGCTCATTATCTTCTTACATATGAATTTTAGATTTGGTTTGTCAGCTTCCTTTAAAATCATGTTGGAATTTGAATTGGGATTGTTTTGTGACTACATGAATTTGGAGATAGGACACATAACTTTCAGCATAACTGAAAGATGTGTTAAATATTCCACTCTAATTATTAATTTTGCTACCGTTTAAAAAAATTGTTGATTTCTAGTTTTGTTGCATTTTGTTTGAGGAATACTTTGAAGAATGCCTGTATGCTTTCTGATTTTTGGAATTGGAGCTATGTCTTTGTGACCTGTTACATGGTCAGTTGTTAAACCTTCTGTGGGTATTTGAAGTGTTATGTTCTCAGTTTAGATGTAAAATTCTTTATGTATCTAATAAATAATCATTATTTTTACTAGATTCATAATATTCCAAGTTTTTACCTCAGTTACTCATGCACTCAGTTGAAGCTTTAGAGTCTGGTCCATCTGGATTTGAATTTAGGCTGCCTGACTCGCTAGCTTTGTGATCTTTGTGCTGTAGTTTCTTCTGTAACACGGGACTTAGAACACTTCCTTATGGGGTTTTTCTTAAGATAGAGGAGATAATATATGTAAAGTGTCTATATCCTATTCCAGTGTTTGGTACATAAATAATAGTAACAGTATTTGGATTTTGAGCATATATCCATTAATTGGACAATACTGTCAGTTTTTCATAATTGTAACATTAGGCAGTGAGTACTTTTATACACTGTGTTCTTTTAAATTGTGTTCAAAGGGTGTCATCACTTTTATGGCTATTTTTACCCCCAAACTGCTTTCTGAAAGAGTTGTATCACTTTTTTCTGCTCTCATGATATATGAGTGTGCCAAGTTTAACTTCAAGCTTGAATGTTACTGGTGTTATTTAGAAAAATGAATTTAATAATTCTCAATGATACTGTATCTGCATTTTTAAATACTACTTGGGCAGACACTTTTTCTGATATTCACAAACTTTTTTTTTTACATTTGTGTCATTTGAGTAATAAATAGCGGCCATAGGGTAGAATTGTTGCTTTTAGACTATTAAAAAACATTCTAAATAGGTTTCTTATAGTCTGTAGGAACTAGGTGTGCTCTGTGTCCCTTCTCTCCCCATGTTTGTGTAGTTTTCCAGACATGAATTTGTTGAGGCAGGGTGTCCCAGCTTAGACACTACTGACATTTGGGCCAGATAGCTGTGGGTTGTTGAGGGCTGTCCTGTCCAGTATGAGGTTTAATAGCATCTGGTCTCTGCACGCTAAATATCAGTGGTATCCTCCCTCCTGCCCTCCCCGTAGTTGTGATAACAAACTATGTCTCAAAGCATTTCCACACGTACCATGAAGGACAAAAATCACTCCTGCTTGAGAAACTCTGGATTGGTCTTCTTTATCTCTCTTTGCAGGGGAACAGGCATTAATGTCAGCTTATCTAATGAATGCCAGGAATGCCCTTTATATAGCTAATTTCAATTTTATAACATTCTCTAGTTAGGTAGTAAGCTTTGTGTCTTTTTACAGATGAAGAAACTAAAATTGAGATTAAATCTTGAGAAGGCATTTTATAAGCTATATAATGTGGACACTTCTGCTCTGATGGTTTACACCTTCCCCTCTTACCCTCACATTTCCTTGTTACCAGTCCTAAGAAAAGAATACCGCGTGTATTTGAACTGTATTCCAGTACTGCTTAGGGCTTTGCAATGAAGATGGACAGTGATAAGTCACACTGCACCTTTAAAGTAGAAATTCTTAAAGGACAATCACTAGGAAGAATGTCCCCCAAAAGGGCAAATCAGTATCAACTAGCTTTCCCCCAACCCCCCATTTCCAGTTACGTGTTATTCAAACATGTCAGTCTTCCTCACTTGAGGTAAAGAAAAGATTGGGAGCCACTGCTCTTTCCAGTTTTTTTTCCCTTTTCTACTCTAATCTTCTTCATCACTGTTACACCTTTTTTTCTTTTCCTCCTAAAACTCGATACCATTTTATCCGATACCTCTAATTCAAAAGTTAAGAATGGGGCTGATTTCAAAGTGCTGCATCTGGTTTAGAACAGGATATAGTTGAGTGCAGAATTTATTATCTGGCTGCAAGAAACAGCACTGAAGCAGCAGCTAGAGAGTGGGATTCTCTCATTAAAGCCCTTGTGTATCTAGGCATCTGAAGGAAGGAGTCTGTTGTACTGTCCAACTTTTTTTTCCCTTCTTTGTTACCTTCCCTGACCTAGGCAATTAACTCTTGGGCCTGGGTTATCTCCATCCCCCCCATCCGCATAATACTTTTGTTTTTATTTATTTTTTAAAGGTTGTTTTGTGTGTGTGTGTGTTTAATTTTTTTTATTGGGGAACAGTGTGTTTCTCCAGGGCCCGTCAGCTCCAAGTTGTTGTCCTTCAATCTAGTTGTGGAGGGCGCAGCTCAGCTCCAAGTCCAGTTGCCGTTTTCAGTCTTTAGTTGCAGGGGGCGCAGCCCAGCATCCTGTGCAGGAATTGAACCGGCAACCTTGTTGAGAGCACAAGCTCTAACCATCCGGCCGGCCACCCCTCTGGAAGTTCAGCGGCAGCTTAGTTGTCTTCAATCTAGTGGAGGGTGCAGCTCACTGGCCCATGTGGGAATTGAACCATCAGCAACCCTGTTGTTCAGAGCTCGCACTATAACAAAACAGCCATCCGGCTGCCTCTCATGCAGTACCTTTTAGATCAGATTTTCTTAGCTTTTCTTTCTTCTTCCCACTGATACATTCTTTTTTGTTTATTCTTGTCTCACCAAATTAAAAGGAGTGAGTGGGTTGCAAGCTTTCTGTGTTGGTAATATACTGAGTAAATGACCTGGTCTCTTGGTGTTTCATGAGGTCTTCAACTCCTAAAGCTCCATATATAGCCCTTTCATGCAGTTTTCATCTCGTCCTTCTTTATCTATACTAGTGCTCTATTCCAATCATATGAGACTCGGGTACATGAAAACATTTGTAAACAACCAATGGAGTTCATATCCTGTACTGCTTTGTTTTCATTTCCAGCCCACATTTTTGGGACTGTGTATCCATGGCTTCATTTGTCTGTTTACTAGTTAATCCCAGAATATTTATTTCCATAGGCTCTTGGTGTAAAAGAAAAAGTTACTAATAAGAGGACACTATTTTATGTAGAGTAAAATGACAGCAAGCTAAAGCTGCCCCGTGCCTATCTTTGTAGAAGGGAAATTTTAAAGAGGAATTTTCCAATTCTGATAGTTCTACATTTACTCAAGTTTCTTATGTATCTCAAGTCCCATCTCTCCCCAATCTCTTCAACTAAAAGGATTTGATGAATTGTGTACCTGCATGTGTGTCTTTGCACTTTCTTACCAAATTTACCTCACTTACTTGACAAGGGAGCTGAATAATGCTTAGGATAAAATATCATTGCAATATGACCAAGTAGTCAAGCCAGGGAGACTTCGTAGCTAGGAGTCCAGCTTTCTTCCCCAAAGCGCTATTAGATTTAAAAACTTGCTTTAAGTTTCTGATGTTTTATATCAGGTGGGTTCATGGATTGGTGTTTCCATGTCAACGAATATCTCCATACATTCGAGGGGAGATGGAATGAGTTCCTTAGTGATTGTAAGTACCCTAACATTTAGAATTATTTACCACAGTGGACTCGAGCATCTCTGGATTTATTTTTCCTACAAATATTTAGCATTCTGCTGCTTGGCAGTCTTGTCCTGCTAGTCATTTCTTAAAAGGGTCTGCTTGGGTGAGTGTGTAAAAGCCAGTAACCTATGATACTCTAGTTGGTAACAGTGAATTGGCTCATTACTTGATGTTTGCTTGTGAGACTTAAAAAAACTTACCACCTGTGTCAGTCTGACACCTGCTTTTTTCAAATCTTTTTTGGTATGATCTAAATAAATCTCTGAAATTTTCCTTCCCTCTTTCTCCTTTTGTGTGTGTTGTTAGTATTAGTTTCGCCTAAACCTACTATCATCCTGTATAACATTAATTGGTGGAAATACATTGCTTCAAACAAGTTTTTAGCAATGAAACTACAGAAGGCTTCATAGTTGTAATGTAGTCATTAATTAGTCTTCAAAAAGCATTTTGTCATTCTCTTGATTATATTTAGGTTTTGTAATTTAGCAAAATTTTTTAAAATTTATTTTTCAATTACAGTTGACATACAATATTATTAGTTTCAGGTGTACGACATGGTGATTAGACATTTATATACTTTTACAAAGTGATCACCCCCCCATAAGTCTATGTAGTACCCATCTGATACAATACATAGTTGTTACAGTATTATTGACTATATTCCCTATGCTGTACTTTACATCCCTGTGACTAACTTTTGTAGTGTAATTTAGTAAATTATTAACAAGTGAACTTTGGTATGAAATACGTTGTTTTAAATAAAAAATGTGATTTGTGTTCTGGAGCAAGCTGTAAAATTTCAATGTCAGATTTGTATTTAAATGGAAGTAGTGATATTAATCTTTAAAATGTTTTTATGGTATAGAATTATTCAGGCACTTGTATATTGATCTGTCTGCCAGAAATGCTAATTCTTTCAGAAATTTTGTTACCACATTTTATTTTCTTCCATATATAAAGTGGCTTTGAGAAATCCGATCCGTTTGACATCTGTTGCTTCCAAGTGGCATGGTTCTCAACTTTTGCTGTATGCTAGAATCACCAAGGTAATTTTTAAAAAAACCCACAAAAAACGCCTCATGCTAAGCCTGTAACCCAGACCCTTGTCTGTGGGGTGAGACCCAGGCATCTGTATTTTTAAGTATTCCAAGACATTCCATGGTGTCACCAAAGTTGTGAATCACTACGCCTAGCATGTTTTTATGATTTAGGGACCCTGTAAAGAAAAGCTGTAGACTATCCTTCCAGAAAAATGGGGTAACGATGTCTCCCTGAAGCCTCAAATTTAGAGCCCCTGTCCTAGGACATGTTAACCCGAGCCTTAACATGATAGATTTAATTGGAGGCAGTTGAGTATAAGAAGCTCTGTAACTTGTAAGGAATATTCCTCTTCACTTTAAAACATGCCATTCATTTAACAGACAATACATGTGTATCAAGTACAGCAGGTCCTGGAATGTTTTTTTCATCTTAGTTTCGTTATAACGTTCAGATGCTGTAGGAACTTAACTTTTTTTTGTATCAGCCTGTGGTAAAATTGGTTTCGTTATTAGTCATTTTGATGCAGTTCCAAGAACCTATTGACAATTTAAGAAAATGTTTAACTTCTCTATATTAAAAATACACAAAATAGAGTATAATACAATGAACCCCTATGTATTGATAATGTTAAGTGAGGACTTACTGTACTGAGTGTTCCAGGCACTACTCTACTTGACGGGGATACAGGATAAGAAATGCCTCTTTTCATGAGATTTTATCTTACTGTGGCAGACGGACGATGAGTAAATGACTGAAGGCCAGCTAGCAGTTGCTCTTAGCAGAATAGCACAAGGAGATCGGAAGGGACGACCACCTGAAAGGGGCGGTTGTTTTAAGTAGGGCTTAGGGAGGGTCTCTCCGAGCGGGTGACCAGTTTGTGCTGAGGTCTGAGTGCGTGAGAGATGAAGTCCTGTAAAGATCCTGAAGAGCTTCTCCATGAAGGAGACAAAGACAAAGACTAAAGTGGAACTGATCTTGGCTTGTTGGGTTTTCAGCAGGAAAGCACGGAGTGAGCCTGGTGTAGCATGAGAGGTAGGAGGTGAAATGTGAAAGGCTTGTAGGCCGTTTTTAAGAAGCTTGATGTTTTAGTTTCAATTTGATAGGTACTTAACTTGATTGTAACTCACTGTTGTTAAATATTTAGCTTTCTGCCTAAGGTAATTTTGAAACAGTCTTCACCTTTCATCTTTTCAGAATTAGCTGGAAGATTAGCACTAAATATGTTGTGTGACTTATTTGTGAAAGGATCTCCAGCAGACTGACTTTCTCTGTGACAAGGGACCATCCATGTCTTTATTCTTTATATTCATATTACTGAGCACAGAAGACGCTCAGCAGTTTTTGTTGACAGAATAGGAACCTCGCAGTCAACTTTGACAGGTGTTCTTAAATTTATACGAAAGTCATAGTGCACAGATTCCCAGTCTCCCCAGGTAGTGCTGGTAACCCTTCTATAAGGGAGAGAGCAGAGACTCCAACAGTGGCAGAACCAGGATTTGAATCCAGGCCTTTTTTGCTCTTCCCACTTGACCATGCTGCTTTGTGATTAATGGGATTGAGATTGATTTTTGAAGGTATAATTTGTTGAGCCATTGTCATTAGCTTTTATGTAATATATTTTATTATAAAGAACAAGAGGGTGTCAGGCTTATTCCCTTAAAAGTGCTGTGTGACATGAAGGATTTCAATTGTAGGAATATTTTCTTTGGAACAGTAATTGTTTCTTTTCATATTTGTTGAGTGTAAAGTACTATGGGAAATAGAGATGAGTCATACATAAGTTACATAAATAGATCCTGTCCACAGGCTTAGGAGAGCTAAGATATTTACATAATTCACTATGGTGTAAGATACAAAGCGATCATTGTCACAAAAGATATAAAGTGCCGTGAAAGTTCTGCTAAGGAAGAGGTTCTTGGTAAAAGGAAGGGGGACATTTTGGAGGATAGATAGGATTTAGACCTAGATTGGGGTGAGGAGAGCAAGGGAGGTGTAGGTATTCTAGAGGGAAAAAAAGAAGGAAGATCATTCTGTATATAGGTTTAGCAAAAGCTTGGAATTGGGGAAGTATAAGGAGCCATATCAGGGAAATCAGTATGCAGGGTGGAGGAAAGGAAACAACTACAGATAATGAAGATTTGGAGAAAGCCTTCGTGGATCAGGCTGTGTTGAGTTGTTTGTAAGAAAAGGGACCTTTTGATCAGAAATCACATGATCTATGATGGAATTTAGGAAAGTTGATGTTGGTTGGATTAGTAGGGGTCAGCATATTGGCCTGTAGGCCAAATGAAGCCTCAGGTTAGTTTTTGTAAATAAAGTTTTATTGGAACACAGCCATGTTCAGCCATTTGCATATTGTCTATGAGTGCTTTAGTTATATAGTGGCAGAGTTGAGCAGTTGAAACAGAGACTTTATAACCTGCAAAGTCTAAAATATTTACTTACCATCTGGCCCTGTACAGAAATGTTTGCCAACCCCTGGCTTACAGGAGTGGAGGCAGAAATCCTACTCAGCATTGTTGCTATGGCTAGGGTCTAAACCTGTGCCTTCATGTCAAATCAAATGAAGGCCAGAATTGCAGTAGTACTAGTAGGAAAACAAAAAGAAAATAGATGAGTGACAGAGAAGAATTTATTGAATTTGACAATAGATTAGATTCAGGAGGAATCTAGGGGAGAGGAAGGAATAGAAAATTTTTTTAAAGTGTAAGTGACTGAGGGTGGTATTTTGGGATAGAATAGGCTTTTAGTTGTAAGCCATTCTATGTGTTGTGCTCTTTAAAAAATCTTATGTTAAATATTGGTTCAGAGCTCTGATCTGTGGAAGTATGAATTTTTTCTACTTTAGATAAACAATATTTTCTCCCTGTTTATAATTAGGTGTGGTTTTTCTTCATGGTCTAACCAGATGATGGTTATATTTGTGAACATGGGACAACTTGTGTATAGTGTTTAATTCTGATCTTTAAAATGTGACAAAACTTTCCCACTGTCCCTAAGACTTCAGGGAAAGAATGATTTACACCCCTCCCCCCATTCTCTTCAAATTATATGAGTAACGCATTTTTAAAATGCTGCTTGCTTTGGGAGCTGTTTTAGGGGAAGAACAGAATGACACAACAATGTATAAAGCTTGATGCATTATTTGCTAATGTCAAAAGTTAAATACAGAGGGTGCCAAAAAAATGTATACACATTTTAAGAAAGGAAAACTGTATTAAAATTGTAATAATATATAGTGATAACAACAGATGAATAGAAGTCATATTTGACTTCTGCAATTACAAGAGGTGTTCAAAATGGTTCCCATCAGCCTCCAGACACTTCTGATCACGGCGAACTACTGCTTGAGCAATGTTGACCACAGTGTCCACTTGTGTACATTTTTTGGCACCCCCAGTATTTATCAATACAAGAAGTTTTCACCATAGTTGTTTTTTATTATTTACTGTGTCAGAACTGTAAGTACTGTACTTTCTATAAACCATCTCCCTTAATGCTTCAAAACTTTTCTATGAAGTAGGAAGATTGTATCCCTACCAGCCTTATTTTATCATTGAGAAAAACCAGGGCTCAGGGGTCAGCTGCTCAATTTTACGGAGCTGTTCGTTGCATGAAAATTCTGACTTAAGTAGTTGCTTAGTCCTGAGAATAAGGCTATGTTTCATCATAGCACAACAGTGTTTTTCGAGAAGATAACTTTTCTGGATAGCTATTATCTTTTCAAAATTCCTGATGGAGGTTTGGGGAATTTAGAACTATTTTCAGATATTACATTATCAAATTGATTAAGTACAAATAGAGAATTTGTTGCATAAGTCAGTAGATTGTCATTCTAAGAAGCTTAGGAAATAGGAAAGGCCAGGTGTTGGTGTCTATGCTTAAAATATGGGATGGACCTGTAGAGAGTGAGTTGGAACATGACAGTAACTGAACTTGGACTTTTGAGTTTACCAGTGCCCTTTAAATCATATTAAGAAAAGACCTTTACTTTTATGCAAAACCATTCCCCATGGCTTTTGTTTGTGTAGAATGGGTTTAAAGCAGAATACAGGAAGCAGATATTTGGACGGGATGATGGAATTTGTGTAGTACCTGTCAGTCCTAAAAGATCTGTTTTTAGCCAGATTATCTCTCTTTACCACCTAATAGAGTTTGATTTTATTCCCTCTGTTAAGAATCGGAAACCCAGTTTAGAATATGTGCACTCCATAATTTTAAATAATTTGGGGAGTTAGAAAAAGTGCCATACATCCTGTATGGAAAAAGAGACAAGTTAGCAATAAATTTGGCATAGGAGGCTTAATGTTCTCTTTTCACATAGAAAGTTAAGCACAGTGTTATTGTCATTCCTTTGTTGGGAAGGGGGCTGCAAAAGCAGTATTATCATCGCCAGCTACTCTAAAGGGGCTTGATTCCATTTTGGGGGTTTATTTTCTGCTGTGTAGTGTCCCCAGTTATAGAATTTTTGGGGTGAATGGCCTCTTTCTAGATGGTGTTCCCCATAAAACAAATGGTCATATCAGGTTATGTACTTGGCAACCTATACGTGCAATTCATGGCTCTTTATAAAGGTTCACCAGAAACTGTCTTTATGTGCTTTTGTTTTCATAAATGATTAGAAAGAATGCTGGGTCTGAGTATGTATTTTTTGTATTGAGTTCATTTAGAGAGCCATAGGAATTGGCAGAGTTGTTTCCATTTGTTTTTGGTTTAAATTTGAACATACAATTAATAGTCTTCTGGTGTTTCAGAAGTTTGTTGTTGTGAGCCTCTTGTAATGAGGTGGAAATCTGGAATTTTTTGTTTAAATTTAGCATTCGTTCATTCAAGAAAAAATTTTTTTTTTAAGATTTTATTGGGGAAGGGGAACAGGACTTTTTATTAGGAACAGTGTGTACTTCCAGGACTTTTTTTCCAAGTCAAGTTGTTGTCCTTTCAATCTTAGCTGTGGAGGGTGCAGCTCAGCTCCAGGTCCAGTTGCCCTTGTTAGTTTCAGGGAGCACAGCCCACCATCCCTTGTGGGTGTCGAGGAGTCGAACTGGCAACCTTGTGGTTGAGAGCCCACTGGCCCATGTGGGAATCGAACCGATAGCCTTTGGCATTAGGAGCACGGAGCTTCAACTGCCAGTGCCACCTGGCCGACCCTCAACAAACATTTCTTTTTTTTTTTTTTTTTCAACAAACATTTCTTGATTATCCGTAGAGTTTTGGCACACCATGGGAAATGTAGAATTGTACGATCTACACCTGCTATTACAAATGATAGGGATTTTGAAAGGAGCTGGGAAGCAAACCTTTCTTTCCTTCTAAATAATAATTCTGTAATATTACCCTTTCTTGGGTTAATTAGGAAAAAAGTAATCGCCTTTCACCCTAATGGCAAAGTAATAAAAACTCCCTGTATAAAGCAGGGAACCATGGGTGTGTGAAACTGAAGTGTTTTACCTCTAATGTTACTTGGTTTGTTGTGATGCCACTGTAAAAACATTCACTTCACTTGGGGTAGTTTAGAGAGCTCATGATTGGCAATCAAACAGATTTCAAGTTCCAGCTTGTGGTCCTCAGCACACCGCTTAACCGCTCTGGACCCTAAGTATTCCCATCTCTTCTTCTGGGGAGACAACCTCTCAGAACTGCTGTGAAAATTTTAATGTGTGAGCACATAATAGGATATTTGGCTCTTAAATGGATATTCTCACCCTACTTTTTGTTTTGCCCTCATTTCATCTGAAGGTCCCATGTTTTGAGTTTGTCTTACGGCATTTTAGTTTTAGTATTATAGTCTGAGGTGTGATCAAAAAAATCAGTGAATGCTGCTGTTGAGTGCCATCCAGGAAAGGCAGGGATCTTCAATACAGGAAGCAGTGCAGAGAACCTTAGTGACAGTGTGTGACAAGTTTCAACTTGTTCGGTGCAGTCAGTCGGGTGGGAGCTATGGTTGAGAGAAGGTGTATTTTAAAGTGTGGCATAAATCACTCCTCGATCATGACAACGCACCGTGTCACACGTGGCTTCTGGTATATGGCAGTTTGTCAAATAAAAACATCACTCTGTGTCCTCACCCACCTTATTCACCAGATCCGGCACCGTACAACTTCTGGCTCTTCCCCAAAGTAAAAATGATTCAGGACATGGAGGCAGCCACGACAACGCAACTAAAGACACTCAGGAAAGAGGCCTTCCAGAACTGCTTCAGAAAGTGGCAAGAACCATGGGATAAGTGTTCTAAGTGATGGAGAGTATTTTGAGGGGGGATTAATGGCGATATATCTTTACTGTAATAATTTTTTAAATTTAAGCATTCACTGTATTTTTTTATCACACCTTGTTCGTTTTATGCATGTGTTTGTCTTTGCAGTGTATTTATGGAGTTGGATTTTTAATAAATTTGCATTTTTTAGGTATTTATTGGATAGAATATAGTATGAAGAAGGCGTAATAGATTTCCTTTACTAGATACTTGTTTTACTATTCTGTTGATAGACTTTTCTAATGTTTGCTGTTTGTGTATAAAGCTCTTGCTTTTTGTATTACTTATTTAGGTTCTCAGAATCTATTAAAAGGTTTGAACAATTCAAATGACCGGTATATCTTGTTAGGTTGCTTTCCAAAACGGTTCTGTCAGTTGTGTTCATTCGTACCAGCAGTATATCAGGTTGGTTGTTTAGCCATACTTCAGTTAGCATGGAGAGTGAACCTTTAATGTTTTAACGTTTTTAAAAGTTTTCTTACCCGTTTTTATGATTCTTTGCTATAGCAGAAATAATTAATCCTTTGTAGAAAATACTGGAAATCTAACTTGGATAAGATACAGATTATAGTTTGAATTTTTGTCTATTGATCTTTTGAGCTTTTTTTCTCAACCTAAAATAGTGGGAATTGTTCCATATATTAATAGAATTTTTTCTTAGGTGTTTTTAGTGGTTTCATTTTTAGAAATGAGCCCTTTAATTCATCAAAACTTTTCTGTTGCATGCTGTGAGTTTCTAAATAAGTCCTCCACAATGTTTCTCAAATAGCTAATATCTCCAAACCACTTATTTTTATATTATTTCCCTTTGGGACTTTTGCGGTAGAATTAAACCTACATGTTAATTTGAAAAGAAAATCTTTCCAGAATATGGGTTGTCCAGTTTTCTTTATATTCATTTAGTGTATTTTATAAAGGTGTATTTTTAAATGCTTTTATGAATAGGATCTCTTACATTAGATATTTTCATTGTTGGCAAATAGCAAAAATACTAAATGATTTTGCATCTTTGGTATCTTACCTGCTTTAAAATCTAGAAATAGATTATAAGTAATATTAGGAAATAATCCATTTTTGATAAGCAATTTATAATTGTATATATGCATGTATATATATGCAGTAAGTTGAAAGAGTAGTGGCAGCATAAATGACATTGATGTAAAACAATCTTGGTAATTTAAATTCTTATGAAATCTGTGAAAAGCCTAATAGTGGCTTTCTCACGTGGTCTTCCCCATTTTGTCTGTGCAGTTGGCTTTTTGATCCCAACCTTCAGAAACAGATTATCCATAAACTCTAGAGACTGCTTTAATATGATGTGTTTGCAATTGATTAGTTTGATTTTTAAGTAAGTGGTTATTATCTTTCTGCAAGAGAGTGAAACTGAGGACCTTTCTTTCTGCTTGATGATCTGAAGAGCTTGCAGCTCTCTCAAAATTTTAATTTAGTTGGGAGAACATGATCAGTGTGGGGAGGGTTGGAAGTGATGTTTTATTATTAAAGCTTATTCTTTTGACACTTTCATGAAGTTTAAAACAATAAAAACCTCTATAGTGTGAGCTAGGGGTCCAGATTCATTCTTTTTGCATGTTGTCCCAGCATCATTAATTGAAGGTACTCTTCTTTTCCTATCATGTGTTTTAAAATGGAAATGAATATAATTATGAAAGAGAAATGTACTTGTTTTTAAAAGTTTTGGTGGTTGTATAGGTGATACTTTCTTCTATATGCTATTCTTTATCTTTCAAATGTCTATAACAGAACTTTGTTACTATCTAACACATACACACACATACACCAGCGTATTAATAATGATTATTTCTGAAGGGTAGGATGGGAATAGAGGAAGGAGAAATGAGTTTCATTCATTACTTTAATACTTCTAAAATTTATTATGAGGGGTTTTTGTGGGGGTTAATTTTAAAAAGTAGGATCTTGGTCTCTTGGTTATGCTGATTTACTTAAATTATTATGGTAGCTTTTAGACCAGGTTAAAAAGTGCTTTGTTTGATTTTAGTGTTTTGGTTTTTTTAGGACAGTGTTTTCTAAGAATGCTTTCTGTTGCTGGAGTGATAGTTTCCAAAGTTAGAAGGTACTATTATAGGAGAGGGAAGAAGTAAGGAAACTAACACTCCCTTAGTGCCTATTACTGATACTATGCTTTTATATACATATTAACCCTTCATATTTTTACAGATGGGGCAGATGAGTACTAGACATAATAAGTGACTTACCACTGTCAGACAGCTTAGTGTAATTGGTTAAAAGCAAGAGCTACCATCAGGGTTGTATCACTCCAAAACTTAGGTTTTCTCTGTGCTGACTCTGTACATAGTAAGCAGTTCATTGAATGCTTGGATAAGCATGAGTCCATATAGATGGATGACATATATAATGGGTGGAGGAATCCTGATGAAGAAATCGATGTTGAAGAGAAAAAAAAGAAAAATTAATAATGGAAATTGTACAATTACTTGAGGGAACTTTTGAATTTGATGAGAGCAATTGTCATGGTATCCAAAGCATGTTAGGCATTGTACATTTCTTTGCCTATGAAATATTTAAAATTTGGTTCCAAAAATCTGGCCAGGTGTCAAGAAGAGAGAAAATATGAGAATACTGTAAATTCACTTTAATAAAGATGAAGAGGTTTTCCTTCATTTATTTAGTGAATACACATTACGTTCTTACAATGTTCCAGGTTTTGCTCTGGGTTTGGGGATAGAGTGTAAAGAAAGACGTCCAGTTTTCCTTTTCTCTGCTTTTTACTGAATTGATACTACCATGTTTCCCTGAAAATAAGACCTATCCGGACCATCAGCTCTAATGCGTCTTTTGGAGCAAAAATTAATATAAAACCTGATCTTATTTTACTATAAGACAGGGGTCTTTAATGTAATATAATTAATATAATATAATATATAATACAGGGTCTCATATTAATTTTTGCTCCAGAGGATGCATTAGAGTTGATTGTCCAGCTAGATCTTATTTTCAGGGAAACACAGTAGTTTCTACTCAAAACTTAAGACTTCATAGCAAATTAGAAACTTTTAATGGTAGTAAATGTCTGTGTCTTCAGGATTGAGTTTAAGCCACTGGGGGCAGTTGAGTGTGAATAGTTGTAATGAATTCAATCACAGGATTCCTGGTTAGAGGTAAAAATTTGTGTGAGTCTTGTATTATTTCATGAGGTCTCCTAACCTTGTATATTGGTGGTCCTTCGTATATATGATGATACTTTGACTCCAGTTCTTGCTGTTCTTACCCTCTTCTTTGTATTTGACTTAGTATTTTTAAAGATCTTTGAACCATTAGACAAATCTGCATCCAAACAACTAGGCTTGCTCTTGGTTTAGGGAACTGAAGGTAGTATTTTCTTTTCAGTATGGGAGCAGTGTTCATCTGAAGTCAAGTCAGGAGTCGGAAAGTGTGGATTCTATTTTTGGATAGCTTGCTGTACCTAGGGCAGATCACCTAACTAGCGTGAGCTGCGTTTAGCCACTATTCAGATCTGAGGGCAGCTAGCAGCTGGGGAACTGATTGTCACACACTTTAGCCACCTTTTCATCTGGATTTTTCCACTGAAGGATGAGTCATTCTTGTGAAACAGTTTTCAAAACAGGAAGATGGAAGCCACGTTGTCAAATTGTTTTAAGTGCACACTGAAAACTTTTATGACAGTTGTTTGTATCTAGAGGGGTGAATTCACCTTTTTCCCCCAATAAATATTGAGTGCTATATTATGAAAAGTTTTTGCTAGGTTCTGCAGATAACATGCTAGAGTAGTTAAACTTTGGCTAAGGATGCAGTCAGTGATTGAAGTCAAGTTGACTCTTGAACAACACAGAGCTGCATGGGTCCACTTACATACGGATTTTTTTTTCAATAAATGCTGCAAAGGGGTTTTCTTTCATGATTTTCTTAACATTTTCTTTTTGCTAGTTTATTTTATTGTAAGAATACAGTATATGATACATATAAGAAAATATGTATTGACTGTTTATGTTATCGGCAAGACTGTCATTAGTCAGCAGTAGGATATTGATAAAGTTTTTTAGGAGTCAAGTTACACAGGGATAAAGGTATGCAACTCTAAAAAATGTAATAAGCTTCTAAGGTTTAGAGAAAGGAGGAGATCATATCTGGTTGGAATGTCTGGAAATATTTCAGAGAATGCTTTAGTATGAAATATTTTTTTCAATATCATATATTACAGAGGATGGGGTTGGGTAAAGAATAAGTAAGTAGAATGAAAAGGGGAAGAAGGAGAGCCAGGGGACAGAAGTAAGCCAAAGGAGTAAGCGTGAACAGAAGCCCAGAAGAAAACATATAAGCATGATGTTTTGATGTTTGTTGCTAAAGTGCTCATTTTAAACTTAATGTTACTTCCTTGCTTTAAAAACCTTTCATGAATTCCCCGTTACTTTTAGAATAAAACCTAAACTTACTTGCTCCATATCCTTTAAGGCCTTCATGACATTATTCATGATTGTTTTTTCAGCCCTGTCCCTTACTGCTCTCTGCTTTGTAGCACTCTGGCCTCCTTCCCTTGAACCAGTCAAAATCTTTCCTAACTTAGAGCTCTTGGACTTACTGTTCCCTATAACATCCTTTCCTCAGCTGTTGCTTAATGGTTGGCTATCTTACTCTCCTCTTCAGGAAACACCTTAAAATATGCCTATGCTGCCTTTTTAGATCATCTTTTCAAAGACGGCTTTCTCTAGTTATTTTGTCCCATCACTTAGTTTTCCCTTCTGGTACTAATCATAAGTTACGATTTATATGTTACTTACTTTATTAGTTTCATTGTTTTTGTCTCAGCCATTACCGTGTAAACTCTATTATGGTACTTTCTCTACAGCTCACTGCCTAACACAAGGTTGGCAAACAGTATGTATTGTGTGAATGAAGATAATAGGGAAAGTAGAAATTAATAATGAATTTTGTTTTTGTTTCTTTCTGGTTCCTTGTTACCAATGATCCTGGAAAATAAATGCAGAAGAAGGAATATTGTTCAACGTGGTTAAATTAACTTGGGATTGAAAGATGAAGAAGACAGTTACCTGATATGTTTACTTAACTTTTTAGAATTAAAAAATTTCTAACAATTACTTTAGGATAAAAATACTTTGTTATTATCATTGGGCTTTTATAAATCTGTAGCCACCTTAGTGAGCTGATAACTCACTATATAAAAATACTAGGTTCTTGGGGATAGGGAGAACAGGAAGATTGAATAGCAGATTATTATTCTTGTTGTATACTTACGCTTTTCTTCACTTACACTGCAGAATTATTTATCCCATATCCATTTCTCTATGCCCTGATTTTTGCTGCTTCCTGTCTCATAATCTGTTTTTGCAGTATGTCATTGTTCTTTTTCTCTTTGGAGTGAAAAACAGTTTATCACCTCTGTTCTGAGAGTTGCATAAAGTAGTGGTAATTTCTGGTATTTTCAGTCAAATTGTTGCAGCTAAAGTGGTGTGATAGAATGAAAAGACCAGTGTCCTTGAATGAAGTCTTAGGGTGCTTTTAGTCCTGCTCCCTCACACCAGTCAGTAGTCATAGTTCCAGTAAGGATTTTGGGATCACACTTCGGTTTAAATATTGGCTTCAGCAACTTTACCCCTCTGAACGGCAGTTTTTCTTCTGTTGAGTGGGCGCTTGGTTGATGAGCCAAGGTTAATGAGGACCTGGAATAACATGTAAAGTGCTCGGCACAGTCTCTGACATAATGGACTCGAAACAAGTGGTCTCCATTGCTGTTTTGGGCGAGTCACTTAATTTCTTTAGGTTTCTATTTCTTTATGTGTAAAATTAGGAGATTTGACTAGAGCCATGGTTCTCTAGTGCTCATCAATCACCTAGAGAGCTGTTAAAATGCAGATTGCTGGGCTCAGAATTCGGTTTATGATTCGGTGTGTCCTGGGTGGAGCCTTAGAATGTGAGTTTCTAAAATGTTCCCAGGCATTGCTGAAGCTCCTGGTCTGGGAGCCACTCCTTGAGGAGACCCTGGACTTGATAATCAGCTAATCCTGTCCGCACTAGGATTTTACTGTTGTCTGTCTGAAAGTCATGATGGCAGTAGCCAGTATTTGAGACTGTGTGCCACACATTGTGCAAAGTGCTTTATATGTACTATATGTTTGATTCTCACGGCAATTGGTAGGTATTATCGTCTTTTAAAAGGTTAGGTAAATTGTTCAAGTTCACACAGCTAGTAAATGGCAAAGCTGAGACTACCCTGGTCTGCTTGCTTAGACACACACCACCTTTCTCTTGACCACTGAGGAGCCTCCACCCTTGACTTCTTACATTTTTACAACTCTCACTTATATTTTACTTCTTAATTATGTGGCTTACCAACAATTTTTTTGTTGTTGCTATGTCTGAGACTCCAGGCTGGCTGGGAACTGCTACTCAAAACTTAGCTTATACTGCCGGATTTTAAGCCCTTATTATGTGTTTTATACTATCTTGCTTATCAGCCATATCTCCTCAATCAAATCTATAAGCTTGAGGATACGGACCCTGTCTTATTAGTGCATAGTGCTCCGCAGGATGCTGTTCACATAGTGGCTCAGATGATGAAGATGATGGCTTGTCATTGTAATCATTTTGACAGATACCTATTTGGCACTCAGGTTTAACGCATAGGATGTACCAGGTAATTTTGAGTATTCATATCATGGCATTCGGGTTCCTTACCACTTTGCTGCTTTTATGAGGTGTGATCAAACAATACGGTGAATGTTTAAATTTAAAATTGTTTTTATTACAGTAAAAGACACATTGCCATTAATCCCCCTCGCTTCGGACACACTTACACCCATGGTTCTTGCCACTTTCTGAAGCAGTTCTGGAAGTCCTCTTTCATGCATGTCTTTCGTTGTGCTGTCATGGCTGCCTCAATGTCCTGAATAGATTCAAAATGTTTACCTTTCATGGTCATTTTGACTTTGGGGAAGAGCCAGAAGTGGCATGGTGCCAGATCCGGTGAATAAGGTGGGTGAAGACACGCCGTAATATTTTTATTTGACAGAAATTGTGTACCAGAAGTGATTGTGTGAAACGAAGCCTTCCCTGTTGTGATCACAAAATATGGTGAATGCTGCTGCCTAGAGCCATCCAATGGAAAGGCAGGGATCTTCAATACAGGAACAGGCTCGTAGAACCTTAGTGACAGTGTGTGACAAGTTTCAACTTGTTTGGTGTAGTCAGTTGGGTGGCACTACAGTTGAGAGAAGGTGTGTTTTAAAGTGTGCTATAAATCATCCTCCATCATGACAATGCTCTGTGTCACACATGGCTTCTGGTATATGGCAATTTCTGTCAAAAATGTTACAGTGTGTCCTCATCCACCTCATTCACCGGATCTGGCACCGTGCCACTTCTGGCTCTTCCCCAAAATCCAAATGACCATGAGAAGTAAACGTGTTGAATCAATTCAGGACATCGAGGCAGCCACGATAGCACGATTAAAGACACTCAAAAAAGACGACTTCCAGAACTGCTTCAGAAAGTAGCAAGAACAATGGGATAAGTGTGTTTGAAGGGGAAGTATTTTGAGGGAGATTAATGACAATGTGTCTTTTACTGTAATACATTTTTTAAAATTTACACACTCAACCATATTTTTTTATCACACTGTACACAATTAAAGCAAGACAGCATTGAGCAATATTATTGAGGAAAATACTTAATTGGTTAGCTTAACTTCAAATATAAATGTGAAATGAGAGGTCCTGTGTTATGATTTCAGATTCCCAAAAACTGGATGTATAAGGGAAATTGTTTAGGTTCCTTTAGCCTAATACTATGCCTTTAAATGCTTCCCATATTTTATTTGTATTCCTATTCACCTATCAATATGAAAAATCAATTCATTGTAGAAGTATCTGAGTCAGTGTAAAAACAGACTAAATTTCCTTTATCTTTTATTTTTATCCCTGTCTCTTTCATCATTGATTATAGATAGAAATTTTGTCACTTCTCTGATACTTAAAAATAAAACTGGTGGCAATTTGAACATCTATAATGAGGCAAAGATCAACTTGTGTTTTAAAACTAGGACAGCGTTTTAGAGTACAATTGAGAAAGAAACTGTGCCCGTCTTCTTCATGTGTGCAGGAGAATGGGAAGGTGTGTCAGTAAAGGTTTTGCTTTACTTTGGTGCTCTGTAGAATTTCTTAAAGAGATGTTTATTTTGCAGCTGAGGACTGGGAGTTTTATTCTGCTCCTGCAATGGTACGATGAATTTATAGACTATGGTCAAAGTTAGCTATTGATGAGTGGTGGGCGAAGTGAGTGACAAACTGGAGTGTTACTTTCCAGGTAGAGATTTCTTTGGAGACATTTAGTTGTGCGGCAGTAACTGCTGTTCTATAGAAATTTAAGGCAGCATTACAGGAAGAACACATCTTGAATTGACTAGTTTTGTTGCTGTGGTAATGTTACAATTAAAAAATGCAAGCCCTGGAAAGAATGTGGGTGGGGTTAACCAGGGTTGTTTTTTTTTTTTTTTTAATTCTGTTCTGTCCATACCTGAGCTCTTTGACTGTGTATGAAACAAAACATATTACCATTGCAAGCCAAGTCTTCTTATCTCTCTTCCAAAACACCTGCTGCTTTTAACTTACGTGTTAATAAGGACTCAACATTGCTGACTCAGAAAAAGGTTGAGTTTCTTTGAAAGTTTTTTACTTAAAATTCCTCTGCTTTAATCTTGATTTCTATAGGTTGCTGGTTTGCAACTTGGGCTGCTAAATGGAATCACCTGGGCAGCATTTAAGGAAAAAAAAAAAAGTCCATTTCAAGTTAATTGAAATTTTGATTTAATTGATCTGGGGTGGGTTTCCAGCATTCACGTTTTTAAAGCCTCCCCCAGATAATTGTAATGCATGGCCAACATTAAGGAATACTGCCTTGAATTCTGTTTTTAGAGACTCCAGTAAATTTCTTGGGGGAAAATAGTGTCGTGCCCCTGCCCTCCATCCTCTGTAGCTCTTACAGGGGGAGTTAATATCACATCTGAATGTTATTTACAAACAAATTTCAGTAATTTTGCAAACACTTAGAGTAGGCTTTGAATTATTTTAAAAATAATTTCCAAACTTCCCTTTAACAGATTTTACTTGCTAAACTCATTTTGTCTTGTTATTAACAAAAATATTTGACACACTTCTATTTGTAACAGCTTTACCAGATTTCTGATATCACAGGACTCCGAGGACCTCTAGTTTACACAGTGAAGCCCGTCTGTCATTAATTTAAGTAATCCTATTAGAGGAGGTAGCCTATCTTGTAACTAACAAAAAAAATCACTGTTGCTCAGGTACTATGATTTGTTTTCCTAAATGAGTCATTTTTATATATGTTCTGTTTCCAGACGGGTGGTTCTTGGAGGTGAGCTTCCAAGTTCAGTGAAACATGGATCTCTGGTTTCTTTTATTTGGGAATCTTTTTAACTGCCCCTTCTTTTCCTAAAATGCTTAATTTCCAGTATTTGCCAGTGAAAGTAAATGCTTATATTTTTATTCTTTTGAGACATGTAAGAGGCCATTCATTAATTAATTCAACTGGAACATAGTCTATTGTTCCTGTGTTTGAGGACTTGAATAAGTTAAAAATGGCCCCTGTTTTCACAGTGGTCTGATATATTCTCATGGGAGACACTGATAACCAGGTTTTTCTCTTTTCATCTCCACTTTCTGTTCCATTGGCAAATCTTGTTCGCTCCACTTTCTAATTACATTTTGAATATAAACACCCACTCCCCATTCCAGATGCTATCTCCCTAGTCCAAGCTGTTATACCGGGGGTGCCACAAAAATGTATACACATGACTTGTATTCATCTTTTGTTACTGGTATATATTGAGTATTAGAATTTTAATTAACAGTTTTTTCCTTTCTTAAAATGTGTGTCCATTTTTTTGGCGCCCTCTGTATTTTGCCTGGGCAACCTTAGCAGTCTCCTAATTTGTCTCCCTTCTGTTATTGAGCATCTATCCACAGTGTGTTCACACAGCCGGAGTGAGCTTAAAAATGTAAATGACAGCACATTCTGCTCCTACTCAAATGTCTCCAAAGGCTTTATGTCACACGTAGACTAAAAGTCAAACTTACCATGGGCTACATGGCCCTACAGGATCCAGGTTCTATCTGCTTTTGTTACTTCTTGCTTGGCTCACTGTGCTCCAACCACACTGGTCGTCTTATTCTACAGGCCAACTACATTCCCGCCTTGTGTGCTTACTAGTCCCTCTGCCTGGAAAGCTTTTCTACGGATTTCCTGTCAGCTTGGTTTGGTTCTTCATCCTGTTCAGATCTCTGCCACTTTTTAAAGAATTGTTCTTGACCACCAGCTATAGAAAGATAACTTAAACATCACTAGTAATACTTTTCTACACACACACACAGCGTTCTGTGAAGTTAACTCTTTTATCAGGTGCTTCAACTAGTAACTGTCTTGGTAAATGCCTTACATAGAGAATTTACAGAGAAGATTGCGCTCAGTCATCAGCGTTTTACTTTTCTGACTATTTGATGCTGTTTTGAAGATGATGAGCATAGATTTTACAGCTCATTTTGTATTTTCTTTTCTCTGTCAATGTGATTCATACATGAAATTTAGTATCCCCATTATTGGGAAAGGAAGATTCTGAAGAGAACACAGAATTGAATGCCTTTTCAGAGCCATGGTTGGCCTTGTTATCCTGAGTGTAACTGAGGAGTGAAAATAACCTTTTGAACTCTCTTATGGGGGCAGTAGTGTTCTGTAAAAGACATTTTGTTAAATCCGGTTGTTACTGGCTTCCATGATTCCACCATGTCACCAAACTTCTGATTAGACCCAGTCTGTGAGTCTGAGAGCCAATTATAAATTACCTCTTGAGTTTCCTGTGGCTTCCCTCACTTCTCTGTATTATCATGAAAATCCATTTGGATGTATTGCTTAGAGGTTGGGTGCTGACTATGGCCAATTTTTGAAGGAAAGATTCCATATTGTTGGGCAATTTTTGTTGAGTAGCACAGCCAGAAACATTTCACATTACTTTTTTTCACTTGCCAAAGGAGGTAAATATCCAGACTGTTTATGTACTTGTTTTTAGGGCACTGAAATGTCTTGAGAGGAAAGGACTGGAAAACCGAGGCCCAAAACTTATTTAATTTGAAACTGGAGAAAAGTATTACAGTTGTTATTAGGTAGATGCTTTCAGATTTTAAGCTCCTTTTTCTTTATTTTGCTAAAATCTTCTATTGATAGGACTCCTTGATATTGTCCAGAACCCAATATGCTTTATATATCAGCCATCAGGATTTCAGTTTTGACTAAGAAAAGCAGTGTGGCCTAATGGAAAAGAATGCAGATTTCTTTTCTTTTTTTTTTTTTAACAGCTTTATTGAGATATACAAAGGGTGCCAAAGAAACGTATACACATTTTAAGAAAAGAAAAATCTTTTAAAATTGTAACACTCAAATACATACCGATAACAAAAGATGAATACAAGTCACATTTGACTTCTGCAATTACAAGAGGTTCTCAAAGTGGTTTCCATCAGCATCCAGATACTTCTGATTAAGGCGAACTACTGCTTGAGTAACGTTGACCATCTCTTAAAATGTGTATGTGTTCGTTGACACCTGGTGATTTAGAAGGCAGATTTTTGAGTCAGACCTGAGTTTGAATTCTTACCGGTACTGATCAGATGTGTGACTTTGAAATTGCTCAGTCTCTATTAGCCTTGGAATATAATATTTACTTTGTTAGGTTATTAATGTTAGAAAATGATATATGTTAAGTACCAAGCCCTTCAGGTTTCAGTGAGTGGTAGCTATTTTTAATACTAATACTACCATGTAGTATGCTCATTTCGTTCTGTCCTTTGGGATCTTAAAGCCTGGGAACTGAAATGAAGTGGACAGTTGTGATGGAGAAATCTGATATTACTGAACACAATCACACAAATTGGTCTGAAAGACTGAAATTGTTAGTTCAACTACATTGTTCTGTAACTCATCTTCTCCTAGTCAGGGCACTCTTAAATAAGAGTTGGTTTTCCTGTATTAACGAGCAGGGTTTCCTTATTCTGATCATTTTATAAGAGGTTTCTGCTAAATGTAGCTGTCTTGCAGAGATTAAAGAGTAACCAGATATGTTTCTATATATTATGTTAAATAGTGATTAATTTAGGAGAAGTACTTTTATTCACATTAAAGCTCAGTACTTAATGAGTATGCAAGTGAGTGCCTTGATCAGGATGGGTTAATTCACTGTTTCTAACCATCCTTGTAGTTGATAGATCCCTTCCTATTTTTAAGAAATGTTCCATATTTCACAATGCTAATCTTTAAGCACTTATGGCTAAATTCATCTTTGTCTTTATGGTAGCAGCCTAAATATGTTTGTGTCCCTTGCCCATGAATCTCTTCCTGTCTGGTATATTTAGTGGCTATGTATGGGGTCAGAAAATAGATGGGAAGTTCGGCAGGGTAAAAGCCCAACCTCTCACACCAGGACATTTTTTTCTCATAGAGGAACTTGAAGTCTTTAAGAGAATAAAGGAACTTTTGTTTTTCTGGACTCAGTTACTGAATTGTTGAGAGTTGGGACTTTGTCTGTTTAGACCAGCAGCTATATTCTGATTTTAATTTCCTACCAATATTCAATTATATCACCTTCAGGAACCATTGCTTATTGTTGAAGGCCAGGTACTTTGTTGTTGCTACAGAGAACAAAATAGATAAAAAATTCCTGCCCTTATTTTCTACTTGGGGGTCAGGACAATAAATAAGTAGAATATATATTATACTAAATCGCAGTAGATAAATCCTGTGGAGAAAAAAAATAAAGCAGGTAAGAGGGATAAGGAATGTAGGGAAGGATGGGTTGCACCATTGAAGAGGGTCGTCAGGCATGAGGATATATGGGGAAGACATTTTGGGCAAGGGGAACAGCAGGTGGAAAAGCCCCGTGGACAAAAGCTGCCTGGAGTATTCACAGCAGCGAAGCCCAGTGTAACTATAACAGTGAGAGAAGGAAGAAGTAGGAGGTGAAGTCAGAGGGGTTAGGGGATTGCTAGAGATAGGTCATAGGGAAGCTAATAGATTATTATAAAGATTGTAGCTTTTACTCTGTGTCACCTTTGAACAGAGGAATGACATGATCTGACCTAGTTTGAAAGACATGCTGACTACTGTGGACAGGAATGGAAACAAGATAAACGGGGGAGGGGAGTATTGTAATATTTTAGGGAGGGTGGTGGTGGTAGTTTGTGAGAAATAATGTTCCATTCTAGATATATTTTTAAAGCAAAATAGGTAGGATTTTTTTTGATGGGCTGGATGTATGGGCTGGGAAAGAGAGATTTTTGATCTCAGCCAGTAGAAGGAATGTGTTTTTTACAGACGGAGATGGAGAAGAGTGGGAAAAGTGGAGGGGTTGGGGCAGGGGGGATAGGAGTTCAGATTATATTGCTATAATAAAAGTGTTAAAACATCACTCTCTTTGAATTTGATATTACGTATTAAAAGTGTAATGATGGTAATAGTGGGTACATGCCAATATACATTTGTCAAAACCCCAAACAGAGTGAACCCTAATGTAAACTATGGACTTTAATTAAAGTATCAGTTGACTCAAAAGTTATAACGCATGTATTACACTAATGCAGTATGTTAATTCTAGGGGAAACTATATGTTCAAGGGTTGTTATGTGGGAACTCCGTATTTTCCACTCAATTTTTCTGTAAACCTAAAACTACTCTAAAAAATAAAGTCTATTAATTTTTAAAAAGCAATCATGCAAATGTATTCTATCATGTTTTCTCTGATCTTGGTCTTTTAGTTCATTGCTGAAGACTTGTCTTTTTTTCTTTTGTGTTAGCATACCAATTGCCTTTCTCCCCTAATTCAGAGACCTGTTTCTAAAATATTTTCATACCAATTAGATGCTCAGAGTAGACTTCTTGCCATTCTGTTTAGTTACTCAGTTTTTTCTGGATCTTTCCTTAATAAGCAAAGTAAATATTGCCCCTCTTCATAGCATCCTTGCCATATTTTTTGTCTTGGGCGTTGCCAGTATATTGCAGCTCAGTAAGTGGCTTTTAATAGTAAATGACATGTATAAGAAATAGAACCATGTGTGGTAACTGGCATAAAACATGATTTCACTGATCTTTTTTTGTTCTTTTTTTTGTTTGGGTTTTTTTTTTTTCTTTTTAAAAAAAATTTTTGTGGTGACAATTGTTAGTAAAGTTACATAGATTTCAGGTGTACAATTCTGTATTACATCATCTATAAATCACACTGTGTGTTCACCACTCAGAGTCAGTTCTCCTTCCATCACCATATATTTGATCCCCCTTACCCTCATCTCCCACCCCTCTTTTTTTGTTCTTTTGTTCAGTTGGTTATCTGCTTCCTTTTGCTTTGCAGGGTCATTTACACGTTCTTAGGGTCTCTTCTGGGTTTTGTTTTTATGATCCCTCCAAGGGATTATAATTATAACTAGCAGGTTCTTAACTTTACATCTTTATGCCTTTCTGTGTGGAAGTTGAGTTTAGGGTGAATTCAATATCATCTGTTTTGAATGTTGTATCTTAAAGGCAGGGACTAATAATGTGTTTTTATTTTGTGTATCTCACAAAATCACACAAATGTTATTTATGCTGGTATAATGGAGTATCTTTGCTTCCTTCTATAATTGAGAAATAGCACTCAATGGTCCAAGAATTTCAAGTTTTTTTGTTAACATAAAATGTATTGCTTGTAGATAAGTGATTTTCAGCTTTAGGGACAACGTGTTGGGGATAGAAACAGTGGCAATATTGAGACTATATAGCTTGTCCTTAATTGAAAGTTGCTTTTTCTGGTGAGAGATTTAATTTATGGGAGTTAATTATACATGTGCATGTTATGGAGGCAGGAAAAAGTTAAGAAATAAAACACTAAATCATTTGGGTTTGTCTTTTTTCTAATTTTATTTTCATTTACAAAATATTTATTATGAAATAATTTTTATTGAAACATTTTAAAACATAGGAGGCAAACGACAAATTTTTGTGAATCCCATTACCCAGTTAACACTAACACATTAGGTGATACAATTAGAAAGAAAGGGAGGTGTTGATGTTGTTCCTAGAGGGCCTGTGTTGTGCTGGGGGCATTAAACACATGGTCTCATTAAATCACCATAGCAACTCAGGGTAGGTCGTTTCTTGTAGATGAAGAAACTGAGGCTGGAAGGAATAGGGTCTTGCCCAGGGTCACAAGTAAGTATCAGAGCAAAGATTTGAATCTAATTCTAGTTCTTTAGTTTCACCTTTGCTCTTCAAGTGCTGCCTCTCTCACATTTTGTCCAAGGTATACATACACCTGTTACATGACCTTTAAAGGTAGATGCTGATACCAATAGTCAGGACTCCTCTCAAAGTCGTAGGTAGAGAGTATTGTGTGGGACTCCATGGCTTATCTGTGAGTAAATATACTTTAGAAAATTGTGCTGCTTTCGTTCAGGCCAAAAGATGCCTCAGGAACAAACAGCTTTGGAAGTTCTTTAATTTCAAACAGGAGGTTTTATACAGAATCTTTAAAATTTTCTTGTTTCAACAGCTGCAGGCCACCCCTGACTCTAGAGTGAAACTTACTTTGGCACTCAGGTTTTATGTTGGGATGCCTCAGCAACAGTTGATGTATTCTTGTGGGGGGATGGGAACAACGACCACCCTCCCCCTACCCCCCAACCTTATGGAAATATAATCGGCATATAACATTGTATAAGTTTAGGGGATACTCAAGTATTCCTTTAAAACTATTAATGGCTCCGTGAAAGAGAGGTTTGATTGAATGTTCTGGTTCTAAAGCTTGTTGCTTTATACTTACTTAGAAATGATACTTTTTTTAGGTTAAAGGTTGTTTCTCCTTGGTTTTTCCTTTCCATCCCTTCCTCTTCTCCCTCAGGAATAAGGAAAGTTCTGCATGTGTGTTGGTGTGTTTATTAAGTAGCGTTCTTATCTGTATGTGGAAACAGTGAGAGAAATGGGTCCAAGAGGTAGGTAAAGACCTGAATCGAATTCCCTGTTAACTAAGCTGGCCTTTGACCCAAAGGCCAAGTGAAGGATGACTAAAGGACTTTTTAGATCAATTGAAATAAAAAGAAAACGGACAGATGTGAAATGTAATAGAGCTCAATTATTGCAGGAACCTTGTGATTTTGAGCCTGAGAGCCTGAGTAGGAAGGTGAGAATATTAACAATCAGCAAGTTTAAAAGAAGAGCTGGTTTGGATGAAAGTTGGAATTGAGATATGTGGAATTTGAGATGATGAAGGTAGTAATAGTGCAATGATATCAACTTTAGACTCTGGAGCCACATTGCCTGGGTTCAAATGTAGACCTTTTTCGTTCTCTGGGCCAGTGACCTAATTAATCCCTTGGTGCCTGAGATTCTCCATCTGCAATATGGGGAGAGTAGGCCCTGCCTCATGATGAAATTCATGTCAAGTGTGTAGCAATGCCCAGAACAAAGAAGCATTCACAAGTGTTAGCTATTATGTATAGTTTCTAGCTGAAGAAGTCAAATTCAGTAGAAAATATTAGGGCTGGTAATACACATTTGTTGGTCATGAAAGATTGGAAGTATTAGGTATCTTTTACAACAATCTTTATTTGCAATCCCTATTTTATATGAAATGTAAACCCATGAGGAGGAATGTAGAATGAAAAATAGGACAAATAATTTAATCTAGAATTATTCCTAAATTAAATGTTGGACAGTGGTTTTCCACCTCTGATATTTAGGGGGGCACATTGCTGTGACGGACCCTTGAACAACATTGGGGTTTAGGGGGCGACCCCACACAGTCGAATATCCACAAATAACTTGACTCCCCCAAAACTTAACTACTAATAACAGCCTACTATTTACTGGAAGCTTTACCAATAACAAGTAGATTAACATAGTTTGTGTATCATATGTACAAATAGTCAACTGCAGTAACTGTTGGTGTTTATCCATCCACTTTTCTAACACACCGTCCCCCTTGTTAGTGGAATCCCCAATATTGTTCAAGGATCCTGTAATTCTGTAATTCACAGGAGTCTGGACCCCATCAGCATTAGCATCTCCTAGGAACTTGTTAGAAATGTGAAATAGGGGACCCTACCTCAGACCTGAATCAGAAACTCTGGGAGTGGGGCCCAGCAATATGTGTTTAGAAAGCCCTTAAGGCGTAAGGTTTGACTATAGAGTAGGGTTTCCAACTTAAGGAGATCGAGCATTTAGTGTAAATGAATCAAACTTTTCCAGGGTGGGGATGATTTTGAGAACTCTATATCATGTGCCGCACATCTGAGGGACCAGCTGCAAGTCATTGAGAGACTTGCAGACCCAGCATTGGCAGATCTTGTTTTTGTATGTAATAGATTTTAGACTGCTAGCAACAAATTGAAAAAGTATTGATACTCTTATGGAGGCCAAAGAAAATTCAACTACAGACAGATAAAACCCACTTCAGGAATGTGACCTAAAGTTGTTATCTCTTACGTAGGAAACATGGTGAGTAGAGCTTGCTTTGTATCACACATTATTATCTTAGGTTACATTTCTAGATGTGGAAATTTTTTTGGTCATGGGATAAGGACAGTTTTAAGGTTTCTTGATAAATCTTGTTATATTGTTCTCCAGAATGAAACTTCTGTTTCATCAGCAGTATTTCCCTGAAACCCAGCTGATATTAGGTAAAATTTTAAAAGACTTGCTTAGTTTTTAGTTTGATAGGCAAAAGGGCATTCTTTAAATTTTTTATTGCTTTGATTTTCTAATGTATTTTAACCCTTGCTATTTATTGGCCATCTATATTTTTATATAAATAAATCTTCTATAATCATTTACTTATGTCTTTTTGAATTGATTGTATGAGTAAGTGCAAGTAGTTTTTCCTAGCTCTTTATTTACCTTCTAATTTGTATGTTTTTTAAATTATAGAAGTTTTAAATTTGTTTAGTCAAATCCATTAGTCTTTGTCAAATTCCCTCAAAAAAACCCCACTGGGATTTTAATTGGAATTAGATCGAATCTGTAAACTAATAACCCTCAGGAAAGCTTTCTGGCTGGCTTCCCAAGCATGCCTATGGCTGCTGCTATAAATCACGTGGATCGAAAGCTCCCGCCCTCACCTCCACCATCACCAGTATTCATTTAACTACATTTATTGAATGTTTACTGCGTATGAGGAGACTAAGTTTATGGGGATGCATTAGCGAATAAAATAAATGAGAATTCCTTTTGATACATTAGTGAATAAAAATGCAAATTCCTGCTCTCTTGGAACTGACACTGCTGGAGGAACAGAGGCAGGCAGTAAACAAATACATGTCAAGTGGTGAGGGCTGTGGGAAACAAAACATGGTGGTTGTGGGGGGACAAGGTTGGATGAGGGTGGTGGCAGGAGAAGCAGCAGCTTTACTGTTTTGTGTCTGTCAAGGAGGCTTCTTTGATAAGGTGACCACAAGTAAATAAGGGGATGTTTTCCAAGGATATCTGGAAGAAGAAAGTGTTCCAAGTCAAATCAGTTTATGTCGAGAAAGGAGATGAGAAACAGCCAGGAACACGATAAAAACTTTGGCTTTTACTCTGAGTTGGATGGGAAGGTGACAGGTAGGTCCCAGGCTGGAAGACCACTCAGGAGGCTCATGCCATTTCCAGGTGAGAGATGATGGCTGCTTGCGTGAGGTAGTCAGGCAGAGTCTGAGATTAGATGCATTTTGGAGGTAGACCCAGGAGAGTGTCTGACGGATTAAATATGGTTGTGAAAGAGAGGAGTTGAGGATAACAAATTTTTTAACTTGGGGAACTGGAAGAAGAAATTGTTTTGTTTTTTTATAGAGGAGGGGAAGACTATAAAACACAGATTTTTGAAAGGATGTAAGAACTTAAGTTTTGGGACATTAATTTTTTAATCTGGCCATTTTTGTAACCTCTAGTGTTAAATGTACTTCTGATAGTTTCCCTGTTGTTGTTTTTTCTCTTGGGATTTTTAAGATAGACAGTTATATTGCCTAGGAGGAAAGACCTTTACAAAGGTGTTGTATTTGCAGGTAAGCAGCTTGATGGTTTCCTCTCCATGTCCAACTTGTTGCCTTTAAATTCCTGCTTTGAGCTTTTTAAGTGTTACTGAGTGCAGCCTGTGGCCAACTTGCTGATAACTTGGTGGTCTTCAGATGTGCTGGTCTGGGAGGGATCTTCTGTCTGAGTATTGCCTTCCCACTATGAGAAGTGTTGCTTCTTGGATAACCTGATGTAGTCTGTTGTCCTTCCCTTGCTGGAAACTGTCAGTGATACCGCTTCCCATCATTCATTAGCTTGAGCCTCCTCTCATTGCCAACCAAATAGCCTTGGATATCAAATACAATTCTCTATTTACTTTTGTCCAGCTTTCATTTCATTATTTGAAATTTAACGAAGGAAGAAATGAGCTCCATTTTTAAAAAAGTTTGCTGAAGCAGTTCACGGTAGATGCCTTAACTGTCTTTAGTTATTGAAGATTCCATATATGTGACACCGTGGTTGAAAATAGAAATCTGTCTTTCCTCATGTGTCCCTATTTTTTTGCTCAGTTTTGTTTATTGGAAATTTCTCTGAATATTCAGAGATTAACCAGTAGTCGTAGTTTCTAGCTCTGTGAAACTTTAAAGTTCTTATTTTAATGAGGATTTAAAGGGAAGTTGATGGAGTATAAATTGGATTTCAATAACTGTCTGCTATCTTAAACTAAAAAAAGGATTTTTCTTAATCTAATAGTAATGTGGATACTCTTGTTGTCGTCGTAACCTCCCCCTCCCCCCCCCCGTCCCATCATAGCACGACCTTCCTTTTTATGTACTCCCCTGTGTGTACATTTATTTCTTTTTATAGACCCTGAACAATGGGAGTTAGGGAAGCGACCCACACAGTCGAAAATCTACAAGTAACATTTGACTCCCCCAAAACTTAACTACAAATCGCTTAACTGTTTACCGGAAGCCGTACCGATAACATAAGTGGATCAACATTTTGTATGTCATATGTACAGTTGACCCTTGAACAATGCAGGGGTTAGGGGCGCCCACCTCCTGTGCAATAGAAAATCTGAGTATAACTGCAGTCAGCCCTTTACATACGTGGTTTGAGCTGCAAGGGTAAATTGAACAGCAGTCAATTGGAAAAAATCCATTTGTAAGTAGACCCACACAGTTCAAAGCCGTGTTGTGTCATTCAAGGATCAAATGTATGGTAAACTGTATTCTTGCAATGAGCTAGAGAATATGTTATTAAGACAGTCATAGGAGAAAATATATTCGTTATATTTATTGAAAAAAGTCAGCATATGAGTGGACCCATACAGCTCAAACCTGTGTTCGAGGGTTGACTGTAATTGGATTTCTGGGCTCATGACACTGTTGTCATTGCTCCCACCAACATGGCTTTCTTTTAAAAATAATGTCACACCTGTGACACTGCTGCCCGACTCAGCTGCTCTCCCCAAAACCTTTCCCATAAGATCCACCCCATTCTCTCTCCTAAATTATTGTCTTTTTTAGTGTGTCATACCTGTGTTTGCTTCAAAAATTAGAGGGAAACCAACAGAATCTTTCTTGGTGGGGCAGAAATGCTAAGGCAATCACAAAACATGCACACACAACTTTTAAAGTTTCCCCAGGTTACTTTTGTTTATTTTTAAACTTTACAAAAGAGTATATACTCCAGGTTGTCTTACGAGATTTGGATTTTTAGCTAACAAGGGTGGAAGCTGCCTGTTTATAACCTAGCCTGGGAAGTCACCTAGCATTACTTTCAAAGTTGGATGCACCAGTTTCATATTCTGTTGACTGAAGTGGTTACGACACCTCTCAGATTCAAGGGGAAAAGACTGGACACCAGCTCTCAACGGGAGGAATGGCAGAGAATTTGCAGCCATCTTTTAAAACCACCATAATACAATTTTCAAAGTTGGATGCACCAGTTTACACGTTTAAAAAATGTGATTTTAAACATTATTACAGCATTTCTGTTGGTTGAGATTATTTTGCCATTTAAAAAGTATTTTCAAGCACTCTTAGGAGCTGTAGGCCTGTGGATTTTTGTTCTATGTGTAAAATAATTCCCTGGTACCAAGCTTTGAAGAAGAAAAATGGTGGGACTTTTACTTGTTGCTAGAAAAAATTTTGAACTCTGTTGGAGAATAGAAGTTTTTGGAGGGCTATTAATGAAGACTTGAATGATAAAGTTGAGATTGCATTGTACTTGGAGGTGAAGGGAGGCACGGAGAGGCTGAACAGACCAAGTCACAGGACGAAAATAAATTGAGTTACTGTTCTTTCTTAGTCTACTTTTAATGTTTTGTGTCTTAATAGAAAATATCCTAATATTTTCAATAGGTTCAATAGGTTATTCGACTTTATCAGCCTTTCCTTTGAGGAATATTTGTAACCTGGCTATTTCTAACAAAATCTAAATTACTAAATACTTAATTTTTTGTATGGCAGAAAGTCTTCTCAGTTGGAAGTTGGATCTAGTTCTCACTCTACATAGGTCTTAGTTGCCTTATCTGTAAGGGACTTGGTTCCTGGGGTTCTTTTCTTCTATGATTGTATGATTAGTGATGTGAGTTCTAATACTAAGCAGACATGTGAAGTGAACTAAACTGTTTGTTTTATTTTTCAATCCTGAAGACACTGCTTCATCACCTTGGTAACTATCCTGGGGCATAGTGCCCTCTCCCGCAGTTCTGAGGCCTTTACCTGGTGTCTGTGAGCAGCTTAAGCATTTTACTGTCATCGCCATTAAAAGCTGTGGGTGCATGTTTTGCAATTCTATTGGCTTTCCTAAGAGCTGTTTGCATTGTTCAAACGCACTTTTTGTTGTGAGTAGAAGTGTCCTACAAATAAACTTTTCTCATTCGTAATGTCAGTGAAGTTTTTGTCTTTAGTTTGACATCACACATAGTTATCTGAGAAACTATATATGCATGCCATCGTGTAATATACTTCTAAAATTATCTTCATCTCTAGAATGTATATTTTTCTCGAGTTTCTAGGAGCTGTATGATTGGTGGTAGTGGTTTGCTATAGATACAACTGCTCTCTGTAGCTTTATACTATGTTCTCTTTTGCAGTACGGGAGAAGGAAAAACCTAGTTTAATCTCCTTTTGTTCTTTAAAATAATTCTGCTTACCTTACTTATAAAAACAGTTAAGTATTGTAAAAGAAAAATTTGAGCAAGCTTAATTCTGATCGTACAAAGTCTTTTAGAGTGTCTAAATCAAAAAGTGTGAAAAAGAAAAATTGTTCCAAACTTTACCTGGTCAGAATCTTTCTGTGTGATGTAATTTATAACCTTCTGAGAAGAAATTAACACTTCTGTTAAAATGCTGAAGCAATTGTCTGATGAACTTTAATGGAATTAAGACTTGTTTTTTGGAAGCTACTTACCGATTCACTTAGTTGACTGTCAGTCAGGAGTTTAATGAATTTTAATCAGGTATTGCTTTAACTTCATTATCTAATTTAAAAAGGATTTGCCATTCTCTTTTCCTTTAAAACATTCCTATCAAGAATAATCGTTGATTAGTATATTAGAGATCTTTTCCCTGCTTATAAGATTGTAATGTTGACGTGGTGATAACTATAAACTGTCTGGGAAAAATTATTATAAACTCTATCAAAGTGTAGAACTCCTGGGGGAGAGGGTGGTAACTTGTTAGCAGTCTGCTTAAGAACATTGAGATAAAATATTTCTAGTCTTAGTTCAGCAAGTTAGGAAATCTATATTCTTCTTCCTTCTTTAGAGTACTTAAGAATAAGATTGTTTTGATACTTAACCAGTCTCATTTAGGTAGATGTTCCAGTTTTAAATATTGAGCTTAGGGTCTGTTTCCAAGCTAATTCAGGGCCCGGTGCTCTTAGCAGTAAACAAATTGGTAAGTACCAGTTTGTAGTTCAGGACTCCTTGGCTTAAAGATAAGTCACTTCATAAAAGCGAACTAGAGAGACAGATCGATCCTACTTTCATACACCGGTTATTTTAGTGCTTTTAAGGGGCCTTGTTTTCAGGAACACGCCTTAAACTGTGAGTAAAATGTCACGTCTTCTGTTTGTACTGTGACACTTAGGAGCAAAGATGAGTAGAATTTTAGAGCTGGAAGAACCCTAGTGACCAATTTTGCAAGTGGGGAAACTTGAGAGTCATATAATATAGAAAAGATTGGGGCCTTGGCTTCCTTTAATGGTGGAATTCTTTATTAGTGCGGTATGAATGTTGTCATTGGATGATCAGTGTTTTCCTATTATTTATTTAATTCCTGCTTCTAAGAATAGATCTTTAGGTTTAATTTTATATTTTAGAAAAATGTCACACATGGTAGTACTGATCAGGTAGTCTTATTTCTGAGTCAGTAAGATAATTAAATGTTTAAAAGACATTTGAGTCAGTTACCCATGCCACTTAAAAGAAGCGAAAGAGATTTTTTAAATCAGAATGTCACTTTTAGCTTATGTCAGCATGCCTGAAATGTTTTTCTAATGTTTGCTTGAAGAGCTTGACTGACTGTGAATTGACTAATGACTCTGGGAAAGTCATCTACTCCTATTGGTCCCATTTTGATGATTTAAAAATTGAGATGCTCGGAGATAATCTCTGATGTTTCTTTTGGTTTTATAAGTTTTTGGCATGTTTTGAGAGAGTGATTTAGACTTAGACTTGGCATTGTGGCTTGATTAAGATTCTAGTCTGAGTGTAATAGTAACTGAGGAAAGCATCTGGAGTGAATTGAATCTTGCAGGTATCTGTCTAGTTATAATTAATACCCCCAACCCCAGTGTAAATTACAGCTGTACATACAGAACACATTTCATGCTCATGGTCATAGGTTCATTACATCTTGTAAAGGAGAAGAGCCTTGTAGGTTTGTTAGTCCACCTCACTAATTGTGTAGATGCGAGAACTGAGCAACACCTTGAAGGTCTGTCTTAAGTGTGATCTACAGTAAGATACACAGTTTACATGACTTGTACTTGCAGGTGAATCTGGTTTGCATAGGTAAGTTACTTACCCTTACTACATACATACTCCACATATCACGTACCCTAATACTTTCTATTGTGTTCTATTGCATTAAAAAAAAAATGTTCGGTCACAGCCTGAACTTCCTTGCCATTTACCTGATTATGAAAGAACCTTAAGACTGGTCACTCATTAGTCCAAGAACTTGGAAAAATGTGGGGCCACTATGGTGCCCAAAACAACGATTGGCTTGGGAAAGGTAAGGTTTTATACGTGTCAGTGATTTATATAGTATGGGGTTCTGCATCCTCAGCTCTGTTGACATTTTGTTGGGGGGCTTCCCCGTGCATTGTATGTTTAGCAGCAGCACTGGCCTCTGTACACTTCAAACGCGAGGATCTCCCTCCTTGCACACCTTGCTGAGCAGGCTTCACCTTGATTCAGAATAAAAGATATTTGGCTTCCAGTTCCCGTTTCTCAAATGTGTTTAAGGAATACACATTTGTGTATTCCAAAATAAATTGTTCGTCATTAGATGGAAGGGCACGGGGTGCCTTGTGGTATCTGAGTTAGTTCAGGTCTGTAGGCAATCAGAAGCAGCAGATCAGCAGCAGCTACCGTTTCCTGAGTAATTACTGTAATGCTAGGCATTGTGCTTCGCGCTGTAATGTATATCACTACTTACTGATCATTTCCCAGTTGTTCGGACAGTGAAAATATCTTTGTGCGTTCAGTCATTTTTTTACTGTAAGCTGGTTTGATCTCTGAGGGCTGACTAGGTCATTAAAAATTATTTCTTAAGGGATTTATTTTTTGAAGGTGGTTGGGGAACAGATTTATATATTCTCTATGGTAAAGAAAAACCTGACAAAATAACTTATAAATGTAGGAATGTTCAAAAGTTGCCAAGAAAACTTTGAAATAGAATATCTTTTGTATATCACATAATTCAAGGCTCTAACTATAAGTAAATGGTTTGAAAGAGTGGAAATTGAGATGTGAGGATTTTCTGTCTTGCTGTACATTCAAGCATATAGAACATTCATAGGACACTCAGTAAGCATCCTTTAGAGTTGTGTATGTGTATGGTTGGTGTTAGGAAGATGGATCAAATACCTTGCGGGCAGTTTTCATTTTGTAGTAATAGCTTTATTTTCCCTAGTTGTGTATCCTATTTTGGGCAAGAGAGGCCAGAGTGGTTTGAGATCTGTTGACACCGAATGAGAAAGGGGTTAGTAACTATCCTCCCTGTAGGATTACTTTGATTTTTATCTGTTGCAAAGGAAAGTTAGGATTATCTGTCCTCCTTCCTTCTTTCCCTTCCTGTTTTCCTTCCTTTCAACAAATATTTGAGTATCTACCACGAGACAACAGGAATGTGATAATGAGCAAAACAAAAATCCCTGCTCTCATAAGAGAGGGTTCTACCGTGTTTCCCTGAAAATAAGACCTAGCCAGACCATCAGCTCTAGTGCATCTTTTGGAGTAAAAATTAATATACCCGGTATTATATTGTATTATATCTTATTATATTGCATTCTACCCTGTCTTAAAATAAGACCAAATCTTATATTAATTTTTCCTCCAAAAGACACATTAGAGCTGATTGTCCAGCTAGGTTTTATTTTCGGGGAAACACGGTAGTGGGGGGAAACAGTAAGTAAGATAATTAAAATATTTTACATGTAATTTCTAATCATAAAACCAGGAGGAGGGGTGGAGAGAGACAGAGAGCGAGCGAGCGCGAGTGAGTTTGGGGAAGACTGAAGGCTTGCAGTTTTAAGATAGGGCAGTCAAGGGAAGGCCTCATTGAAGCGACTTTCCAGAGAGGACCTGAAGAAAGTGAGAATGTCCGCCTCGGGGTTGATAGCTTACCTGGCATATTCAGTGCACAGCAGTGAAAGCAGTGACTGAGTGGAATGAGCTGGGAGAATAGGAGATCAAACTTGAATTTAGAGATAATGGGAGGAAAGAGATTAGATATAATGAATATTTCTTATAAAAAGGAAAGAGAGAGCTGGGGTAATAATCTTTCCCCTGGCTGCTTCTTTCTTAGTGTTAGCTGACCTCCTGCTGCATCTCCTTTGCTGTTGCTGCAGGGCTCACCTGGGGTTGTGAATGGTACACTTGTTCCATCTAGGGGAGTGATGAGCCTGTCTGGGCAGCTTTTTGTTGCTAGGTTGAAAGTCAGGAAACGCCAGGCCTGATTACCTTCTATTGAATGGGACCTCTTAGTCGCCCTGTTGCTATGTGCTAAGTCCTGAGGTCCCTAACCAGTTCACCTGCCTCTTTCCACCCTTCAAAGTTTTTCTTTGGTTGCCTCTTGCATTATTTTCAGGGTTAATAGTTGTGTTGTTTTGCAGGTATGAGCTGGGAGAAAAGAGTCTATACCATTTTGCCTGGTCTGGAAGTTCTTATATTTTTAAGAACTGATAAGTTAACACAAATTGAGTTTTGATACAGCTTCGTTTTCTGGAAGATACTTCCTTTGTTTCTAAACCTCAATAGCTCTGAATAATATTTCTGAAAGTATCGTTCTTAGACTTCTTGCATAAGAACTATCTAAGAGGTTTCTTATTCTTGCAAGTCTCTGGGACTCACTGCAGCTCTCTGATAATTCTTACTCTACAGTTGAAACATTCCTCAGAGGTTGAGCATTAATAAGAACTTTTGTTCTTTGATCTTTCATTTGAAATTTAGTGTTCACTGACTCTAAACACCATACTCTTTCCAACAAGCTATATTTTTAAAGTGAGGATACATTGTTTTTCTGTAGGAATTCTATTATGCAGTTAATTTATTGGGCTAAATACAAAAATTTCTTCGATTGTTCTAGAAATGGTTGTGAAAGTTCTATGGAATAAGAAGTGCTGGTGTCCTCCCTCCTCCCTTCTCCCTGTCAGTACTGTACATTGTACTTTTTTCCCACTCTTTCACTGTACTTCAAGGAGCCCAGGGCTGGGGAGTTGGTGAATGGTGAAGAGGGGGAATTATTTTTCTTTCAAAGTTGTGGTGGGTTGTGAGAAGCTTCTAAGTCCCCTGCTTACTCAGAATAGGTACTTTAAGTTGTAAGATGTGATCCTTGTCAGTTTCTTGCTTAGGTTAGCAAGCTGGATGAAATAATAATTATTCTTATTCTTTAATGTATGGTTTTTGAGTGAATAAGATTACTTAACTATTTAGGATTTTCAAAAGAGGAATTAGTCTCACATACAGAATTTGAATATTCTAACCTCAGTGTGATTTTTTTTTTTCCCCCGAAAGGTTCTAAAATGGAATAGACTCTTAAAAAAATGGGCTCTCTAGGCAGAAAAGTAGACAGAAAACTGGTTGGTTTTAGAGGAGCCACTCAGGAGTAGCAGTTCTTTGAATAACTGAGAGCCTTTCAGTATTAACTTGGTTATTTTGCTTTATTTTTGAAATAACAGAGTCCTGTTCTCTAAAAAAGACACAGTAACTAGGCCAGTGTTTTGTTCGAAATCTTCATGCTCAAATTCCATGTCCAGTTCTATAAACCGCTAAAGAACTGTAAGCCACTCCATCCTTCCCTTTCATGCTGTATTTTTCTCCATCAGAACACTTCAAAGTGTTTAAAAACATTCTGGGTCTTTCAGGCTTCAGTCAGGTGTTTTCTTAATTGTTTGAAATTTAAGCAAGACAAGCAGTGAAATAAGTATATTTTTCATATTTCCTGGTAAGTCCTTATTTGTAAACTACATATATGCAGATATAATTGAAAGTTGATTTACAGTTAAAACATGTGGCAGGTAGTGCCCATAAGAAGGTGTGGATAATGTAGTTAAAGACCAATCGTGTATGACATGACTTGGAAATATAAAACACATAAATAACAAGAGGATCACACTCAGCGTGAAGAATACAGAATAATGAATCGTGAGGTACAGTTCACCAGGAAAGACTTTCCCAGAGGGAGGTGGGTTTTAGGGATAAAATTGCTCCCGGATATTTTCAGGTTGGAGACTTGTATAGAGTATGCCAAACAGATAGCCTGAGTACTGCGTAGGGGCTCTGCTGGAGAATTACTACGTTTCTTACTTTCATTGTGCTTGGCAGATTATGTATTGTGCACATGTTGCACAATACATTTAATAAAGTTGACAGATGGCCATTAAGAGGAGTTTGAAGTACGTACCTTAATTCTTTAAAAGGTTGGGTGTGTTTTAGTACATACCTGTCTTAAACATGTAAAAATTGCAAAAATACAAGTAATTGTAGATCAGCTGATTACAGAAAACTAAATAACTAAAGGTACTTTAGAAGTATCGGTTTATAAAGTTAGAAAGTGTGCACTTTGACACGGATTCAGTCGGCAAACTCCACCAGAGGAGGCCTTCAAAAGGACAGATTGCTGTTTTCTTCCACAGATAAATTGCAGGGGGTAAAAAGAGGAAATTGGTGTGACAAATTTGAGATGTATTAACCAAACGAGTGTGTAGATTTTATTTTTGACTGATTTGGAAAACCAATTGAGACAATCCAGGAAATGTGATTGATAACTGGACATTTGACATTAAGGAATTAGTGTTTTTCAAATTATGAAAGTATGTGTACTTTTTGAGATACATATGGAACTATATATATACAGATGTAATGATCTGATGATGGGGATTGGCTTCAAAATTAATCCATGGGAATGGGGGATAGATGTTGTAGAAATTGGTTTGGCCAAGAGCTGATAGTTGTTGAAGTTAGTTGATGGTTATGTGGGAGTTCGTTATCCTTTAGTTTGTATCTGCAATTTTTCATTTATAAAGAGTCCAAGATAAGTGAAAGAACATGGGCCGGGATCAGGACAGCTTATATTGTTTCATAAAATTAACCTGTATTCTGTATGACACGTGTATATCCAGTGTTGGCTTCAGTGCATTCTTCCCCCTGTTCACTCTCTGAGCTCCAGCTACGTTACCTGTATACGTGTCGTTTCTTTTTCTTAAAACACGCCGCAATCCCCAGTGTCTCCTACGCCTCTCCTCATGCCCTAACCCTCATCCCAGGCAGTTTGCCTGTCGAGTCCTAACTTACTCTCTGGAGCTCAGATTAAATGTTTATACCACAGAAATGTTCCAGATCCCCCAATCTAAATCTGATGCCAGTTATGATCTCTTACCTCAAATTTTGCATGATTATTTGTTTATTAACATTTGCCTTCTCCCATTAAACTCTAAGCTTAATGAGCCACAGTTTTTGTTTATTATTGTATCCCCAGCACCTAATACAATCCCTAGTAAAGAATAGGTGTTTAAATATTGGTTAAGTGGGGAGGGGGGCAAAGGGGAAAGTTCATGGTGGGTTGAAAGCTTGGCAGAAATAATCTGCGAAGATGCACAAATCTCATTTCGATTTCAGAGATAATCTGGTTTAAGCAGTAACACAAAAGGGTTAAGTGTTCAACCCCCCCAGAGCCTTTATCAGGATGAATTGGCAGTTTAGAATTGGCTCTGGTACATGTGTTTCCTATTACTGTAAACCTCTCTACAAAGCTGATGTAACCTAGTTAGAGTGACAGATACAAGCTGTTTCTTAACTCATTCTCATCTCAGTTTTATTTTACAGCTAAAGCACATGGGATATTTGATTCCAAACAATTTGTTGTTGCTGTTTTTCTCCTGTACTTTATTTCCTCCATCTCTGTAAATTGGGGGGAGGGTAATATCATGCAAATTGTGGGTGAATACAATGTCTATTTGAATGAACTATTTGGTTTTATTAGAATGGAACATCCTTTTAGATGACTATGAAGCCCAACCCTGAAGAAACTCAGGATTGTGTTGCTAACTGAAAACACCTATTTTCTGAATTTGTCTACCTTTTAAAGAGTTTCCCATCTCTTTATTTCTCTTTTCCTGTCCTTTTTTTTTAATTTATCTTTTATGATACGGAATTGATGATATATATCCAAGGTATATATTTATTTAATAGTTGCTCTTTTTCTACATATTGTACTTTGCAGTTAGGATTACATTACTTACGAATACCACAGTCGTGGGCGCCAGATGCTGCTGTGACTTCCAGAGGCCACTCTACATGTCTAGGATTGTATACATTAAAAACTAGTGAAAACTTGGCTTGAACCTATCCGCCTGCTCTTTCCCCTATTTGTTTCACACTGCTTTTGAGCTAGGTAGTGAGTACTTGTGTGTGTGTGTGTCATTTTTTTTTTTTAACGTTACCCTCAGTAATGTCAAGAGTTTCTATTCCTGCCTGTCCCATAGTGACCCTAACTCTGACCCTGTATACTGTGAATCTAGCAGCTGTGTGCCCTGGATGTTCGGGGACGATTTCAGCTTTACTTACTCTATCCTGTTGGTTTTATGAGTTCTCTGAAGAACCTGGAAATTTCAGAATATAGGTGTCTCGGACTTCCTTGCACACTTGGAAGTAGCACATGCCTCTGTCAAAAAATTGATCTACCAGTTTTTGGTTGAATAAAGTGCTGTATAAACTTACCTTCAACAGTTATTTTACTTTTGTTAATAGAGCCTTTGTTTTCATAAAAGGAAAGAACTGGAGATAGGACTGAAATCAGAATCAAAGATGGGATTACCACCATTAAAGTCTTTCCAGCAGACTCATTGTTACTTTATTGACATTTTAAAAAATTATCTTTGAGAAAAAGGAAGTAGCTACCATTGTTGAGCTGTTGCCGTGCTGTATGTGGTGGTGCTGTAGGCACTGAAGATAGGCTTCATCGTAACCTCTCCTGTTGGACTCACTAGCAGTAGATTGGCAGTAAGGGATAATAGTGTTGTAAATCCTTTTTTCTGTGTTAATAGAAACTACACTCTGTGCTTTCATTTTGGCAAAATTAGTGGTAACCACCTGTGAGTTAGGGGTTGAGTCCATTACTTCTTATGTTGCAATAGAAAACATTTTATCCTTTGAGGATTCAATGTATAATTTCTAATTTGTAATTAAAAGTAGAAGGAGCTAGGTCCCCACGTTTAAGAGAGGTTAAATCCCCTTCTATAAAAGTTCCTGTGTTGATCTGTTTGTCGTCTTCTAATGAAACGTTTCTATTAACGTTACCATTCAAGATGATTTCCAAGAATTAAAACAAAAAAATCCCTTTTTTGTTTTCCATATTGGCCAACATGCAAGCTGAACCCTAAATATTCAAGTACTTTCCAAGTTCTAAAATCTTTATAAATATAAGAGCTTTTTACAAGTAAATGATTTTTTTTGTTCAAGTAAATAAAATAATTTTTCTATATTCTTGAATCCCATAGAACATCCTAAGTTCTAGATATGTGGTGGTATTCTACTAACCCTATAAAGAGAACTATTAGAATATAATTTCACATGGCTAGCAGCATCAAAGTTTACTATTCATGTGATATTTAAAAAGCAACCAAAAAGCATTTGTAGTGTGAAATTTTAATGGATTTTTATATAACACATACAGACAAAGGAAATTTACTAATAAAATGTTTATAAAATCAAGGAGGAAAATATGAGTTAAAATGAATTCCCCACTCAGGCAGTTGCCCAGTACATGCAGATAAATGTTTTGGTACAAACTGGGATAAAGTGTATGGCAGAATATTGAGAAGTCATTCTAGTATCCTGCACAAACACAGAGTTAAAACAGTTATTTCACTAATTGTTAACAGAGTAGGTGACAGGAGTTGAAAGACTATAATCAGTGCTGGAATCCACATCCTCTTGTTGATCGTTGATAATAATGAAACCAGACACCAGTTCATTACATTTATGTGTCGCTCTGCAGCCTCAGTCACGTGTTCTTTTTGGAAGTCTATTTAAGCAAGACCCTAATGTTAAATGAGTCTCTTGTTTTTGAGCTGTAAATTATCAATAATAAGTTTACATTTTGAATATTAGAGGAGAAATCCACGCCTACCTTTGGTAAACTGAGTTTCTGTGATACGGTTTTTTTTTGTTTTCGTTTTTTTTTTTTTTTTTTTAAGGAAAAACAAACAAGACGTGAAGCTCTTATTCTTCCATGTTTTGTGGTGTCCTGCTCTGCTATTAGAGTGTGGTAACATCTTCACAGCTCACCTCAGACTTGCTGACTATACACCTTTCACTTTTGCTAACAGTTTAGCTTTCTGTCCATGTTGCTGGTATATTTAACACAGGATACTTTTTGGGCACTTAAGGTGGGGTTTTCCATTTTTCATTAATTACATTTTACAACATTGTGACAACTTTCTACTGAAAATCACTTCCGGTTTTAGACTGTCATATGACAAATGTACTTGTAGAATGAAACCTGTTCATAAGGTAGGGATTGCTAGTATTCCCTTAATGTTGCCTATCTAGTTTATTAGCCAATCTCCAAAAAACATTATTTGGAGGCTTGATTTTATGTTGGTATTGAGAAGAATATCTGTATCACAGGCCTGTTAGCTTTGACCTTAGGAAAAGTGAAAATCAGGGCTATGCCTTAATATCAAAGAAAAAAGGTATTTATCCATCAAAGTTCTTGTGAACTGAAATGTTTTAAGTAATTTTCTTTTCCTTTTGTGTATTCTCAAACTTTCAAACAGATTTTAAAGTGTTTTTCTCCCTCCTTTTTTTTTTTTTACATCAAGCAAGAAAGAAAAAAAGACAATTCTTTTGGTTAAGATGTGTCAAAATTCAGAGATAACAAATAGGTTTCATCTTTCCAGCCAATTTAGAGTGCTTGGTGTTCTGGAACATTTGAGAGAAGGCTTATGAGCTAAGTTCAGGACCATTGGAGGATTCGTCTGCCAGGATTCTTTGTCCACCAAGGGTGACTCAGGAGGAAGTGCTCTAATTTTGCCAAGAAATCATCTTTCCCTTGCTTTGATTTTTCAACAATAGGGTTTTATTTTGGCTAGCCACTCTCAATTGTTAAAACAAAGTTGTCTGTGAACAAACTGTTAAATCGATGTTATGTTAGTTTTATTACTTTTTGGCTTCGATTTGCTGTCTTTTACAATTTTTTCTCCCATTATATTTCATTGTTTCCTTGAAGACAGGATTTAAAAAGAAGTTAAAGAGCCTGTGTGGTTCCTTATGTGTAAGAGTGACAGGAAAAAATAAGGTTTCAAGGGAGTTTATTTAGTAAAACTAGTATGTGCCTTACATTAGGAGCAGTAGCTGAGGAGGTTATTGGAATAGCCTAGTTGGGGTATCCAGGCAGGAATTCCCGTTCTTAGGAATTTTTTTAGCTTTCCAATTCCTGAATCTCGAGATATAAACTGTTTTCTGTTCTCCGTGATGAATCGTTTCCACAAAGTGATGGCCGGTACTACCAACCACCTGGGTTCAAGGAGCCGATTTTCCTAAATTCCCAAGAACGGTCGGGAATTCCCACCTGGAAACCCTGGTGGTGATACCTTGTTTCCCCGAAAATAAGACCTAGACATTCAATCAGTTCTAATGTGTCTTTTGGAGCAAAAATTAATATAAAGACCCGGTCTTATTTTACTATAAGACTTGGTATAATACATAATATAATGTATAATGAATATAATGTAATATACCTGGTCTTACATTAATTTTTGCTCCAAAAGACGCATTAGCGCTGATTGTCCGGCTAGGTCTTATTTTCAGGGAACCATGGTAGATGAGGACTTGATGCTGTGGTCATTTCAGAAATGAAATTAACCTGGAAAACAATTTTGTAGGATAGGGGCCTGGTGAACCCTGCATACAGAGTAATGAAAGTCGGAAATAGGATAGGAGGGTTAATTAACTAGTTTTGCCTCTTTTAGAAAAGGGGGAAAATTTTTTATAGTTTAGGAATGAACCAGAAGCTACACTTGAGCTTTTAAGTTTCTTTCCTGAATTTGGGCTAGAAGTAGACCTACAGCCAACATTGAACTGGATAATTGTACTTGAAAAAGAAAGTGTCTTTATATTAATATCTGATACTGATTCCATCGAAATTAGGGAACTATAAAATGCCTTGTTTCTAAAAGAGAAGTAATTGGATAATACTTTGTCAGTATGGTTGACTTTTGAATGGCTTACGTTTGGACTATATAAAAGTTAATAAAATATCATTGCTACCTTTGGTCTTATTTATTTTGATTAAGTATTAACTCATTCCTAACCCTACTGTGATTAGATTTGTTCTCTTTTATTGTTGAAAACATAACACCCAGTCAGTGGGCTATTTTAAAGTTCATTTACAGTCAGTTAAAATGTTAAGGAGTGAATATGTATATCCTGAGTGGTGGTGGGGCTGTGGGCACTGTGACTGTTTCTTTCTTGACAAACAATTTTGTGGAAGATTATGAAATATTTTGATTATGGAATATACCAGATGCCACATACCCCCTCTAATATTTAAGGAATTGTTATATATTGCCATATATATATTTTTTTCATTTAAAGAGAAGTCAAGCATTACATTACAGGTAGAGTTAAAATCCAACTTCTCCATTTCCAGAGGTCATGAGGACCCTGATCCTGAATTTGTTGTGTATCAATTCTATGCATGTTTTTATACACTTACATTTATGTATTGGTAACAATCCGTATTACTGTGTTTATTATTTTTTATTTTTCATAGTTTTTTCATTCCACATTGTTGAGATTTAGTCGTGTTGATACATATAGTAATAATTAAATTGATACAGTATTCTGTTAAATTCCTTTACTACTTGAATGTATCTATAATAGAACTTATTTTCATTTAGTTTTTGTATGGTTTTCCCATTCAACATTGTTTTCTGAGACATAGTCATATTGATGCAGGAGTTCTATTACTATAGGAAAATTTATTAGAGGAATAAATTACAGTTTATTTCCCTACTTTAGCATGTTAGATTAATTAATTTTTAGCTATTACAAACTATTGCAGTGAACCTGTTCATGCAGATGTACAGGATATGTTCTCAGAAATAGAATTTCATGATGGTTGGGTATGCACATTTCCGCCTGGCCAAAGTACTTACAAATTATTCTTCAAAAGTGGTGATGCCAGTTTTTATTGTTACCTAATGGCAATATATAAATTGCTGTTTTCCACATTTCACCGACACTTTGTTTTTCCAGTCTGGGTTTAAAACAACTTTTTACTAATTCTAATATATTAACCAAAATCTAACAATATGTGGCATGTTCTTATGTATGTATTGGCAATTTAGATTTATCTTATGTGAATCTTCTATTTATCTTTTACGAGATTGTCTCTCTTTTTTTTTACCTATTTTTTAGAGTTCTGGTATATATTTTGACATTTAACCTTTAGTTATGTGTTATAGATATCTCTGTCAACCAGTGGCTTCTCTTTTTTTTTTTTTTTTTAAAGATTTTATTGGGGAAGGGGAACAGGACTTTATTGGGGAACAGTGTGTACTTCCAGGACTTTTTTCCAAGTCAAGTTGTTGTCCTTTCAGTCTTAGTTGTGGAGGGCGCAGCTCAGCTCCAGGTCCCATTGCCGTTGCTACTTGTAGGGGGCACAGCCCACCATCCCTTGGTGGGACTCGTGAAATTGAACTGGCAACCTGTGGTTGAGAGGATGCGCTCCAACCAACTGAGCTATTCGGGAGGCAGCTCAGCTCAAGGTGCCATGTTCAATCTTAGTTGCAGGGGGCGCTGCCCGCCATCCCTTGCAGGACTGGAGGAGTTGAACTGACAACCTTCTGGTTGAGAGCCCACTGGCCGTAGTGGGAATCGAACCGGCAGTCTTCGGAGTTAGGAGCACGGAGCTCTAACCGCCTGAGCCACCGGGCCGGCCCGTGGCTTGTCTTTAATTAAACCTTTTGTTGTATATTGAAAATTAGCTAAAAGTTTTTGGTCTTATTTAAGTCTTTCCCTGCTCTGAAGAACCAGAGATATTCTTGTTGCTTTTTTTTGTTTTTTTAAGTTTGGCTTTTCAGATTTAGGAATTCTAACATTATTGCATAAGGGAACTGGTCTTTTTCCATGTGAAGAACTGGCCATTTCAGTATCATTTATTGAATAGTTCAATATTTCTCCACTGATAAGAATTTCATTTCTTTTATATGTCCAGATATAAATTTCGGGGCTCTGTATCCTGTTTCATTGGTCTTTTTTGTCTTTCTAGACTGTCTTAATTATCATAGCTTTAAAGTAAGTTGGTAGTGTTGTGTGTGTGTTTTTTTCCATAATACTTACTTTAGAATTTCTCTATTCCTGATTTTTTTTTTTTTTTACACTTGATCTTAGCCAAAAGGCCGAGAAGCGATTATTTTTTTTTTTCCATGTAAGTTTTTGGATCTGTTTTTCAGCTTCCATTAAAAACCCTTTCGGGAATTGGAACTTACTTGGATTTTTATACACACATACATGCACGAAAATTGCCATCTTAAAAAAAAAAAGAAAATATCACTATCTAGGTCTTTTATGTTTTTCAGGTTTTATTATTTTCTCTTTTGGTACAAACACTGTCAGTTTTTGGATGTTGATCTTTACGTGGCAACTTCGCTGAATTCTTGACTAGCTTTGTGATTTCTCCTGGATTTTCTATGTAGATAATCTTTACTTTTTATATATGTTTCATGTTAAAGTAGAAAATATTACTGTGTCCTGAGAAATTAAAGCAGTTTCAGAGAATTTGAGATCAGGATACTAGAAAGCAGTTTCAACTACTTAATTTGGGAAGTATCTGTATATTAAGAGTGTTACCCACGTGTGTACTGTGACACAGACATATAAAAACTTTGTTTTTTCTTAGCAATAGAGTTGATCTATGTTAAGGCCCTTAACATCCCAAGGGCATTTAGAAGTTAAAAACCCCTCACCCTTATTTGGTATAAATGTTTCTGCTACTCTTGGATTTCACTCAGTTTATTTTCTTTTAGGAGGCGCAGGTCAGAATGGAGATGGGCTGCAGACCGAGCAGCTATTGTCAGCCGCTGGAACTGGCTTCAGGCTCATGTGTCTGACTTGGAATATCGAATTCGGCAGCAAACAGATATTTACAAACAGATACGTGCTAATAAGGTAAGGGATAAGTGTCTGGTCTTTTTCAGCCCAGCTAAAAACTACTATTATCCCTTTTCTCCTGTCCCTCAATAATAACTCTTCACTATGTCAGAGAGAATGGTTTAATATGATCTGATGTAGTGGTTTAATTTGTTTAAGAGCCTGATGTTGCCTAGTATGGTGCAGACAACACTGCTAGAATATGATGTTAGATTGAACATATGTTTAGAACAAAACATTTTGTAACCTGGCCTAACAGGAAACAAGGAAAAGACTATATAATGTAAGCCATTGACTATAGCTATCGTATTTGTTATATATCTATGGCAAAGGGGTGATGACTGAGGATTTTCATCTTGCTTTTTCCCTTAGTTGCCTTTGGTTTTACTGCTAAGCTTCCCTTATTTTCTTGAGAAAAAAATAGCATTTTTCCTGAAAGATTTGTTCAGGCAAAATTAGACATTGGTGATTAGGGTTTTGATTTTCTTGTGTCCTATCTACAAAGGACTGATTCTAACCATACAGCTTTTATCTTTGACAGTGACACTGTATAGTTTTTCTTCTTAAAAAATCAACTTAGAAAAGAGTCCTTTGCTCAGTTTGGGTTTGAAAGAGGGATAGATAGATGTACAATGGAAAAGAAATCTATTCAACAAAAATCGAGTTCCTACTAGGTAAAGGCGCACTGCTTTCCTGCGTGAAATCACACTGGTGAATAAAAATTCTGCTTTCATGAAGCCTCCATTTTTGCAAGATATTTTTTACATTAGCTAGAGGCAGTTGAGCTCCATGACTGGGCACGTGGGTCTAGCTGAAGAGACTACTGTTTCTAAAAATAAGTGTCACAAAACCTTTTTGTCTTGCCTCAGTGCTTGTCAAAGCCTTAAGACAATTGCTTTACTGTGAACTCTATACATTAAATTAATTAGTAGACCAAAAATTAAAGGATGACCACTTGACAATATGAATAAAATGATGAGCATTTGAAGTAACAATTCTGCAGCCCCCTTTTAAGCTTTTATTCCAAAAATTCCACTGTCCAGTTAGTTCTTCCAGCTTCTTTCCTAAAGTGGGTCTATATATAATTCTCCAAAAGTTCACTAGAGTGTGTTATAATTGAGGACGAAATGCAGAGGACTTACCTTTTTAAAGAAAATATTTGTTCCCTTGTAATAGGGATCAAACTAAATCCTGACTAACTTATTTAAACATTAGCTACAGCAAATGAGGAATTAAAACTAAAAATATTCACCAAGGGTGGTGAATATTTTGTTTTCCTGAGCTTTTCTTCGCAAAAGAAATTGATATTTGTAGAACATGAGCAGGAATGATGATGAGACTAACTACCGTGTTTCCCGAAAATAAGAATTAGCCGGACAATCAGCTCTAATGCGTTTTTTTGGAGCAAAAATTAATATAAGGCTAGGTCTTATTTTTGGGGAAACACGGTAGCTATATAACCTTAGGAAGAAAAGCTACTGAACATTTCTGAGCCTCACTTTTATTATCGGTAAAATAAGACATTGTAGATTTTAATGCGTTTTCTTTGCAGTCTGAAAACACAATGTATGGCACAAAATTCTGACAGGAAGAATAAAAGTAGAATGACAGTTATTATAGTAACATGACAAGAAAATTCACAACTTTATTAAATATTTATGCAATGTCTTTTTAAAACAAATGTGTTAATACTGTGGGGGGCTGCCATAACAAAGTAGCACAAATTTGGTGGTAAACTTAAAACAACAGAAATTTTTTTCATAGTTCTGGAAGCTAGAATTGTGAAATCAGGGTGTAGGCAGGGCCATGCTCCCTCGAACGATTCTAAGGAAGAATCCTTGCCTCTTAAGTTTCTGGTGGTGCTGGTAAGCCTTGGTATTCCTCCATTTATAGCTGCATCATTCGCATCTCTGCTTCCATCTTCAAATTGTCATCTCTGTGTGTCTGTGTCCCAGATTTCCCTCTTATGCGGACACCAGTCATATTGGGAGTTAGGGCCCACACAAGGACTCATCTTAATCTGATTAAATCTGCAAAGATCCTGTTTCCAATTAAGGTCACATTAATAGGTACTGGGTGACATAAAACACGGGGAGTCATTATTCCACCCACTATAACAACTAAGCAATGGGATTTTCCCAAAGATACATTAATATGCATTTGGCCTTCATGTAGCACTATAATAATAGAAGTCTTTGACTATTTACTATGCAAGAGACACTGTGTTGAGTGGTTTACTGTTGTTCTCAAACATAAACAAATGGAGGGGCAAAGAGGTTAAGTAGTGTGTGCATGGTCATACCAGCCTTGAGCTGAGTGCAGAGCTGAGATTTGAGTATCTGACTCTGTTGCTCAAGTTTGCAGTTGCTTTAAGTGCTTTACTGTTTTGAGTTATTGAAACAGGTTTTTAACCCCGTGTTTTAGTAAGGTGGGTTGGTGTTCCCATTTCCCATCTTGCTCCAAGATTTTCCAGAGCTGCCTGGCTTGTGCAGGCCTGCCTCTCTCTCGCACTCTGTCTCTCTCTGCATGCACGTACACACACGCATGCACACCTTTTATGAGATGAATTTAGGTTTGGCAGTCAACTGTAAGAGTTTGTCGTTGGATGGGGAATTTGAGGGTACAGCTGTCTTTTTCTTTTTAAGGATTTACTTTCTTGCGTATTAATATTTTCTTTTTTGGAATACATCACTTTAATAAAATTATTTGAGAACTGCTGGGTGATGGCCATTTTCTGTTCTGGCAAAAGTTTAGTATTAACTTTCAGATTAATTGAGTCTTTAGTCTCTTTTTTTCAGGGAATAATGATTCCTATTGCTCTTTGGAGAAGGGATACAGTTTCTAGGAGCTCCTTTGCACTCTTCTCCATACCATTGTGATATTTTCACAATATTTTGATACTTTCACAATTTTATAGTGTCTGTTTTTTTTTTAAGATGCTTCCATTCCTTGGATGAGAAAAGAAAACTTTTTTGAGTGTGCACTGTTTCCATGTATATTCATATATATATTGAATGCACAGAGCAAATCTGACAACTTACAGGCTTGTAAGAGGCCAAGCTAAATTTGAACTGAGGGCTATTTATCTGACTCCAAAGCATTTTCTGTCTAACACACTCTGCTGGTGTATCCTTTTCAGCATTTTCGTCAAGCGTGTATATTGAAATTTCATTGCTGGAAAATAAAACTGAGGGGGAAAGCACAAGGGACCACGCAGGTTCTATTGCTAAGGAAGACTTGTTTCTCTTAACACACAGTCTTCGACATCCGTGTCTGGTGCAAAGCATTGTGTCCTTTTTTTAATCCACATTTTTTATCCGTTCTTACTGATTTGTGAAATTAGTCAGCAATTGCTAACTAAGGAAGGAAGTATTATTATTAGGAATGAGAACTGAACGTTTTGGCACTTCTGGGTAGAAAAGGAGCTGAATGGGAGTGGCAAAAGCCTAGAACACCTTTGTTTTCAAAATTGATATAGAGTTGACGTTCCCATCTCGATAGTTACGAGGCAGTGTCTTCTCTAGGTAACACAGGATGGTTCTGGTCTGTAGTCAGGTCACTGATTTGTCTTAAGATGAGTAGGGAAGATTGACCTACTCAACATGAAATAGGGAGTGAGTGTGAAATTGCATCTTAATTTTATACTACAATTTAAGAGGTGTGGTGTTTTTTTTTTATTTTGTACTTTGACTCCATACATTATCTGAAATTGGAAAAGGGGAAGCAATAAATCCACGTATACAACTTAGTTTTTTCTTTTCTTTCCTTTTACTTTTTTTTGCCCTGTTGTTAAAATCAAGCTTGGCATCATTCCTTCTACCATTTCTTCCTTTTTCAGTTTTGTTTCGTGTTATTTTTTGCATTATTTTTTTGACGTATGTAGGATAGCTTTGTGTTTCCACAGAGGAATAATTTATTTATTAGAGATATATTATGTGGGAGTTGTCTAGGCCTGGGTAGCCCAGTTACGATCCTTGTTATGACTTAGGGAGTGGTGATGAAGGATGGGAAGACTCTTCCTGGCCTTTTTACCTTGGCCTCTGCCAGTTGCTGTCTATTCTAGAATATAGTAGCCCTGAGGTTATTGCCACTGAGGGCTGATGCCACAGTCTTGCAGAATTGACCTAGTGTAAACCCCGAATGCTGGATAAACTCAGCTTGGGGTTGCCATGACAGGTGTGGAGCGGTTTTCTTTGCCAATAATAACCTTTGCTTTCATGGCTATTAAGTGTATTTTAAAGAGTTTTAAGTAATCTTGTAGACTTCTGTAGATCTTCAGTGGGAGCTCCATTCTTGTTGCAGAGGCCTGAAACCTTGGCTGGGTCTCTGACTCCCTTCCCTCACATCTCAAGAAGCATATTTGTTTAGCTGATTGATTCTGTCTTCAAATATATATATCCAATCACTTTGGTCCAAGCAGCTGTATTTTCTGCTTCTCTCTTTACCACTCACTAGTCTTTGTGTTAACACAATTGCTAGATTGATCCTTATAAACCATAAGTGAAGTTGTTTCCTCCTGATTGAAACTCTTCAATGAGTTCCCATCTAAGAATAAAAGCCGAAATACTCACGAGTTACAAGGCCCTGCAAGATTACCCCCACCCACCCTTTCTGACTTGAGCTCCTACCACAAACTCCACTCATTCTCCTCTAGCCATCTGAATTCCTTACAGTTCTTAAAATCATCACGCTTGTTCCAGCCTTGAAACTTTTACATTAGCTCTTCCCCCAGATCTCTCCAAGTTAGTTCCCACATTTTTTTCTCAAATATTTGCTCGAGTATCACCTCAGTGCAATTTACCTAAACTGCCTAATGTGAAATAGTGCTCACTCCTATTTCTAATCCTCTCACTGTCCTTTATTTTTTCTCTTTAGTATTTAACACTCTAATGTACTACACACAATTTACTTACTTGATTTGTTTATTGTCTGTCTTGGCCCCAGTATTAGATTCTAAGTATTTTCAGGGACGGGTTTGATATGAGGTGGAAGGGGGAGGGGAAAGGATGTGTCTCTCCTGTATCTTGAGCATCTAAAAAATGTGGATGAATGGCTCAATTATGGCTTGATTTGAATGAATGAAAGGAAGAGAAAAAGAGTAGTTAGACCCAGCCTTTAGCCCTAGTTCTGCCATGGATTGGCCTGTTGACATGACCTTTGACCTCCATCACACTGGTCTGCAAAATGATTGGAGAGTAAATGGTCCCTACCAAATCTTCTAAAACTTTATTGGCAGGTTGTCTTTTTAGTCTCTGAGAGGTGTTTTTAGAAATTACATAATAGTTTAAGGAAAAAAAATTTCATTTGGAAACATTGACTGTTGTATCCTGACTTCTTACCTAAAAAAAATTGAGGGAGTAACTTTATACCTAAAAGTTGGATTTATTTAGGCCCCTGGTTCTACTTATTATAAACTTAATGTTTTCGTGTTCAAGCCAAAAAAGATTTTTAACATAAAAACTCAAAAGGTGATTGTTACATTTCTTTTCTTGCTGTATGATTCTGATAGGGAATGTGGAGAGTTCAAATATGTTTTGTCTGTCTTCAAGCAGCTTACATTTCAACAGCAAATTGATGCAACAATAAATGAAATAAATAAATTGGCCTAGAGTTCTTCTCTGGAAATGAGATTTAAATACACAGAAGGTGAGATACAATCCTGATACTTTAGGAAGCTTGGCAATGTGGATAAAACAAGTAGGGGCTCAGTTAGCCAGGGACTGAGGTGGGAGGAGGTGGGACTTGGATTTGACAAGCTCTTTGAAAGGACAAATGACATTTTGGATAAATATAGGAAAGGGGCAGAATCAATATGAACAAAAGCATAAGACCCCAGATAGTATTGTAACCTTTAATTGCATTTATTTACATACTACTTTGTAATAACCCACCTCTCCACAGCAACAACTTCATATACATTCATACATTTTCTACGAGATAATGAGATTGGTATTAACTGTAACAATATTTGGATAAAGTAGTTGGAAATAGATAATTAAGGTAGGGACAGATGATTGGGGACTTTGAATGACAGGATGACTGGGCTAGTTGTATACAGGAAATGAGGTGGTTTAGGCTAAGCAGGGAAAATGTTGAATGCAGTATTTTGAGAAGGGAATAGTGTGCAAGATAGCTGCTTTTTACAAATAGTTTTTACTTTGAAATGGTAAAGTTTGTGAGGTCTTCCTTATGCTTGTGATTGAGGCAACAAAATGTTTGGCAGCAGAAGTTCTTTTAGTCAGAGAAGCCTCATTTTGAGGGCTAGGCCAAACGTTTCTTAGTTAATAACCTTTGCCTCTTTTCTGGGGGACTGCACTTCATTTTCTACATAGGCTTGGGTATAGTCTTATTCCAGAATAAGTAAATGTTGTTTCTCTTGCTGTCAGGGGAAAAACGGTGTTTTGCATTTTCTTTTCTTTTTAACTGAGGTAAAATTTCATTGTCCTTTCTGAATGCCCCCCACCCAACCCTTTCCTTCTCTTTTTGAGTTAGAAAGGAACCCAGGGATGGGTAGTCTGGTTCTGGCTCGTAAGAGCCTGTATCATAACGGCCTCGGGAGCTCCAATTGATACAATCAAAATCTCTAGGCCCTGCGATCGATATTTTGGAATGTTTTCTGGGGGATTCTGATGCTGTATGAAGACTGATTGAGGCTGGTATTTTTCAGTTTAGAGCTTGCATTAGGGTTTACCAGGGGAGTTATTTAAAAGCCTAGTTTATCCATCCCCTCCCTCCTGAAACTCTTGAGTAGAATTGATGTTGGACCTGGGGTAGGTATAGTTTGATACCTTTCCCCACTCGATTCTAATACAAAATTTCTGTTAAGAGCTTCTTATCAGTCCGATCTCCTTATTTTCTAGAACAGAAAAAGATAACCAAAGACACAAAGCCAGGTCACTTGTATCCCAGTCTTTCGGTTAACCTGATGGTCACCTTTACTTGAATTCGGGGGGATTCACGTGTGTGGGTTTTTGTTTTTGTTTTTCATAGTAAGCTAACTTCTGCCTTTACCAAGCTGGGCCATGCTGACTATGGAGAGGATTTGTAGAGTCGTGTAAATTTGTTTTACTTTTTTAAATTTTTTTTATTTCCTGGATCAAATGTAAGGTCTGAATTTGAATTGTCAAGCAGGAAACTAATCTGGAGTAATATTTATGCTTATGAGAAGCATGTGCCTTTGGAACAGTTTTTTAAAAATAGCTCTTGGTTTCTAATATGTTGTAGGGACTGTTCCACCTTTGTTTCACCCAGTAGTTTGGTTGCTCATTATTTGTTTTAGCTCATTATTTATAATTGTAGCACTTGCAGTTTGGTAATCCTTAAGCCACATTTGTGATCAAGTTAACTAAGTAAAAAGCCTACATTGCTGCTGTTAATACCATGTACTCTAGTTGGTACTATAGCATAAAATACCATACTCTGATAGAGATTCCAGATCTAGAAGATAAGAATAAAAGATACTAATTGGTAACAAGCCATGTAGGTCAGAGCATTCGAGTGGAAGAAAAGGGAAGCTGGGGTCTGAGTCTTAGGCCTTACTCATGGCTACAGTTAGGCTTTTTGTCGAAATAAATCTTGGGAAAGCATAGGATGAGGGAACAGGCCTGTGGTAAACCTGTCCCCTGTCCCTAAACGTCTCCTAAATTAAATTTGTAACTTGCAGTACCACTCACTTGTGCTGTTTTCTCTCTGTCCTGCAGGGGTTGATAGTTCTTGGGGAGGCGCCTTCCCCAGACCATACAGCAGCAGACTTACTTCTTCCACTTAGTTCTGAGGTGAAGACAGATCATGGAAATGATAAGTTGGTGAGTATAAACACAGAAAAGGGGAAGTGAGTAAGAATTTAGGGTGTAATGTCAGCACACAGTTTATTCTCTGTAACTAGGATCCTTGCATTGGCTGAAGGAAGGGTACTGTATCCCCTTTTATCACTTTTGGCATTTCGAGATCTGAATTCCTGAATAGGGCAGTACAAGGCCCCTTCTGCAGTTGTGTAGCTGACCTCAAGAATTCAAAAGCAGCTCCTGACTCAGGACAACATAGCCAGAGCATTGTGGCATTAAGGAGTATTACTGGGAATCAGGAGAACGCATGGCTCTGGCACCTTTGACAAGTAAGGTAACCTTTCAGGGCCACTATGAAATGAAAAGGTTGGACTAGAGGTTTAACTCACAAAGATGTTGAAAATGTTTTCTGTGAGTTGCTCCCTTTAATGAGGACAGAGCTGTCATTTTCTGTAATCTTCTGGATCCTTAGAACTTAGCTCAGACCTCCCTCTTCATGATTCCTTCCCTTTTCCTGTTTCTTTCAACACCAGGATTAATTTCTTTTGCTTCTGAATTCCAAGATCACTTTTTTACTTTACCTAGAAGTTACTGGTTTTTATAAATATTAGCATTTCTTGATTTGTCATTTTTTTAAAGAAATTCCAAGGTTCCGTGACAGTTGTTTGGGAGTTAGTGAGCAGTGCTGGCTCTTTAAATTGTGTGTTAAACCAGCTAGTCTCCTTGCATCTGCAGATCAGCAAAGCTTGTTATCCTTTATCATTATCATTGTTGGCAGAAACTCGTATGACATGGTGGAAACGGACTTTCCTAATGAGAGAGCTTAAAGAAAACAAGCCTCTGATGCTAGGGATAGATGCAAAGACATTCAGAGATCGATAGTTCTTAACTGAAAAGTAGTTTTAAATAAATAAGACCAGAAGGCCAAATATTGCCACTATTCAATTCATAATGTTAGTCTATGGAATTTTTTACAGTTGTTTTAGTGATTGTATTAAGCCAAGATAAAATAAATTTGTTACAAGTGAGAGAGAAAACATGGATAAGTTGGAAGGTCAGTTGGTGGTATAATAATTACAAGCAACATGAAACTTAAGGCATATGTGATACGGAGTAAGTTTTGTATACATTCATATATTTGTGTACAGTATTTAGGGCTTCCAAAAATTTTCAGGTAATCTCCTTTAGTGGTGTTTTTCTCACCTCAGTCAGCACTTGTGAAGGATAGAACATAACAGTCTTACTGTGTTATTGATTCTTGTTATATTTATAAACATTCAGTATGTGCATGTGCACGCTCTTCTTAGGGCTGTGTCCCTTTCCCTACCCACCATTCACTTGTGTGTGCATGACACATACTAAATTGTAAGATTCTGGAAGGTAGGGACCATCTTTCTCATTCCTCGTTGTGATGCTCACGGTAGTTTCTCCATTGTACAATAGAATGCTTTTTTGATTCAGTAAAGTAAATAAACCTTATGAAAACAAGTGTACTCTGTCACTATATACAGAAAGGAGAGAGGTTAACCTCTCCCTTTCTCATGAATTAAACATGCTTTCTGAAAAATCTTCAGAAAGTGTCTTATTTTCTGAAGGAAACAGAAAGGCAAACAGAAGGCAGTACATTTCTGTTGTTTATTTTATTGGTGGGTGGGCTGCAAAGCATATATTCCTTAAAAGATATTAAGGAACTTCATCATTTTTAAAATGTGCCTAATATGTCAGTTTCCAGGAAAAGTTTTTCATTATAGGAAGGCCCTGTTTAATTTTGCCTTTTTGTTATCCAGCTCTTTTGAAAAGTGATTTGTATTTTGTCTTCTCAATTTTGCTTTTAAAAATCTTAGGTCACAGTTGACAGGGGCAGTTGTACATTTTCATGTGCACATTTAACTACCTGTTCTCCTTTTTTTCCAAAATAGAAATGTGATTCAAAAATTAGGTCAGGTATTTTTTGTTGTGTTTATTTTTGTATTTTTATTTCTGAAACTCACTGGAATTGGAAAAAAAAAAAACAGGATTTTTTTAAACTGTCAAAATATAGTTTAAAGTAGTTAGACATAATTCTCAAAGAAATATATAGTACCTGATTAAAGTGGGAATCATGATGGTGGCAGAACTGGTAACAGTATCTTGATACCAGATACTAATTTGTATATGTGGTCATTGAAAGGAAAAGTGCTGGCATAAGATTACTCAGTAGCATACAAACTTGTTAATATCCTACAGAATAATAAAGGCATAATCTTTGGAGTTATGTTTTCAACTAGACCAAATCAATTTTAGCTCACTAATTTTCTAAAAATAAACATCTAATTTAAGGCATCTGGGTGCTAATCAATTATAAATAGTAAGTAAAACAAAGTTAAATATGGAAAGTCATATGACCCTTAGGTGGGCTTGTTAGATAATGTTCCAGTGTTACACTGAAAGGACACATAATCATCTTTCTGCCTTATTTCCAAGTTGAATGACTTTTTTAAACAGAACGTGTGTGTGTATCTGCTTTAGTTATAAGCACAGTACAGATATTGCTGAAACTGAGTTTTCTAAAGGGGTCCAACCTGTGATCAAAAACACTGGATGTATGGGCAAGCCCTTTTTGAGCCGTGGAGACAAGCAAAGAATATCCCTGAGATGGAGAAGTGGGTTGTGTTTTTATGGAGTAGTGGGGGGAGAGGAAAGGAAGATCTAAGGAGGCATCAACCTTCTCCCCTCCCCCGCTTAAAACTCCTTCAATCTGACTTTAACTCAAAGGCAGTTTTAAAGGTAAGCGTATGTAGAGAGAAACTAAGGACCTCTGGCTTTATAGCTACTGATAAATTGCACTAATAAATTCTGATATGAAATAAAAAGCCTTCTGAACAAAGAGGGTGTGTTTCCTACGAAGAGGGAATGTAAAAAGCCTTTGAGAATTGTTCTCGTGTTGAGAAACATGCCCTTTACCTCTTCCTCCTCCTCTCTCTTTCCTCTCTTGAATAAACAGTAGTCCCCTTTCCCCCAATTAAGACAGTGTAATGAGCAAAAAGAGCTAACATGGAACCTCAGCATGTTACTAGGTAGATGAAGAATGCTTTTCAAAATTTGAGACAAAAAATATTTTCAGAGATGAGGACCTCTTCAGTCCCTGTGGCACTTGGTATCTAGAACTCATCTAGAGAGAGCCACAATCTCATTGGCTTGTATGTTGTCAGAGGACGGAGTTCACAGCTGCCAAGTAGCTAGAAATTGAGGGAGGGAATATTGTCAAAGAAGTGTGTGGGGAGGATGCGCGCATGGCTCCACAATCTACATAAATCCCTCTCAGATCTTGAGCTAACCCTGAGCTGCACATGTTCAGGGAAGATTTCACAGAGCTTAGTAGAAAGCAACAGTTGGTAGTCAGAAAGCTGAGCAGACAGTGAAGTCACTGTCTGCTGCAGGGAAGACAGAATTTGGAGTTTGAATCCCAACTAGACTTGGTAAACACCTTGGGCCTAACATTGACCAAAGAAGACCTGTGCTTTAGGAGTTAAAGACTTTCTCAGGACCGTGGGGCTCACAGGATTAAGGACAAATAAAAAATAGACTCCAGTATGTTTCTATGAAAGCATAAAACCAGCTCCACAAAGTCGAGATTCAGTTGGTTTCTAACCAATTAGAAATTTGCCTGCTAGAGCAAAAATCAACACACTTCAGGAAAAGGTCACTGAATCTAGATTCTCTACAGCATACCATGTATATATAATGTCGGTATACAATTAAAATTTATTAAACATCAATAAACAAAAAAAGGGACCCTCAGTCACGAGAAAAAGGTATTCAGTAGGAAATCATCCTGAAATGACTCAGAGGATGGAATTAGGAAATAAGGATTTAAAAGCACTTAATAAAAATATTTAAGGATAATGTGCAAACATATGGGAGAAATCTCAGCAGAGAGGTGAAAATTAAATCAAATGGAACTCGTAGAACAAAAGTTGTAGAATTGAAAAGTTCACTATTTGAATAAAAAATTTACTTGATAGCAGATTGAAAACTACAGAAGAAAGGGTCAGTGAACATGAGAACAGATCAATAGAAATTACTTGTTCCAAAGAACAGAAAGACTGAACATAAAAATGTTCAGAAATAAACATAGTCCTGAGGAAATTGTAAAAATGTATAGTTCAAATTCCAGAAGGAGAAAAAAGAGAATGGTACAGGGGAAAAAGTTTGAAATAATCACTGCATATTTGAATGAAAAAGACCAATTTACAGATTCAAGAATCAGAATAGTAAATATGAGAAAAAGTGCTAAAAATTCAGTGAAGAAAATCTTGGAAGTAAGGAGGAAGGTAGATACACTCATATTTCATATAAGAGAATATTGATAAGGATTGGTGACTTCTAATCAGAAACAATGGAGGGCACAAAACAATGAAATGACATTTAAAATGCGGGGGTTGCTACTCAACATTCTGTAACAGCAAAAACATTTTTTCTTTAAAAATTAAGATGAAATAAAGTCATTTTTATATAAAGGAAAGCTGAGGGAATATGTTGGCAGAATATCTATACTTGAATTTGTTCAGGTTGAATGCAAATAATGCCAATTGGAAACTCAGATCTATGGAGAACAAAAGGACAGGAAAAGATATATTTTATGAACAGTAAGCATAAGAAAGCTCTTGTGAGTATATTAATATCAGCAAAATCGTTTTTAAGACAAGTAGTATTACCAGCGGTAAAGGAGGACATTTTACAATGATAAAAGGGTCAATTTATCAAGAAAGCAGTCATAAAAGTGCTTCATATACATGAAGCACAAAAGCAATAGAAAAAAACCCATAACCATATTTGGAAATTTTAGCACTTCTCACTCCATAATTGATAGAATGACTGTAAACAAAAAAATTAGTGCGACTGTAAGAGATCCAAACACTACTATCCTGACCCGACTGACATTTGTAGAACACTTTTCCTCCCACACTTGCCATACTTTTCGTTTGTAAAGTAGGAATAATAATACAAGTCCTTAGTCCCTTAACTGCATTTCTAAAATCCAAACATCTCTGAGAACCAAAACTAGTTTTTTCCCCCAAGTTCTGCATCAAACTCATTTCATGGCAAAATTTGACCTGAAGTGATATATTTATAAGACTGTTTATATATTTTTAGTTAACCATACCTTTTGAAGCAGAAGTATTAATGTATTTGATTTTTTAAAATTAAGGGTTTATTTATTTATTTGTTTAGAGTACTTTAAGTTTGACAGCAAAATTGAGCAGAAGGTATAGAGATTTCTCACATACCCCTGCCCCACACATGCTGGTCTCACCCAAGGTCAACATCCCCCACCAGAGTGGTACCTTTGTTACACCTTGTGAACCTGCACTGACACATCACAATCACCCCAAGTCTACATTACAGGTCACTCTTGGTGTTGAATTTCCATAACATACCTGCTTAAAGGATCCTGATTAAGAGTTTGGCTCTGTACCTACCTCTTTAGGGTTGCTGATAATTAACGGTAGAATAAGTGTAATGTGCTTACACGTAACAGTGTTTGGTCCATAATAAATACTTGGTAAAAACTCGTTTCATACTGCACTGTGTGTCTGGGAAACACCTATCAGCAGAACCAGGTATCTCTTCCCTTGAAGGGTTCATAGTTTTCCAGCAAGCATATAATGGGAATTTAGGGGGAAAGAATTCTCAGTTCATCTAATAGGGGACGTCAGGAAAGGTAGCTGCCTAGGGAAAGTGAGCGGTGAGTCCTGTGGGCTTGCTGCAGGATGGGCCGCGGAGTGAGTTTCAGCAGGAGGGTACTGCGTGTGTAATGTAAAAGAGGCTTGAGAGAGAGCCTGGCATTATCAAGGAACTGCAAATACTTTTCTGTGATGGAGTATTGGATGATTGGGCCAGTTCATAATGGATTTTGTAATCATCTTAATGAGCTTATACTTTACCCTGTAGGTGATAGGCAGCTGTAGACTGATAACATTTGCGTGTGAATGAAATTTGCTCTATTAATGCTGAGTAAATATTTCTTTGTTCTTTTTAAAAATATTTTTTAAAAATGACTTGAGACTTACATAGAAGTTGCAAACGTAATACACACAGTCCTCACATATCCTTCACCCAGCATCCCCTCGTGTTAACAGCTTGTGTTACTGATATGCAGTGGTCAAAGTCAGGAATTAACATTGATACAAAACTATACAGATTTTGTTTGAATTTCACTCATTTTTCTAATGTCCGTGTTTTGGTCCAAAATCCCTCATATGGCCTTTAGTTGTTATCTGTCTTTTGGTCTCCTTCGATCTGTGAGAATGCCTCAGTCTTTGTCTTTCATTACCTTGACACGAGTACTGGTCCGTTATTTTGTATAATGTTCCTCAAATTGGAGTTGCCCGATGTTTTCTCATTATTAGAGGTTACGCATTTTTTGCAGTAATACCACAAAAGGGATTAACTGCGCCCTTCTCGGTGCACTATATTGGGGGGGCACATGATGTTGGAATTGAAAGCTTTTTTTCACTTGATTAAGGTGGTGCCTGCCAGGTTTCTCCACTGTTAGTATTTCTCCCTTTGTAACCAACGACTATCCCTTGGGGAGATAATATGTAATATTCTGTTGCTCATTATACTACAGTCCACAATTTTATTATCCACTCGTGGTTTTTGGCTGTAACAGTTATTACTATTGTGTTTACTAAATGGGGATTTTCTAATTTTTATATTTGTTAGTTAGAATTCTGGTAGGAAGAATTGTCTTTTCTCCCTTATTATTTGTTTATGTAGTCATTCCATTCTTTATGTCAGAATGGATTCTTGAATATTTATTTTATAGATTATAATCTGTTACTATCATTCATTCATTTGCTCCAGTTGCCTCAGCTTTTGGCATTGGGACCTCCTTCAGACTGGCTCCTCTGTCCTTTCAACATGCCCCCTCATTTTTTTGAGCATTCACTTCCTGGCATCAGAAGATGTTCCAGATTCATTTTGTATTTTACCTGCTCCAGCCCTGATTCTTTTTATTGGAGAACAAGATTTTGAAACCAAGATATGGGTACTAGTTGTGCTTATTGCTACTTGGTGTCAGACAAAGCTAAAGAATATGTAAGTATATGCTGTCACATGCATATACACAGACATCTGTATTTCATTATCTACCCACCTGTGTATGTAAAACCACGAGTTCATACTAATACCAGTACTAACACTAGAGCCTTCCTCCTTCTTTATTGATACTTACTTGTTCAATCCTGGTACCACATAAAGTAGTTTCATAATTGCCAACTCACACCCCTGTGAGAAATATTTACCTACCAGAGTACAATGTTGTGTACAGTCTGTCAACCCTATAACATAGTCAAAATAACTGTTTTCTGGAGTTGTTCTTAGGTTAGTTCTTTCTTCCTCACACCTGTCAGTGTATGTAATTGTTTTGTAATACTGTTAGGTTCTTTACTACAGTATTCCACTTCTTGTGTTCTACCACACAGGCACACACAATAGTTGATCTTTCTTATTTATTTTTTGAGTATGTGAAACATTACTACAGTTCTAAGTCTCATCGCTGTGCAAAAGGCTATCGTCCCTACTACTGTGTCCTCATTTCCCACTTTGTTCCGTCCTGTTCCCACCACCTGTACACAACCAATTTCATTACTTTTTGGATTATCCTGCCTATATTTCTTTTGCACAAATGAGCCGATAAATGTATATTTTCTTATATCTCCTTTCTTACAGGAAAGGTAATTAATTACTGGGTAAATATTTTCTTAAAGGCTAAATTTGAAATTGAGGTTTTGTTTTAGCAAAAGCATTGCCGCTGTGGCTTTTGACTAATGACTTCATTATTTGTGTTTGTTTCTATTTGTAAAATAAGCCTCATTCTTTTACCCTTTCCTCACTGGAAGTGATGGGGATAACAAGTGAACTATTAAGTGAAGGACTAATGCTTTCTCAGAAGAAAGCGTGCGAAAAATGTAAGCAATTGGTTTTTCTTTTTAAACAATTCTAGGTATAATCTTCCTACCGTTGGTTAAGCAGGAACAATGTTCTTTTCCTTGAGTTTTGCATTGGCCCAGTGAGGGTTTTAAAATAGAGAGTAGAGGGATAGATACTGGTGGGGGAATATTTGATTCACAGTATTAAAGAAAACACTGACCAATTAAGACTTTTAAAACAAATTGGGCCTTGGATAAGTAAGTTGAGCAATAAGAATTTATAAGCCTATTTTTTCAATTACTGTATTTCTTTAGAGTCTAGATGCATATTTTAGACAGTGTTGGTAAATATAAATCTTAGGTGTCAGTTACATAGCCTTTGGACCTGCAACAATATTATGCTAATTGAAACTTTAAAATGAATAATTCAAAATTGATTTCATAATTATACAGATTTTCATTTAACCTCAACATAGAGACGTAGGAAACTAAGGCACGGAATCCCATTTTACATACGCAGAAATTGAAGCCTAGCTAAGTAGCTTGGTGGGAGGGGAATTTTCAGAGCATTCTGCTCCCAATTTAGTACAATTCCTGGCCATGGTGCTAGTTAATTGAAATGACTGGTATCCTATTTGGGGACCAGCAGTATTTTGGTGATTTTAAACAGGACTATGCTTAGTGTCATTGAGATGGGGAGTATGCAACATGAAACAATTCATATAAAGTCAAAAACTAACTTATTTTGACGTAGGAATAAAAGTTGAATTCTGTTCACCAGTTAGCCATTTATTTCCATTTTGATAATGTTTGTTAGGAAGGGCAGTAACTAACCAAAACACATCTGTTAAGTTTTCTAGACAAACATTGTGGTGCATTTAAGAAAATATTTGAAGCAGTTGTGGTGTGGCATTAATTGACTGACTAAAAAGTAAAGATACACACATACCTTGCAGAGTAGAGTTTAATTTTATTATGTTTTTAAGTATATGCCTTTGTGTTTTTACCCCTTTACTTTGCTTTTCAGTAAAATAAATCCAGTGGACATGGGTTCTTAGACCCCAGAAAAATCTACCCTGTAAAACCTTAATTTAATCTAGCTTTTCTTTAAGGGCTCTTTGTCACACTTAATTGGTCTGGCTAAGAGGGTGGAGTAATGATTCAGCTGCCTGCTTTATATGAATAACAAATCTGAATCTCATTGCTGTGTTTATCTTTTTATTCAGTACACCTGGCCCCTTCAGTCAGGGAAAAAAATCACTTCAGTAACCTGCTTGCGATCTTTAAGATTGCCCCAAAGATAAAATCCTCTGGGGCTTTCTTTGCCTTGGAAAAGGGGGGGATTACAGAAGCACTTTGCTACCACTTGAGCTGTTTGGCTGTGAGATGCGTGTTCCCTCAGAGTGTATCTGAACATCACATAACATTTCAAGAAAAGCTTTATAATAACATCTACTTTCTTTCTGGATGTGAGAGCTTTCAATTTTTTCATCCTTTTTACAGTTTCCCATTGGATGATGCCAGCTGCCTGAGTCATGCTTTAGTTTTCCTGAAAATACTAATGATGTAAACTACTGCAGTAGTGTGATCAAGCTTAAATGAGTATGTGGATTTAACATCTGTGGAGTGTTTGTGAACGTTTTTTTCCTACCCTCTGTCTTTGCAGCCTTTCGGACTGTAGGATAAGGGAGTGTTCATTTTGTCTTAGGCAGTATGAATGCATTTAAGGAGCTCTAAGTAAAACTACATGTGTTTGTGAGTTGTTTTCCTTTTTCAGATTGGTCACTATTGGAGGAGTGGGGTTAATATTTTAAGCTCTTTGCATTTGAGAATGAGTGGTGAGCATAGGTGCTCCAATGCCCTGCTTTTGGATCTGTGTGATTACAGGATATATCCCTCCTGAACATTCGGTGCTTCTTTGTATGGTTGGAACTGGAATCCAGGCACATGGCCTTCAAGGACGTTCCTGCTCATCTGCTGTTGCTTCTGAGTCCTTGACAGACATTTCTGTGCTGAGTCATGTTTTGACTGTGGACTTCAGTTTTAATTTGGGGGCTGAATTACCCCCAGAAAACTTTCAGTTTCTAAGAAAATCAATAGAATTTACATTGAATATTAATGGCATTTATATATATATGTAGGTATATTAAACAAGCTATTAACAGTAGTTATCTGTAGGAGGTCAGGTTACTAGTGATTTGTGCCTTTTTTTCTTTGGATTTTCTATAAGAAAGAGACAATTTTTTGGAAAATAAATTTTGTTAAAGAATGGCAGTATATTGTCTTGACAGGTGTCCTTGCAGTTAATTCCTCCATAATCCTTACAAAGTAAATCTTAATCAAATGGAAAGTGAACCTGTTAATTTAAACATGGCACCTTGTATAGCATGTAGATACATAAATCAGATCTCTGCCATAATTGAATGCTAAAACCTGTTATTTTAAGTGAATGTAAAATTTATAGAAGTTCTTAAGATCAGGATACCAGCAGAAAGTTCATAGTCACAGCATTTTCATGTTTAAAGGAAACTTCTTCATCTAACCAGAACTTCTGAAATCTTAGGAAAGCTGTGACATACCTGGAGTCACACCTGCTGGCTAACGCCAACCTGGATCTTACATCCTTTTGATTTTCCAGTCCTTTGTCATACCACAATATTTGTTTGGGTTTTGGGGGTTACCCCTGAATGGAAGATTCACTAGCATTTAGTAGGAGGTATTTGGGTTCCTCTATTTTAATGTAAAAATATTATCTAAAGAAAATTTCAATGTAGTTTTACCTCTGTAACACTATTTTTCATTATCTATGTATGTACATTTTTTAGTCACCACAAATTAGATGTAAAATATTTGAATTGAACCAGTTTCCAAAATCATTAGAAGACTTTTTTTTTAATCTTTAAATATTCTTCTGACATAAAGGAAGAATATCCTTTATGCTTATTTTTAGTATTCTGATTTGGTGTGGTCACAATTTATAACTGTGCCCCAGATGTTGAACATTTAGGATATTGATAGATATCAATTGCAATGACCACCTTTGTGCATTAGATTTTGGGGGATGTGTTGGTTGAGTTATTTCTTTAGGGTAGATATTGAGGATTGAATAAAATACTTTAACAGTGGATATAAATAGCTTTATAACTCTTGCTTCTTAATACCACTTTACTTTCCAAGAGGAAATTAGTGTAGTATTTAAGGCGATGAGTGTGTATGTTCCAAATTTACCATAATTTTGGCATCATTGACCAATATAATTGTTCAAGATATTTGTGATACCATAGGAGATGTACAGGGTATCCAACAAGGAAAATAGAACGTTTTCCCAGTGTTCGTTCATTGTAGTATATATCTTGTCTGTTTATGTACTACTTGGATCTTTTTGGATAATTTGTATTAAAACTTTTTAAATTAGCTTTCCCAATGTGTTGTTCTTTCTTGATGGTTGTCTACAACTGTTCTCAGGTCTGCAGATCCCTTGATATTTTCTCTTTGGGGTGTGTAAAGATCAAAAAGAAATTCAGCAATATTTGTAAAAAGAATTCAGCCTCAGAATACTGACTTTGATGTGCAGTGGTAACAGTTACAGGAAGGAGAATTTCAGAACACCCCAAGTCAATTTAAGTGTAAGGACCACAGCTGTTCTGTGGTATTCCAATAACTCCCAGAGCCAAGGGATAACTACATCTGTGTGCTTTATTGCCCTATACCTCAGAGGGTCCATATGACTGAAATCTTTTGGCTGTCTCTATCCCTTATAAGCCTAGTAAATACATAATTTGTTTTGAAATATTGAAATTAAAGCTTTTCCAGATTCTTTCCACCTCCCTTTTTTCATTTTACTATATATTCTAAGCATATATTTGATTTGTATAGTCCAAAGACGATAGTTCCTACCTGATAGCATTAGGTAATTAGTTACCCATTGAGATTTTTCTTTCGCTATTTCTTTAACGGAAAAATATACATGTATTTTTAAACAAAGTATGGTTTTCTGGAAACAAGCTTCCAGCATACACTGTGAAGTTAAGCAGAATTAAGTGCATTTAAATTTCCTCTTTGTTGTCTCCACAAGTGAACTTATGTATGTATTCTTCTTGACCCTTAGTTGAAGATCCTTTTTCTTTGTAATTGTTTTGCTAAACTTCTGTTCCATGGAGTCATTAGGTCATTTCCCTGTCAGTAGGAACATAATACTTTTAGTCTGCTAAATATTTTTGGTTCTACACTCTTCTCCCCAAAGCAAAAGCTTATTCTCTTAATTCTTTTTCCTTTAATCATAGGAGTTTTGTCTTTGAAGTTGGTCATCAGATATTTTAGGTGTTTCATTTAAATGAAATAGTGCTGCTTTTCAGGCTGGATGGTGTTGGTTAAATATTATTGATAGTATATTTTTATTTTTCTTACTCAGGTCGAGTCTGTTTCTCAGCCACTGGAAAACCATGGTGCCTCTGGTCATACTTCAGATTCATCATCTACCAAGTCATGTGGGGCATTGAGACCTGTCAATGGAGTTATTAACACGTGAGTTCTAGCTCTTCTTTTTATATTCAGTGGGCTTATAAAAGATGAATTTGGGGCTCTTAGTTATTCCTAGCCAGAACTATTCGGTTGGTGCAAAAGTAATTGTGGGTTTTGCAGTTATTTTGAACCTTTTAAACCACAGTTACTTTTGCACCAACCTAATAACACTGGTTTAAAGAGGCAGAAACCTTATCACTTAATGACATTGTGCTGTCTCCTGCTGTAGCAAGTATATTTTAATTAGCATATCATTAAATGTATTTCCCTTTTACTTTCTGAGGCTTAAAATTGACACAGCATGGAGAAAAATAAAAGGTCCTACAGTTATTGTGAATCATTGTGATTGGTCCTTGTGTTGGTAGAATTCCTCAGAAGTGTTTACATAAAATCCTCTAGAACAGATAAAAGCTGTGTTTGTAAATCTATTTATGAAAGTTCAAGGAACCCCTCTACAAGTGAACAGTGTGTGCGTATCCCTAAAACTTGTGTTTAATGGGAGAACTGATTCCTAGGCAAGTCATTAACATTTGCAAAATTCATCAATATCTTACCAGTTGCAATTTTCTAGACTTTATTCGTGTTTCTATTATAGAAGAGAACTTAATCACTGTTAGAGCCTGAGTTCACTTACTGACTTTTGCACTTTTCGGACATGGAGGTAATGTCCACCAAGAGCCTTACAAATAAGTACAGACACTGCACACATAATTAGATCAGCAGGCATCAGCATCAAGTATTCCTGCTTCTGCACAGAATACTTGTTTGTGTCTGTGAACATTTACAAGTAGGGAGGTTGAACCAGTATTAGAGGTTTTGTTTCCTTCCATTTTCTGAGAAGTGAATATTACTCTTCTCCTCGTCTAGTCTTCAGCCTGTCTTGGCAGACCACATTCCAGTTGACAGCTCTGATGCTGAGGAACAATTACATAAAAAGCAGCGACTGAATCTAGTTTCTTCTTCGACTGATGGCACCTGTGTGGCAGCCCGAACACGTCCTGTACTGAGCTGTAAGAAACGGAGACTTGTTCGACCCAACAGCATCGTTCCTCTTTCCAAGAAGGTCAGTACCAGTGAGACTTGGTCATTGTTAAACCATGAGCCAGATGCTCAGATAGTCTCTTGCCAACTTTGGTTCGTTTAACTAGTGTTTTCCAAACTTGGCTAACCACCAGAGTTTCCTGGGGAGCTTTAAAAACTACTAGGCTCCTGAACCCTGTTTCCTAGAGATTCTGATTCAGTTGTTCTGGGGTTAGGCCTGGGAGTCCTGTTTTCGAACAACAAAAAGCTCCCAGATTACTCTTCAGCCAGGTTTGGAAACTATTGGCTTGAGCTTTTTAATAGAAATGGGAGAGAGGATGATTAAATGTTGCCATTAACACTTTGAAGGAGAGTGGTGTGCCTTCTCACTTGTACTCTTACCACTAAAAATGGCAGTGGAATGCTTTCCTTTTAAATAAGAATCTCCATTAGAATTTCTAAATTGATGTTACTAAATGAATGTTTGTCTTCACAGAGAAAGGGGAGATTAATTCAAAACTGTAGGAAACTTTTGATTGCCGACTCTTCAAATAGCACAGTTGGATTTATTCCAAAACCAATGAAACAACAGTAAAATGAACGCCATGTAGTAGTCAGGAGCACTGACTTTGCAGCGTGTAAGTTTAGGTTTGAATCAGGCGTTATCACTTAGCAGTTCTGTGATTTGGAGCATATTAAAGGCCCGTCCACCCCCTCAGCCTCAGAGATCTCATAGGGTTATTTGAGGGTTAGATGAAATGTATGTAACTTCTTACTGGAGTACAAAGTGGCTATTATTTTTAATTACTTTTGGTTTTGTTCATTCATTTAGTCATTCAGCAAATATTTGTTGGGTTCCTACAATGAGCTAGATCTATTCTATGCACTGGGAATACACTAAACAAAAACAGACAAAAATCCTTAACCTCATTGAAAGACTAGTGGGTGGGACAGAAAATAAAACAGTAAATGAAGTATACAGTGTATTTTACAATGTTAAGTGCTGGGGAGAAAAATGCAGCAGAGGAAAGGAATGGGGAATGCTGGGGAGCACAGTTGGAATTTAAGCCTTGAGGCATTCCAAGCCTTGGAGATAAAGATAAGGAAGAGACGCAGAAGGAATTACTAGTGAAGTAGAAAGGAAAGGAAGAGTCTGGTATGTGGAACACAAGTGAAGAAAGTGTTTCAGAGAGGAAGGAATGATCAGCTGTGTTAGATGCAGCAGAAAGGTCGAGTTAGAGAAAAACTGAGAATTGACTTGGATTTGATGTGGCCAAGGTTGTTGGAGACTTGGGAACAGTTTTGTGAGAGAGAAGAGTGACATTCTGGTTGGAGTAGGTTCAGGAGAGAAGAAGAGGGAAGGGACTGAGGAAACCATTGTAGATGATGCATTCAGAGACGGTTACTGTAAAGGCGAACAGAAAAACCCCGTTTGAAGGGGAATCTTTCTTAAGATAGAGCTTTGCAATGTGTTTGCTGATGAGAATACTAATGACGAGAGGGGAGAGGAGGGAATTGTTGCAACGATTAATACTTGGACAGTGGATTTTCAGTACTTGGTTTGTTTTGTTACAGTATGCATTTGGACTGCATACTGTTGCCATGATCTATTTTTAGGGGAAAATATTACAAGTGAAAATAAACTTAGTGTACCATTTCTCTTGTTTATTCCGCAGATTGCCTGAATTACAAAAATACCAGAAAGGAAAAGAATAAGATATTTGGCAGGTTTCTCATTGACATTTGAGTCTCTTTTTTTTAAATTAATAGTCATATAAGTCTAAATTATTTTTTGATGTTGAAGAGTTGATACTGGGAAAGCTAGAAAACAGTATATTACTGTCAAGCATAAGAAAGTAGTTATTGGTCATGCCTTGATGCTTTTAACCAAAACAAAAAACGTCATGGATAATAGTGTCCTTTGTTTTGGCTGTTTGCTAGCCACTGTGTCATGACATCTAAGGATGTTATAAAAAATTTCTTAAGTATAAGGTGGCTTCCTGTATTCTTTTCCTGTTTATCTGTGAAGTAGCAAACCTTACTTGTTCATATTGATAGTAGCTTCTTCTGATCCATGCCTAACAACTGATGTGCTTTTGAAGGTACATATACATTTTTGAAAGACAGTTGAGACAAGGAGATACACAAAACACACTAAAGACCCTTTGGTTCCAATGCCAGTTTCTAACAAAATCATCCTGACATATGCAAAAGTAAGCTGCATGGAAAATAAGACGAAGAAGTAAATTGAGTTTGGGAAATAAACCATTTGCTGAAGTTCTGCCAGAGTTGGAGACAAAGGCCATTCTATCTTGACTGCATGAATGTCAGTAATACTTGCTGTTGAGCAAGCATCTTGACTTCTGTCATTTTGAGGTGATGGATTTGCCAAGCAGATTTATCAGCAATATTTTTGAGTGCCCACTGTGTTTCATGTATTTTTCAGGTCACCTGGGTTTCATTGATGAACAAAAGTCTTGCCCTCACATAGCTTATTTCCTGTGGCAGAGATAGATAGCAAAGAAATTAACAGATAAATCATTTTCTGATACTGGTAAATGGCACTAAGTTCACATTTGTTCTTAAGATTTGCTTTCAGGTTTGTGAAGAAAAGAGAATCTTAGGAACTGTATATTTCTGGATTTATTCAAATTACCTTTGTAATTCGTTCCCCCCTCACCCTCCTTATCCTTCTAAGAAGGATGGGTACTAGTATATTTACCAGAGTATCAAATGTAAAAAAACAAATATTTAATGTCAATATTATTGTTTACCTACATTCTAATTATGTGCTGCATTCCAGAATCAAATATAAAGCTCAATTTAGGGAGCTCATTCAGTTACTATGTGTGTTTTTTAACCAGACTTATCTTACTTGAATCATGGCTGGAATTTTATTCAATCAAGTTTTACCAGAATTTCTGAAATTATGAAATGTATCTTACAATTGAGGTGTGCTTTTAGTGTAGTAACACATCTCTTTTTGCCCTAAAAGGCTGTTTTTATGTTACTGGTATCTTATAGTCAGTGAGTGACTAAAACAAAAAAGATTCAGTAAGATAAACTTGTTGGAAATAAATGGGAATAAGACCTATCAGTAATAATGAAAGTCTTTGGTTGCCCAAAATGTTGATTAGGCTTTATTCTCTAGATTTTAGAGAATTTTAGAGTTTTGAGCAGTGAAGTGTCATAAGCTGTTTTTTGGAAGATAAATCTGGAGATAGTTTATGTTGGAGTGGATGGGCACAAAAGAGACAGGAGGCAGAAAGAAAGACTGACAGCAGTTATACTGGAGGAAATAATAGTCTAAAGGCTGTAAAACTCAGCAAAAGATTTTAAAAGTAGTCCTGAGGAAGAATCACTAGGGCATGGTGAGTGAATATCAGAGTTGGCGGAACTGAGAGCTTTGCGAATGGTAGATTGAGGTTATCTTCCATGGAAATCAGCAAACCTGGGGAGAACGAGAAGGTGGAGTACTTTCCTGTACCACAATTTCGTTGTAATAGTAGGACAGATCATTACAAGTGACCTATATTGTTCTTTATTATGTATTTCATCACTTTAGTGGTCTGGTATGCTAGATGTTAGTAATTTAGCTAAGAGTCAGTGAAGAAACGCTGAAGTGGGAAATTTTTATATGTCATGTTTATTTTGTGCCCTGCTTCTTCTGTAGGGTAGATGTTTATGACTTAAACATTAGTTTTCTAGATACCAAGATTTCAGGTCAATAAAATTTTTAAGATAAATTTGGGATCAGTATAGGATTTTTTTTTTTTTTTTGGTCAAGTAATTTTATAAATTAGATAAATCTTAGTAAAGATGGTGTGGTTTTTTTTAAAAAAAAAACATGCCTTGAAATTTTTGGATTGGCCTTAATAACACTTTTTAATTTTTTAAAATAGTATTTCTTATCAAATGGTTCGGCAGTGTTCTGGCATGATTTTCAAATTTTATGGTCTGTTGGAGTATAATTATACAGGAGGATTGCTTTGGGTTACATTTTAAAGTTAGCTTCTGTCGACTTCCCAGTGGTCTTATACTTTTTCCTCTTGAGGACATTACATATAGGATATTGTCTTAGGCCTGATGTCATGACATTTGTGGTTGAGGACTAAAGAACTGAAATGATTGTGAGTCAGTATTAAAATTGAATCATTTTTATATCAAAGGATATGTTCTTTATTGACAGGGGTTCTTGCGATATATTTTGGAGGCCCAACTAGTCAGACTTTTGGGAAGGGGCAGGAGTGGCATGTGGAAAATTGCAGTTCCTTAGGGCTTAAAGCTACTAAGAGAACTCAGAAATCACCCAGTACTTAGAACAATAACCTCTAAATTTCTTTAAGGATGTTTTATATACAAGGTGTGATCAAACAGTACGGTGAATGTTTATATTAAAAAAAAACACATTGCCATTAATCCCCCTCACTTCGAACACACTTATTCTTGCCACTTTCTGAAGTAGTTTTGTGTCTTTAGTTGCGCTGTCGTGGCTGCCTCGATATCCTGAATCATTTTGACTTTGGGGAAGAGGCAGAAGTCATACGGTGCCAGATCCGGTGAATGAGGTGGATGAGGACACACCATAATGTTTTTGACAGAAATTGCCATATACCAGAAGCGATGGGTGACACAGAGCATTGTCATGATGGAGGATGATTTACGGCACACTTTAAAACACAGCTTCTCTCAACCATAGCTCCCACCTGACTGACTACACCAAACAAGTTGAAACTTGTCACACACTGTCACTAAGGTTCTACGAATCTGTTCCTGTATTGAAGATCCCTGCCTTTCCATTGAATGGCTGTAGACAGCAGCATTCACCATATTTTGTGATCACAACAGGGAAGGCTTTGTTTCACACAGTCACTTCTGGTACACAATTTCTGTCAAAAATATTTCGGTGTCTTCTCACCCATCTTATTTACCGGATCTGGCACCATGCCACTTCTGGCTCTTCCCCAGTCAAAATGACCTTGAAAGGTAAATGTTTTGAATCTATTCAGGACATTGAGACAGCCACGACAGCACAACGAAAGACACTCATGCTATTCAGGACATTGAGACAGCCACGACAGCACAACAAAAGACACTCATGAAAGAGGACTTCCAGAACTTCTTCAAAAAATGGCAAGAACCATGGGTGTGTCCAAAAGCAAGGGGGATTCATGGCAATGTGTCTTCTGTAATAAATTTTTTAAATTTAAACGTTCACCATATTTTTTGGTCACACCTCGTATGCATTGTAAATAAAACATACAGAATAAATTTTGAAAGGGTAAAATAAAATAAATAGAACTAGAAGCTCTAATATTTTATTTGTAAACTATCCTCAAACCAAAAAAAGATTTTTAGTGCTTTGAACTAATATTCTGTGATTAACAGAGAAGGATGACTAGAGTCTTAGTTTGATGGTGGAATTCCTGCATAAGCATTGCGTTGGGTTTTTATGAGGATTTCTTCAGAGAGAATTAACGTCATTACAGAATTATGGGAACAGAATTTTTCCATGTAGTCAATTATATTATCTCTTCATTCTTACATGTTTCCTACATTCTTGAAGTTTTTATAAAGTGAAATATCTTTTTTGGTGGTGTTATTTTATGAGTACTCTGGAGTTTGGGGTACTTATTTTGTGATTTGGAACATTTTTCTGAACTGTTAAGTGTTTTGGTTGATTATTTTTAATTTTGTAGGTAGGCTGTCTGTCATCAGCAAACAGTTTGACACCCCTTTATATACTTGTTCCTTTTCCTTGTCTTAACACTGTCAAGAAATAATTGGTCATAGTAAAGCATCTCATTCCTGGTTTTAATGGCAATACTTCTAGAAGTTCACTATTAATTCTGATGTCGGAGAACTTCTTAAAATAAATTGGAACACTACCATTTGCTATGGTCTGGAAGTGTTTCAAGATTTTTGAGGAAGTATCAATTTCCTTACAATTTGTTGGAACCTAAGGTAAAATCACCTGGGACCAGCATTTAGGTTACAGAAAGTTATCCATTGCTCAGTTATTTTCAACTTTACTCAATACAGAAATTTATAGAAAGTATTCATAATTTTTAAATCACTGTATCTGTGAGTATATCTGTTTTTCAGTCTTAATTATATTTATCTTCTCTTTCTTGATTAATCTTGTCAGCAGTTTTTCTATTTTATTGGTCATTTCACAAATCAGCTCTTTGCTGTTATATTCCTTCTTGTGGTCTTGGTCCCACCCCTACCCCTTTGCCTTCATTCAAATAGCTTAATTTATTTTCTGTTCTCACGTAATAAAAGCATTTAACTTTTTGAATTTTCTTCTGAGTGTAGTTTTGGATGGGCCTTTGAAGTGTAAAGTGTTCCTTTTGCTATTTGTAGGTTGCTTTGAGTTTTTGAGTTCTTTGCCCAAGAGTTAAGAATTGACTTTCCAAATTCTAAATGGTTACTTTTTCTTTTTTAATTTTTATAGTATTTTGGTCAAAATGATGCTTCAATATTTCGGCTTATATTTGTAGTCTATTATGTTGATTAAAGTTCTTTTTATTGGCATCTAGTACACAGTCATAATTACATCCTCAGAGTGACTTACGGTTCCTTTTACAAGTAGTTGTGTTTGCCTTACATTCTCTTTTTCTTGATATTAGTGTTATATAGTATATGTGTTTTTCTCATCCATTTACTTTTAGGATTTTGTTTTCTACATGTTTGAAATGTCATTAAAGCAGAGTTACGGTTTTAATCTGAAAGTCTGACTTAAATGGGGATTTTGTTAGAGACTAGTCTTTAATTTTACATTTAGCTTTGAAACTAGATTTAAAGGCTTATTTAGGCTTGTTTTGATTGTAATATTTCACTGTTTGCTGACTGTCTCTTTCATACCTTCTTCATATGCCTGTTTATTGAGCTCTTAATATGGATTTATAGTCTTTCGGTGATTAGAGCAACAATTTGATCATGTTTCAAGTTCTTAGACTATAACCTTTGTCCCTTAAAACTCTGTTCCACTGTATTTTGGCGGGAGAGGAG